>NC_048278.1:21485924-22685924 GCF_009762535.1 Notolabrus celidotus | reverse complement strand
TGATGCTTGTTGCTGCACACAGACCAACAGTCAACAATGTTTGCTCCAAGGTCACTTAAGTTTTTAGGAGCTGTGACCCTAGAGGCCCTGAATTTGGGCTGTCGGGCTTCCTGAAGTACCATGAGAAGTTGAAAGATCAGGTTTAGATCATCAGTTGTTCAGGAAGGAAAATAAACTTGCAGGGCCCTCAACAAAAGGCAGTGGCTAGGACTGAACTAAGTTTAACAAACCAAATTTATAATAGAACATTTTACCAGAATTTTTTCCCTTCTTTGATCCTTTATATATCCTTTCCACTACACTTATTTTACAGCTCTAGTGCAGATTACTAATTAAAGTAAGGAAGTAAGAAAGTAAGTAGGTACGTAAATAAGTAGAAAGCAGGTAAGTAAGTAAGAAGGTAAGTAAGTGAGTGAGTGAGTGAGTGAGTAGAAAGTAGGTAAGTAATTAAGTAAGAAGGTAAGTGAGTGAGTAAGTGAGTGAGTGATTGAGTGAATGAGTGAGTGAATGAGTGAGTGAGTGCGTGAGTGAGTAGGTAAGTAAGTAAGTGAGTGAGTGAGTGAATGAGTGAGTTAGTAAGTAAGTTAGTAGATAATTAGAAAGTAGGCAAGTAAGTAAGAAGGAAGTTGAGTGAGTGAGTGAGTGAGTGAGTGAGTGAGTGAGTGAGTGAGTGAGTGAGTGAGTGAGTGAGTGAGTGAGTGAGTGAGTGAGTAAGTAAGTAGATAATTAGAAAGTTGGTAAGTAAGTAAGAAGGAAGGTGAGTGAGTGAGTGAGTGAGTGAGTGAGTATGCTAGCAGGTCAGTAGTAATTCTGACTTGAAGTTGAACAAGCTTCAAGAGAAGCAGGTCTACTTTAAATTCTGACAATCTGCCCTCTTGCTTTTGTATTAAGAGGCTAATCTGCAAAATAAGTTAAAATAAATCAGTTAAATGAAAAAAATGTATTATGTATATTTTTACTTCACCTCAAGGAAAGTTTTGAATGCAGGTCTTTTTTTAAAATTAGAGTTTTACTAAACTTTTTTTTTTATACCTTTGCTTAAGTACAATATCTGAATACAACTTTCATAGCTGTCTGAGTTCTTGCAATAACATGACAAAATACCTCTGAGGTTACAGAGGGTTCTATAATAGGGGATTAGAAATGTATGTTTTGCATTACAAGTGGATAAACTTCATCTTCTGAGGATTGTATCAAATTCAAATCACCGGGGCAGTCACTGAATGGCCCCCCGACGTGAAAATTCTTTGTCTTAAACAGTAGAAGCAGAATACTGAGGAGAGAAAAAAACCCAAAGGCAAACAAAAATAGCTATTATTGCCATTTTTTTTTTGAGCAGTAGATGACTGTAATTATAGTCCACAGAGAAAAAAAAATCTGAAAGCAGCTGCAGACTTTTAACATAGTGACATCTAGTGGCTATTATTTCTGTCCTGAAACCAAAGAAACATATACGTTTGATGTGACATACCACTCTTTGGTGTGCTTCGCTCTTAACTTGAAACATAACAAACAATAACATCTCAACATTAGAACAAAAATAATTTGCACAGATATTGCTTGAAAGTTGAGCTTGACAGGGATTTCAATGCATAAGTTAATATCTCATGTCTTTGGATTTGGATGGTATGGATATACTTTGAGAATATTTTTTTTTTTTCTATTATTGTTTGATTTCCCCTCAAGGAGTCAAGTACACAAAAGGATAAAAATAAGTTTACATAAAGGATCCAAATAGAGTTTCGTACAGAGGCCCCCTCTCTCCCTCCTCCCTCTCTCTGTATCTTAGTAGCAAAGAAATCCCCCAATGTTTGAAAAAAGTGTTGGCACGATAGGGCCCTGTGTGTGTGTGTGTGTGTGTGTGTGTGTGTGTGTGTGTGTGTGTGTGTGTGTGTGTGTGCAGCATGCCATAGTGTGGACAGTGTGAGGGCTGTCTGGAATACAAAAGGACATCCTCACAGGTTGAGCACAGGCGTGATCTGGTGTTTGTGCAGGATTTTCATTTCTCTTGTGACAGTCAGCCTCAGGTAAAATCCTAATTACACTTCTTTTCTTAATTTGACAGATGATTGATCAGTAAATAAATTGTGATGCATGTGATATTTTTTTCCCTTAAGTTTGCAATAAATCTTGATGTGTGGTGTACACAATGACTTATGGTCATTTATTATTACATATTTTATTATAAAGTAGCTTTGTAGGTGTTTGCAAAACTGTAGATACTCTGCAGTGATGTGTATTTTTTCGTTGGTTAGACAGTATAAATATTCTGCTAAAATTAGTTGTTCTTTTAAATGTACTTTTCACAGCTTAGACATTTTGGCATTTAAATGTTGCTCCCAGCTGTGTTTCTTTTATAGTCACATATTTAATCAACAGCCATTAAATATCCTCAAAAATAAGAACATACATTTCATCTGATTGTGGGAAATATGTATTGATAAGAATGAAGTGTTAGTACTAGTTCTCTATTGTGTATCCTTTGCACAAACATTGGAAAGATCAGATAAAATGAACGCTTTTGGTATATTTTCACAGACATTCTCACCCTGTCTACACCTATCTGGGTTTTTCTGGTCTGATCCAGTGATCTATTGTTCCTCTGAACAGTCCCCGTAGTGTCTGTTTTGTTTCCGTCCGCAGAGACAAAAACTCTGTGGGCTCAGTCAACTTTTTTCCAGTCTGGTTGCTTCTGTTTGCTTTAGCTCTGAATGTGACTTTGAGAGAAAGGCGCATCTCACAGCCGTGTAACCTTGACAACAGTGGAGGACCAATCCTGCATCTCAACTTGTCATGAAAGAGCTGGCAGCATAAAGAGGCGCTCGTCTGTTTGAAGTGTGAAGAACTTCACATCTCTGTGGTTACCAGTTAGAAGTCAGGTTATAATGAACTGGTTGTTGACAACATGTTTTTTGAGTCAGGTCCTGCAGTGATTCACAATAATGTGTAGAGTTATTGAAGTCTGACTTTGATTATGTTCAGTGTTTAAACCATTCATTTCAACGTTCCAGGTATGAGGGCCTACATAGTATTCATTTGCTTCCTGGTAGCAACCTTTGCCTTGTCTGTGAGTACTTATTTATTCTTGATTTGATCTTAGCCTAACAAAAAGTGTGATGTGTTGTTTGTGTGTGCAGTTTTGGAATTGACTAAACTGATGTTAACTATTAATATTCCTTTGTACTCCAGGTGAATAGTAAACCTCATGGCAAACGTCATGGATTGCGAAAGAATGCCCATTCAGCCAAGGAAAAGGTAGAGCAGGGCTAAAACTTGATTCCAAAAATGTATTTAAAACATGTTTGTTTCATGTTGTACCATGAAATCTATCCATTTATTTTTTTTAAACTAAGGAGATCATTACAGAGGAGGCAAACAAGCCGCAGATCTTGCCAACTTTAGTATCTATTGAGGCAAGTAGCCAGGAGCAGGAAGATGAAGAAATGAGCTCTGAAGACAACTCTAACGCTAACAAGGAGGAAGGAGAGTTTCAAGTGACAGAGAGGAGCGACAAAAGCACTGCAGTCCTGCTGAGTGATGAAGAATTGGTTGACCTCTTGAAGAAAGAGGCAAAGGAGGAGCAGGAAGCAGAAGAAAGAGAGCTGGAGGAAGAAGAATTGGAGACGGAGCAAGACAAGCTGGAGGCAGGTGAGGATGAGGAAACCCAGGGGAAGAAGCTGGATGACAAACTCAAGACAGAGGGAGATGTGAAAGAGGAGCCATATGAGAAAGAAGAGGTGAAAGAAGAGAGGGAGGAAGATGAAGAAAAAGTGGAGAAAAAAGATGAGGAGGTGGAAAAGATGCCACAGGAGGAAAAGGAGCAGATAGCATTGCAGGAGGAAACAGATGGAAGCACAGAGTCAGAGATTCCAGCTGATCTTGACTATGCTGCTGATGGTAGCATCTTACAACCACTACAGATCTCAAAATTGAAACCCCAACTAGATGACACCCAGACTCTCCCACAAACAGATGCAAAGGGGAAAGAAACCACCATTTCAGATGACTTTGAACATGAAGTACAAAACACAGAGGCAGCAGGCAGTGAGGAAGAGTCTGATGGAGATATAGAGGAACATTCAAAGGCCAAGTCTAACAAGAAAGAAACCGTAGCAAATGTAGACCCTCAAGAACCAAAGAGTGGGACTAAGTTTGAATCAGGGTCACGACTGGCTGCGAAGGAAGAAGAGAAAAGTAAGAATGAGAGTGGGAGTCACAGCAAGGGAAAGGCAAGGAAGCAGAAGAAGAACCAGAGGGCAAGGAAGCACTCTCCACAGAATGATGACACACAGCCAGGACAGGAGCAGAGCCAGCAGGATGCTCAGGAGTCTGAGGGCGGCAGCATCGACAATACTGTTCAAAAGGCAAAGAGGAGGAGGGCAGGGAAATGGGTATGTAATCTTAATCATCTTAATATATTTGTCTCTTCAGATTGGCTCCAACCAACAGTTTTATGTTAACAAATAATCATCAGTATATACACCCTAGAAGTTAATTTTTTTATGAAAAATACAAAGAAAATAATACTCAAAACTGTAGTCCCCTTCATTTTTGAATGACCCTATCTGTCACTTTGAACAATGTATTCAGCTCCTGCGTATCTCTCATGTGGTGTACCTCAAGACTTAGTACTTGGTCCTCTCCTATTTTCCATCTACATTACCACTGCACACAATTTTTCTAATTCAAATATCACATTTCACTGTTTTGCAGATGACAACCAGATGTATTTCCCAACTTAACCTAATCCCCTTACTATATACCTGGATGATATTGTTGCATATATAGCTAGTAAATGTCTAATTATTCCAAAAATCTTTGCAAAATGTTTGATAATGCTCTTACTTGTCAGAGAGGTGATTTCAGTTATTAAATCCAGCTTCTTCTTGCCCAAACCATCTCAACTATCAACAATGAGTTATTTTGTCATGATCTAGACAAAGTAATTGATGCTCTACCATCTTTGTGACTATATTATTACATCTCCTTGTATGTTGGCACAAACCAGGCATCTATATATCTTCCACCCTGCAACAGAAAGCTGCAGTTAAAATCAAGTGCAGATGCAAAAAGGACGATGTTATGCCTGTACTTAAACCCTTGTACAAGCCTCCTGATCAGTGCAGAATTCCTCACAAAAGTTTGTGTTTAAAGCCGTGCACAGTTTTGCCACTACTCACATTACAGAACTCAAGTCCCTTGATATTGATGCTTAGCCACTCAGATCCTGAGATCAAGGCTGTGATCACAGCTTAAACGTTTGGAGACAGGGACTCCTGCTATGTATTTTATTTCTGCCTTTTACTCATGTTAGTTGCAAAGCACTTTGGCACAGACCTAAAAAAAGTTTATCTTGACTTGAAGCAGCTGAAGAAGACATGCAATTGTCACATATCCTGTGCACTTTTACAGGGTCCTTTGGTAGGAATGAATCCTGTGCAGATAAGAGCCACAGTGGATCTCTACCCCAGTTCCAGGTCCTCTCTGGGGGGAAGCACTCATCGCTCAGATGCCCCCGCAGGTTTGTCACCACACTGACTACTGCTCTATCCCAACAGCCTGACTGGGGAATCTGCTGACCAGCTGGTTTTCCCCAAACTTCCGCATGAATAGTGTCACTCTGCTTCATGGTCACTATCAAAACACAACTCTGTGGGCTTAAGGAGAGAATGATAGAGATCAAGTTGAATTCCATCACAGTACAAACTCATGTGACAGAGGAATGTAGGGGAGGGTGTGTAGTGGTTTGGTTCCCAGATAGGAAATTAAAGAATTAAACCAAACCAAACCAGTGCTAAAAATGATCAATGCTGTTGGATTAAGTTAAAGGAACAGGTAGTTTGCATTACTTGCCTTTTTCTTTTAGATCCTTGTGACAACTTCCCTTGCAAACGTGGAAAGACGTGTAAACTTGATGAAGACAACAAGCCAAGCTGTGTGTGTCGGGAGCTGACAGAATGTCCTCCAAGTATGAATGAGATTGATCACGTAAGTGTGGATGATCTACTGAAAGTTAATCTGGCTTGATTCTCAAAAGCTGATGCTTTGTATTGGATTTTTACATGTTTTGATACTTTTCCATTTCTATAGGTTTGTGGGACAGACAACAAAACCTATGATACATCATGTGAACTCTTTGCTACCAAGTGCAACCTGGAGGGCACCAAGAGAGGACACAGACTTCATCTGGACTACACTGGGCCTTGCAAATGTTTGTTATCAGCTGAAATTAAAAACATTGAGATTGAAGATTGATGCAGTGCTGGGAACATTTATATGATGGTGATCTTTTTATGTGTTTAACTCAGTAATACCTCAATGTGTGGAAACTGAGCTGATCCAGTTTCCTCTGAGGATGAGAGATTGGCTGAAGAATGTGCTTCTGCAGCTGTACGAACATGACTCCATGTCTCCTGGATTCCTCACTCCTAAACAGCGATTTAGAGTAAGATGCACAGATCAAGTTAATACAACTTTGACTCTTATACTGATAAGTCTTAAAAGTGGTATATCTAATACAGGTTGAAGTTTTTCAATTTCTCTGCAATTTGTTGTTTTGTATTTATCAGATCGAAAGTTTAATGAAAAAAATGTGATAAAAATGTAAAAAAAATAATTCAGCTGTGGTATTCTGTACTCTCCAGGTGAAGAAGATCTTTGAGAGTGAGAGGCGTCTTCATGCTGGTGATCACTCAGTT
Organism: Notolabrus celidotus; assembly: GCF_009762535.1. Lineage (NCBI taxonomy): Eukaryota > Metazoa > Chordata > Actinopteri > Labriformes > Labridae > Notolabrus > Notolabrus celidotus. Next base: position 22,679,226 of record NC_048278.1, on the reverse strand, counting down.
GAGCTGCTCGCACAAGACTTTGAGAAAAACTACAACATGTACATATACCCTGTGCACTGGCAGTTTGCTCAATTGGACCAACACCCCTCAGACAGGTAACAATATTGTTCATTTTAAACTTAATTCTTCCTTAATATTTAGATTATCATTTTAAGGCCTATTATACATGTTGATGAAATTATTATATAATTTATTCTGAGTGAGGTGAAATCATAATAGTTATGACACAACACTCTCAAAGGAGCTATTTCTGAAGATTAATTTAACATGATTAAGCTCCTATTAGGAAGCTTGTGTTGGTTTTGGCGCCCTCTGTGGACAGAACTGTTCCTTTATCTCTTAGCTTCTCTTGTCTTACCTATAAGGACTTATCTTGTAAGGTCATGTGTTCTAACATAAAGTATCAAAATCTGTGAAAATTTTATTCAACATCAACGCCAAAGAAATTAATTATATACTATTTTCCTGAACTTTTGTCATATCAGTGCTAGGGAGACAGGAGTGGCTTTGTCAGAAAACGATCAGACCACCTGAAAGAAACATCTTATGACTTATTAGTTTTCTCAAATGCAAACATACCTAAATGTAAATGAATGAGATACTCATACTGATGTTTATCCGTCCTGTGCAGAGTGTTGTCACACTCTGAGCTCGCCCCTCTAAGAGTCCCTCTGGTGCCGATGGAGCACTGCACCTCACGCTTCTTCCAAGAGTGTGACGCTGACAAGGACAAGCAGGTGTCATTTAAAGAGTGGACTTCCTGTTTTGGCATTAAGAGTGGTAAGAACAACAGCATGTCACCAGCATACAGTTTTATCTCTAACCATTTTTTCTCCTTTATGCTTTGAATTTTTTTGTCATCCTCTATTTGATAAACAGAATGAACATAACAATGTTTACTTAAAATATTTCTGTTGAAGTTGTTGATATATCAAAGTTCTAAGTTAACGAGAGTCACTTTTTCAGCAGTTACTATTCAAACCAAGTATAGCAATAATGGATCTTTATTTCATATAACTTATTCTATTCCATTTTAGATTTTAAATCCCAACCGACTCCTATTGTGTATTGCAAATAGATGATCTATGGACGATTATCATGTATTTCTATACCCTGGCAGAATATAAAAAAAGTACTACTTCATCCGCTTAATGCTTGTACTCTGTTTTCTTCACAGAGGATATGGATACCAACCTGTTATTCTGAGCCCCATTTTGACCCCCATCACACCTCAGCTTTAGACAGAAAGCACATGAAACTCTGTTTTATAAGCAAGTTTGACGCATTCAAATGAAAGAAACTCATTTTATCTCCTGCTGTAGGGGGCAACTGTTGCTGTTTTCAACTTGTCTCAGGCTAAGCTTGGACATTTGGATCTTTGTTCTATATTGTAGTTTAAATTGCTAGAATAATTATTTTTTATGTAGAATATAAGAAAGAGTTATTCATAGTTTGTGTTTTCCAGACACTGTTTTCTAATGCATTCCAAACTGGGGAGAAGTTTACATCAGCTAGTAGAATACGTTTTGTACATATAAAAGGCTCTGAAACAACAGTGGTTTGTATGTTTGAGTGATTTAGTTCAGACTCTCTAAATGAAGGTTTGTCGGATTATTCTAGTAGAAAATGTTAACAATAATCTTAGTGGCAACTGCTGTAAAAATGTTTGTATTTACATCCTGTTTCACTTTAAATCTCATTAAAGCTTCACATTATCATGACATAGAATATTTTGTTTCTCAATGTTATTGATGATGTCTTTTGTATAAGTTGTGAAATAAAGTTAATACATTATAATGGTGGATCACAGTTGACCCCAAAAGGCCCTGGAAATATCGGTTCTTGCTCTAATAACATGTTTTATTGTTAGCCAGTTTTCCATACGCCACCATGACAAGAAATAAGACCACTGCAACAATAGTTTCTGACAATGCAAGTCACTGATGCAGGGTTTAGCTTTGCCACATGATCCTGAATAATGACCCTCCTTCAGGTAACAAAGCAGAAAATAGCCTGCAGCATGGTCATGATGATTACAGTGACCTGTTGTTTTGACAGCAAGTGCTGGACTCTGATTGGACCTCTCTCAGTGATCTCTCAATCTGAAGCTCTCTATAAAAGCAAACAAAGAAGCAGCCCTTCACCTGTCAACTCTGCTGTGACTCAGATAAAACATGATCAGCCTACTGTGGGTTATTTTTCAGATCTGGTGTGTTGTGGTGGAAGGTGGTGTAACTTCAGGTAGTGCAGAGGCTCTTGCTAATAGAAGAATGAGTAAAAGTGGAGCAGCAGCTGGCAACACTGCCAACATGGGGGGCCAAACTGGGGTACAACCGAATGTTGAACCCGTCCTGGCACGCTTAATTCAACTCGGTGGTTCACTTTTTATCCAGCCGGTCGGTCAGGCTCCCTTGCAGCAGCTGCTTCCCATTGGAGGCCTCCAACAGGGTACTGTATTACTTCTGGGGCAGACAGGTGGAGCCAATGTGAATCCAGCAGGGCAGATGGCTCAGGCTGGGACAGGTGGGCCAGTCTCACTGTTTGCAGTGCTGCCTCAGAGGAAAACTGGAGGGGCCCAGCAGGGAGCTGTGTTGTCTCCCAGCCATGTACAACTGATACCACTGTCCATGCTGAACAACCAGCAGCAGCAGGGAGCTGTGTTGTCTCCCAGCCATGTACAACTGATACCACTGTCCATGCTGAACAACCAGCAGCAGCAAGGCGCTGCAGTTGGACAAGCAGCTGGCAGAATGAGGTTCCAGCGCTCTCTGGTAGCTCGCCTCTGGAGGACACCAGAAGCTCGGGGGAAGACGGTGATGGCTGATGAAGATGATGAAGATGGCTCTGGAATGGAGAGGGATGACAATCAAGAAAACTGAGAGCCCACTACTTTTTAACTTCATACACATCTCACGATTGATTCCTCAATCCTGATCCTGTCTTGACACAAGCTGTTTATCCTAAAACTTTCACTTTACAAATCATGGCAATTTTAACAAATGATCAATAAACGACTGAGGTGAACTGGTGAATCTTTGTCAAGTGTTTATTCCAATATGACAATAAAAACACTCTGTATTTCACATCATCTGCTCAAAATATCAGCAAAACACTAACAACAACAATCAGTGTCCTGAGTTTTGCTCCTCTGATAGTTATTTTTGCTTCACAGACTACCACAAATGTGCTCAAATATATGTTTACTGAACACAGCTTGAAACAGCTACATGGTGATTTGGGTCTCTAAATATGATACAAAATCCAAAACATATTACTCACATCATGGCAGAATCATTATAGAAAAGGATCTTTATCAGTGTAACCTGTAAAAAGGGAAATATCTTTATAGATTAATAAATAACTCACATATAAACAGTTATATTTATACAGAAATGCCATTTTAAAAGTGTTTAAAGTGCAAACATGAGGGAAATGCTCCTAACTTTAGCTAGGTGACACTATGTAATTAGCACAAAGCTTCAGACCAGACTACCACAGAGAGTGTTTACCTGGTCTGCTGTGGGCTGCTCAGTCAGCAGCAAAAAACACCTCAGTGAGTGACAACATAGACTGCCAGCCACATTGGAAATGAATGCAATAGCTCTGAATATCAAAAGAACATTTTTTATGAAGCAACACCAACAAATATGTGCTTCTTTCTCATGTAGGATAAGAGTTTTTCTTAAATTTAACAAACGAAGGGGTGATGTACTATTTTGGATAACTGTTAATTTATAAATGCAGTCGTTTTAGGGCTTGAAGCTAACTTTAGACCAACTTCAACTTATAAAAAATTGCAGTTATTCTGCAGAAAAGTCATGATCAAGTATTGTAATGCTAAAATGTCATATAACAGCAGCAGGAAACATACAAATTTGCACCCGGAGACCTGAAACAAATCAGATATCATTCTTGCTCAGCTGTCAAAAAACAAGGAGCAACCTGCAAGGTTAATTTTTTATTAAATGTAAGCACACACATGATCCCTATGAGAGCACTTCATTATGATGTCAGATGTTTGCCTCCTCTGACCAAAAACCCACAACATTTAGATGGTTCATGCAGGTTCATGGTCAAAAGCTTCCAGAATATTCCACCACCAATACCAAGACACTGAGTCACTCTGTTATTTTTTGCGGTCACTCAGCTGTATGGAGAACAATGTCTAGTGGTCAGTCGTATGGGGAGAAGCAGCTGGCTGGGTTGCATTTCTTTACATCTTAAAGTCCAGCAGATGAAGATGTCATATCACAAGTTCTCATGACACAAATGTGACAAATATAGTCCATGAACAAGCTGCTGTTCTCCTCTCTAATTGGCTCACAATAACCTTAGAGACTGATAAAAGGTGCTCTAAATTCAGTCAGCAACAACAGTCCGTCTTTGCACAAGAAATCTGAGCAACATTCGAAAAGAATAAGGTATTTATGGTTGCACTGATGATTGTATGGTATGATTGGACAAGTAAGTTAGTTTCAAAATACAGAGAGTAAAATGAATACAATTGATACAATTTTGCAGGTTTAAAGCTGCAAAATGAGGCTTCTCCTATTATTACTTGCAGCAACCATCTGCTATGTGAGTATCTATTCATTTATCTATCTATTTGGCTGACAAACAAAACATTCCATGTAACCTCTGGTCTTTTAATGTATTGCAGGTACATGCCGACAAGGTAAGACACTTGGTTATGACAATGTAAACGTGATTCGTGCAATTATCCACATTGGATCATGGTTAAGGTCTAAAGCTATTTCTCCTCTTGTCTCACAGTCACACAAGTTGCTGGCAGCTATTATAGCAGGCATGAATGGAGGAATGTCAAATGGAGTTATACCCGTCAGGATGGCTGGAGGCCTGAACCCTCCTGTGGTGGCTGTTGGTGGGACAGGTTTTGTCGGACAGCCGCAGTTTGCTCGGGTCAGTCTGCCAGGTTGACATGCCTCTCACCTTGGTCCGATAGAAGAGAAAAATACAGTGGAATCAATCAGCATATACCAAATTTCAGAAAACGGGTTTAAGCCTTATACTTAATTTGTATATTTCTTCATCTATATATGTATGCCATGCTACCTGTGGTTTTCATTTGTCATTTGTTTGCTAGTGCAGTGATGCTGTTTTAATATATTCAGTCTATGTACAAGACAATTTATATTCTTTTAGAAAGACATATTTTGAAACAACACATTTCTCAGAACTGTATACGGAAAAAAGGTAATACATACAGGAGCTATTAACCTCTTTATCCTGATAAAGACCCTTATCTGTTGATCTAAATTTTTCATACACCAAAACTTTTTTCCTCACATTATCTAAGCAAGATAGCTGTGATGTAAATCTATTTAAAACTTGGACATTGCAATAAAAAGAAAGCTTACCATCAACAAACTACATAACATACTGCAATGATACAACTACACCACTAGATGGTGCTCTCCCGTCATCCCATCCACAAACACACCATTTGACTTCTCTTTAAGTTTAATAAGCTGAATTCAGGTCATTGTTTTCACTACGAGGTAATATCATCTGCTCTGATTTCTCACATCATCAATACAACAAACAGTTGAATTGAATTCCAATAACCTTAAACTACACACATGCCCTCTTTTTTCCTCCTCAAGTTTGTTCCTGGAGTTCCTGCTTATGTTGTTCCAGTTCCTGTTTCCAGTGTCCCTGCAGCCAATACTGTAAGTGTAAACACACATTGAATATGATTTGATATTTTTCAGACTTTAGAGACCCACTCTGGAAACACTCACATCTGTCTTTCTCATATATATTTGCAGGTTCCTTTCATGGGAGTCCCCCAGATGTCACCAATGAATCCTCTTCAGCAGCCTCTGATGGTATCACTCGCCTCCGTAGCTTATTTACAAAACACAAGTGTCATATAAATCTTTTACATAATGATTTGTGATCTTGTTATCTTTGTTCAGGGGATTGCAGGTGGCACCATGCAACAGCAGCCTCCTCTTCAGTCTGACTTATTCAGACGATTTAGGGTAGGAACAAGTGACAGTATTAACATCCACTACACTGGCGGACTGCACTGGTTAACTGTTCTTCTTTTACCCTCCAGCGTCAGATAAGGAAACAAGACAACACCGTAAGGACCACTGTGGATACTCAGGTAAGAGTGATGTGGATACCTTGGATACTGATGTAAGAATGCTGAGAATGTTCTAGGTCTTGTGTATTCATTCAGTGTCCCCCCTTTATTTCCTCAGATTCCAGCTCCCACTGAAACCCTGACACCAACTCCCTGCAATAAAGAAGGTCATCATGAAGACAACAATATCACTGGCAGCTTTTAAGCAAAAATGCAAGAATATGCACATTTGACATTAAAACTTGAATTCAATGGTTAAGTTATTGTCAGTGATCATGGATTTTATTTTGTGTTTGGAACTTTTGACTTTTAAACCAATGAATCCTATGAAATCAGAGGTGGATTTACTGCACAAGTCAACTGTTAAATACTTATCAGTTTATTTGACAGAAAAAACATGTAGGCAATGTTACATCTAATTAAAGTGCAACTAATTCAGTATATGTAAAACTTCTAGTCATGGCTTATTTGCTATCCTTGTCCCTGGTTAAGCTTTTGGGATAGTACATGATAAACCACTGTGAATTAGATATAAAGAATAGCAATTAAAGCAGACACCGACAAGCAGCCACATACGTACATAGATGCATAAAAACTAACAGCAAGGCAGACATAGAACAAAAAACAACATAGATGGATAAACACTATGAATTAATGATAGACCAGATCTTACAAGTCCAAAGCAATTAAGATTAGTTTTGATGGTCTGAGACACTTTCGGACATGTTCCTCAAACATTAAGTAGCAATCCAAGACTACACCTAAATATTTGAACTCATTTACTCTCTGTATTTACTTCTGACCAATAGTTATGTTTGAACCACTGCATGCTTTTAGCCTCAAAGAAAAGCACATTGAACGTTTTTGGAATAGATTTTAATGAAACCATCTGATTTTATGAATGAGACAAGTCGTATCAATAAACTGACCATAACAGCAATGTGTAGTGGATCTCTGCTGCCATCTAAAGGAAAATTATTATAACAACATGATAAAATAACATGAAACTAGAATTAAAGAATACAGTTTAGGAAGATGTTCATTCATTGTTGTCAGGGCTCAGTTGTTCAAATAATTCAATATAGATCAGATTTATACAGATTTGGAGACGCCATTTTTTGCTATCCAGATTATAGCCACCTGCTCCAGACACTGAAATTCAAAGATCAATAAATCTGGATCACCAGGGTTTGGACTACATCTCACAATAAAGGCTTCTAGCAGTAGTAGTAGTAGTAGCAGTAAAGTACAAGAGGTAGAACAGCCAGCATGGTGCAACTTTCAGTTAAAAAAAGGGGGGCAAAAAACTACAAAATAAAACAACACAAACAGAACCATCTAGAACAGGCATGTCCAAAGTATGGCCTGGGGGCCAACGCGGCCCAAGGTCCATTTAATTATGGCCCCAAGCTTCTATCTTAAAATGTGTTATTTATAGCACAGATATTAAATAAATTCTGAATCATCTGTACATTTGCAGTTTCTTTCAAGCGCACAAACAAAACTAAAGTTAATCCAGAAACGTCTCAAAAAGCTTCATATAGACCACTTGTATAAAGCCAAAGCTCTGGATATTCTGCCAGAATATAATTAGGAGGAAACACAGGAACTCTTAAAGTTGACAGGTTTTTCAAATTAATGTTCTCATCATGATGTGAAATGTTCTTGATGAACACTAAAATTTCAGAAGACACAAAAGAGGACAGACAAGACAAGATCAAAATTATAAAATTGTGCAGAAAATGCAAAATTTGGTGCAGAAAAATAGTTTAGAATGCAGGACAAGAATTATTTAGTTCTTAAATTGAATAGAAAAATAATGATACTATATTTTTCCCACATTGCCCGACCCTAATGAAAAACATTTTCCTCCAGAAGAAGATAAAGTTTGCTTATGTTTACGTGTTTTGTGAAGAACTGAGGAGTACTGATTTATTGAGAAAAACTATAAAATAATTGCTATTAAATAGAGATTTCAAATATAACTTTTATGATTCCTAAGTCTCAGTAAGAGCCACTGGCCCTGAGGTTCTCTGACTACATCAAATGTGGCCCTCCTTAAAAAAAGTTTGGACACCACTGATCTAGAACAAATACCCACCTTGAAGCCACTTTTATGCTGAGATCAGGATAATTGCAAATGTTTTGCACCAAAGGTACCCAAATAACAATCCCATTACATCAATTTTCCAGATTTGATTTAATATGACAACCTTGCATATTACCTAGAATATTTTTGTATTTCTTTTATATATACTGTATATATATATGTATTTTTAAGGCTCACCACATATCGCAACTGATGCAAATCTAGCAGTACAGGTGTGACATAAAAAAGTCAGTTACAGGTCTTTCCCTTAAGAGGACAACACTGTTATAACTTAGTGAAATATCTGTATAGAACAAAGCTGAGAAAGCTACTCTTAATGTTTCTCTTAAAGTGACACTTGCAACAATCCACAATATCTGCTGCAACAGTGCAGGGTCATTCGCGAAACAGATGTCAGTAAAATTCATTTTCGAAGAAGGGCACTCAGTAATAGTAAAAGTCCATCTTCTCTTTCCTGTGTTTCCTCCCAGACCAGTCAATATTTAATACCTGTGAATTACCAGTTAAATGACAACATCAGTCAGCGTAACATGAACAAACTTGTGACAAATGTCTGATTATAAACTTTCAGCCCGTTTTCATTTTTTTCCCATGACAAGACAGAAATCCTGTCAGCCTTAATGTCTGTAATGACACCTTAAAATACCAGGGTTTAACATAAACTTTGTTTAAGACAACAAAAGGTCACTAAGGTGTATGCATGTCCCCTTAACAGGAAGTCATTGAATTGTAGCCCATTAGCAAAACAATCAGTTAAACTGTTATTTTATCTGATGTGTACAGAAAGCAGAGATTTCAAAATTATTAAGAGGTTTGTTAACAACCTGACGAAGACGGAGTCACAGCATTTAGAGACATGACTTACACAAAATTACACACTTACCTGTTGTGTGTTGTCAGAGTCTGAGTCTGTTGCCATGAGAAACGTCTGTCACACTGACCACACATTGTCTGGATGGGTTGGCGGGGGACTAGAACGCCTCACCCTGACAGAATATATAAGGGAAAGGGACCGGGTAAAGAAGCAGGCACACTCAAACTGTGATCACAACCAGAGAAATGGTAAGATGAATCTGTTATAGAAAGTTTTACTTCTATCACAGCTAAATGTATCAGACATACTATACTGTATCTATTTTTTCGTAATGTTTTTGAAATACGTCTAATGTTTTTACAGACTTTGGACATCATGAAACCCCAGGCTGCTCTTCTGTGGGTCTGTTTACTCGGGACAAGCTTTGCTCTTCCAGTAAGTTTCATCTATGTCTTGCTGTTTTACTCATATATTCTAAGTTACTAGATGGAAAGTCATATTTCTAATGTCTTTTTAACAGCTACAGATTGGAATTATTGCAAGCAACAGCAATGAGGTATGTACAGCTGTTAAAAAAAATGTTTTCCCCAATATTTTATAAGTTAGGATCGCATTTTATGTAGTGACAGTTGTACTGATTTTGTATGCAACTTTTTATGTACAGATCCTAAGACTGAATGGATTAACTCTTGCTGCTCTTGGACAAGCACAGGTAGTGCAAATTTGTAAAAAGCAACATTAACTGCATTTCATTGAAAAAAAAACAACCACTAACAAACCTGTCTTGTCCAGTCTTCCCTGTTACCCCAGTTTGTGCTGCAGCAGCAGCCTGAGGTGCTGCTCACTCCACAGATGGTGAACATGAACCCTCAAATGGTAGGGCCCTTCTCTCCTCAGGGGCACCAGCTATTCTTCCCCTCTCAGGGCAACCAGCTTACACCTATGATCGTCCCCAATGCTCAGCAAGAGCAGATTGTGACCCCACAGGACCCCAACGCTCCTAACATCCCCCAGCAGGCCCAAAACCCAGTTCAGGTTGGAAAAAAACGCACAGAGATTCAGTGACAGTGTTGCTTTTTGTTTTCACTTTAGTTGCTGAGACTAATAGTTGTTCTATGCTCCCTTTAGATGTTTCCATCTTTCCAGTATCCGCCTTTCGGCTTCCCTCAGTATTCCAGACAGGTATGATGTAAAACACATGCTCAAACCTCACTTTGTCTTTATTTCTATGCTCACGCTGGTTTTATTTGACTTTCATTTGACTTACCATCCACAGGGCTACCCTTACTTTGTTCCTCCTTACGGCTATCCCCAGCAGAGGAACACTGCAGTGCTGCAGCCCAACAATGCTCAGCAAAACTTGGAGAGAACCACACACAGACCACAGCTCCCTCTGCAGGTGAGACATTCAAAAAGCATGATGGACAAAAAAGAGATCAAGGCTCTCCTGTAGTTATTGATCAAATAGAAATGTCAGTTTTTATACATTTTTCGTACAAAGAAAGGCTGACTGAAGATTTATTGTCACAAAAGCAGGAACTCTTCTTTGTCTTTTAAAAAAACGGTCAGGACGCAATGTAGCAGACTATAATGACTGGAGACACAACTTAATGATAATAACATACCGGTATATGTTGAGTCATGTGTGGCATCTGTGATGCAGTGTCTAATGTCTGCCATATTGGATTAGTGGTAGACTGCTTAAATAATGTTGGTCCCTTGTACTGTTTGATAAGTTTAGAGTAACTAAAATATAATTTTTTATTTAATACCTTTTAGAGCTTACACTGAGTACCTTACTATTTAGTGCTTCTTATGTTGGATATATTATATATATATATATTATATCTTCTTCAATGGAATTTAAATTCCATTGCTTTGAAACATATTTCTTGTTAGTTTTTAGCAAATGATTATTATGGAATAGGTGGTTTATGAGAATATGTTTTTGTATGGATTGTTTAGCTGTTGTTCATTGATTGAATCCTAGATTTCTATCTTCTATCAAGGCTTTTGTGTGCTCTAGAAATAAATCCACATCTTCAGGGGTTGTCCAACAGTTTGAAAAATAACATTAAATGTCTACATGCTTAATAAACTGTCTGAATGAACTTGACACTCATGTGCGTTTAGACAGAAATCTAATTTAACAGCCTTTCTTCCCTTTTCAGCAAGCTTCTCTGCCTAGGGTGCAAACAGAAAAAGTGAGTACACTACATGATTTCGCCTTTAAAGCAAGCAGAGACAAGAACACATCAATTATGTCTAATATGTGTGGTCTTATAACTCTCTGTCCATATCAGACATGGCCGATGGGGACACAGAAGGAGTCTACTACAATTCCTCCTGATCCTCGTGGTGACACATCTGGGCCTGGAGTTGATGAGGTTTGATCTCCGACCATAACTCTTAACCTTAAGTACTTTTAAGTATTCATGACACACTAAATCTGTCATTTAGATATGCAAGATCTGATTTGATATCATTTAATAACTGCTGTTTTGTCTTTAATGTTTCCTCCAGGGCAACGGCAACTTCCCCTTCCTGTTTGAACCCTAGATGTCACCTTGGCAAACAATCTGTGTTTTTGGCCACACTTGCTCAAATGCTCTACAATGTGCCATCCTTCCAAACCCAATTAATTTCTACTCAGTTATTTTTATGATATACTGAAATTGTCTGACTTGTTTCAGGATTGTTATCCCCACTTCCATATCATGTCAAATAAACAACTCTGACAAAACTTCTTGCTTAGAGATTTATTTTGGAACACCAGAATTATACTTTGAGCAGGGAAATTCCAAATCAAAGAAGTAATTTCCCAGAGTATACAAGTGGAGAGAAATGCATATTTTTCTTTACAGCTAGTCGATCAGATTTGTAGCTGTTGGTTTCTTTCTAAAAGAGTGTGAGATCAGAAAAGTTGTCAGCAGCAGTCAGCAAAGTGTTATACATGTAATTTAACTTTATCATGTATTTAGCATCCTCACCTTTGAGAGCTGTCCGCAGTCTTCCTCTTGATTGACTTCTTCTCAAAAAATCACACGGAGTTTCTTCTGGAAAATAAAATTACACAAGCTCAGTGTTGAATTTGAGAAATCTGAAGTGCTAAAACTTTTTGTAATAATGCTGACCTCAAATTGTTTAGGATAACTATGCAAGAAAAAGACCTCACTTGCTCATATGCTGCATGAAACAACACAGAGCCATGGGTAAATGTTCCATAAGAGCAAGTTCAGACAGTGGGAGTTTCACATTTAATGATTACTATTACACAGAAAGAGGCTTACAATCAGTCTGTACTTACAGGTTTCACAACCCCGTACTCAATGGAGACTTGGTTCTTTACATTGAAAAGAGAAAATGTGTTGATGATTGAAAAGTAAACACATAAAATACAGTTCATAGACATTGTATTTGTCTTATTGTGTGCAGCGGGGTTACCGGTTCTGTGGTGTTGAAGATGAACTTCACACAGTTCTGAAATTCAGGGGATGAGAAAATTAAATCACAAAGCAGTTTTAAAATAAGATCACAAATGTATCCAAGCCTCACTATGTGAAAAATGTAAAACAGAATAGAAAAAAAGTACATTTCGTATATATTTGACTGAGATTCAAGCATGCAGTGAGTTTGCCAAATTCATCGTAGGACTGTTTTTTCCTCTCTAGAAAATAAGTCACAGTAAAAATCAGACTATCTGTGTGAAAGGGCTCTGATACTCTGTAATCATTGCAACATATCATTAAATTCCTTTTTGTACCATGGGATGGCGAGGTCCCCTCCTGCCGGGCTAAAGATGGATTAACACATTCGTTAGTATTCATAATATCAATCAAAACTGGTCTGTCTTCTGATTCTAGTCACACTGATACTTATTCTATTGTCTCCTACCTTTTGCTCCACAAATATGCTCTCCCCCTGCAAGATTTTCACACCAAGGTTCATCATAACATTTCATTAATGGAAGTAATTTGCTACTTTAATTAATGATATATTTTATAAAAGTGTAATCAAGCAACCAAAGCGTTTTGTTTACCTGCTGAAGGGTCACACCAGAGTCATTCTGTGGATAAAAGGCAAATTTAAATGTTCACCGCTTTGCTATGCCAAACATAGATATTTTATAAATACAAGAAACATATGATGTTTAATATCTTTCATGCATGATCTTACCTGAAGTGTCACATTGCCAACCTGAGTAATAATAGACATAAGAGTATTAGAGTGTTGGCTAACTGTTGAAGTGCTTTAATCTGAAGTAATGGTTGAAAGTGTGCCTACCTTGAATAATGGCACACACTCCTAGAACAAAAATGAAGTATGTTTGTGTCATTGCAATGCAGAAGAAAAACATATATGTGTGTAATTTTTTGGAGAGCAGACAGTGCTTCAGTACACAAGAGAAAGACAACAGACATAAAGTATGGACCTACTGTGTCAGTAAAAACTACACCAATAGTGAAAAGATATGTAAACAGTCAAAAAATTAAGAACTGATTTACGAGATACTTTTCTGTAATTTAAGGGCACTGTGAGTTCCAGAGATTAACATGGTTTCCACACAGTACATTAAGCTTTCATCATTTCAGTACAGCTTTTCTCAGCCTAGCCTCACTACATGTCATTGTGAGCTTACCACAGGACGAAAGTGCCAGCCAAACCCACGCAGAGGGAGTCTTGCATCACCTCGTTGGGAACCAGGACCCTGTGAGAAGTTAAAATTCAGGTCTGTGTACAGAAAACAACTGTTTCATATAATTTCATAAAATGTCAGGTGATGGTAAGGGTTTGCTGCAGACGAATTGTGTTTGTAGCATCTTACAAAAGAAGCCAAAATATAGTTATTTCTAGAAAGCCTCCAAAATGTTCAATGAGAGTGCAAAGCGTCTCTTCAGCCCTGGTCATGGTAGTTTCTCTGAAATATTTTATCCTTATCATATTAATTCTCTTCACTTTATTTCCCTAAATATCACACAGTTTGTATTCACCTTCTTTAAGGATTAAGGAAGAACATCCTGGCTTCTACACAGCGTTAGAGCTAGACCCTGCAGTTCACAGTACTGTGTTTTAAGGGCCTGGGGGTTAAAAGTGTTTTAATGACAAGAATCTCTATTTTCTATTTTGTGTTTCTTTTTAGCAGGGTGTAAAAAGTGATAATGGTTGGACAATATCCTTCCAGTGGCCACACCCTGAAAAATGCCCTGATTCATTTTCTGTTCATCTTTGGACTAAAATGTAAGACCAGAATTAAAAAATTAACATGGAGCTGTGTTGGTGAAGATGTGAAACCAGCAAAGTACTGATTAGAAAACAAATGAGTGTTGTGGAAAAAGATATTCTGGCTTTTAAACACTCTTTTCAGCCATTTTTTGAAAACAAAAGATTATCTGACTGTTTATTGCACCAGTTACATGGCAAACTCACAGAAACATGAAAACTCTTAAAGCCTGAATGTAATAGTTAAAGCTCATAATTTCTTATGGGTGAAAAAGTGTTTCAATTATAACAGCATTAGAGGTTAAGAGAATTTATATTTTTTTTCCCAAAATGTTGAAATATTCCTTTAACGGGACTCCAAAATAAAGGGCAAACAACAATAGAGTTTAAATCCCAGACGTTTTCACCCATTGCAAAGTAATATAGCCTTCAACTACCACAACAGTACTTGTTATTAAGCGTACCTGTACTGCAGCCCATTCTAGCCAGTCTTCATTCGTCCACTGGCCCTCCTCCGGGGCTCCAGTCACCAGCTGCTCATCCTCACCAAGCTAAAAAAAACCATTAAATCAATGAACGAAACGAATATTAAACCAATAAAGGAAAAATGCAGCATTGGACCTGTGTGTCTGTTCCTCTTACCTGAGAACCTTCTTCCAACTCAATCTCTTCTGCAGGTTCAAACACTTCATCCTGAGCCCAGAAATCAGGCTGAAAAATAAAAACCAACAAAACTGTAAAAACTCCCTCCTCAAAATGTCACTCAAATTTTTTTTGTGTAATTCTAACGCCACCTAAAAGACAATTCACATGTTCACCTTTGAAAGAAACTCACCTGTGCAGCTGCTGCTGACAAAAGTAAAGCTGCAATACAAAATAGTTGCATTGTTTCTGGAGAATCTGAGAGAAAAAGCTACATAATTAATATCAATAAATCACTGAAAATTATCTGAACCATAACAAAAGTATGGTTTAAAACAGACCAGACATTCCAAATAGTGAGTAACTCACTGTATGACATCTACAGTAGCTTACCTACCACGTTGTGTTTGTATGTGTGTACCATGTCACATATGAATACTTATATCAGACATCTGACATTGAGACACACCATGTATTTCTCAAAAGGAAACATAATAGTCAAGCTTAATTGTTTGCAAAGCAGCCATGACTTAACATGCTGTTTGCTAATGTCTCTTCAATCAACCATGATCCTTTTTCCTAACAACAGCAATGGTGACTGGCAGCAGTTATTAATCATCAACAATAGAAACCCCTAAAGAGGGGACTAAAGGTGCGTGCAGGTAGGATGGGCAAAAGAGGCAATTCATTTCCTTGAACAAGGAGAGCAAAGACAGTTACAAGCGTCACTGGGTGTTGCCTTTAATCTGCTCAAGCCACTGATTCACTTGATTTGTAATCATAAGACCTGGTATTCCCATGTTTCCCTTCTGTTTTCTGTTTTGCCAACACTAATGGTTGAATAAAGACACTGAAGTTGGGTAACAGTTGTAAGAAACATTGTTTCACATGATTATTAAATTGTTACTCATCCTACGTTTCATGTATAAGCTGTAAGAAAATTGATACATATACTTTGGTCATCCCTGATGGGTAGCCACACCTTTAAATGTGGAGGTGGAACATTTCCTAATAGTTTCCCAATAGTACTGTTTGCTAAGGAGATTTCATCCTCTCCTGTAGCTGTATAAAAGAGGGCTCCACATTCAGAACAGCACTTCAACAACCTCCTCAACCATCGTTGACACAGTCTCTTGAAGTTGTGAAGACTTGAAGGTAAATATCTGGATGTTTTGAATCAGTATTGTGTGTCTGAGGTTGATGAAAATACGATTTCATCTGAGGAAGTGTGTTTTCTTTTAAACAGGCGTGATAACTGTAACCATGCTGAAGATCGTGTTTGTGCTTGGATGCCTCCTGAGTGTGGCTTTGGCTCAACCTGTAAGTCTGACAACCTACTATTGAAATCAACATGGGGGCTCTAATGTGTTGATACCATTACTATTTTTGAAAAAGGGGAATACTGGAAATATTAAATGTGAAATATCTGGATTCCTACAGGACATGGAGCGCAGGCGTTTTGCTCGGTCAGAATCTGGCTCTGACTCCAATGAGGTGAGTGAGCTTTCTACATTCCATGATTTAGCATTCAGCCTATTTGAGTGTCCGTTCTTGTAAGAGTCTCAACAATTTGCTGAGTATGCTCAATGAATGTCTCTTCTTTCTTGCAGGCTGCCAGCACCAGCACCACAACCAACGGAATCACTACAGCTCAGTTCCTTCAGTTGCTCCAGCTCATCCTCCAACTAACTGCAACAACTACTGCAGCTCCCACTACTACTGTAACTACTGCCACCACTGCGGTTGCTACTGCTGCCCCTACTGGCTAATTGTTCTCTAGAAATCAATAACTGGATGCAAACAGTGCTAAATGGCATTGATTTTTGACATCAACTCAGTTTTATGTTAATCAGGTTTAAAATCCATCATTTCAGCTCAAATCAAATTGTGAATCAAAATGTTTTCATTTTGTGCAACTTTTCCTCAATAAACTCATTCACTGGAAATATTGGATTATACTGTACACCTTTTCTTTCAACACTCACAAATGGGAAACATGAATCAAGTTCTGCTGATGTAGTAAGGTGCCTGTCAAAGAAATGATCAGACATTATCAACACTACAAGTCACCTGTTTCTACCTGAGCCACAACATGGTTCAATAGCTTTCCAAACTGCTTATATAAACTACCCTGAAATGGCCCCAGCTATATGGTCCATAATCTACTTTTGAGTTACCATAACAATAACTGATAGAATAAGATGATTTATTATAAACACAATTATTCCCAGAAACTCTTCAACTCTAACCAAATGTGCTTTAACCAGCACATCCTGGTGTCAGAATTCTCCTCTCAAATAATGTAACTCATAAGCAGGGACTATAAAACATTGTGTGAATCCAAACAATGCTTCTACCATGAATTCTGAAAAACAGTTGCTTGACACGGCAACTATCTTCTGTTCGAAAAACTATCATTTAACACTTATAAAATAGTGCATGAATTTCCTGTGATTATAAAACATATCTTTAAATTTTAAGAAGTTTTGTAAATAAAACATGGATGAGTCTCAGTGACGTCAACCATTAGTTTCTGAAGCAGAGTTTTGAATTCAAATGAGGGCTGTCACAGTGAAAATGCTGACTTAACTGTCGGTCGACCTAGCACTGGGCAAAGAGGCGGTATTGATGTGGTGCTTTAGCCTCCTGGCTAACGGTTGCAATGTGCCTCCCCTGTCAGTCAAGTCAGCCAGTCCCTGTTTATTATTCAAAATATGTAACGTTAATATGTTTAATATGTTTAATATTAACGTTCTTTAGGGAACGCTATGCACTTAGCTAGACTATTCTCCACTGTTGTCCCCAGTGGCAGATTGTGTCTTCCAGCTACAGTTGACTCGCACTGTCCTGCTCTACTCTGGGACTCTGTGTTCAGCTCTTGAGTGAACCAGCACTTGGTACTTTGGTAATTATTGTGGTGATGACAAGTTAATTGTTGATGATGATAATGGACGGTCTTAAATTGTTTGGTTGCTTCATTGTAGATGTTCCTTATTTTACAAAAAAAAAAAATCCTTATTTACTTTTGTGCATTGCCTTTACACTGCTCGGCAGTACCTGCATCCAAATGGACTTGAAGCACTTTGTTATTCTTACTGATCTTGTTTCCTATTGTCTAGATCTTTGCTTGTGCTGTTCTTGTTCTCATATGTACGTCGCTTTGGATAAAAGCGTCCGCTAAATCAGGGGTTCTCAAACTTTTTGGAGCCAGGGACACCTTACAGGTGAGAAAATTGTCCAAGGAACCCCTCATAATTGTAACACAGATTAAGCACATTAGTGATGTGTCATGATCAAAAGCTGCGGCTCTGAGAGCCGAGGCTTTATAGTGAATCAGAAGAGCCGGCTCGCATCAAGAGAGCCGGCTGACCGATTGGTCAGCATGGCGGCCATGCGGCCAATCACATGTGAGGATATAGGATATAGGTGATGGAGGGGAGGCTGTGTATCGTGGCTTCATCTGTTCCTTCTGAGAGGGTTAGGGTTAGGGTTCTTCTCACAGACAGAGCAAATTCTCACTGAGAGGAGAAATCGAGACAGCCCATCCAAGCTGAGGCATGTGATTTTTCTCAATGCTGACATTAATAATGTTTGCTCGAGTTTGGTTCGGGTTCTGTTTGCTTGAGTTTGGTTCTGGTTCTGTTTGCTCGAGTTTGGATCTGGTTCAGTTTGCTTGAGTTGGTTCTGGTTCTGTTTGCTTGAGTTTGGTTCTGGTTCAGTTTGCTTGAGTTTGGTTCTGGTTCTGTTTGCTTGAGATTGGTTCTGGTTCTGTTTGCTTGAGTTGGTTCTGGCTCTGTTTGCTTGAGTTTGGTTCTGGTTCTGGTTCTGTTTGCTTGAGTTGGTTCTGGTTCTGTTTACTTGAGTTTGGTTCTGGTTCTGTTTACTTGAGTTTGGTTCTGGTTCTGTTTGCTTGACTTGGTTCTGGTTCTGTTTGCTTGAGTTTGAATCTGGTTCTGGTTCGGTTCTGGCTCTGTTTGCTTGAGTTTGGTTCTGGCTCTGTTTGCTTGAGTTTGGTTCTGGTTCTGTTTGCATGGGTTTGGTTCTGTTTGCTTAAGTTTAGTTCTGGTTCTAACCCTAACCTTAATCATAACCCTAACCCTAATCATAACCCTAATCATAACCCTGACCCTAACCCAAACCTTAATCCTAACCCTAATCCTAACCCCAACCCTAACACTTATCCTAACCCAAACCCAAACCCCATTCTAACCCTATTTCATAACCCCAACCCTAACCCAAACCCTAGTCATAACCCAAACCCTAATCCTAAACCTAATCCTAATCACAACCCTAACCCTAATCAGAACCCTAACCTAACCCTAACCCAAACCCTGTTTTGGTTCTGTTTGCTTAAGTTTAGTTCTGGTTCTAACCCTAACCTTAATCATAACCCTAACCCTAATCATAACCTTAATCCCAACTCTAATCACAGTCCCTAACCCTAATCACAACCCTATCCCTAACCCTTATCATAACCTTAACCCCAACTCTTATCACAACCCTATCCCTAACCCTAATCATAACCTTAACCCCAACTCTAATCACAACCCCAGCCCTAACCCTAACCCTAACCCTAATCATAACCCTAACCCTAATCATAACCCTAACCCTAACCCTAATCATAACCCTAACCCTAACCCTAATCATAACCCTAACCCTAATCACAACCCTAAGAATGGTTTTGTAACAGAATTAAGGCACAAAATTGGGCAATTATAACGCTTCTCATAAAAACACTGTACGTAAAAGGGTTTTCAACACACAAACCATTATTTTTTGCAAAGTTAAGGTAAAATATACGGCTACAAAAGATCCTAAATTACGAGCTGTTCGGGAGTCAAAAGAGCCAGCTCTTCTTTGGGAGCCGAGTCAAAAGAGCCGGCTCTCTGAAAAGAGCCGAACTTCCCACCACTAAAGCACATGCTTACTAGCATTTGCACTTGTAGTTGCCCTTGGAACTATTTGTATTGTAAAACGTATCAATGTTAATACTTCAGACCTGTACCATAGTGATAAACAGAGAACACTTCAATTTGAATCAAGTAAATACCACTTGTATACTTTAAAACAATGGGGCCTTTCATTCCTTGTGGACTCAACATGACAGCATTTACATTTATACTTTTCAAGTAAATGATTTTAAATGCTTTCAGAAAATTAACAGTAGCAAGACTCACATAACCCTTCGAGCCACCAAATGGTATCATAACAATGGTGTATATGCTGTTTTGTAATGACACAGCACAATTTTATAATTTATTAGAAATGTATTCAAATTATTTCACGGACCCCAACGCTATAGTTCACGGACCCCTCTTTGAGAACAACTGTGCTAAATGACATTGTAACATTGTAACATTGTAACATTGTAACATTGTAACATTGTAACCTTCACTGTTTAAAAATGAAGAAGGTATAACAAATGCTCAACCCCCCGTACAGTGTGTTCAAAAAGAGAAATGGGCCATTCAGACCATAATAATTTTTCTATCCGGCTGTGAACATGTTTATTTCTGCTGTATAGAGGGTTTAACATTATTTGACAGTTCATGTAATTCCGTCAAGATTTGATCCCTTTTCACTGGGGAGCGAATGCAATGACTTCAGATTTGGAATCATTCAGTTTTAAAAAGTTGTCTGACATCCAGGATTTGATTTCTGACAGACAGTTGTGAAGATGTGTGATTTTTGATTGGTCATTATGTTTTATTGGGATGTAAAGTTGCGTGTCATCTGCAACACTGAATGTTGCCACCCTGTTAGAAACAGCTGCCTCAAAATTTCTTACAAAAGCTGATGAATCCTCACACAGCACATCTTTTCTCAGTCTCACTATTGTTATCTCACTATCATAAAGAATGTTAAATGTATACACTATATATGTAAGCTTGCTCCAGCTCTCCATTTAACAGAACAAAGTCATTTATGAAAGGAAAAGTTGACTTTTGTCAGGTATCAAGGCATATGAATGTCTAGAGATCAATCTGCTTGCATTGGAATTGAAAGTTGATTTCGAATAAAAGCCTCAGCAATGTAAAGGTGATAAATAATATCATCTTTGCAGTGTCTACAAACACAAAAAGTAAAATCTCTATATAAGATAAAATACAGCAGAAAGTTTCCATGAATGTCAGCAGAGTCTGCAGGTACTCAAGACTGCGTTCATGTTCTTGTTGGGGAAACATGATATACAGTTCAGAATATTAAGAAATAATACTTATTGTGATTGATAAAATCTGAAATAGAAAAGACAAGAGATCAGGAAATTAAAGTAACAGAATATCAGAACTTAATGCAAAAAGTAATCCTTCTTTATTCTGTCATTGAGCTCATGTAAATCCCCAAATCTGCTATGGCCTATCCAAATCCCCAAAATTTAAGACAGTAAGCTGGCTGAGAAACAACACCTCCACCTCTACTTCAGATATTACTCACATATTAGCAGTGAGCTGATAATCTAAAAATGAGGCCATTTACTGGTGCAAAAAAACCCAAACTTGAAAAATCATAGAAGATAGTGCTGGTCAGGTTGCACACAGCAGGTTTAACACAGCATTGTTGATTGTTTAAAGTCAGCTTATCAGATACATGAACTAATAGAAATCAAAGTAAGGGAGCATTGTGGGCAAGTCACTACCTGTGTTTCACATTATTGTTAAAAAGTAAGAGAATTACTGAGTTATTGCATTATGAAAGTGATTAGTTACTTGGAAAAGTAAGTAATCACTCCTCTTATGAATGTACCCTGCCTCTCCTCTCACCAGTATTTTTCTAATTAGTTCTCTGAAAGCAGCAGACTCAACCATTGATATGGGAAGCATGTCTTCAATGAAATACCATGCAACCAGTCTATTTGGTCCTCCCTGGCTTACAGATTGTGGAGCTGGCAGTGATTTGAAATCAAGCCTTGGCTGTCTGGATGGAGTGGCTCCTCCTTGGTCTGCCAAGCTAACTTGAGCTGCACCTGTGTCACCGGTGTTTGGCTCTCTGGTAACTAGCTTGGTAGAAGTATTTTGTTTGGCTAGGGTCTTTGTGAGATTTTAGTTACTGGTCTTGGTGGTGGACAAAGTTTTCCTTTCTGTGCTTGGACTACAACCCACCACTGTATTCTTATCCTTAACGTCAGGGAGGGAAAATAATATTGGTATTTCCGTGACAGAAAGCTCACACATGAAGGATTATCAGCTATTCTGTGTGTTTACTTCTATTGTCTTTCTCTCAAATGAATACTGATATGTGAATGGAGGCCTTTAAGTCCTCACAGGTTTATTCATGCAGTACACAGGTTGACTGAGTCTACAACAAGACCCCACAATATACCAAGTTAAATTGTTTTAAAGTCTTACTGTTGGGTCATTGATGTCTTTACGGACTTGACCGTATTATTTTGTTGTTAGCCTAGCTGTAAATCTTTAACGCAAATTTTTATGTTTATTGCGTAGGATGGCATATATCCTGGTAGGAAGAATAAGACAAATTAGGAAAATCAAAAGCCTCAAATAATTAATTATTCCTGATATTAATTGTCAAATGAATTGTACCAACCATCCTTGCTGTCAGGTTTGACTTGCATCATTACCTCACCTACATGTTTCTTCATCTTATAGAGATAAAAGATTTCCTAATACGTTTCCCAATAATGCTATTTGCTAAAAAGGTTACACCCTATCAATAAGAGCTTGGTGCCTCATGAGCCTAGGTAGCAGACCTCTGATTGATTAATATTTTGCTCTTGTAGGATCTAATCCAAGATCACTCGTGTTTAAAAATACTTTTTATTATTTTTACATATTAAATTACTTTCCTCGGTAGCTGTGATGCACTACTCACTAATCCAAACATTTTCGCTGTAATAGATGTGAGATGAGACCTGAACCGCTGTTATCATGTTTGTGAATGTGTGGCAAATCTTGTGACTGAAGCAGCGCCTGCCGACATCAGGGGGTAATTCACAGATCACCAGAGGTCCCCGAGTTATACTAATCCTGCGCGAATAGGGCAATAGAGTCATAGAAGTAATCAGATTGCTTCCACACCTTTACGGCTTTCTGTCTGCTGCACCACATTTAGTCAAATTTGACTCTTTCATTGTAAAAATACACACTGACAGTTCACTTTGACAGCTGTTTGTATACAGCACAAGAGCCATGCACTGTCACGGTAGAGCAAAGTGGGGACAGATTGTTCAATAAGCCAACAGCTGACAGAATATAAGACACTGTATCTGTTTGTGCTGCAACAGGGATGACCGTTGCAGCAACGTTCTGAATGAGTTGCAGTTTTTTCAGGGACTTTTTGGGCAGACCGGTAAAAAGGGAGTTAAAATAATCAATGCAATTGGTGATAAAAGCATTAATTAAAATGTCAGTGTCTTTCGGGGGCGGAAAAGGTCTGACTTTTTCACTGTTTCAAGAATGTCTGTTTTATCTTCATTTATTTTAAAAAGTCCTTGCTCATCCATACATCTGTTTTAGTTCTTTTAGATTTAAGTGCTGCCTTTGATACGGTCGATCTTTTTATTTTACTAGAATGTCTGAAACACTGGGTTGGCATATCTGGTTCAGTTTCAAAATGGTTTTATTCTTGTATGAAAGGTCTTATAGTGTGGCAATTAGCAGTTCACATTCTTCAAATGTGAAGCTGACATGTTGGGTCCCCCAGGGGTCAGTTCTTGGACCACTCCTCTACTCCCTCGATATACTGTCCCAGGGACACATCATTCGCAGCCACAATGTGAGTTTCCACTCATATGCGGATGATACCAAACTGTACCTGTCTTTTGATCTCAATGATTTTAACGTTTAAAACGTACTGAATTACTGCATCCAAGATTTTACTTGCTGGTTGTTACAACATTTCCTGCAGCTGAACCTTGACAAAATTGAGGTGATGATCCTAAGCCCTGGTTCACCAGGAATGGTGACACATCTTGTCCCCTTGTTAAAAAACATTGCTGCTAAGTGCAAAAATCTAGGTGTCATCTTTGACAAGATCCTCAGTCTGAACCAGCATGTCAACCTAATGATGCAGACTTGTTTTATGCAGCAAAGGAGACTCTCCAAAATTAGGTCCTCTTTATCCAGAAAAAACTTTGAGACAGTCATTCATGCTTTTATATCCTCCCTCTTGGACTACTTTAAGTCACTGTATACATATCTAAACAAACATTAAACAAGTTACAACTAGTCCAAAACGCAGCAGCCCGACTCCTCACTAGAACGAAAAAGAGAGACCACATCACTCCTGTTTTAGCTTCCCTCCATTGGCTTCTGATAGATAGAATTGATTTTAAGATTTTATTGTTGACTTTTAAAGCATGCTCTGGACTCACACCCCAGTACATATCTGATCTCCTCACCCCATACGTGCCCGGTAGTACCCTGAGGTCCTCAGCCAAGGCTCTGCTTGCTGTCCCACAGTCTAGGCTGAGGACCAAAGGTGACTGGGCCTTTTCTGTCAGAGCTCCGACCCTCTGGAACAACCTCCCAGAGGAGATCAGATTGGCCACCTCTTTGAATCTCTTTTAAAAACACACTTTTATAGATGTGCCTTTACAGGAGATGTCACCTGAGTGTGTTTAATTTCAGATGTTTTATTATTTATCAGGCAGTATCACTGGCAGGTTCTTACTCTCTTTATTCTTTTATATTTTTCATATTTCTGATCTTTTAATTGTTTTAATCTTTTAAATGTTGTTGTAGCTGATCTCAACATCCTCTCATTGGCGGTCTATTTAAGCTGCAAGTCTCCCTGTCTCTGCCTCTGCTTTGCATGTGCTCCTGCTGTCCTACTCAGTGCTGTGTGCAAATTTCATACCCACATCCTCCCCGGCATCCACCTGCGGGCTCCGAGGGGGGTTAGTCCAATCTCATTGCTCCTAAATGTCTGCTTTTAAATAATCTTCGAGGAGTAATGAGGTTCGGAGCCCATATGCCAAACGCAATACTGTATACTGCAATAAACTTTATCTTAAGTAAACGCGAGTGGCCTGACTGAAATTTTATTATTTTATTGTCTTCCTCACATTTATCTTTTATTGTCTTTTAGTTTATTTTCTATTCGTTAAGCACTTTGTAACCCTGTTTTGAAAAGTGCTGTATAAATAAAGAGTGTTATTATTATAATGTCAGAGAGGCAGGTGATGAGGGACTAAAGTGCATTTGGGTTGTTTGGTGAGACAGAGATGTACAGTTGGGTGTTGTCTGCATGAAATGGTAGTGGACTTGGAGATGGGATATGATATCACCAAGTGGAAGCATGTACAGTGAAAATAAAATAGGCCCAAGAATGCTTCCTTGAGGAATACCATGGTTAAAATGATGTGTCTTTGACTTACAAGGAGGGAGGGGCAATGATTTTCCAATATTCAAATATTTGTTCACTTTGTAAAAATCGAAGAGTTACTTAAAATGTTTTCTCATTTTAAAAGTAAAAATTTTCATCGTTTTTACCGGTGCATTGTTGTAATACGGTATTCCTGCCAGAGGGTGGCTATAGAGCGTTTTAAAGGTGTTTGCTAACTGCATTAGCCAACAGAAAAAGAAGAATGCTAACTGCATTAAATAGCAAAAGCTTAAGAAAACATTTGCGACAGTCGCAGCGATTTTCTACGTTTCTAAATCTCACACCACTACACACATATTTCCAGAGACTGAGCATGGCTGTAAAATGTAAACACACACACCACGCCACGTCACAGAAACACCAACATAAAGATTGAGACAGACGCTGTCAGTGCCCGCTACTAGCAGCACCTCGGCCTGCTGCTGGTTAATGTGACTGCCACACAAACGAGCTGTTAATTGGACAGGTGTGTGTGTATGTGTGTATGTGTATGTGTATGTGTATGTGTATGTGCATGTGCATGTGTGTGAATGGGGGGGCAGATTATTCGAATAATTGTTGAATAGATGCCAGTAATTATCGAATAGTATTTTGGCTTGAAATGCCCATCCCTACTCACAAGCACCAAGGCTGATAAAAAAAAACTGTCTGTTAAAAAGATACGAGGTGAAGCAGGCTAAAACAGGATCAGAAAGACCTGCCCATTTCTCAGTTATGTCGATTAAAATTTCATGGTCAATGGTGTCAAATGCTGCACTAAGGTCTAAAAGAAGGACCATCGGATGCAGCTTACCACCCATCTTAGTCACTGACACCAGCACATGCAGAGACAAGGCAGCCTGCATCATGAGAGGCTCCAGCCACCCTGCACATGGACTGTTTACCCCCTGCCTTCAAGCAGGAGACTATGCAGCATCCAGTCAAGGACCTCCAGATTGAGGAACAGTTTCTGTTGACTATTACACTCACTGCACTTTATCAAGCGACTGCACTCCAGTCCTCTCTAAAGCTGCTACTGCTCTTTATGCTGCTGGTTCTAGTTTTAGTTTATTTGATTCTATTTATTGCCTCAGTGCCTTACTGGTCTTATTGTTGTCAAATGTTTTTATTGGTTTCATATTATTCTGTATTTTTAAAGGTATCTATTTATTTACTTCATGACACTACAGTATTTATTCATTAACATTACGACATGAGTACTTATCTATTACAACAAGATCTGGGTCCTGAATTTAGTTCTCTCATGTTTACATGGTCAGAGTAATAAATAAAGTATCCTTGTGTCCTTGTACCACGAACCATGAACCATGAACCATGAACCAAAGAGCTAGAACAGAAAGACATGAAATAAAACTAACTCTGTGATTAAATAGAAAAACAGGAAAAACAGGTACGAAAGAAAAAGGCAACTCATCCCAACTGCTACTCAAACCAAGGAATTACACCAAAACTTGCCACGATAACACAAGGCCCTAAAGCTAAGTGTAATGTAAAATACATTTGATAACAAAATACTAATTTCTGAGGCAGAGGGAAGAAAACTGTGACGCTGCTGATTGTTCTTCTTCCCTTTTTTTGTTTTATTGGCAGTTGGTAAAAAGCTTGAAGGTGCAATATCGCCACCTACTAGACTGGAGTGTCGATCAAGATAGGCAAAAAAATAAAAAAAACAAGACCATATAAACACCTAAATTCTAAAGCAGAACAGAATTACAGAATATAGAAAATGCTGCTACATTACATAAATAAGGTTCATTGAACTCTGTCGAAAGATTTTTCTCTCAACAGATTTCAGCAGTCTGGTGAGTCTGCTGTGGCAGAAGGCAGAGAACAGTGAAGTTCAGGGATTATCTGTCCATATATGTTTTGCAATCTGGTTTCAAACATTTAGTTTAGTGTATGAACAAGAATCAAAGACACTTTGGCCAACCAAGGCTCAACTCTCTCTTGAGCCAGAGGGGATGAGAAGAGTTTATTAAAGGTACTTACCAAACTCTATAAAGAAGGTGTGACTGAAAAGAGCTGGGACTTCAGAGGTTTAGAGCTTCAGACAAACCTCACTGACGACAGTGCAATATCTCTGTTAGGAAATATTAGAAAAGTTATATGCACCATCCTATCCAGGTGTGTCTCTGATAATTACTACTTACACCTGTTTCCTAACCTTAAAATGTGGAGGTGGAAAATGTCCTAATAATTGTTGTTTCTCAACAGGGCTATCTGCTAATAAGGTTACATCGTCTCCTGTAGCTGTATAAAAGAAGGCTCCACATTAAGAGCAACACTACAACAACCTCCCCAACCATCGTTGACACTGTCTCCTGAAGTTGTGAAGCCTTGAAGGTAAATATATGAACCGTTTGTTTCTCTATTTTCTGTGTCAGGTTCAAGGAAAAGTAACTGATCAGATAAAAACAGCTGTTTTTCCATCCAACAGGTGTGATCACTGTAACCATGCTGAAGTTAGCACTTGTTCTTGGATGCCTCCTGAGCCTGGCTCTGGCTCATCCTGTAAGTCTCACATTGTCATATTCAGTATCAAAATTGTTGTTCTTGTGTGTTAATGGCATAAATGTTATGGAATAGAACAAAATGAAAGATATATCAAACATGAAACTTATGTATTTTCTTCAGGATGTGGAGCGCAGACGTGTTGCTCGATCTGAGTCTGACTCTAACTCTAACTCTAACTCAGATGAAGTGAGTGTCTTCTCTCTCTTCTAAGACTCAATAATAATCATGGCTGAATGGCTATTACTGTAATCTTGTGACTAAATCTTCTGCTGTTAGTTTGATAATGTTTCTGATTTTCTTTTAGGCTACTACTACCACCGTGGCTACCACCACCACTACCACAGCCGCGGGTGCCACTACCACCACCCTGTCGCCTCAACAACAGCTACTCGCGCTCCTTACTTCACTCCTTGGATAACAGCTAGTTGCCTTCTAATGCAACTTTTGCTTCCACAATTTCAAAGCTAAAGTCAATCCACTAATACAAAGGAAATAAAAAACTTTGAGCAACAATGATTTTTGACATACTCTTTATTTTGTGTCAGTCTGTCATGATTACTGTCAGCTGTCACTCAAGTTCATTTCAAATCATGCGCGAAATCACTTTGACTCTGTAGCATCAACATGTTAAAGCTTCAAACTGGAAAATGCTGTCAACCTGATTTTCACTGTGAAAATTTGATAACAATAATGAAACTTTGAGTCATAGAAGCAATACAATTACTTCCACACATTTACGGCTTTCTAACAATGTCTGTCTGCGGCACCACATTTTGTCAAATTTGACAATTTTTTTTATTGTAAAAATATACAGTGGCAGCTAACTTTGGCAGCTGTTTGTATGAGTAGAGTACAGTAGAACTCTAATGTCCCTGTTGTGCAATTTCTTTTAGTCAGTAGTCCACAGATTCAATACAAATACACCAAACACACAACACAGGACAAGATCCATACACTGTCAACGTAGATCAAAGTGAGTACATATTGTGTAATAAGCCAACAGCTGACAGAATATAAGACAGTCTGCATCTATTTGTGCTGCCTCTGGGATGACTTACTCTTCTCCCTGATGGTAGCATTTGAAACTTCTCATGTAAAGGATGCTGGGGGCTCAGCTATGACCTTTCCCTTAGAGATGGCTCTCATTTTTAATATTTGCTAAAAGTCCTTAAGAGACCTGATGTGTTTACATTAAAATAAATCTTTGCATCAAGAACAGTGCCCAGATATTTATATTGCTGTCACTACTGCCACTGGCTTAGACTTAATCACACATGGGGCCGGGGAGCTGTAGGATTTACATTGGGATAGCTTGTTTTTTTATTCTTTTCATTAGTAGTGTTAGTTTGTCACTTACGGTATTCCCAAAACTTTCCAATTTACTGATTTAGATAACACCACTATGTCTCCTGCCCTCAGGCAGGAGACTGCGCAGCGTCCACACCATCTATTGACTATTACACTCACTGCACTTTATCAAGCGACTGCACTCTATGTTCTCTAAAGCTGCTACTGCTCTTTATTCTGCTGGTTCTAGTTTTAGTTTATTTGATTCCATTTATTGCCTGAGTGTACACTATTTGTTATTTTTATAAAATGTCAATAATAGACCTGTTCTTTTCATAAAGCGTCTTCAGATAACATTTGTTGTGAATTTGCGCTAAAACAATAAAGAATGATTGATTGATTGATTGATTGATTGATTGATTGATTGATTGATTGATTTATTGATTGAAACTGTTGAAACCAAAATACCTACAATTGTTTTCACTCAACAGCACTTTGGTGGTCTGAGTAAAAATACATATAAAAAGTTACATTTAAAACAGCAGGATTGCAGAAGGACATACTTATTTTAATTTGAGTTCATATACAAAATGCTACCTCATTAACTGAAAAAGGTTCATTGAACTCTGTCGAAAGATTTTGTGCCCCCACAGATTTCAGCAGTCTGGTGAGTCTTGTGACACAGGGCAGGGAACAGTGAAGTTCAGGGATTATCTGTCCAAAAATGTTTAGCAATCTGGTTTCAAACATTTACTTTAGTGTATGAACAAGAATCAAAGACACTTTGGACAACCAAGGCTCATCTCTCTCTTGAGCCAGAGGGGATGTGAAGAGTTTAAAGGTGCTTACCAAACACTTTAAGGAAGTTGAGACTGAAAAGAGCTGGGAGACAAACTAAAAGGGAGTTTAAGACAAACCCAAATGACAACAGTACAATATATCCGTTATGAAATATTAGAACAATTGTATGCACCAACCTATCCAGGTGTCTCTGATAATTACTACTTACACCTATTTCTTAACCTTAAAATGTGGAGGTGGAAAATGTCCTAATAATTGCTGCTATTTGCTAATAGGATACATCCTCTCCTGTAGCTGTATAAAAGAAGGCTCCACATTAAGAGCAACACTACTACAACCTCCTCAACCATCGTTGACACCGTCTTCTGAAGTTGTGAAGCCTTGAAGGTAGATATATGAATAATTTTTTTTCTCTATTTTCTGTGTCAGGTTCAAGAAAAAGTAACTGATTGGATAAAAACAGCTGTTTTTCCATCCAACAGGTGTGATCACTGTAACCATGCTAAAGTTAGCACTTGTTCTTGGATGCCTCCTGAGCCTGGCTCTGGCTCATCCTGTAAGTCTGACATCGTCATACTCAGTATCAGAATTGTTTTTCTTGTGTGTTAATGGCATAAATGTAATGGAATAGAACAAAAAGAAATATATATATCAAACATGAAACTTATTTACTTTCTTCAGGAAGTGGAGCGCAGACGTGTTGCTAGGTCTGAATCTAACTCCGGCTCTAGCTCTAACTCAGATGAAGTGAGTGTCTTCTCTCTCTTCTAAGACTCAGCATTAATCTTGCCTAAATGGCTATTACTGTAATATTGTGAACAAATCTTCTGCTGTAACTTTGACAATGTTTCTGATTTTCTTTTAGGCCACCACCACCACCGTGGCTACTACCACCGCAGCTACCACTACCGCAGCTGCGGGTGCCACTACTACCACCCAGGCTGCCACCCTGTCGCCTCAGCAAATACAACAGCTAATCACCCTTCTTGCTGGTACAGCCTCTGGTGCCACGCCTGAGCAAATACAAGCGCTCCAGGCCATTCTTGCTAGCCTCAATGGATAACAACCAGTTGCCTTCCAATGCAGCTTTTACTTCCACAATGTCAAAGCTAAAGTCAAACCACTAATACAAAGGAAATAAAAAACTAGTTTTGAACAACAATTACTTTTGACTTACTTTGTTTTTTGTGTCAGTTTGTCATGATTACTTTTCTCTGTTTTCACACCTATCAATCAAGTTTATTTCAAGTCATGAGTGAAATCCTTTTCACTCACTTTATCTCCCCATGAAAAGAATGCTGGGGGCCCTGAACTATGACTTTTGTATTATGGCTCTCATTTTATATATGTGTTGAAGGCCCTAAGAGACGTGATGGGTTTACATCAAAATTAAGCTTTGCATCACGAAGAGTGCCTAGATATTTATATTGCTGTACTACTACTACTACTTGCTGTCCCTTAATCACACATGGGGCCTGGGAGCAGTAGGATGTAGATTGAGATAACTTCTTTTTTTTATTCTTTTCATTAGCACTTTTAGTTTGTCACCTACAGTATTCCCAAATCTTTCCAAAAAAAACTATTACTGTTTTCACTCCAAAGTACTTTGTGTAGCAACAGGACTGTTGTTCATACCTGGGTTGTTTCCGGGGACCAATTAGAGTGTGACACAAATCTCTGAAAATGCTGGCTAGAGCTATTTTACTGCCTCATAGGATAGAGTGGAAGAAAACTTTTGAAGACGCTGAGTGACAGTGCATTACCGAGGAGAACAGTGAGTTCAATGGTGGCCCCATTTTGGTGAACACAGGAATTCAAAAGTAAATGAAACTGTGGAAAGGTACAATTTCTTTATGAGAAATTAAGGTTTAGAGCAAAACACTGACAAATATGTCACAGACTTGAAACTGTTGTCCAGTACATGTAGTTTTGTTAAAGACTCACTGATAAGAGATAGAGTTGTTTGTGGCACAAATAGCTCTGCAACGAGAGAGTTTACTCAGAGAATACTGCACATATGCTGAGTTACAGAGCTGTCAAAGGAGAACAGCAGAACATGTTTTCATTTCCTTGAGAGAGACAAAATTGTTTCATTTGCGCTAAAGTCCTATCACAACCTCTATGTTTACATTCATTGTTGTTTTAACCGTAAAACGGGGATTGAGGTAGGATAAATTCAAGGTTTAAAGATTCACAGCAATAGGATCAACTTAATATTATATACAACACATGAAGGTAAAATATGTCCATTTAAGTCAGTTTCATTATAACTATGTTAAGGTTAGTTAGTTATAGTTTGTTGTTTGTGTTATATGTGGACCCTCTTGTAGTGATCTCACTCCCAAATGCAGAGATCCCAAATGCATATATATATATATATATATATATATATATATATATATATATATATATATATATATATATATATATATATATATAAACCAGGAACAAGAAACTACACTGAGTAGAGTTTCAATGGTGGCAGACAACGACAGAATCCCATTACTAGGTAAAAAGGGAAGATGAAGATGAAGCTAATCAAAGTAAAGTATGAGAATATCCTGGCTAAAGCCATGACAATTGAGGAAATCAAAACAAAGAACAAAGATGTGTTCATCGGTGAAAGTTGTTTGGAGGGTGATTACAGCATAGAAAGACAAAATACCACCTGTAAAACTAACAAAACGCTGAGTGCCAGTGGCTATGATAACACCTCTAAAAGATGAACTTCAGGATCTTCAGAGAAGAAAGATCATAGCACCAGTTGAACGTGGCACAGACTGGATGAGCAGTATGGTCTCAGTGACAAAACTCAATAGCAGACCAAGGATCTGTATTGGCCTCCGAAACCCCTCAATAAGGCCCTGAAAAGGAGTCATTTTCCCCTCCCTACCACTGATCACATTCCCCTGGAGCTGTCAAAGGCAAACGTTTTCTCAGTTTCTGATTAGAAGCTGGTTTCTAGTATATTAACAGGAGGAACAGCCAAGTTACCTCACCACATTCGCCACCCCATCCGGCTAGTTCTGTTGGCTGAGAATGCCAGCACCTGAAGTCTTCCAAAGGAAAACTCATGCAAGCACTGGAAGGCTTGCCTGGAGTTTATTTAATTGAAGATGATATATTGATCACAGGTGAAGGGGCGAAAAAAGAGGAGGCATACAAAGACCATGATGAGAAACTCAGAGACATCCTGCTCAGGTGCAGAGAGCGCAACATTAAAACTGAATGCTGATAAGTTTAAAATACAACAACAGTAAGTATCCTACATTGGATATCTACTGACAGTAGAGGGACTGCAGATTGGTCCTGAGAAGGTAAGAGGAGTCAGTGAGCTTCCAGTGAGCTTAAATTACCTGTCCATATTCTATGCTCATCTGCCAGATGATTGTGAGGTTTTGACACAACTAACACACGAGGAGAACATGTGGGACTGGAATGATATAAAGAGCACAGTTTACTAAAGTTAAATTCCTTGTGTGTTCAAGCATACTTGGCGAATAAAGCTGATTCTGATTCTGATTCTGATTCTGATATACATGAAACAGCATTCCAAATACTGAATGACAAAATAACTAACACACCTGTACTGAAGTACTATGACCGGGATGTGGAACTGACTCTGCAATGTGATGCATCAGAAACTGGGCTAGGAGCAGCCCTGACACAGAGGGGTAAACCAGTTGCATTTGGGAGTAGAGCACTAACAGCTAAATTCCACCACATCTGTTATCAGTCTGTTTCCGATCCGTCACGGCACCAGATCTGACAGGTTTCTATTCTAGTCCAGGTATTAACTTCCACTGGATCTGCTCTGTTTCGTTCCAGCTGTGTCTCTTATCCAGCAGGTCGGAGCCCTCCGGTACCGATACGAAAGATTTCTACTTTTGCCGGAGCCCGACGCATACATTTCAACAGAGCAGATGGAGCGGAACAGGAAGTCAGGCACCAAAACAAACTTAAAACACCTGTTCAATTTTCAGAACAAAACACTCTGTGTTATCACCAGATCGTATTTTACTTAACTACAACAACAAACTGTCATGATGAAATGAGCCAGGCTTGGAGTCATGAGGTCAGAGGTTTTCAGAGGCCAATAAAGACAACATGGATGAGGAGAGGAGTCGGACATTAATTCAGTAATTACTTCGGGCTAATCTTGGTCACATGACTCCAGCTGTCCGGGGTCCTGCTCCGTGCTGCATTCTGAAAACGCAACCGGTGGATGTTGACAGACGAGCGAACAAGGAGTCTGACCACAGCTGATCTGAGATGGACCAAATCTGATGGAAGTCCAATGTCATGACCACAAAGAGGGGTTATGCTCAGATAGAAGAAGAATGTTTGGCAATTTTGTTTGTAATGTAAAAGTTTGAGCAGTATACCTTTGGTAGACATATGACTGTACAAAGTGACCACAAACTGCTAGAATTTATACACTGAAAACCTCTACTTAGTGCACCTAAGAGACTGCAAAGAATGCTACTCAGGTTTCAAAGGTATGATATCAATGTGACCTACATATGTACCAGGCAGAGATATGGTACACTGAGCAGAGCATACCTACCTGAGAGCCCGAGTCCGACACAGCAAAGGACATTGACTGTCTTACAGAAGGTGACAGTGTGAGAGTCCAACCTTTTGGGCCATGCAAGGTCTGGAAAGTGGCAAAAATTGCTTTAAAGAGAAATAAAAGATTATGAAAGAAAAGAGTAACTTTGACATGTTAAACTGTCTCTGAGAATGTGGGCTAGAGCTCATGTTAATGTACTACCAGACAATGCTAATAAAATACCTGTAAACAAGGTGAACTGCTTTAACCGTCCACACTTTGGAGGTCTTGATAAAAATGTATGTATATAATAAAGGTATGTGAACAGCAGAGCAGGATTGCAGAAGGGAATACTTATTTTAATTTAAGTTCATATAGAAAATATTACCTTATTAAGTGAATGAGGTTCATTGAACTCTGTGGAAAGATTTTTTCCCAACAGATTTCAGCAGTCTGGGGAGTCTTGTGACACAGGGCAGAGAACAGTGAAGTTCAGGGATTATCTGTCCAAATAGGTTTTGCAATCTGATTTCAAACATTTACTTTAGTGTATGAACAAGAATCAAAGATGCTTTGGACAACCAAGGCTCATCTCTCTCTTGAGCCAGAGGGGATAAGAAGAGTTTAAATGTACTTACCAAACACTATAAAGAAGTTGTGACTGAAAAGAGCTGGGACTCCAGAGGTTTAGAGTTTAAGACAAACTCCTACTGACAACAGTGCAATATCTCTATTATGAAATATTAGAACGATTCTATGCACCATTCTATTCAGGTGTGTCTGATAATTACTACTTACACCTGTTTCCTAACCTTAAAGTGTGGGGTTTAAAAATGTCCTAATAATTGCTGTTTCTCAACAGTGCTATCTGCTAATAAGGTTACATCCTCTCCTGTAGCTGTATAAAAGAAGGCTCCACATTAAGAGCAACACTACAACAACCTCCCCAACCATCGTTGACACTGTCTCCTGAAGTTGTGAAGCCTTGAAGGTAAATATATGAACCGTTTGTTTCTCAATTTTCTGTGTCAGGTTCAAGGAAAAGTAACTGATCAGATAAAAACAGCTGTTTTTCCATCCAACAGGTGTGATCACTGTAACCATGCTGAAGTTAGCACTTGTTCTTGGATGCCTCCTGAGCCTGGCTCTGGCTCATCCTGTAAGTCTCACATTGTCATACTAAATATAAAAAACTTTTGTCTTGTATGTTAATGGAATATATGTTATGGAATAGAACAAAATGAAAGATATAACATGAAACTTGTGTTTTTTCCTCAGGATGTGGAGCGCAGACGTGTTGCTCGATCTGAGTCTGACTCTAACTCTAACTCAGATGAAGTGAGTGTCTTCTCTCTCTTCTAAGACTCAACAATAATCATGGCTAGTACTGTAATCTTGTGAATAAATCTTCTGCTGTTAGTTTGATAATGTTTCTGATTTTTTTTTAGGCTACCACTACAACTGTGGCTACCACCACCACTACCACAGCCGCGGGTGCCACTACCAGTGCTACCCTCACAGCTGCGCAAATTCAACAGATATTGACGGCCCTTCTTGGTCTCTTGGGTTAACCAGTTTCCTACCAATGCAGCTTTTCTTCTACAATTTCAAAGCTAAAGTCAAACTACAAATCAAAAGGAAATAAAAACAGTTTTGAGCAACAATGATTTTGGACATACTCTTTATTTTGTGTCAGTCTGTCATGATTGCAGTTGTCTGTGTTAACACCTATAAATCAAGTTAATTTCAAAAAGTGAAATCACTCTGTATCATCAGCATAATAAAACTTTCATACTGGAAAATGCTGTCGACCTGATTTTCACTGTGAAAATTTGACAACAATAATGAAACTATTAATCATAGAGTCAGAGGAGCAATCAGATTACCACCTTTACGGCTTTCCCACAATGTCTGTCTGCGGCACCACATTTTGTCAAATTCTACTCTTTCCTTGTAAAAATACACACTGGCAGCTCAATTTGTTATTTTCATTCTTACTTTTAGTTTGTCACTTATAATATTCTCAAATTTTCCCATTTTGCTGATTTAGATTTCAACAGCACAATATCCAATGCATGGTAAGGAAAAATAACTGTGTTTTTGGTAGACGGAAAAAGTCATATTTCATCTGGGGCCTTTTGATTGTCCCTATAAAAATTTTTTATGTTAGAGTCAAGTTCAAGCAAACAACACAAAGCTCAGTACATTAATCAACAATATTAAACGCAATGATTGTATTGTCCAACACCTGAGATAACACGTTTTCACAGTTATTTTACCAAACACATATTTTTTTTTATATCACATTTCAACCTGTTTGGAAAATGAGAATTCTCTTAATTTTAATATGAGGGACGAGCACAAAAGCGATCTGGTTGGTAGGGCAGCTGAATTGATGTCACATCACTTCTGGCAAAGATCACTCTTGTCATTTATTCTTGTTTTGAGGTTAAATGACTCTCTTGTTAATGTTTGTTATATTTACTTTTGCTGTTCTTCTTCTACTCTGCAAATAAAGTAAAGATCATTGCAAGAGCTACATTTTTCAACAGTGCTGTCAATCATAAAGTCACATTCCCTCTTTTTTCACATCAAATAACTGCTTTAACTAAGACTACAACTTGTTTTTATTTGTAGCTCTCTCCACCAGTCAGAAGTGAAGAAGTCTTTCAGGGGAAATGTAAAAAGTCCTGAAGAACCATGTTGCCTTTAGGATCAATCTCTGAATGATTTCTAATTAACACAAAATAGTCTGTAGCATTAACTTTACATCAACCCTTTTACTTTCTGTTTTTATGCTTTAGGAGACTTTTTGTTATTAACATATGAAGCTGGTGGTCTTAGTCCTGGGCTCTTATTCTTGAGCTGTGCCTTTCTTAAAACACTATGATCATAAAGGTTATTTTTAAATTTTTAAATCCAGAATAAGGCTGCATAACTGAAAGGTACTTGAGATTGAATGGACAGTTTTCCTAATCATGTCAAACTTAGAACCCCATGGAGTTGGTACTTATAGGTGGATACACTGAGCATGTTTTGTTATATATATTTAAGTGTAACTGGAAGTATTTGTACCATAATCTCAAAATGTTATTTTGGACAGAAAAAATAAAGCACGCTTTTTATTTTTGGACCTGAAGGTTTGTTACCTTTAGCGTGAAAAAGTCAGATTCACAACCTTTCGTCTCAGTAGAAGCTATTATAGTTTTCTCTTTTAGATAGCTATCAATCCATCCATATCTTTACATTTAATAGTAAAGAAGACTGAGTTCATATAATGTACTTAATGAAAATAGAGAGATAAAAAGAACAGTAAAAGAATGTGGAAATTAACTTAATAGTAAGTACTACTTTGCAGATATTAAACCAATAAAATCAAGGGCACAGAACTACTGACTTTGCTTTAGCATTTATCTGAAATACATAAAAATAAAGGTGGATCAGCAGAGTAAAACAAAAACAGCCACAAATTATAAATGTTATTTCCGAGCAGTAGAGGCTTTGCATGAAATCAAGGCCAAGTCAGTGCTCAGTGGATTGATAACTTTCCTAACAGGAGGAACAACAGCTCAGTTTCATAATATTAAACAAAGCAGCACATTTATTGGTGATTGGTTATATTGTCAGGCGAAAAAATTGATAAATATGTTGTTGCGAGAGTGTAACAGGTAGATTAGAATTCAATGGATGGACAAAGTTAGAAGGCATCCTTTAACCTGGAAAAATGACATGCAATATTTTAATATTACATATAAGCAATACTACAAGTATGTGCAGTATGTTTTATGTTATATGTTATAAATATATACAGTTGTGCTCATAAGTTTACATACCCTGGCAGAATTTATGGTTTCTTGTGTAGTTTCTGTTGT
This sequence comes from Notolabrus celidotus, assembly GCF_009762535.1. Classification (NCBI taxonomy): domain Eukaryota; kingdom Metazoa; phylum Chordata; class Actinopteri; order Labriformes; family Labridae; genus Notolabrus; species Notolabrus celidotus. Next base: position 22,640,958 of record NC_048278.1, on the reverse strand, counting down.
CTTTATGATATAAAAAGAGTAAACAGTTGTTTGATAAAAATTTTGCTTCAGCCAACGACAAACCATAAGTGAAAAAAAAGTTTTTCTCTCATCATTCATATTCTCTGAAAAATGGCCAAAAAAATAACAAATTCTGCCAGTGTATGTATGATGTCATTCAGTCTCTGGATATCAAGTTGTTTCCTGTATTAATATTGCAATCATTGTGTCAGTGATTGAGGCTTGTATTGATTGTATTGTAATGATTACAATTAACCACAATCCCCCTAACGAAATATAAGCCTTTGAAGGCATTGAGCTATCTAAATTATGTATTAATTAAGCAACCCTGTCTCCTATTACTCAGTTATTTTCTTCATACATTGCGGCGGCTGAGTGATTGCTGCCTGGATTGTGGTCAGAGGCAACATTTCCATGTCTGAATGAGTCATTGCACATATCTAGACCTACCACTGTGATGTTCCAGAGAGTTGCATTAGACTCCTTTCTACACTTCTGACCGTGTTGGGGTTAGATAACCTACTGGAAATGATAATAATTTCAGTTAAGGATTATAAAGGCAATTATGTAGTAAATCAGATACAAAAAACACTCTTGTGAACAATAGGAGAAACATAAATGCCATGTAGTTGAATAATACCAGTTGTACATTTTGAAAAATCATCTATAATGTCTATGCTTTGGTATTGTCGAACTGTGCACCACCCTGTCTGATCATGACATAGTTGCATGAAGGAAACAATACTGCCACCAAGTAGCTGTTTAAGACAACTGCAGCCACAAAGACAAGAACTGCCATAGCAACCCTTCTGCAAGAAACGCATACACATCCCAAAAGTGCAATATTACAGTAATGACTCTAAGTTGTGTCTTAGTCTTTAAGATTCTACTTTAGAGTTCAATGAGGAAAAATGCATTAAAACTTTAGAGGTAGAATTTGGCTCGAGCAGACCAAGAGGACTATAAGCAATAAACATGTTGATGAGGTTTAGGGTTTCCCCTGCAGACAGAACAGTGAACGTGGATGCCATCCAGTTTGATTCATTTGGATTTCTCTGGTGCATTGCTCATCAACTTCAGATTAATTTAAAAATGTTCAGTAGATAATGCTTCTTAGAAACAAATCACACATTGATACTCTCTTTTAGTAAAGACTACATCTATCGCCCACTACATGACACTTTTTCTGATGTGCTTCTGCTTTGTGTTAAAAGCTGGCTCTGATGTTGTGCTTGACTTGTCATAGTAAGATCAGATATGGCTCCCTTCAGTGATGTAACTTTGTAATATTAAACCAGGTGTGAGAAATCCATCATTTTACATTTTGATTAATTGTTTTACGATGTGGTTTGTTTTATACTAAATAAAACAAACAACATAAAATTTAGTATTGTCCTTATAGTTTCCTCTTTGAACTTATCCTCCAAAGGCCTGGCTGGCACTTTGAAGCTACACATGTTAACAGTTTATCATGTAAGCAGGCACATGAAAAAGTGATCTCAAGAAAATGCTTGGCAAATAGACAAAAGCCTTGAAAAACTAAATGGCAATCACAATGATTCTAAGATGGATTTTACATCATAAACTCAGTCTGACTAAACATATCTGTGGTGCCTTTAGGTGTTTACACAATCATTTCAGTTTGTGCAAAACTTGGCTGTGTATCATAACTTTACATAACAACATTCCTAGTTTTACTATTATATTAGACATTTTTGTGACTCCTATAGCGTGTCAGAAAACTCATCATAAACCCGAAGTATCTTTTATGAGCACCTTGTTGCTGGTATTTGGATCGGATCTTGTTTTGATTTACTTCTCTTTTGTCCCCGAAGGCAACCATTCAGATTTATTATATGTATCCTCAAGTGTCACTTGGAAGATACTGTTTCTCACTGCTGATACTAGCTGAGTTAGACAACATGATAGAAGTGGTTTTCAATCAACACCGAATGCTAAATTACAGTTTTAACACAGCTCTGGTCTTCTCCCACCTTGTCCTCCTCATCGTCTTTATTATTCCCTATGTATAGCATCCCAATACCTCCAACATATTAGTTTTCTTATTAGCATTTAGTAATCGTAGCATTGGCTCCAACCTTCTATACTTCACTAAATAGATTCAACATCTCTACAACAAAGTAGCTGTTGAACCAGACATTTTTTTATGAGACATATGTTCATGATGGCCCATGCGTCAGACCTTTTACGATACAAGATCATCAGTGAGATATCAAACATTATAACTCAGCTGTGTTAAAACACTTTATTCTAATTGGTCAAAGACCTTCATAACAACAGTGAATTATTTTTTGACAGCAGTGCTGCTTTGATCAGGGACAACATGTCAAATAAAATCAATATACAGAAAGGACTCCAAACTCATTTCACCTCTGCATGTTGACACTGATGCAAAAGCATTAGTTTACATAAGCATTCTAAACTGATATACAACAATGAGGATATTTTTAATATTATTTCAAAATGTATTTGGGAGCAAAACACTTGAGATATGTTAGTTAATGACTGACCAGTGCACAGAAGAAGAAAATAAGAGAGGGGGAAAACAGCGCAGATACAGCAGGAGAGGTTAAAAGACACAAGGAGCCAAGTGTTAACCAAACTGAAAAAGGCAGACATGATGCAAACACAGAACAGAGCATAGGATGGTTTCTTGCAGTGCTAAAGAACTGGGTGAGTAAAAAAAAAGAAAATGACAAAAAGGTAGCATGTTTTAGCCTGATCAGAACAGATGTGAAATTTAAAACAAAATAGCATTAAAGAAGCCTACACAAGGCAGGATGATGATAGAGCAAGTATTTGGTTTAGTGAAGCACAAAAACTTATTCTAAAGCAAATACTGAATGAAACACATCACCTTTTTTTTTTTTTTTAAGTTTGAAATTCAGACTTTTTTTTTTTTTTTTTTTTTTTACAGTCTTGCCAATTAATGAGAAATGAAGACTTTTAAGACTCTTGATTGCCTGGAAAAAAATCTCAGGATGACACTTGCAAGAGGTCGTAAAATGTAATGACTGCTATAAAGGAAATATAAGAGATCCACCTCAAGTAAACAAGATGATTGCAGTATTTGGAAAGAATTGAGCAACTATTGTTTTGCAGGGACAAACATCGCTCTAGGCAACATGTCTTACAGTTTCATAAGTACAGACACCTCCCGACATATCAATCCTCCCGACTTTGACTGCAAATATATGACATTTTTGTGTGTGTGTGTGAGGGTGAGTGTGATCAGCTGTACAAATTGGGCTTAAAAGTCTATTCAGCTCAGCATGTGTCATATAATACTTTAAGTCTATAAGGCTTTCTGACAGGATGTCGGCCTTAATGTTACAAAAACACTGTCTCTTTGGGTAATGAAACTGTGTTCACGCCTTCTGAGGTTTTGTCTTCAGATGTTGCCATGAGACCTACTACATATGATATGAAGTAACACCTTTAAAGTGTGAGACATTGTGTGCAATCACAGGTTGTTTAAAAGCTAATGAAGTTTCCTGAAGGGACCAGTGTGAAGGTAGCGAACAAAGCTTAATGTTTTATTGATTACCAAGCTATTTGCACTTGTACTCTACTGTGGTGCACAGGCAGCTGTGACTATTGAGGGATCTGAAGTCCACCTTAATATGCAAGATGAAGCTCTTTCTGGTGATGATTTTCTTCTTGATCAATTCCTCTGTGGCGGTAAGTTCATAACATTTAATACAGACACTTTTCTAGCTCTTATTTTTACAAATTATAAATTACTTTTATTTGTTATACCAAGCCTGTTTTGTATATGATGTTTGTTGCAGAATTGTGACTCTAGTGGCAGTGATTCCGGCAGTAGCAGCGAGTCTGATGAGGTAAGAAAAACCTTAATCCTCTCAATTTAGAAATTAGAGAGTAGAACAATAGCTTTAAACTATTTAAGAAATGCTTTACTGTGTCTTCCTACAGAGGGTGCAGCCCCAGTCGCTTCCTCCCTCTATTATTGCCGCTCTCTTGGAACTGTTTCCTGGTCTGTTTACTACTACAACCACCACTACAACCCAAACTACAACCACACCAATCCCCCAAACTACTGAGACAAGAGGAGACAGTGGCTGAACTGTTCTAATTTAAGAGCAGGAAAAGCAGATAGAAATATCTTGCTTTTAGCCTCCAACAGTAAAAAAAAAGTACTAAATGACATGAGAGCATATTCTCTGTGTGAGTGTATGTGATTGCATTTACTGTATACATGTTGTTTGTTGAAATTCATGTAAACGACTTAGAAAAAAATCTAAATTTGTTTGTTTACACGTATTCACATTTCAGTATTCTGAATTTTTCTGTTAACTCCTTCTACCTTGATCCCATTTCTAATAATATCAGTCAACAAAATGTGATGTTCAACTCCTTGATTCTACCAAAATCCATTCAAAATTTCATGATTTAAGTGATGTACTTTTATTTGGAATGTTTTGAGGCACAATGTCAAGGTGTAATTATGAGCTTGCAGAGGTGGAGACACCTTTTGCAGGATGCTGACAACACCTCAGAGTAATATCCACTCACACATCCCCATCCCAGGATCAGCACAGCTTAAGAAAGGGATGAGTGTTGAGCCTGTAATACCTGACTGTTTGCTTCATCAGTGAAGTCTGTCCCACTGTACTTTTACCATGACTCAGCCTTTGGGTGTATATTCCCATTTAAAGCACTGCACTGAAAACTGCTTCATTTGTTCACAGAAATAAAAAAATGATGTACAAATATACAAATATATACATACAAACCCACGTCTGTCTTGCTGCATATCAATGATAGCTTCTGAGTGTGCTATGTTGAGTAGAGGATTGTTTGCTTTGCACAACCTTTCAACCTTTTTGTTTAACTCCAATACATTGTTTAATAATGAAATCAAACCAAACAACAGACTAGGGTTAGTGAATCAGAACTGTGGAAGCCTGCACTGAATCAATACTTGTTTCATTGTCGAGTCTGATGAAAGTTTTGAAAAATAAAACGTAATTGTGGTAAAATGTCATTTAACCTTAAAGCATAGTGGAACCATTTTTCCTCTGTATTTATGAACCTAACACAATTAGAAGACATTGCCATTGCTTGGGGATAACATTGATGCTGTAGATGTTAAGATATTAGTCGGCTTCGCTAACCTTTGTTATTTTGTGTATTTGCTGTAGATTTCTCCAACAAAGATTATCAATATATCAGTTAAATAATGTACAACATCAAGTAACAGTTATTTAGATTCCTGCCAGGTTGATTTAACCGCTATGTGTATGTTAAAAAATAAATGAGCATCTGTCTATCCCCATTAACCATTCACAGCATTTTGGACCTGTCCAGGATGCCAACTTCTTCTCAGTTCATATTGCTGTCATACGAAAAACATCAGGTTAAATAACTTGTTGACTTCTGAGCAGACCAAAAAAAAACATGTATAACAAATTATAAAACGTTTTAAGCAGTGAATTGACTTGACAGCAGAGTTAACTATATATTTAAGGTTCAAAGCTTTCTGGTCTTTTTTAAACACAGAAACCTCCAGCTGTTACAGTGTTCACTGTATTTCTTGAATGAGTTTTCAATCATTGATTGACAGTAAAAAAAACAATTGTGTTTATTACTATACCTCAGTTTCAATCTGCACTCGTGTGTACTTGCAATCTTGACACGTGGTGACCAGCGATGAAGACAGAGTATATGTTTAAACACAGCACCGCAGCTTTACCTGATCCTCTGTGCCTTGGCTTTGGGGACATGTGTGCTATTGTGCAACTGTAGACTCATACCACAATATTAAAACTGAGTTGAAAAGTAAAAATCAAAAAAGTGCAAAGATGATGTCCATAAATTACCATGAAATTAAAAATACTTGATAAACCCATGTTAAGAATTTAAATTCTCAATATGTAACAAAAATAATCTGAGTGCATGACAGCAGTCAGAGCTAGGAGCCAATCCCTTTTCTTGAAGATTCATATAACAAATTTGATTTCCAGTGTAGTTCCAACTCTGTTTTTTAATTTGTTAATGAAATGTGGTCCTACTTGCTTCACTGCTAATGTAGTGATAACACACTCTGCATTCTTGAGTCGTTCACAATACAAAGTTGATGTACCTAAGCTCATTTTATTATTATTTTTTCAAAAAGTACTGGACGACTTTGATCCAAAGTCAATCTTATTTCTTTTACATTATTTCTAATTACACATATCGTATATAACAATGATACTTTACTGTTATTCAGAAAAAAAATCCCAATTTAATAGAAGTAAGACATCAAGTTTTATTAGGTAAACAGACAGAGTGATTTGTAAAATAACACATTGGTGGACAAAAAGACATGAAAAGCCTTTTATATGACACACAATATATTTAATGTCATATATTGGGTATGACTTGGCAAAAGTTTACAGTAAACAACAGTTTTTCAGATTCCTTTCAGGAGGATGTTAGCTTTGTAGCTTATTAAATGAGTTGCAGTACATCTGTCTATATAATCATCCACCATGATATAAACCAGTTACATTTAAGGCAAGGCAGCTTTATTTGTATAACGCATTTTATACACGAGGGCGACTCAATGTGCTTTACATTAAAACATTAATGTACGGGACTGAAAGCAGACCAGTACCAGATGACCTCAGAGGTCGGGATGGTTCATAAAGTAGCAGCAGATCAGCAATGTATTTTGGGCCTAAACCATTCAGTGCTTTATAAACCATCTGCAGAATTTTAAAGTCTATTCTCTGACAGACAGGAAGCCAGTGTAGGGATCTAAGAACTGGAGTGATGTGATCTCTCTATTTAACTTTAACTACTTTATGTCACCAATGAATCAATTGAATATCTATTTGTTTCAAGATCACCGCTAGTGTTATACAACTGATTGACAGCAGAGCTAGATAGATTGCATAACATACCTTGTTTATTTCTGAGCCAAATACAACACCTGAAAAACAACCATAAATCCACAAAATTATATAATGAATTGACTGCAGGGCTAGAGATGTGTTTAGAGTTCAGGGTATCATAGTATTTTCTAAACACATCTCAGAAACCTCTAGCTCTTACAGTATTCACTGTATTTCTTGGACGAATTTTCAATCAATGACTGACAGTAAGAAATGTTTTATTTATTTCTTCTTGCCTTCAGCGTCAGTCACATGCGTATACTTGCAAACTCGACTAGGTCCAGCAAAGAAGACATCAAGCAAATGTTCAAACACACCACCTGAAGACAATCCCAGCTGTCACAGAGAAGAGCTGGGCTCGCCCTGGAAAGTTTGCCTGTGAATGGTAGAGACAAACAACCATTAATGCTCACAAGGCAACATATGGGTAATTTAGAGGGTAATTTAGTATCAGCATTTTACCTACTTGCATGTCTTTTTGCTATAAGGAAAGCTAGAGTATCATTTTAAAACCCACAAAGACAAGGAGAGAACATACAAACTAGCCCAAACCAACAGGTACAACCTAGAGCTGTCTTGCTTTGAGGCTACACTTTAACCACTGCGCCACCAAGTTGCTTCCACATACATATTTTCTGCTTATAGTTTCATTGCAGATTAAGCATATTTTGACCATAATTACAGAGATGAGACACTGACACATCAGCCGCACCCAGAAATGCTCTGAGTAACAGGAAAACCTCAAGTCCTGGCTTCTTGTGGGTTTGTTTATTCCTTTCTGTAGACATTACAGCATTGTGATTGAAGGAAAACAGGCAGTTTAAGCTATTACACCTTGTTACTTCATATGCGCCAGAAAATTAGGCTGAATTTGTCTCTTTTTTTCGGACATGTCTGTCAGATCTGTTCTGTCATTGGTTGTTTCGCTCTGCGAGCCATGCATAAGTCAATGCACGCTCTCACAGCGTTTCACTGAATTCTCTCTAAGTGCTCTCAGTGGACATTTCTTTCCGCTCATTGATCTTGTGGGAATCAATTCAAAACCGCATCATTGTCCTGTTGAGTTTTGTTGATGGAAATGCTCATCATACTCCTGCTGTCATGGTTAACCATGGGCTCTACGGTACCAGTAAGTCACATATTTATTGGTAATACTTTAATAACAATGCTTGAGATGTTATCTTTTGGTATTTTGAAGTGCAGTGCTTATCCTACTTTTACACCATTTCATATTTTATATTTTCAGGTCCTTCCCAGTGACCTTCCTCCCAAGATGTTACAGGCTCAAACACTTCAACCTCTTGAAGTCACAAATCAGACACCTGACGCTCAGACGCCAGCCCCTCAGGTGGAGCAACCACAGCCTGGTGTAGCCCTGCAACCAGGGGCCCAGGTCCAGGATGGCCTCCAGTTTCTGCCTCCGACACAGTTCTACAGCTGGTATCCACTAGGGGGCGGTCCAATGTTTTCTCCTATGCAGCCCAGTATCCAAGGCTCTACTATTAACCAGCCATCAATCCCACAGCAGCCCCTGGTAGGAAAAAAAGAGGACAAAACTCTATCATAAATTCCTGAGACATTGTTTTATGAGTCAGAATAAAACTTTGTCACTCTTTTTCTTGTCTCCCTAGTTTTTCTATCCTCAAGGATACTTTCCTTTTTTATCATCACCATACATGAATCAACAGGTAAGTAAACATTAAGAAAAACATTGTTTATGTTCTGTTTCTTGATCCAAACTTTCCATGCACTGCTGACATTACTGAGTGTACTTTTCTGTGCATACTACACATGTAAAAATATTTTCCAACCACAGGTTACTTGAATGATATCACCTGGGGGGGTCTTCACAATGTTTCTGCAGTGCATGTTTAGCTGTCATCGCTCACTGTATAAGATAATTGCAGCAGCCAAAACAGATCATGTCTGTTACATGATTTATGGCTCTGATATGGATACATAAATCCTGTTTTGCTTTTAAAAAATGATTTGCCTCAAGCTATATTGCCATTGTAATACCCTGAATCCAGATGTCTGATGTTTGCAGAAGGAGAGGGTTAGAGTGGCAGTTTGGACTTGTCTCTGTGCAGAAACTGAGGCCATATTAAATTTGCATCTCATTTATCCCTTTCTCCAGTTTTCTCCGTATGGATTCAACAGGACTCCTCAAAATGTAGCAATTCAACCTCAGAAGAGTCCAGTGTCACCTGCAGAAACCCCCGCTGCAGCCTCACCTGTGGGAAATACACCTCAGCCAATGCAGCAACAACAGGTAACTCTACCTTAAATACAGCTGAAGCAGGCAGCAGAACGTACTCTCCTTAAAATTGTGCAAACTTATTGTAAAGAATTTTTCATTTGTTCTAAGAGTCTAACTTTTTTCCACAGAAATCCCAAATTGTTTACATGCTCCAACAGTCCATGGTAAAAGCAATATAAACTCTGTAAACTTATACACCATGATAAACACTCAGTCTGGATTCATACTTCTCTTTCTCTCTGATGTTTTATTTGACATTTGCTGTTATTCTTTTAAAGAACCTTCCAGTTGGCAGTCTCAGCTCAGAAGAACTCGAGGTAACACAGCCAAGATTTTAATCTATCTTCCAGCTTGTTCAAACAATCTGCTCAGTGAACTCAATGATCCCACTGAAGTTTCAATTGTTCCCTCCTCCCCTACCCTGCCTCTTACCAAGTCTTTCCTCTCTTCTCTGTTTCAGATGGCAGCTAACACAGGCCAGCTGGGTGTGTACCTGACCTCTGTGCTCACAAGCCCACCTGTGAGTGCAGTTCAGCCTGTAAACCAAGCCGCTGGGCTGAAAAACCCAGAACAGCAAAACACAGTGCCAACTGCTGAGACCTCGTCAGCTGGAGTGGCAGCGACACAGAGCCTACAGCCCAACACTAACGGGATCCCTGCAGGTTTGGGGGGACCAACGCAGGTGGCAGCCACAGTACAAACACCTGTACAAGCCGAACTCCAACCCACACAGGCAAACCTTGTCTGAGGAAGCAGCCAGTAGCAAAGATAACAAATAACTTACTGATAATTAAACTACACAGATTCAATGATGAAACAAAGACTAAAAACAAGACAGAGTAGTTTTTCATGCAGTAGTCTTTACCATTGCTTATTTAATAAGTTTACATTAGAGCAAGCCTGTTATACTAGGGTTGTTTTCCTGTTTGAAATGAAGTGTATTCTTTGCTTGTTTTCAGGATTTTTGTTGAAGTAATCCTACTTTTCATCCTGCTTCAAATGATTTTCTGGCAAACCAGAGGACAATGCTCAAGTATTATAGTTCTTCTACATAGTGCAACTTCATTTAAAGTCCTGTTTGTATCCACCTGATCAATAAACTTCCAATATTCACTCTTTTCTCCAGTTTTGTTTGTTATTTTATCTCCTCCAGCTCCGAAGTTAAATATCTGTTTCTTTAGCTGCTAAACACTTCATTATGTTTAACAGATAGTTGCTAACTTTGTCTGTCTTTTTTTTTTGGTAGTGCTTCTGTGCACAACAGGTTTTTAAACTGCTGAGAGCTGCCTCATGCTTCCAGAAACAAGGCTGACGACATAGTGAGTCTGAACCAAAACAGTAATAACAGTGATGAGCTATAAACCCAAAATAAGGAGTCTAAACACACAAAATCCCACCATAGAGCTGAGAAGCACTTTTGAAGTGGAACCTTGATATCTTACATCATTAGGAGTGACAAAGATAATTTATTTTAGCAACCTATGAGATTTTGAAAAAAAAAGTGATAAAAAAGTGGCTATTCTAGACTGACTCCAAAAGTGAGTCATGCATTAAAATGTCTAACTTTACAGAAGAAATACAACTTGCTAGAACCCTTGTACAAACAACACTATTGGTATTTATACATCGGGGGTGAATATTTGTCTAACTTGTTAGTTTGAAAAATATCAGGGCTTTAAGTTCTCAGATTTATGGTCATGCTCACTTTGAATGCTTGTTGTAGCTTTATGCTAGGTCTCTGCCTGGTCAGTTGACATCTCAGCCATGTTTGTGGAGTCAGTGCCTTTTGGTACATTTTTTGACAAAATGCTTTCTGCAAAGTTTACTGTATTAAAAGTACTTCATTTAAGCCTGCACTTCAGATTTTTCAGTGATTCGCAGTGATTTTTCAGTTTCAATATGCTAACAACAAGCAAGTCATCTTTGTATGAGCTAGCTATAGCTGCCTCTTCAATCTACACTCATTTGTAGAGGCTGGTGCTTTGAAGTCAGGATGTCTTTTAGTTCAAGAAAGATGGTAGGCCTCAGTTTAAGGAAGAATGGATATTTTAAAGAATCCATTTGGTTTCACTCACCAGCCTGTGAGTAAGCCTATGTGAGCAGTCATGGCAGTTAGGTTTTTTAGCTTAAACTCCATCCAGCTACAAATATAATACTATCCAGTGGTTCTCTTTGCAGTTAGCCAAAGGGTGAATTAGCCCTGGACCAAAAGCAAATAAAATCTCTTCTGTAATCTGATATTATAGCAGTCACCATGCTTTATTTTTGCCAGAAGTGACTGTATGGTAGACAATATCAAAGCTGTAGGTTCTATGCCCTGTCTTATAAATAACATAGCTAATTCGATAGTTAACAACTGTCTTTCACACATTCTTTTTTTGTGGTGGTGACTGACCAGAGTTGATTACACAATCTAAGAGAGCTTGTGAAAGTCAGCAAATTTTCTGCTTGCTCACTCATATTTTTCAGTTGAACAGATATTGAAGGGGGACCAGAACAAACCAGGTCTTGTCCAAAAACTGGTCTTCTCAATTACTTTGGCCAGCTTTCTCCTCTATGGGGAGAGGCCAACACATTCTTGGTTGAATGTGCTACTGCAAATCAAGTTAAAAGCTAAAAAGTTCAAACAAACAAAAGGACAAAGTAATACTTGAGTTCATTCATCCTAGACTTGTTGGGTCTGTTGGTATAATTAACCATAGAGCAGATCATATTGCCCGCATTTGCATCATAGTGTGCAAATGTCATGTGTTGCATAAATAACACATGACAGAGAGGTTAAGTTCAGTCTCTTGAATTAGTAGGAGTGAGACCTACCAGGACAGCTGCATCCAGTATGATCATGCAACCACTTCGTGATAACTTTAAGACTTATTATTATATTTAAAATAGGTTTGTTAAAATAATGAAATAAAACATATTCCATGTACTGTTTTTGCAAAATTCGCAAAAGTGCCTAAAACCATTTAATCAGATCAGACTGTACTAATATAAAAGCTGTTAGAATCTGCTGTAAAGAAGGTTATTTTAATATGATGGTAATGGGAACTGACAAGTTTTTAAAGATAGCCTCAAATGACCCCTGTCGTACCTGCAGTTTTGTGTCTGTGTGTGTAAGTTGGCTTCATTTTTCAGCCCAGAAGTTACTGTTGTTGTAAAGTCTATGGTGTGAACCCATAGTTACTTCCTCTGCGTATAAGAATAACAATCTGTGTCATTAAAATGCCGGCAATTGTAGTGTTTTTCTACCCAGTGACAGCATAATGTAAGAGCTTGTCTTATCATCATGCTGAGCTACCTTTTCTTCATAGATAATGGATTTTGACCAAAGTGCAGCACTTAAGTGCCCCTACAGGCTCATATTCAAGTGGCTGTCTGAATTCTGTTCTTACAGGCTGTCTGAGTTTCACTGCTATTGAATCAAACAAAGCCACTAAATCCACGTGTATTCAATAAAAGGTGAATGAGTTTATTTGAAATGAAAAAGTCTTAATGCACTCAAACATGTTGGGAGCATGATGTAAGGTTTAATACAGAGTGTTAACGGTTCAAGCTAGTTTGTAAAGGTTGGTGATAAGATGTGATATTTAAGAATATATACTGAGCTGCAAAAATAGGTTGATTAACGGATCTAAATTACATTAATTGCGGTATATTTTAACATTGTTACAAATCCGATTTAACATTATTTTATTTCAGCATATATCGAATGCAGACTTTTTTTTACCTTAATCAGCAGTTGAGACAAAAGCTACAGTTTAAAACAGCCTTTTTGGGCTCAGATAAATTGTCTTTGGCACCTCTTACATTTTTTACCAACCTAATTACAAGTCAATTTTGAAATTATTAGCTTACAGCAAAAGTGGATGCCCCAAAAAGTAAAGATATAAAGCAGCTAAAGTACATTGATTGTTTCAAAAGCTTTACTTTTCAGCCCCAGTCCTAAATTTGTCTCCTTTTCTAAGCAGGTGCCACTTAGTAAACCATTTTGCAAGGAGCAACTTGATATAACACATCATAGAGGGATTCAATTGGATTAATGTGCCTTTCAAGCCAAAAATGGATTACAAAGTTTCTTACTGAGAGATAGCTGCCAATTTTGTCATCATAAAAAAAGTGAAATCTTTGGCATGTTACCAATACCTGTCATAGGTTCACTCGCCCTCTGCAGATAAATAGAGGAAAATCTCTCTCCAGTAATCACACCCCTCCTCAACAACACTCCACTACTCGTGTGCTGCCATAAAGGAAAGGTAAAGCTGACTACTAATATCATATGACATTTAAAAAAATGAGGATCTATTTATATGCCATTTCCACTGAATATTGTCAAGCTTGATTACTCGAAAGAAATATTCTCTTCAACAGCTTCATTAAAGATGAAATTCGTCCTGATTGCTGCCTGCATCCTGGGGATGGCTGTCTGTGCCCCTGTAAGTAATACATATCTTTAATATCTAATTTAGCACTGTATCATTTAAATAATTAGAAAATGTATCACCTTAACTGCAGGCCCTGGATGTCATTTAATCATTATAAGCAGATGGGTTGTCGTTTTTATTGTAGTTGTTTCAACTTTCACCTTTTTCAGCCTTAAATTAGCTCATTTTCTTTGTACCCTTTGAAAAATATTTACTCATAAAAGTTAAAGAGTGAAAGGTTTCAGACTGACCTTCATTCCACTGATCCAGGAGTATTTTCTCCACTTCACAGCCCCAGATGTACATGGAGTTTGACATCGAACACGCTCCAGCTGAGGTACAGTAAGACGCAGCTCAGGACTACTGATGTGTGTCATGTCATACACTCAAAAACCACAGTAAAAGACACAATTTAGAAGCAGAGTGGAATAAGCTCTGCACACAGGTCTGCTATTATGTGTTCACCACTGATGGAAGTGCCTCTATTTCAGCCTGCTGATGGCTTTTTTACTCGTAGATTGCAGTGTTTCTCATCTCAAGGATGTAATGATTGATATTATTTTCACAGGCAGTTCAAGCTATTCCTGCTGGAGTCCCAGCTGGAACTCTGGAAGTGGTGAGATCTTATTTATATTGCTTATTCGTTTTGATTCACTTGAACATGTAATCTGTATTTTTTTACAATAACCTCAACTGTTTTCTGTCGCAGCTGCTCCCAGTTGATGCCCAGAAACGGCCTCTTGCAGGACCTGTGAGTGACAGCATATTTTGATTTGTTTGTGAATGTAATACTTTCCAGATACTTGATCCTCAGAATTTAAAATGCAATTCAAGCCTACTCTGGTGTTTGGATAAAAGACACTAGGTAGCATTTACAGTCCAACTAGAGGCAGTTTTATAGTTCTTAAAGTCCAGCCAGATTATTCCTGAGGTACTGTAGTTTGTAAGTGATTTTTTGAGCCTGGGAGTGTTTTCATTGGAAGGTTCGGCTTTTTTAAGTCCTCATTTGAGCCTGTATGTGTTTACATTGGAGGTTCTGTCAGCTTTTAGTGCCTGTGTGAGCCTGGATGTGTTTTTATTGGAGCTTCTGTCATTTTGAAATGCTTATTTGAGCCCTCATGTGTTTTGATTGGAAGGTACGTGGCTTCATCAAGCAGGAGATCCCCCATCCAAGTGGCGTAGGGACCAAGGAAGTGGTAAGTACCTTCTGATTTCCATTTCTCTGATAGAGAATGTGGGAGATTTTATTTTATTTATTTATTTATTTTTTTCCATTTTCCCACCTACTCTAGTACATCCCCTTTGGTTTTGATCCAGCTCTTGCTGCCCCTGCTGCTCCAGTTGCTCCCGTTGTCCTTGCTGCTCCTGTGGATACCATTGTCCCTGTTGCCCCTGTGGATACCATTGTCCCTGTTGGTCCTGTAGATACCATTATTCCTGTAGCTCCTGCAGTGCCTGCAGCTCCTGCTGCTCCTGTAAGTATGACAACAGATTTCTGTTTTTAGTCTTTTAATAATAATAATAGTAATAATAATAGTAATAATAGTCTTTATTTATAGATCACTTTTCAAAATCTGCGTTACAAAGTGCTTCACAATGCATCACAAGGGCGTGTAAAATCATCAACATTTTAAAGGGATCATCCATTTAGTGCATGAACCATGACTTTTAAATGAAAACATTAAAAAAATAAATTAATTGGAGCATCAGCAAGACCTGTTAACTGTGAGCTGCCCACCCCATAAGCAGTTTGTAGTTAATAGATTATTGCTTTAAACGGTACCAAGTGTAAAATTGAATTGAATCTAAGTTGTATTTAAGGCAGCAGATTCATTCTAATGAAAGAGTACTACATAACAGACTAACCGTCCTCCAACTATTTTGCTGAGGCATGGCTCATCATAAATCCTCTATCATTTCAGGCTGCCAGACCCCTGGGAGATGATGATGACGACGATGACTAAATCAATCAGTTCAAGCAGAATGTGTACAAAATTGTGCATAAAAGGTATCACCAATGTGTACTTTATGACACTTTAAAGTTTGAAAATAAGGGACTATCCTTTAATATATGAATGCAATATCAATAATGAAGTGTGATCTCTGTTTCTCCTGCTTTAGTTGGCCATTGCAATAAGACCAGCAGCCTACCTTGCAGAAAGACCCACAGTGCTGTTTCCTAAAGTATGACAAATATGGTGTTTTTATGGATTTGAAAAGAAGAAACTGCTAAGCATTTTTAGAGGTAGAATTTCTGTTCTGCAGATTGTGCTTTGCTTTTAAATAAGAAAAAGTGGAAAGAGTGCTGTGTCTGAAATAAAAAAGATGCTATGCAGTGATGTATGAGTGTGCGTTTTTATTCCTGTTTATTAGTTTCTGCATGTTTTTGCTTCCTTTTATTAAATGAACTACTCCCAGTGTGCAACAAATACAAATAAATCATACATTCATCTTGTTTTCTGCTCCCTATAAGGTTATTACACACATATTTTGAATATGCCACTTGTAAAAATCATACCTATACCCACTTTTAAGATCATTCTTATGTAAATGTAGTCAAATAAAAGTAAAGTACACTTGCCTTTCGTTATAAGATGAACACATGAGTCTGCTGAGTAAATGCAGTTTTTGATTTATGATTGGCAGGTTTATCTTAAAACACTGAAAGAGAGTATCATGAATTTACACAAGCTGAAACACGATATATTCAACTGTTCTATTCCTTGAAAAACAATAAGTACATCTAACCTCAGGGACCTCTGTATCTGTGAAGTTTTCTCATCTCCTTTCTTTGGTAATTTCAAATATAATGATCCTGCATGAAACACAAAAAAAATAAAATTTGAACATAAAATAACTTGACTTTAATGATCTGTATAACATTGTAGTGCCAGGAATTCACACTAAACCAAAAAAAGCTTAAAGTTGCAGAATGATGAGCAAGCAGAGTGAAGGTTTGCACTGCTCTAGACAGTGTAATCTAACAGAGCCTACTATTACACAGAAAGTGGATTTGACCACTGGTCATTTAGTAAAGCTAGAGACTAGACATCTCCACTGCACCTACTCATTGGGTAACATCACTACCACCCACTGTGATTGGCTCCCAGGTGAGCTAGCACTATATAAAAGTCCAAGGAACTCTGGGTAAGACACCATCCACTGGCATCACCTCCAACAGCCACATCCACTACCCTCTCCAGTGTGGTTTCATCACAGAAGGTAAGTAACAAAGAACTCCAACATGAGTTAAAACTGGAGAGCAACCTGGCTGTATGACTTTGATTAGACTTGTATTGATGTGATGTTGAAATGTGCCTGCAGAACTTAAATTATCTACAACCATGAAGTTGGCCTTCCTCTGTCTGTGTCTGGCTAGCGCAGCCTCAGCAGCACCTGTAAGTTTCAAAAACTGACAGTGGGTCAAAATATCTTCTCAACTCAGGCAGAGAAATTATTTAATATATTTATTTTTTTCTGTTTGTATTTCACTTTCAGCCCTTCTTTCATTACCTGCCTAATTATGCAGCTCCCAGACAACAGGTACCCCCCCTCACAGGTAATCACCATGCTTGCTGTTTATCTGCTGAGTCAAAGGTTTGACAATGAAAAATGTCAGCTTTATGGTGCACAACAGCTAAAAGTCTTCTTGTGATATGGATCAGAATCACTGCAGAGATATGCCATGCGCCATGATATGCTCACAATCTGCTACTTGTACATCCACTCAGGTGAAAATTCCCTTCACTGCTGGACTGAGTCTGCCACAGCCTGGGCTACCTGGTGCCTACAGTGTGGAGTTTGTACGTCATCTTCTTTGTTTTCTCATACTATTTCACTTTTTCAAATGCTTACAGTACATTGATTTTGTTCCTCTGTTTTTAAGCTCTACCCACACCGACCTGTTGGTGGTGCTGGATCAAACACTGCCCAGGTGAGCACATTGTACAGGAGCAGCTCTTAAAAAATCAAGCAGCTTGAAACACTGCCTCACCATGCAATACTTATCATTGATTTTTCTTTTGTTTTCTTCTCCTGCATTCTGTAGCCCTTTCCCCATGGCTTTATCAAGTACTCCATCCCTCAGCCACCAGGCAGACAGAGTGTGGAAGTTGTAAGTGGATTTTTACCTTTATTTTCCCCCTCTTTTTGAGGTTTTAAGACTCTAATGGAACTGAAAAGACTTCAATTATTGCTCACAGACAAGCTTAATAGGAAAAATAACTTGTTAGACAAAGATTTTCAACATTTTGTGCTCTTGTTTTCTTTAATTTCTTTTGCAGTACTACCCCTATGACTTCTACAACCAAAGGGTACATTTCAAGCTTATTTCATTTTAAAAATGTACAATACAAACATGAGAGGATGCATCTTTTTTCATTGTGACTACATGCTAAATGGCTTTATTTCATTTTGCTTCAGATACTTTCAAATATGCCTCCTATGACAAACGTCCCCCAGATAACAAATGTAAGACATTTGTTCATTCCAAATCATGCGTTACACTCTTTGTTTTCATCTTTTCACAAGACTTATACTAATCAATACTTTCATTTGTCTGTCACAGGTGCTGCCATTTGACCACCCTGCTCAAAGTGTTCCCCAAATCCCAAATGTAAGAAATGGGATAAAAGAGAAATGTATAGATGAAATACAGATTAAACATGCATGCTTAGAGTGTCCTTGAAAGAGTGATTCAGGATTCATGAAATGGTTTTCATTTTTTTTTCATTCTTCATTGAGTTTTTCTAACTGTATGACTTCTCTTATTTCAGATTCCCCCATTTGAGGTCAACCCCCTCCCATCCCAGGATCCCATGCAGCCTCTGCAGCAGGACCAGCCCACACAGACAAGCCAGGTACACTTAAATATATATATATATATATATATATATATATATATATATATATATATATATATATATATATATATATATATGGCTCAAAATACCTTCTTGTTTAATCACTGTGAATACAGACTTAACCAGATAACATGCTCTAAAGTTGCTTAATTTGCTTCACAGATGCCGGTGAAGGTGTGAAGTGGACAGGAAGCATGAAAAGGACAGAGAAATGTCATTGTTTTTATTCAGAGATCTGCAGTCAAACAAATTATGTGAAGTATTTCAGAGTGAATTTGTTTCTTCAACTCTTGGATGTACTCACTGAAGTTAAAATTATTGTTTTTTTGCATTGCAAAAAGTAGCCTGTTTAAATGAATGATACTGTCTCAAAAGCAAACTCAATCTGGACAAAGTTGTCTGCATAAAAGGTAACATGTTTCTGAAGATTTTTCTGTTTAACTTTACATCCTTGATAGATGGTTAATATTATTGTATTAATGAAGCACTTTGTAATGCTGCAATTCTGTAGTATGAAAATATACTGTACTTCAATGTAATATTCCTTAAGAATAAAGTCTAAGTTTTCAAGCAATTTTTGTTTTTGGTGTTCATTAATGAGTTTGAAAGTTTGAAAAGTGGAACATGTCTTTAAAGGTGCAAGAGTCATAAACACTCACCATTGTCATTAGCATTACAGATTTTGTGGCTTGATCTATCAAAGTAAAGAAAACAGTACTAAGTGCTTATGACAATTTCCTGAGACCAGAGTAAGGTTTTCATGTGTGCTCCATACAGTCACTTAATAATGATATGAAACTGAGAAAACTTCAGATTTGAGGTATGCTTCCTCGAGATATCTACTGCTCAATAACTGAAACCAAGTAATCCAAAATCCTGAGCCAAAATTGCTTGACAGCAGCATTGGATTTTAATCTGTTTCCTTGTTTTTATTCTGCACTAACATTAAACACAAATGGGGGAAATATAAGACCTTTTTTCTTATTTAGCTAGATGTTAGAGCAAAGCATTACTTCATGAACTACTGAGTTTCAACTTGTGCTCTGGCTGTATGTTCCCCCTGTTTGGTTGGTTCCTTTTCCCCCTCTGTTGTTATTGCCCCGGTGAATCTACTAATTGCCAACGAGGTACACCTGGTCTTATTTCTCTAAAAGCCCAGGTGCTACCTTCCAAGGCTTTTGGAACGAGACCTGCTTGTGGCCCCGCTGCTCAGTCAGGGATTCTCTGTGTTGTAGTGATGTGTCCTGAGAGCCGGCTCGCATCGAGAGAGAGCTTGAACCTGTTTGCTTGAGGTCGGTTCTGGTTCTGTTTGCTTGAGGTCGGTTTTGGTTCTGGTTCGGTTGCGGTTCGGCTCAGGTTTGGTTCTGTTTGCTTGAGGTTGGTTTTGGTTCTGGTTCGGTTGCGGTTCGGCTCAGGTTTGGTTCTGGTTAGGTTCTGGTTCTGTTTGCTTGAGTTTGTTTCTGGTTCTGGTTCTATTTGTTTGAGTTGGTTCTGGTTCTGGTTCTGTATGCTTGAGTTTGGTTCTGGTTCTGTTTGCTTGAGTTTGGTTCTGGTTCTGGTTCTGGTTCTGTATGCTTGAGTTTGGTTCTGGTTCTGTTTGCTTGAGTTTGGTTCTGGTTCTGTTTGTTTGGGTTTGGTTCGGGTTCGGTTCTTGTTCGGTTCTAGTTCGGTTCGGGTTCAGCTCAGGTTTGGTTCTGGTTCGGTTCTGGTTCTGTTTGCTTAAGGTCAGTTCTAGTTCTGTTTGCTTGAGGTCGGTTCTGGTTCGGTTCTGGTTCGGCTCAGGTTTGGTTCTGGTTCGGTTCTGGTTCTGTTTGCTTGAGCTTGGTTCTGGTTCGGTTTGGGTTGGTCTCAGGTTTGATTCTGGTTTGGTTTTGGTTCTGTTTGCTTGAGGTCGGTTCTGGTTCTGTTTGCTTAAGGTCGGTTTTGGTTGTGGTTCGGTTGTGGTTCGGCTCAGGTTTGGTTCTGGTTTGGTTCTGGTTCTGTTTGCTTGAGTTTGGTCCTAGTTCTGTTTGCTTAAGTTTGGTACTGGTTCTGTTTGCTTGAGTTTGGATCTGGTTCTGTTTGCTAAGGTTTAGTTCTGGTTCTAACCAGAATCCTAACCCTAATTTTAACCCTAATCGTAACCATAACCCTATCCCTAATCCTAACGCATTCATAACCCTAACCCGAACCCGAACCCTAACCCTAATCCTAACCCTAACCCTAATCCTAACCCTAATCCTAACCCTAATCGATCCCTAATCCTAATCCTAACACTAATCTTAACCCTAACCCTAACCCTAATCCTAACCCCAACCCTAATCCTAACCCTAATCATAACCCTAACCCTAATCCTAAACCTAATCCGAACCCTAATCCAAAACCCTAACCCTAACCTCTTACCTCAACCCCTAAACCAACCCCATACCCCTCCCCATAAGCAGAATGGTTCTGGTTCTGTTTGCTTAAGTTTGGTACTGGTTCTGTTTGCTTGAGTTTGGATCTGGTTCTGTTTGCTAAGGTTTAGTTCTGGTTCTAACCCGAACCCTAACCCTAATTTTAACCCTAATCGTAACTATAACCCTATCCCTAATCCTAACGCATTCATAAACCTAACCCTAACCCGAACCCGAACCCTAACCCTAATCCTAACCCTAATCCTAACCCTAATCATAACCCTAATCCTAACCCTGATCCTAACCCTGATCCTAACCCTAATCCTAACCCTAATCCATCCCTAATCCTAACCCTAACCCTAACCCTAATGATGCCCCTAACCCTAATCCTAACCCTAACCCAGATCCTAAACCTAACCCTAATCCGAACCCTAACCCTAATCTTAACCCTGTCCCTAATCCTAATCCTAACCTTAATCATAACCCGTACCCTAATCCTAACCCTAATCCTAACACTAACCCTAATCATAACCCTAACCCTAATCCTAACACTAACCCTAACCCCAATCCTAACCCTTATCATTACCCTATCCCTAATCATAACCCTACCCCTAATCATAACCCTGATCACATCCCTATCCCTAACCCTAATCATAACCTTAACCCTAATCCTAATCTCCACCCCTTGTTCTGTTCTGTGGATATGTTTGCAGTTTTTTGTTAAATTGTGCTATACAAAAGTTTGATTAAAGTACTAAACAAAGGTAAGAATGGTTTTGTAACAGAATAAATACACAAAATTGGGCAATCACTGTGTTGTGATTGCTTATTTCTAACCTCTGTTCATCTTTGTTTAATTAGTTGATTCAGATTAATGAATCCCACTCAAGTGCCTCAAGGTGTTTCTAGTAAATGTTTTGTGTCATGTTGTGGATAGTTCACCTCAAGGTGAGGTGTAACACTTGCTCTTGTGAATAATTTACCAACATGGAATTTGAAAAGTGCCTAAGATTGACTCTTGTGAGACACCTTGAGATTCTGCACAGAAGACAAAAATGACATTATTTTGTTTGTGTTAGAGGAGTAAGATTGTAACATAGATACACTGTTTGTTGTACTTTTCCAATAAAATGCCCTGCCACTATATAGAGCCCTTTCATAACCAAACCTGTGATACACACAACATAAAAGACATGATGTACAGCCACATTTTTGTAGACATAGCTACACCTGGCACCAATGCACATGACAGTTAACAGTGTTTTATTGAGTGATGCTGGGGTAAGTCGGACAAAACTCCTGCCACAACATGCCCATTCCCAGACAAGGTATACAGTTAACTGTAGATCAAGACCATGAACACATCTGGCTCTGTGATAGGAGACTGAAGTTATGAACACATTTTAAACAATACACAGACACTATATTGTACATGCTGCACCATCATCACATCAGATACTCGACATTACTTTCTGATGGTTGGAAAGACTTTCCCACAGTCAAATATAACTATCCAAAAAAAAATAAATACCACAAAAGGAAAGCTCTTCCTGATCGGTTCCCCCTCCTCGGGGACAAAAGCCTGTAAGAACATGATTTAACGCTTAGCTCCTCAAAGGACCCTTCAAGTGCACAGATGCCATCCTCTCACGCTATCACAGTGTCTTGCCCACAAACTCTATTTCCTTGAACACACCAGATCAAATAAATTCATGACTTCTATTTCTCAAATATGAGGAGATATCTTCACGTTTGATAGCCTTAATTTGACTTGTCACAAAAAACATTGTGACAGCATTTTGAACAAGTCGCATTTGAACACACATTAAAAAGATACCAGTCAAGAAACACCATATTAGACAGAGATGATAAGTGAGACAAAATCTGCAGGTCTGATTTTACAGTAACGATCAATAATGGCGAGAATAGCAAAGACAGACACTAATAAATCTGATGTCCCCCAACCCATACCCAGTAACTGAATTCAATGCAAACAACATTATTAATCCCTTTCGGGGCAACTTGTATAGACATAAAAAAAAAAAAAAAACATAAATAAAACACTGATTTACAGACAACAATACATTATAGATTCTCTCATACTGTCGAGATGAGCACATTCTAAAAGAGCGGACAACAGACGCCACAAATCCCGATGAAAACATCGAACACATGGTTAACTGTGGCCGCAACTGTTCTAAACGCAAAACACGATATACCATGAGACGTTCAGTTATTAGAATATGAGGAATACTTAATATCAGACTGCTTGCTGCTTGCTCATAGCATTTGAATTATTGGAAAGTGCTTTTGGCAAATGTAAGGTACCTGGAGTCACAGTGCGCATCCAGTCAATTCAAAAGGCCTAGTCATTACTGCTAGTATTCTGTAAATCTAAACATCATGACTCCACTGAGACATACAGTAAGTATTATAGGTGCTTCTATATCAGATACAGACAAAGACGTTTGTTACCATTTGAGCCTAAGAAAAAATATGGAAGACAAGCCGTCACTTTGGTCCAAAACCACAAATAAATGGGTTCAGAAATCTTCTTCGGTCAAAGGTGAGGTATTTACCAGTAACCTTAATTAAAGGCTAAGGTTCTCCTCAGGCAATAAGAGACTTGTTCTTAAACCTGTAGTTACAGATGCCATCTTAACTCAGAAGTTGAGGACTCAGTGTTGGTTAAGTCTCTATAAATAGCTGGAGAAAAGTTAAATAAAACATTGTAATCCTTTTAGACATCTATTGTACCTTAGCTAGCTCTATTTGGAAACTGAAAGCCCCTCCAATGTATGCAACTTGTTTCTTTCCTAACAATATAAAAAGATATCCTTCATTACTTTGTGTTGTTCTACTCATATGAATGTTATGTCACTGCTATTTATATATGAGCCTCATGGATCCTTGCTAAAGACAACCAAAATTAATGATATGCTGGCAAAATTAAAGCATTCCAGTGTCTATGGAAAACATTCAGTTTATATCCTCATTATCACCAAAGTGTTTTCATGGAATAAAACAAAAGGAAAACCCTACTTTGTGCTAAGACAGCAGCAGTAAACGTTTTGAAAGACTAATGAAAAGATTGTCATCCTGTGTGGAAACTCGTTAGCTCAGCAGGTTAGCGTCAAGACTGTCTATAATACAGTTTTGCAAATTACAGAGCAAGTCTGTCATTATCTGACTGAGAAAAAATAAACATAAGAAAACTGAAATGTTCTTAACCCCTGCAATGCAAAACCACAGCAGCTAAAATAAATACAGGGATGGCCCATATTTAGATGCCACAAATGATGTTCTTCCCAATGGTAACTTGTACACATCTCTAAATTATATGGTCCATGAAGATGTCTGGAAAACCTCAGTAAAAAGTTCTGAATGGTTGTATTATTTCATACCTTTTTTGTTTTTTAAGTATTTTTTATTCAATATTTTGAGCACTTAATGTCATCAGTTACAGCGAAGAGCATCTTAAAGACTTCCTTAGTTCTTTTATAGACCTTGTTAATTTGTTCAAGTCAAACTACTACTGGTTTCTTCCTGTCATTATTGTAACATTCTCATGTCAAGCTTTCTTCTTGGTGTCTGTTTTCCCCCTCAGTTTGGTTTTAGGGCAGCACAGAGGAGGCCATGTGCACTGAGTATGCTTGCACAGCGTGTAATTAACTATAAGAGGGGCCCTCACCCTACATGTCTCTGTTTTCTGTTTTGAAATTGAAGGAGATTTCTTCAAAGACATAGCTTTGCGTGTTTTACTGGATGTGATTGGCTGTCAGAGGAGGTTCTTCTATATATATATGGCTTCCATGTTGGTGATGAAGTAGATTACTTTCCACCCCTGAGGACACACATAACTTGAGTTATTCTGTACAACCGGAGGAAAAGGTAAGACAGATTTCTTTTTCATTGAAGCAACATAAGACTGTTAGAAGCAGAGCTCTGATTATCAAAACTATACTGTCTGCGTTTTATTTAAAATGAAGAAATGCAGTTATGGAAAAAATATTCAATATTGTATTTGGGTTTTTTTTTTCTGTAGGAACAGACACGATGAAGGTCTTTGTGTTCATGATGTGCCTGCTGGCCTCTACCTTGGCTGCTCCTGTAAGTCTTTCCTGAACATAACTTTCAATTCTACCAGTTGTTGTCAAACACTGATTTTGTCTTTGGGTAAAAGTGTTTAAAAGAAACTACTTCTTCATCATTTCTCTTGCATGGTTTGCAGGTTCCTGATAGTGAAAGCAACGAGGTAAGATTAAGACTTTTACTTTTCAGTGCGGCTCTGTCTGTCTGTCTGTCTGTCTGTCTGTCTGTCTGTCTGTCTGTCTGTCTGTCTGTCTGTCTGTCTGTCTGTCCTTACATGTCATACCATGTTTTTGTCATGTCATCAAGTGCACAGTAGGATGTGTCTGACACTGAGAGGATAATAGACTTAATTGCAGCTCATGTCTGGAGATGTCTGGTATTTCTTCAGCAGGTTGCAGCACATGCTAATGAAGCCCTGAGGTGGATGGAGATGTACAGGCTGTACCAGCAGCAGGTAGTGGGGGGTTTGTGTAGTTTCACTAAGAAAAGAGAATTATAAGTATAATAAATATAACTGATGAATTCAGATAGTTACTGGATAGAACATTAATTATACTGATTCATTTGTATTTTTCAGGGGATAGTCGGAAACCCCTTCCTCCCTGCTGCTGATGCTCCTGTAAGTTTAAATCTTGGCAGGCTCTGACACAACTTTAGTTTCAAAACAGAAAACTTTAAATGTATTTCAAAAGTTCACACTTAAACATGAATTATTCATTTGTTTAGGCTGATCCAGTCGGGGCAGCAGTGGTAGGCACAGACACAGCACCACAACATCTACCCTGTCAAAATTCAATAAGCTGTTTAGGTTCAATTTGTTTTCTTTATGCAGGTGGAAGCCGCACCAGCCGCGGCAGCTGATGTCCCCCCTCCTGCTGCCGTCGCTGTCGGAGATGCTTCAGAGGAGGAGACAGAGGTGAGCGCGCACCTTCACAATAAACAAAGGAAACATATCTCTCTATGATTCTATTTGGGGGAAAATATTTGTTTCACGACGTAGTAGAGTTCATTAGTCTGCTTGTAGCACGCAGGCAGGAAAGTAGAACTCACATAATGTATTTATTAAAGGACATAGGTGCTTCTCCCCTGCACTGGATTTCGGTCAGGGCTCTGCTTTAACAAAAGGCCTGTGGTATTTTTGCATCCCGAAACAAATTCATGAAAAGATACCAATCAGGTACAGAAAAACATGTTTATTTATCCTTGTATGTTGATCATAATGTTTGAATTTATTTGTACATTTAAAAAATAATTTCGTAAAAGTAAAAAAAAGAAAAGTATTATATAACTTGTGGCTATCCAAGTAACAGCAAAAAAACCATGACTATGACCCTGCAGGAGGACACTGAAAATGAAGCAACTAGATTAAAGTCATCCACTAATTTGATCAATCAAACCTAGGCTAGTTCCATTGTTTGTGCAATGTCAGTAAATAAGAATTCAGACGATTAACGCTGACAAAGACAGCAAAAACTTCAAGATATTAAGGGAATATTTTGCTTGTTAACCACTTGAGTTTTTTTTTTTTTAGAAAGAAAAATGATCTGACACTTTTTTTCACATGGTCTCTTCAAGTGTATGAATATATATATTTTCACAAGCGCATTGAACTTGATTAAAGTTCAAGGACAATACAAAGGCAGACTGAGGCTATAGAGCGTGAGATATTCTCACCTGTAAATAATTAAATATATTGAAAACTAGCCATCATTAGTTCTGACTTGTTTCGTTTCAATGGTTAGTAATATATTTTGAGAATGTGTGCAAATAAATTCAGTGATTTTCTTTATATCTTCTTTGCACAGGATGGTGACACTGCCCCTAAAGCTGCAGCACCTGGTGCCGCTGCTGTTGCCCCCCTGAATTCAGATGAGGTAGAGGAGGCCGAGGAGGTGGAGGCAGCAGAGGCTGTCCCGGCTGTGGTTGAAGCAGCACCAGCAGAACCAGCAGCAGAGCCAGCAGCAGACCCTGCAGCAGCTGTGGAGCCAGCTGTACTTGACGTCCCTGTGGATGCTGCACCAGTCGATGCTGCTGCTGTGGATGTGCCTCCTGTTGATATAGTTCCTGTCGACGTTGCCCCAGCAGCACCTGAAGTGTCTGTTGATGCCGCTGCCGCTGCTCCAGCAGATGTCCCTGCTGCCGATGCTGCTGCTGCTGCTGATGCCCCGGCTGCCCCAGAGGTTGACACAGCTGGAGTGGCAGCTGATCCTGTTGCACTGTAGTTTTCTTTCAATAATTACCAGCCTAAGTGCTTCTCTGCTAGCAGCTTGAGTAATGGTAGGGAATAGTAATGGGTGATGTAGTTGCAGAAAACAGGGATGAAAAGATGGTGATATTTTGACGAGTGACTGAAAAAGAAAAAACATGTCAAAGTACCATAGACTGTAAGAAGTGGATGTAGCCATTTAGTCTGAAAAAGTCTGAGAATTGCCTTAAACCAGCAGGAGGTGACTTCACTGGTGCCAAATACAGTTAGTGAGTATGAATGTCCATGAGAATAGCCATCCATCTCACTTTATTCCTTAAAAATGAACTATTTAACTGGTCTCTATTGCTTATTCCGAATTTTCCTCATGACGGCATGATGTTCATTTTGTAGACTATGAACCCATGTGGTTTAAAATACATGATAAAACATATAATGCTGTGGGACCTGGCTACCATGGGATTGTGTCTCAGACAAAAAGATAGATTGCAAAAGGACCAAACTTAAGGTGTCAAATTGTCTATCCACTTATAAGTGAGTGACTCCACAGTGGCTACAGCTACTTCTTTTGTACAGTCAAAGAAAAAACATGACAACATTAACAGTACAGCTGATTGGAAAGCAAAACAAGTAAACATCTGTTCAGGAGTTGATTATTCTTTGTTTTCTCTTTGGTTTCTATTTACAATTCTGTACTTATATAGAGCTGACTTTGCATGTAAATCTTTAAACGTAATATGAAATGTTTTTTTTTGATGATTTACAGTGATTGAGACAGTGAGCCAGCAGTTGATTCAGCCATCTTTAGTTTAAAATGTACACCTGCACTTATGCTAGTGTTTCATGTCAAGATATATGCTGATATTAAGTATTTGTTGTGAGTATATGAACAGTGAAATAAAAGACATGGTGATCAAGACACATTTAGTGGAAAGTCCAATTTGTCCTTTTCTCTCACTTAATTACGACCACAACAGTTAAAACATTCATACAAAATAAGTTGTGAAATTAAGATTTATATGATCTACAGTTATATTTAATTGAATAGAAATTACAGCACTTACATTATACACCTCAGTTTGTGTGAGAGCTTGGAGCAGAGTTGTTAAAAACTGCAAACAGCACATCAGCCAACAGGGAGTGCCACTGAACCACAGGATGTTCTCTGAGGAGAAGGAGGATCTCCCACAGGCCACAGCACTCAACACTGACTGAGGTTCAGATTCAATTTCACTCTCAGGATCCTCATTCATATAAGAGGAGCCTGATCCCACTGATCTGAAATCTGTAATACCCAGAGAGATTTAACAGGATCAGAGCTGGATACAGCCGAGAGTGCTGACTGAGCAGGAGAAGCAAGTGTGTGTGTGTGTGTGTGTGTGTGTGTGTGTGTGTGTGTGTGTGTGTGTGTGTGTGTGTGTGTGTGTGTGTGTGTGTGTGTGTGTGTGTAATCACTGAGACTAAATCGCACATACGTTCCGCAAATGGTCAGGAAAATTGCAGCCTGTCTCTGAAGAAATAAGGTGTCGCTAGAATGGTTTTCAGTTTTGTGGATCTGTTCTGACAGATTAACTGAAGGTTGTCCAAACTCTTTTTGAAGTATCTCATCTCGCAGCAGAGTGGTCAAATAAGAAGGATGAATGACTTTGTCATTCCTCTTCTCAGCCAACTCTAATCCACAAATCCTTATCAGGGTCACTGCGACTCAATGACACAGTTAGTTACACTCAATGCCTGCAGGGGACAGCTGTCTCAATTTACTCTGATAATATTTTATTTTCATCTAGTACCTGATAAGATAAATCTTCACCTTCTGGATATTAAATAAGACAAAAAATATTATTAGAGGAAATGGACTGTGCATGACGAGAACAAGAAGGTAAGTTGAATTAAAGTGAATGGGTTGTACATCATCAACATTTTCTATCCTTCTTTACAATTAAGTAATTTCAATTATGATTTTATGTTTTTCAATTTTCTCGTATCAGCTAGACATGCCAAACAGAGGATGACAGTTTAAATCTACAGCTGCATGTGAAATAGTTAACACATATAGATTACCAAGAAAGTGCATAAAATGTTTTTATGTTTTTGCAGTATTATTTTCTTGTTTTTCTTTTTGCAACTTTAGATGTTTTAAAATGATGCACGCTTTTGATTGAAGCTGTCTTTCCTGATCTCCTCCTTTGCACAGAGGTGAAGGTCTGACAATGATTTCATGTAATGTTTTGTTTCAAGGGACAGATAGTGATAAAGAAATACAATATCTATAATTGCCTTGATAATTTTTAATGCCCTGGCAGATCCCAAAAAGAGTAGCTGTTGTCTTTATATCTTGTTTTGTCCTAAAATCATTTAAAATGACAAAAGCTGCTGTCAGGAACTTTTGGTTTGTGTCACGTTTGGTGCACCCTGTCGACAAAGATGTACATCTTATCTCTTTGCTGATTTGTCCCATACTCACCAAGATGTGAGAAAATCTTACTTTTGACAGTCAAATATGTCACACAATGTGAATATAGGCTTTTGAAAACTTAAAGACAGACTGTTTCTTCAGCTTGCAGTCGATCATGTGGTCTGACGTCTACTGCTCACAGCACTATAACAACAAAGCTTTTTTTGTCTTGTTGCCGATTTTGTAGGTCACAAAGAACTATCTCTAATGTTAGTCTGTTTCACAACTGGTTAAAAAAATCCTTACAGTGGCTTTAAGTGTCATGAAACAACCACATATCATTGAAAAAGTTCATTGTTGCAATTTACTTCTAAACTACTTAAAATACTACTTGAATGAAAAACTGTAAATACCTTGGAGCTCATTCTTCAAATGTCTTGTAAGTACTGGTTTCAGGCTTGTGCAAGAGATAATGTACAGTGCATGGGTGGTTATGCAAATTAGAATCCCAACAAGGTGAGCAGGACACAGACATATAATGGAGGGGTCTTGTCGCTCTTCATTCAGCACTCCTTCTCTGAGCTGTGCTGTTCACACACTTTTAACTAAGAATGACACAGATGTCACAACTTTTAACTTCTTTGCTATTATCACACTTATAGTTAAAGTGAATTTGAGTTAATGCCAACATAGAGATCCTCTCACCAGCTCGCCTGCCATAGCCTAGCATGCAGGATAGGATCTTGCTCCACTTTTCCCTATCAGAGATATTTAGTGCCTAGTAGCTCCTCTAGCTGCTCTCACATCTTTGCCTGGTAATTGTTACTTCCCGACCCTCAAGACCAGCCTGAGACAGAAGCTGACATTTTTGCCACATTGGCAACAGGTAGAGATACAATGTGCCAGATTTCTTCCTGCAGATTGATTTAATATGACATGTGTGATCAAGTCATCCCTGGTGTCACTTTTGCTGTTAAGAATGAATCACTGTTGCTATGGGGTTTTGACCAATCTGAAACAAGTATTTACCCAGCTAGGTAAAAAGATCTATAATTTCTATCATTTGACTTCTATTATTGTCCCAATCCTTCAGCCATTTCTAGGGTAACATCAGCAGGAATTACATAAATGGGAGGCTCATCCACTCCAGCAGCATGCGACAAAGTCTTATCTTGTTGTGTTTTTTGTTGCAGAGTGAACTGCAGATCAGCTGCCATGACCACTTCAAGGGTTCTCTCCCACCTCACTGTGCCACCGCATACTGTAACACAAGTCATTGAGGAGCACAACAAAGACAACCTGTAACCTTTTTAAACAGAGAGCATTCAATACATCAATGTACAATGATATAACCTTTCAGTTAATTGACTCTATGTTTCTCATGCTCTGTTTGTCCCAGAAGTGTTCGTCAATCCCGTCCGCCTCATCAGCTTAATATGAATAACAGCAACAACAATGAAGAGTGAGTATGTTTACGGAGCCTTAATAAGATAAGTGAGGCTCTTGTGTGACTGTTTCTTTTTGATGTGTTGTAAAAGTCATTACAGTTAGGAGGAATAAGTGTGTTAATTAATCTTTTTCCTGGGAGAAAAAAAGAAAGGGGAAAAAGAGGGAGAAGGAGAGTAATTAGGCTTTATTACAAACCTTTGGTTTATGATTGGTTGGAAAGAATATCTGATGATCAGTATTCCCAAATGTATGGATACATTTACAGAAAGAAGGAGGGGGAGGAAAAGGAAAAGGAAAAGGAGAAGGAAAAGGAGAAGGAAAAGGAGAAGGAGAAGGAGAAAGAAAAGAGAAAGAGAAAGAGAAAGAGAAAGACAAGCAAGAGGATAAGGAAAGTAAGTGACTTTGTCAGTGCAACTCTTGAAAGGGGCAGCCTTTTCATGCACATTTTAATTTTCACCTCTTTTCCCCTCTTCTCACAGGCCTAAAGAGTTATTTGTCATTAATCCTGCTGGGAGTTTGTATTACGACTGGCTCTTCATCATCACACTACCAGTCATGTACAACTGGACCATGATCATAGCAAGGGACTTCTAGAAATGTGTAACTCTTTCTCTACATTACAAGTTCCTGCATGAAAAATGGTTTATGATTCCAATGGGCTACATTAAGTATTACTAATTAGATCTGTTGCAAATCATGATCATTTTCTCAATGGCCTGACTTTGTACAGAAACATATCCCTGCTCTTGTAAAGCTTGTGGCAAATCCAGCTTGATTTAATTTGAATATAACACTATAATAGAGGCTATGTTTCATAACTAGTGAGACAAGTGAGCCTGCTAGCTCATCTGCTGCAGCAGAAGCACAATCTGACATGATGGTGAATGTGCTTGACATTGTAAATTTACTTTTAATCTTCTCCTTCAAACAGGGCCTGCTTTGAGGAGCTGCAGCACAACTACATCATTTACTGGGTCCTTCTGGACTACACCTCAGACATCATCTACCTGGCTGACATGTTTGTCAGGACAAGAACAGGTAAAATATTACCTAAGCCTGGCAAGCTGCATTTAGTTTACAAAAGCTGTGAGGGATAATTTCATTGTTCAACTCAACATCTGTTTGGAAACAATCTTACACATGTGTAATTATAAATATAACAGCTGCTTATTTATTTTAGCTTATTGAATTCATTTTGTTCCTGTCGCAGATGGAAAAAGTTCCATTTGCTTTCAATGGCACATAATCTGAGCTATACGACTAAACCATAGGAATATTGCCTTGTTAAGTCTCTTCTCTTCTCTTGTCAGCACGAAACTCTCTTTTAGTGTTCCCCATATAAGAAAATGCCATCCTGGGAATCATTAAAAGGAAACTTTGTACTAAAAAGGCTAACTCAGGGAGATATCCAGCTCATTTGACTAATTTAGTCCGTTGGAGCCTCAAATTAACTTCACTGAACTTGAAAATGCAGTTTTGCACATACAGTAACAACAGCTGTGAGTTTTGTCCCCAGTCACCTTACTTGCAAATGCATTAGGAAAGGATTATAGCAAATAAAAAGGGGAAAAAAGAGGGAAGAAAAAGGCTTAGTATATAAGTGGGATCATGTATTGATCCAGTGTGTAAAATGGAGGACATATCCACATACATTCTTGAAACAAGGTCAAGAAAAATCATTATTTTCAATGTTGCTATTGCAGCACATGTCCCTAAGCGTAATACATGTGTTTTTTTGTTTAACCTTTGAATGTACCCGCCATGTTACACTGCCATAATTCTACAGTAGACAGAAAAGGATATAATGGCTCTGGCACTGGCTCAGGGAACGTCTTCACTAATTTTGCAGCCAACCAATTTTTTTCCGACAGGCTTTGAAAGGAAAAGGGTAAGGGGTGGGTCACTCACTACAGGAAGCAACTTATTCTTACTCACAGCTTCTTTTAAACCTTACCTAATAATGTAAACCTATACAAAAACATTTTATCACATCTTTTTTACAGTGTGGATAGAAATGTTTTTTGACCTGCATGGAACTTCATATTCCATTATTTAACTAACATGAATCATAATTGATTTAATCAGGCCTTTCGGGGACACTGTGAAATGGAACACCAAGACATATATCAGTGTGAGACCAACTGTTATACAAATCAATCAGTAACACAAATACCTTTAATTGCCTTATGGTTTTTGCTGAATTGCAGTATTGACACCCCTTTAATTGAAGATAACTGAATTATGTGCAGTACAGCCAACTTTTTCTAACAGTTGGCTTGTAATATAAACCTGAATGGCAGCCATCTGAGTATAATAGAGCCCTAATTAAATAAGAACATTGTAAAGTCAGTGGGTTGTTATGATGGAACCGCTTATTGCACTGATTCTTAGTAAACAAATCAATAATTTGAAAAAAGAATGTTTATCCATAGACTTAAGAAACTGCAACTTGTGTTATTGCATATATATATTACTCCCCCACATATTCTCTCTATAATTGTTCTTCTTTGAATGCAGGTTACCTCGAGCAAGGCTTGATGGTGAAAGATGAGAAGTTGCTCAAGGATCGCTACATAACCAGCTTTCAATTTCGTCTGGATGCTGTCTCCATGCTGCCCACTGACATCCTCTATTTGTACTATGGCCTTGATTACCCAGAGATTCGAATCAATAGGCTTCTCAGAATTGGTCGCATGTTGGAATTCTTCACAAAGACAGAGACTAAAACCAACTACCAAACATCTTCCGTATTGGAAACTTGATCATGTACATCCTCATTATCATCCATTGGAATGCCTGTTTCTACTTCTCTTTCTCTAAATCCATGGTTTTCGGTTCAGACGACTGGGTCTACCCGGCTTTGGATGATCCTGAGGAGCCTGCATTTGGGCAGCCCATGAGGAAGTATGCGTTCAGCCTCTACTGGTCCACACTGACATTGACAACCATTGGAGAAACTCCACCACCAGCTCTGGACTCTGAATTTTTATTTCATGTGGTTGACTTTTTGGTTGGTGTTCTAATCTTTGCAACCATTGTGGGAAACATTGCCACCATGATCTCAAATATGAATGCTGCCCAAGCTCAGTTCCAGTCCCGGATTGATAACATCAAGCAGTATATGCAGGTAAATCATGTGATAAATGATGTACCCCCTTTGTTTAGAATGTAAAACAAATTAATTTTCCTGGTGTCTCAATGGCTTCACAATTGTTAATCACAAGTGACGAGATTGGCACAACATGATGTTCTTTATGTGTTACATAAATCTAAAAAATCTGGTAAGCTGTGATGGACAAGTCCCAGCATGCCAACTGTCAACAAGTATAGATGTATCAGTGCCCATATTCACCCTCTCATCCAAATACGGTGTTTTCTTAGCTCAAATAATCCAAGATGGTGTGACCAAAACGTAAAGCACAAGAATATGAAATAATCATCCACCAACCAATATCTTGTCTTCTTTGTTGCAAATGGAGCTGCAGTGATGCAAGACAAATTTCAAACCCTCAGAGTTCCTACATGTCTGGGAAAACAAGGGACATTTTTGACCAGTTCTCTAAAAAAGCCACATGTTCTAGGCAAATTATTACAGCAATTGTCTAATTTTATATCAGAGTTTCCCAAAACAGATGACACTGTCATCTGAAGGACTAAGCTAAGTTAAGGATCATATCAAAAAGTGACGGTAGTTTATGGACGATAAAATTAAGACTATGCTACATGCTGTAAACACCTCTCACATCACACAGCAGCGCCTGCAGGTTGGATGACATGAAGGTAACGTTACAGGTGTAGTGACCAAAACTTCAAATGATGTATGAAATGTTGTTTCAAATGTAAAGATATGACTCACTACTGGCTGTTACTGTAGTTTTTATCAGGTGTAGATCAACATCTCTCTCGTTTCTCATCCTGTTTTCCATCACAGGTCCGAAAGGTCAGCAAGGAACTCGAGTTGCGAGTCATTAAGTGGTTTGACTATCTGTGGAATAACGGTAAGGCACAGGATGAAAGAGAGGTGCTGAGGTATCTCCCAGATAAACTGAAGGCTGAAATTGCCATTCAAGTCCACATGGACACCCTGAAGAAGGTCCGGATTTTTGCAGATTGTGAAGCAGGTCTCCTAATCGAGCTGGTGCTCAAGCTGAGACCTCAGGTATTCAGCCCCGGAGACTATATATGCAAAAAGGGCGATATAGGTCGTGAGATGTACATCATTAAAGATGGAAAACTGGCTGTCGTTGCTGATGATGGAGTCACACAGTTTGTTGTGCTTGGAAGTGGAAGCTACTTTGGTGAGATTAGTATCCTTAATATTAAAGGCAGCAAAGCTGGCAACCGGCGAACTGCTAACATCCGCAGCATTGGATACTCAGATCTCTTCTGCCTGTCCAAAGATGACTTGATGGAGTCACTGACAGAGTATCCAGATGCCAAAGGGATGCTGGAAGACAAAGGCCGGCAGATCCTGATGAAAGATGGTCTTATCGACTTGGACCCAGCTAACATCATGCCTGAGGCCAAGGAGCTAGAGGAGAAGGTAAACAAATTGTATGGCACAATGGAGCTGATGCAGACCAAGCTGAAAAAGATTCTGGGAAATCACAAGAACATTGACGAGGCTCTCAGACATCGCATCGCAGGTCTGGAGCACCTGACAGGAGAGGAGGCAGGGGATGAAGATGAGGATGAAGAAGAGGTGAAAAAGGAAGAGAAGGAGGTTGAAGGGGAGAGAAAGGAAGATTAAATATTGGATGAAAGGAATGGTAATGGGTAGAAAAAGGAAGGTGAGACAAAAGGCAAAGCAACAAAGGATGAAGAAGGGACAGCTAATGATGAAAAATCAGAGAAAGTGGATTAGGGAAATACTGAGGCAAAAGAAAAATAGATGCATTGTTTCTTTAAAACACAAAGACAGTTTCAGATATGCCACATTAGAGTCTCCTTTTGTGACTGGACTGGCCTCTTAATTTAACACCAACTTGAACTTGGCTTCAAAAGGTACTACTGCCATTGTTGGTGTGTTGACAGTATTGGTATTTGATTGGAATAAAAGTTATGGTTCAGTGGCCTTTTTATTGTTTTTGTTGCTGTTGTTTTATATGTAGAGAGCACACACCAAACACGCTGCTATGCCCAACCATGTACATATACAATGTTGTACAGTACGGATAGAATGGACTTATATAATATACTTTATTGTCACTCTCTATGATGTGTTATTAAAAGTCATTATTGAAGATTTGGACAGAAGACCTCACTCCCTGCCTGTATCGACCAATGGTTGATTGTGCAGGGTCATACAAACATAGCAGTTAAATCCATGATAGATTAAATAAAACATTGACAAGCGGCTTTGTTGAATACAACTTTGAAATCTTTAGTGTGGTGTTTAGGCCCAGATTCAGACAAATTTGAACTCAAGAATAACTACCAAAGATGTCAGATTCAGAGTGACAAATGATCTAAGGTGAGGTCTTGACACCTTGATATGATATAGACGGATGGGTTATAGAAAATTGCAAACACCTTCACTGTTGTCAATTATAAGTAAATCAGCCATGTAGACCAATACCAATTTCTATATGGATGTTTGCACTTGTATTTTTCCTGTCAATTTGGTTATTTAAGAAGGAGGTCTCTTTTTGAGCCAGCCATGGAGGAACTGCCACTTTTGTGCCATCTTTTGTTTTTTTAGCCTGGAGGTTGCAATTTGGCCAAAACCAAAACAGAAACAAAAGTTCAAGTACAAAATGCAGTAGTGTATCAAGATGGATGAGAAACAGGGGGAGGAGACTAAAAGATTGATAACCAAAATAACAAAAAACAAAAGGTCAAACAAAACCTAAAAATTTCTAAGAAAACTAAATCTAATGAAGTTCAAATGAAAACACAAGGAAACTTTGAGGAGCACAAGAAGGTGAATTACATAACTAAAAGCTGGAAGGTGTAATGATTCAACAAAGAGTGAAGGAAACACAGAGGCTGTTTCCAAACGGCCTGCTACATACTACCTACTAGTGTAATAGGCAGCAGGTACTGCCTACTACATACTGCGTTTGAATTTAGTATGTAGTATGACTGTTCTGTTCAATCTGTGTTTCAGTATGCTGGGCCAGACTTCGCTGAATTTCTGCTTCAGAACAACGACCAAGCTGATAGATAAACTGCTTCTTTAGCATCACTTCTGATTTAAAAAGTTAAGTGGTTTATATGGAATTTTCACATCACCTAAAAACTGAGTTACCCCCGTCAAAAATCTGGGGAGTTTTGGCATACTGCAGATTTTGCTCTTGTTCACATACTGCTTACTACATACTGAATTTTGGCCAAATCAGTAGTAGTAAAATAAAACGGGAAACAAAATAGACTTGACTAAGAAACGCAAGGTCACACAAGGACTACAGCATGAGACATGGATCACTATGAAACAGTGAATGACTTTAAACTGCCCAAAAAAAGAGAAATTCATGATTTTGAAATGAATATTATTACTTGGTTTAGCAAATCCTGCAGACCCTTCTGAGTTGACATCCTAATGCCAGAAATGTTATCATCTCAGTCATCTTCAGCCCTGACATCAACAGTCCAAAAGTGGGGGTTTTAACAGTCCTTTTAAAGTACTCAGACTGCAACTAAATGTGTTTTCATCTCTATACCTGGAAGCCCTCTCTTGGTTGAGGAGTAAGGGGCTTTAGCAGGCTGCTCAATTTTCCCTCATTGTTACAATCATCATGCTTCTGTGATTGTAGACAATTTTAGTCTTCTGGCAGTTTGCGGCCTTTTCAGGAAGACATGCAAGTCACCCCAGACCAGCAGGCTTTCATTCGCTGTCAGCAAACAATCTCAATGCCATCTCCTCTGTCAGGCACACATGAAATATCACAACAATCAATCAATCAATCAATCAGACTTTATTTATAAAGCGCTTTTCATACAATGACATTGTAACACAAAGTGCTGTACAAGATAAACAACTTGAAATAGAATAAATTAAGAAAAAGATCCCAGCCCCCATTTTATTCAACCCACATGCTGACAAGTGAAGAAATACCCTGGGGTTTATGAATCAATGAGAAGTCTGTGTTTTTATTTTAAATTGGATCATCTGAGAATTCTTGTTACATAGACTGACCCTGATATCCTGGTACAAACAGAAACAGAGAATACATGATTCTGATTTTTTTTTAAGAAACCATAACTTGCACAGGTTAGACACAGTAGTATGAAATTCCTGGGATTGTATATGTGAAGTCATGTTTATTTATCATTGCTTTTAATGCTGTCTTCAAACTCAT
Source organism: Notolabrus celidotus (assembly GCF_009762535.1). Taxonomy (NCBI): domain Eukaryota; kingdom Metazoa; phylum Chordata; class Actinopteri; order Labriformes; family Labridae; genus Notolabrus; species Notolabrus celidotus. Next base: position 22,602,674 of record NC_048278.1, on the reverse strand, counting down.
TCTTTGACTGTATTGCTCTGAAAGTTCATATCATCAGTAACATTAAAATATATAGGTATATAGTGTTTACAGAAAACATTCACTTCGACGGTAAATTAATTCCCATACTTATTTTCTTAGTGAAGTATATTAGAAGTTGCACTTTTAGGTGGTGGTTTGATTCCTAGCTTTTGCAGTGTACATGTCCAAGTGTCCATAGGTAAGACAGTGTGCCCCAAATTACCCCAAAGTCAAAGCCATTGGTGTACGACTGTGCGAATGTGATCTGATGGGCAGTTGGACATTGTGCTGCTATCATCCTGTGAATGTGTTTGAAAAGGTCAGTTTAATATGTAGGAAAAAAAATGCCTTGAGAGGTTGGATGACCAGGATGGTCAATTAGAGGAGCAGCCAAAAGTTGTTTTTATGTGGAAGGTGTTGGTTTCTGTTAATTTATGAAATCCTCTCTGGAACCACAAATTGCAAAATTTAACCACTCCAGTAATCATTATCAGACTCACTCAAGCAACTGTCTAATGCTCCAAATCCCGTAAGTAAACAGTAGAATTAGGAAATCAGTTTCCCTTTTTGGTGTTGCGCAAACATGAACCGCTCTACAACACACGCTAAAGCTCATTACTTGTTCCCATAGGTTTGTTCAAAACCATGATTACAAGCTTCTCTGTTCATGAATGTAACTGTTGTTTCACAGCTTTTTCATTTTACTAAAATTACAATAATTTATTTCAAAATGTATTTATTATGTTTGATTGTTGTACACATCATATGAAAATGAGAACATGCTCAGGGATCTGCAATGTTCAAATAAAGGCTGAATGAATATGGCACATCACTCAATGTCTCTAACATGCTTGATCTGGAGATGTATTTTAATATGATCACAAACCACTCTCACTCCTGAGTGCTTAACATGTATGTCACCACCACACTTCACCAGTCATGGGTGTAGAAGTGGAGGGAAAGGAAGGACTCCAGTGGTGGAGGTAGAGGCTTAATTGGACCAGAATAAAACTGTAGATTTTGTTTAATTTCTTTTATCTCAGTTATAGTTTTTGGACAAATAGCAAAATTGGCTTGATATTTGGCAAAGGTTCTGAACTATTAATCTGGAAAACATGTGGAGTTTTGCTCATTGACTCCTCTGACCCCTACTAAATGTGCAAAATAGACCGGTCCATCCAGCAGAAGAATTCATTTGACAGAAGTCAAACTAACCTTAAGACAGTGGTAAGCACTGATGCTTCACGGTAAGTAGGTTTGGGTTGAAATCCCACTTACTGTGAGGCTGTTCCCACCACTGCAGTCTGGACTATGTTTTTGAGACACTGTAATATGCTGGGTGGTAGATAAGCCTAAACAATTGAGCCCTGCAGCAGCACCCTAGTACTGCATAATGAGCACTGACGCTTCACAACAAGCAACTCAGGGTTTTAATTCAGGAGAGGGCACACTCTTGTGGAGCAAAAATGTTTCCTGTTCCAAATCTTGCAGCCTGGACCATGATTTTGAAACACTACACTATGACAGAAAGTAAATGTATCTAAACAGGTGAGTGTTGCAAAGCTAGTGCAGTGGTTATCATTGACACTTACCAGCAATAAGGTTCTTAGTTGAATTCCTGGTTTGGGCCTTTCACTTTGAAGTTATAGTGTTTTGGTTTGCTGCTGCTGCTTAAAATCAGTAACAAAGCTGGCAGAATTACATAATTGAATAGGAAAGTAAATTATCGTCAAAAAAGTCAGAACTGACAGGAAGCATGGTAATGTGGCGCTTAAGGCTGCTGCCTCAGTGACAAGGTTGTTCGTTCAAGGCTAGTGCTGACTATCGTTCAGTGCATATGTTGGCTGTAATAGAGGAAGTGTGGAGAAGAGAGGAGGAACGTGTATGTGTGTTTAAATAATTTTGACTTTGGAAGGTGCCAAGAAATATTACCCTTCCTCCCTTTTAGGTATTGTTCTTTACCTTGTATATGTCACGAGCACAACAGATGTGTTGATGAAGTTATTGGACTGTTGTGGAGGGACGCAATGTGATACGTTTCTGAGGCCCTGAATTAATTATGACGCCCCTGTTACCAATAACCCAAGCTGAAAACCTCAGTTCAAAGACAGATAACTAGAGGAGCGAAATAAAGACACTCCAAAACTCCTTATAGCAGCTGGAGAGTGGCTGAGCGTGTGGCTATTGATCATCTTTTGTGTCTGACTACGTGGCACCAGCAAAGAGTCACATTCAAAGCTCCAGTGCATTAAACAAATCACCGATAGAGCTGAATAGGAAGAAAAGAAAGCAATTTGTGATAACTGGCACAGCTCAGTGAGAAGATGTTAGTGATTAGTTATCATTCTTAGGGTAGCTGTGTGCATCACTTGCCTCTTCTGCCACTTTGTCTAATGTCAGGGTGGTGCATTTTTAAAGTACCTGTAACAATGTGATAACTGAGATGAAGAGAATGACAGTGGATGGTTTGTTACATTCTACTGCAGGTGGTAGCTATTTAACAATGAAGGATGTAGGTGACTTACTCATCCATTGTTATCCTTCCCTATGTTAGAACAGTGTTGTCAGTCTCTGGTTTCAGCCTGATGAACACCATCTATTCCTGAAAAGATACCCTTTCTTTAAATGTCATCTTTCACATTATCAAGTCAAAAAGAAATACAGCTTTCAAATTGGGAAGACATTATCAGGTCTACTAATGCTCTAAAGCTAATGTGTTGCACCTCACTGATTATGCTGTATCTACAGGGTTGTATTTTTCTAAGGCATTAAAACACAACTGCAATACCAGGAGGGCATGTAGAACAGAAACCCCTATATTTCCTTGAAAATGTGATTTTCATTTGCTAAAGAACTGGGAAAAAATAAGGAAACAAGGCTGTCAGTTTTCATTACAACTTTGCTAATTCATTCTTATTGTTGCCACGTTAAAGTTTTTTTTTTAAGTGAGGTTATAGGAGGTACAATAGTAGGTGTAATGGCCACAAGGGATAGCAGTCAGCTTGGCCCCTCTGCCGAGAAACCAGCAGAATCATCACTTAATCAGGTGTATGACGATGAGTCACTGATATATTGTGAAATTAATGCCTGAGATTACCCGGTGGATACAGTAATTGCTTTAGAGTTTGATTTCAGCTGCGTCTCCCCCAGCCGCACCTAACAGTGTATTTTGATAATCTAAACATATTGTGCACATCATGACTTGTATCAAAATGCAAGCAATGAGTGCCAAACACTTAATTAAAGACCCACCCATTCTGGTTTTCTGGTTTTCTGATTGAACTTCTAAAAATTGAAGAAAGTTGGTTAAAAACAAAAGCAGCGTTCAGTATGGCAGGGAAATCTGGATGGTTAGGGATGGGTAACCTATGCCTCGAAATGCAAGAAAAATGGTGCTGGTAGTGCTGGTAGTTGCATATATCTATATCTATATCTATATATATTTTATCATCTTGATTTAAAGCTAGGGTTGGTAGCCACGGAAAACTAGCATAGATTTGAACATAGCATTTCCTCGGGATTCCGTCTAACCCCTCCCCCCTCCCCTCGGAGCTCCTCCAAAACAACGCCCCCGCTCAAATGCACAAGCGCCGCTGATTGACCATATGATCTTGAGTGATTCAAAACTGGTCCTCAGCACATCGTTTGTGTTTTGTACTACATTAACTCATGTCTCACTCAGTGGTAAGAAAACACCAAAACATTACCATAGTGAAAGTTAAAAACACAAACAAACATGAAATGTACGCGCAGGAGGCGGCAGAATGGCAGGGATTGGTCTGTGTTTTCCCAGGTTTACTCCAGCTGTAGATAGTGGCTTTTTATCAATCTTTTTAAAGAACAAATTGTGTATTGATTGCCATCAGGACACAAAAATAATTTTAACCAGTATAACAAAAAGTGTATCTAAATCTGACTACCAACCCCAGCTTTAAGGTCCACTCTGTCCTTTAGAAAAAGTGAATAGAGTATGCTCAGTTGTCACCAAAAAATGTCTCCATTGCTGTTAAATTCTTGCTTCTTCTTTCATAAATCTGTATAATGTGTAATTATGATACTTATACATCTCTTGTGTTACTTCAATCTCTATGTGCAACAGTTTTTCCTTTTTTCATCCCCAGCTCTGATCTTTTAAATTACTCTTCTTTTATCTGAAATTGTGCAGCGCAGCCTATGTTGTATGAATATCAATGTTGTATTCCCTTTGTTGTCTTGAACTCAATTGTGATTGCCAATGAAAATGTCGTGGGCCGAGCAGGCATGTTGAACTGACGGAGTACATGTCATTTATCCACTGGAAATTGCTGCCTACACAGCTGATTTCCCAAGGGAGATTTTCTTTCATGGGACTCAAAGCTGGAGGGTCTTAACTGTAATGAGCAGACTTAACAGAAAAAACCTACAAAGAAGAGTTAAGGACCTTAATCTGCAGTTATGACATGTAGCCAAAGAGCTATGTAAGCAATGATTTAAATGGAAGTCATAAACTGAGAGGTCAGAATACAAATATTAAAATAGTCAAACCACTAACATCTTAATTAGACGTTTGCGACTATCTACTCCAGTGCAAGTGAATGACTCCAACACTGCATTAAAATGATCATAATAATGAGGAAAGAGAGGAGGCTTTAGCTAAAGTGTCTTTATTTTATTATCGCAAATCCCATTCAAAGACTAAAAACAACGTCAAGTCCATCTCCAAACACCTTCCAATTGTCTGTGGTTCTCTGTCCAATCCCACTGAGTCCTAAGATGCGATGCTCTGAGGTGTAACCTCTCTAAATCTGGACTCATTGTTGACTGCAGTGTTTTCACAGTTACTTATAATTTGTCCAAGCATGCCTGAAGTAACAAATACATCGTCTGATTGGAAGAATTAGTTGACAATAACTTCTGTAGAGGCAGATTATGAAGAAACTGTTCCAGACATTCAAAACAATTCAAAAGATCCAACCGTGAAGACAATAAATAATAAAATGCAAGGTGATGGTTTTAGGATTAAGAAATGAAACTTAAAATATATTCTCGTTCTACCTTGAGATGCATTCTTCAATCACTTTTAATTTCTCCCTTGTAGGCATGGAAGATTAACACCTATTAATCTGTTTAAAAATATTCTGCATAATAAAGCAGAGCCTGAAGGTGAGGGACGGACCTGATAATTAAAGGATGAAGTGTTCTGGTTTCTGTTCGTTGTACAGGTAGTATTGTTCACTATGCTTTAGAGTGCCTTCAGCTATATCATAACGACTGAGCCTCAATAAGAAATGAAAACAGACATTTCCATTCCATTTCAGCTAACAATCCATTTAAAGATGTTGTTTCCCAACACTCACTCCTTTCTTTTTCCCCATATTGCAAGTTAGATGATAAAAAGCAGTTCAGGAAATGTATTTTGTATTGCTAATCGGGCTACATTAGAAACCCTGTGATACTGACAATTGCTCCCAGAGGCTGTATATTGTATTCACTTTGTCAAGCAATAAACAATTTTATGCCGATGTAGTACACCTCTGCATTGCATTTCTCATCTTTTCTTCTGTTTTCTGCAATTTTTGACAATAAACAGATCAAATGATGGTTATCAAATGATGGTTGAAAGAGTTAATGAAATGCTGCTTCACATAAACCTGGAACACTCAGATCTATGGTCGATGTCTCCTTTCAAAGGTGTCCCTCCTAATTTTACATAACTTCTGCTGTACTTCGAATGTATATTTTAAATCAATACCCTGTGCAGTGTCCTCCTGCCCTTTTAAACAAAGGGCATCAACTGGTAGCCAACACAAAAGCTGCACTCCTGTAATTCGTTTAATGGCGCCTTATTGACCGAAACGCCAATACTCTGCCAAGCCCTGCAGGTCTCATAGGTCATTAGAGGCTTGTTTTAAAAGTGAGGAACACAGATTTGACCCATGCCCATTTGTGTCAGTGTGAATGCACAACTTATACAGTAAAAGCCTTGAATTCAAACAATAAAAAAAGACATGCTAATATTCAAACCTTTTCACATACACCATGTCACAACTTGTCATTATCATTACACTGGAACCCTGTCAGGGGCAGGAGGGCTTTCTCCTTGTAAGAGTAGTGGATGATATTCACAGATAATTGCAGTGCAGTTCTCTTAAGGCTTTGCATGACAGTTAGACACCACTTTTTTTAAATCCTACTTTAACATGCAGAAGGTGCATTTTTAGAGCCAGAAAAAGTCAGTCCATGTGTATGTGAAACAGCTTAACATTGCTGTGTAGTCGAGGCTGTATTGACAAAACTCTGAACTTGTGTCAATAATGCTTTAGTAACAAAAACATGGCCCCGTGAAAACCTTTAATTGATTGGTGTGTGACAGAGTGTCATTGGTTAAAACTCACATTTGCTTTGCTGCTTCATGAGGAATAAGCTGACTGGTTCAACATGATTTTGTTCTTCAGAACTTCGTGTTCTGATGCTAATGTCTGAGTTAAAGATTAATCAAAACATAATTATGGAGTAATGCTCTTTCATTAGCAAGTAAATTGGTTACACTGGTTACATACTGAATTGATCAGATCAGATCGCCGGTAGCCCTGACACATGTTCTGACACACAACAAAGACGGCTGTGAAAAGAGCTGATGACAATGCTGGGGCTGAACCTACATACATGCTACCACTGCCGAAGTATTTTCACCAGAAATATGAAAGCAGTGATGTGAAAAAATGACATTTCCCTTCAAAAATGCAATTATATGATGACAATGATGTCTCAACTGTGCATCATGCACATAACAGAGGAGAGCATGAGCCCACTGCACCTCATTAAGCTGCCAGTCAGAGTGGGAAAGGGCTCACTGACTGAATGTATGCATCATATGCATGCCTGTGTTGCTGCGTTCTTTGACAGTGATGACTCTAAGTCATGCACTGTCTTAATGACTTGGACACCACATGCTTAATGAGGGCCGAAAGGATGTTATCGTGTCATGTTGAAAACTAAAGTTTGCTTTTTGCCCTCAAACTTTAATGTTTTTTTCTTCCTCTGAGTTTCTAATTGGTGATGTTCCTTGAGCTTTGTCTGTTGTGTATGCACATTGTAAAAGGATGCATCATTTTTTGTTTAAGACTTCTGTTGTGGGCTTCCCAGACTCTCTTCCCACGCCTTCAGTGTGTTTACTGTCTAAAAAAGACAACAAAGGCCAGAAAAACTACCTAATTTTCATTTTAACTTAGTTTTGACTTACTTACAATTCTGAATGTTTTTCTTCCTGTCAACTAAAAGGCTAAAACTTCTACAAAAAGCAAATTACTTCCTTTTTTAAAGCCATTAATGACTTACATTTCCAAATAAGGTGTTCAAAAATATAAGATGTCTGTTTTAGAGAAAGTCATAAAAACAACAGAAAAGCAAACAGATTAATATAACCCTTACAGATAGCTTACTAACAGCTGTTTTTTATTTTCTATCAACATCATGTTGTTTACAATATCAATCTCAAACTTAATAGCACCATATTGTTTTGCCTGTTTGATGAAATATATAACTTCCTGGACAATATCTCCTCACTATTTTTCTGCAGAAAAAAATTGAATATTTCCATTAGCACACCTCTTATTACTAAAACACATTGATGGTGGGACAGACGCTGTGGTAATTGCTTTTTATCATATATCAAATTTATGTGGTCTGCACAGTGTCGCAGTGGGTAGCACTGTTGCCTCACAGCCAGAAGGTTCATAGTTCAAATCCCTGGCTGGGCAGGTGCCTTTCTGTGTGGAGTTTGTATGTTCTCCCCGTGCATGCGTGGGTTCTCTCTGGGCACTTCCTCCCACAGTCCAAAAACATGCTCACCAGGTTGATTGATCACTCTAAATTGCCCGTAGGTGTGAGTGTGTGTGCGTGAATGGTTGTCTGTCTCTCTGTGTTAGCACTGTGATGGGTTAGCGACCAGCTGGGATAGGCTTCAGCCTCCCGTGACCCCTGATGGGATAAGCGGTCGAGATAATGGATGGATCAAATTTATGTACAATGTGAATCTACAGGACCACTGAAAGGAGCTAAAGTGCTTGGGATCTACAAAGGCTCTGGGTTTATAACAGAAAAGTTGGCTTGAGATGTTGGTGTTGCTGTGTGGCAAATTTTAATTTCTTCCTTATAGTTCTGTATCAAAATTCAAAGTAATATAACTGAACTGCACATTGTTGAATCTGATTTTATTTGCTTATGATGAGTCCCTGTCTGAATAAATACAACTTTTTGTTTTAAAAAAAGGATCAGCGCCACCTTCTGGCAATAGTATGTTTTGGTATTATTAGCTATGATCCGTTCCTGTTGGTCAACCCTGATTTCTCCATGCTCCTTTATGAAACCCCAAGTCTACGTCAAACCCTGTTGCCATGGTGATGCATTGGTGGCCACAAACATATAGTAATCTATATGGTGCTAAAATGCAAGTGGCTAAAGGACTAAATGGCAGTGCTACCCCTTACATAGTCAAAAATTCAGCCCCCAAACAATACCAGAGTAACCTTTATAATGTGGTCTTAGTGTAAAAAAAAAAATTACCTGTTCATTAGTTTATATGAGACCGAATATGGGCGTCTTTGCTTTGTTTCCTGCTAAGGGATAGAAAGTAAATAATTACATTTACTTAGGTTAATGTAACTGAGTAGCATTTTTGTGTTCTGGTGCTTCTTGAGACATTTTTAAAACCAGTACCAGTTATTTTTGCTGCCCTTCTTTAGACTGTTCACTTCAATGGTTACTGAGGAAAAAAAGTGAAAGCAAAAGGGTAGAAGCTTTTCATCAGCTACATGAAGGCCATCTGATTGGCTAACGGTCAATTGTGGCGGAGGACACAATACTTGTACTGAAATAAGTGTGAATGTACTGAGAGCAAGAAATAGGTCAGTAAAGTTAGACATACATTCACTGGAGTGTCATTGCTTTTACAAAACCAGCACCGCTTCAGGTAGACAGCAAGCTACAACCTGATCTTTATACGTTTTAGCCATCTAGCTAGTGCCATTCTGTAAGAAAAAAAAGTGACAGAAATATGAAACAAAATTCTGTGAATGCACTTTCACTTGAGTAAATCATTCTAGTAGTCTTATCTCCACTGACTCCTGCAAACTGGTTCCATAACACGAGGGGCTAACTGTAAAGAGCTAATTTCCTGTATGTGCTGCAAGCATCCTTTCAGTAATAACACAGATACAAGGTTTCACTTCTCTACAATAAAGGTCAGATTACACAAACTGGTGCACCCCTCAGGAGTTCTGATTGTGATCATAAAGCGACAGATACCAGGTCTTTGCATTTTGTGTCTGTGCAATCAAGTGTTTTTCTTTTGTACATGTATGATAAATAGCATTCTTTGGTGGCTGTTTTCTTCTTAGACTGTTTTTTTTTTCACTTCCAACCTTTGTACTCACCCTATATGTGAAAAACACAGTGCTGACAAGAGTTTTTGCAAGACAAATGCCACTGTAGACTTTCATCTGAGGCTGATTTAAAATCCTCACACTGACCTCTTCTTAATATCATATTCAAATATCTATGAATTTTCATGATTTAATAGGACAGATAATAATTTGCTTTATTTTTATTGCTGCCAACACTTTTATTATTAAACCTAGTCTCCATCATGAAACTTCTGTTTGTATTTACATATCCTCAAGGAGAAGTTTGAGAGAAGGGACAGTGTGTCATGAATTTTAATCATAAGTGATCGGCAGGAGTGCAAATTCCTCATGGAAATATTTACTTTACGCTTCTTGAAAACACCATGAAATTGATCATTTCAACAGCATCTTGTAGTGAGTCACTGCCTTCTTAATTATTGGTAATTTAAGTTTTGTTCCTGTTGCACACTGCCCCCTTTACTCGAACATGCCTGCACTGTTGGATACCACGATAGAGCATTATGTGAACAGAAAAACGTGATAACTATGTCATGTTTCTTCTTAAATTATTACAGATTTGTTTTAGTTTCTCTTTAAATAATTGAATTAGGAGTGTAAATACAAATGATGGTGTTCTTGCTGTTGTAATACAGTTGAATGCAAATGCATGACAACACAATTCAGATCTAAAAGACAGCAGTGCCTGCATTCATTCGCAGTGTGCAGCACAGTGAAAATGTCCTGTGACTGGCTGTCTTAAATTTGAATGCAGTATTACATATGCAGTATCACAGCATGCTTATTCACCATTCAGTTCCACTCATTTTTATCTAAGCCCTGGTAAACATTTTATACTAACTTCAATGGAATTTCACAGGAGAACTGGAGCCTTCCTAAACACCTTGGTCAAATCTAAATGTCTTATGAGGAACTAAAGCCTCTGAGAAAAATATATGTCTGTTCGAAAGCCTTACTTGACTGACTGGATTCAATCAGACATTGGAGACATGTAAATGTACTGGAGAAGAGAATAACAACAAAGACTCTGCAGGCTGATGAAGGAGTTTTATCTGATGTGAACAGCTGGATGTCTGCAGGGTACTTCAGCCTGATAGTTGTGAATGCTGATGTGACAGGAAAGGGGAGAGTCGCAGCACAATGCATTGTACATTTCTTTTTTTCTCCGCTGCTGTGTGTGTGTGATTTATGACCACAATAAGAGAAATATTAAGGCAGTGGACAATCCATCCAAAAAATGGTGTGTTAAAATAAATTTAAGCGATGAAAAGCTGAACAAAAGGAGAGGGCACTGAACTGTGTCAACTCTTGAATCCACAACTGAGGGCTGGAAAGAGTGTGCCATTGTGCCCACCCTGCCTGCAACATTTCAATATCCTGTTTATTGCTCCTCTGTTGCTGCTGACAGGAGATGATCTGAAGATAAAGACAGACAGTGCTAACTGACTTTATAACAAGGAGAGATACAGCCTTCCCCATTTGTTTTCCATTCAGTGTAAAACAGCCGCCACAATAATCCATCAATCTTTTTTTTCCACCATTTGTGCCACTTGCGCGTCACTGAGTGCGCATGGAACCCTGCTGGATCGGAGAGGCTGCCGCTCACACCCTCATTCAACAGGCACTGAGGATACAATTTAGCCTACATGTACAGTTTCAGCGCGTCTATACCGATTTTTTTTTCTATTGAAATTTTTTGGATTTAGTTAAAGGATAACACTGCAGGGATTTGGAAAGGAGATGCATCATCTTTGGGGATGTTGATGAGTTTAAGTCGCGCGCTATGGTGCACAGACGCACATCCTCTCTTATACTAGGCTCTAGCTTCTCAGTTCGTAGATCAGACTCTTGAATCAACCCAAGCTTTGAATATACTCGGGTATACAGAGAAGAGGATGGCAGCTCCACTTAACGGATCCAACATTACAGCGAACTACACTAACCAGTTTGTTCAGCCGCCGTGGCGCGTGGCTCTCTGGTCCGTTGCTTACAGCGTGGTGCTGGCGGTGGCGGTGTTTGGAAACCTCATAGTGATATGGATCATCCTCGCCCACAAGCGTATGAGGACTGTGACGAACTACTTTCTCTTAAACTTGGCGTTTTCGGACGCGTCCATGGCCGCGTTTAATACTTTGATAAACTTTATCTACGCTGCTCACGGGGAGTGGTACTTCGGTGAGGCGTACTGCAAATTCCACAACTTCTTCCCTGTAACATCGGTGTTTGCGAGCATCTACTCCATGACTGCCATAGCTGTGGACAGGTGGGCTTGTAAAACGGTGCAAGAAAAATATTTTATGAAAGCTGAATATTTCCCAGTCCTCTTAACACTCTTTCCTTACAGGTAATCAGTTCAATGTGTTGGTAAAATTAAATTCCCCAGAGGAATCATGGTATACATTAGGGTACTTCTCATGTGTCCATATGAGAACATTTTTATTTGTATAGTGGACGGATGAATTTGTGGGCTGAAGAAATTGATGTGGAAAATGAATTATTATGGTCGACAGGGAGCTTCATAACCAAGTATTTGACGCAACGTCGTCTATCCATACTCGTTTGAAAAATCCTGTGCTTTCAAGTGATCCTTTTATCTGACATTGCAGTCCAAAAAGGAATTTTGTGACAACTAAATAAAAATAATTTGTGTGTTGTATTGCTCTAGAAAAACAAGAAAATTTGGTAAGCTTTGACTTTTCCAAAATGTTCTAATTTATTTTCCATCTGGTGCAGATTGATGACTGATGGCATCTGTTGTGAGCTTTGACCCCACAGTCTTATTAGACTTCTGTTGCTCCCTGCTGATTTGAATATACATTAATTGCAGCTCAGTGGAATGGTGTATGACTAATTATTAGTAAAGGCAGCTTCCCAGTAGGGTGACTGCCAACCAACACACCACAGGCCTCTTCCACACATCTATTTTTAATTTTCACTGCCAATGCCATAGAAAAAGAAGCAGCAGCTTTGTGAAGAGTCTTCTCTGTGGTGACTGATTATTTGTGTGCCAACACCCCAGAAAGCTCCCCCCCTTCTCCTCCTTCCTCAATGCCTTTACGCTCTCTGGCTCTTGTTTTCAGCCACATGTGATCACATTATCTATTTCTTTAGCTCCTTCCTTCACACCTGTTTCTTTCTCCCCCTGCTTTTTTCGCCTGCTTGCCTCTGTGGTTTTCCAGTAGAGTATGATGCTCTCCTCACTATCAGCCGGTCTTTGATACCGATCAGTGGACCGTCTAACGTCATAATGCTGGAATAAAGGGATTAGACTGATGAGGGAGGCAGTCACAGTCCAAACATAATGAAAACAGAGTGCCTGTAGACGGAGCATGCAGAAACAGCTAGTATGGAGGTGTCACAGAGTGATAACACAAGGTGTTTTTTTTTTTACCTACAGCTCTTCTTGACACACCAAGTGGTCACTGAATTTCCTGAGGCCATGATCTTTTAAAAATCCCGACTACTTCCATGCATTTATACACTTGGTTTGCAGCTTCCGTTTCCATTCTGTCAGCTGTGTACTGAGAAAGAGAACATTGGCTTGACCTTAGTGATGTAGATGTAACCTCAGGTCCTGCTTTTTCCTAACCCCAGTTTGCTGATGTCTCCGCTCTGATGTCTTCAAATGGCACAAGGCCACAGTTCGTGATCATCTGTGGAATGGTCCTTCCTGCTTGCTCTCTGTGCTGCCAGGCGTGTTTCCTCAGGCACTGCAGCAAAATAAACGCAGGTTACTGTGTGAAAGGTAATTGGCCAAGCACTAAAAGCCTCATTTGATAACAAGGCTGGTGACTTTTTTTTTCCATTTCGCACATCCTTTATTTTCTAGTGTTGAAGCTGTAGATATGAAGACAGTCATTTTATTTGTTCTTCACCTGCAGCAATGCATACATAGATAAACTTTAATGTCATGTGCTGGCTCCAGGTGATTTAAAAGCCACTTTATCAAATTTATTTTAAACTTCAGTTTTTTAGAGGTCAATCCCTGATCTGGTCCTCTACATCTGAACACTACAGGTTAATGGGATTGGGCTTTTGTGCTGATAGCATTGAAAGATTACGCAGACATTTGGAAACAACAGAATATCTTTACAGATATAGGTACTGGGGGGGCTGTGGCTCAGTGGTAGAGTAGGCCGCTCTTAGTCAGAAGATTGGTGGTTTGATCCCTGGCTCCAGCAGTCCACATGCTGAAGGGAGCCCAAATTGCCCCCCAAGGCACAGCCTGCGGGCTGTGAATATGTGTGATTGGTACTGTTGTGCAGAATGGGCCTTCAGACAACATCCTCTACCATCAGTGCATGAATATGTGTGTATGTGTGAAAGGGTAAATGTGACATTTAGTGCAAAAGCACTTTGAGCGCTTGGATGACTAGAAAAGTACTATACACCGTAAGTGCAATCCATTTATTTATTTAAATGCTCTTGATACTCTGGATAATTCATGTGTTTGCTGTAAGCAGATTTGGTTGGAATTGCTCTAAGGAGAAGCGATAGTCTGATGGTGAGTTCAGACATTGTTCCTGGAAAGAGATTGTGTTGCTTGATATCTAACGCTTACCTGAAAATACAAAAAAATGAACCCAGAACTATCTGCATGTCTGAATAATCTTTTATATCATGTAGTTGTAACTTTAGGGAACATATCATTTCAGTATTCTTTTGCTTTATGAAGACAGGGGGGTGGGTATTAACTGAAAATTCAATACGCTCCTCTCTTCTAGAGACATTAAGTCAACACTTTATGTTTGGTTGTTTGCATGATGTTTGACTTCTGCAGCAGGGAGTCTCATCTGAGGTTATCTCTGCTTGTTAAACACCATACTGTGATAAAGTGAGGGTCAGGTTGAAACTCACACCACATGATGTGGGTTCAAAACATTATGCTGTCAAATAAACTTTGTGCTGCTTCAGGCATCACAGACTCCAAGGTTAAACAAAAAACATGATATGATTTATTCATCTTCTGCTGTGATCGTGTCCAGCCGATACCGACGCCTCTGTGAATGTTCTTTGATGTGTAATCCTGTTAGCATTATTCAAGTGTTTCTGGTGTTGCACCATCCTTATTGTTCAGTGGATGCAAGTCAGTGTGATCAGTCACCCTTGTATGAGGTCTTGGGATCATAAGTAACTCCAGCCTGCTGTGGCACAAACCTGATCAGATATCTAACAAGCTGTTCACTGGCCCAGGAGACACTCAGATTAAACGGCAAGCAGTTACAGGTGAATAGACGGGGCAGCTTTGTTGTTGTTCTCATGATAGGGGCCCATTTTCCTCTGTCATGAGGATTTAATTACAAGCCTTTTGTTTCAAGCGATTAAAAATCATGTAGCATCTTTGGCCGAGTTCATGTTCACCAGGTTAACCTCCTACCACTTCTGAGAGCTTCTTGGAACAGTTCAAACTAAATATCCTCCCAGTTTGTGTTTTAAGTGAATCATCCATCATTTCCCTGAAAAACAAATAGTGCAGTATAATCAGACTTGTACAGGCTGGCTTGCAGAAAATTTGGTTCAATATAACGACTGTATGGGGGGGGGGGGGGGGGGATTGGAATTTCAGGTTTCGAAAAGCGGAAGTAGACAACGACCAAGTTGATAGCATAAACAGCTTCGTCAGCATCCACTTCTAATTAAAAAAGTTAAGAAGTGGTTTATGTGGAATTTAATATTTTTCACAGCACCTATATACTGGGTGCCTGCCTTCAGAAAAGAAGAAAAAAGAAAAAGCAAAACGTTAGCGCTGCGCATTGTGGGAAACAGCACGCTAGGGAGACTGGTCCGCTGCATACTGAGACATTTTCCTGAATCAGTACGACATCCATGAAGTTTTGGCATACAGCAGATTTTGCTCTTGTTCACATACTACATACACTGAATTTTCGCCAAATCAGCACATACTAGTAGTATAGTAGGCGGTTTCGAAAACAGCCCTAGTCTCTTATTTTTGAAGCACTGTTTGATTTCACCTCTTAGAGATGCTTGAAACTCTTTTCATTTAATATCTAAAGAGGGCAAAATAACTCTCAACTCTTTCCAGCCGGTCTTGAGAAACATTTAATGTTATGTGTAGTAATATTTATAACTTATACCTAGTAGAGTAGTATAAGTCTGAGTAAAAACTAACTGCCATAATGTGACCATGAATTGAAATGTTGTAAAACCTTTAATGCTTTCAAACAACTCTCTGATTTAATAACAACCAAAGTAATAAGTCATCAGTTATTCAATACGCTGTCAAGGTTCTTATGTTTTATGGCCTTGCTCCCCTTTGAGCTGCAGGTACATGGCCATCATTTATCCCCTGAAGCCCCGTCTGTCGGCGAAAGCCACCACAGGAGTCATCGTGTGTATCTGGAGTCTGGCCGTGGTTCTGGCCTTCCCTCTCTGCTACTTCTCCACCATCCGAACTCTGCCCCGCAGGACCCTCTGCTACGTGGCCTGGCCCCGAATGGCAGACGACTCCTTCATGTGAGAACACTTTGTAACTTACTTTGGAAAGACTTTTATATCATTTGAAAACAAGCAGTGCAGCCCAGTAAGTAAAATAAATAGAATTTTATTTATAACCTTCCATGAACAGACATCACAAAGTGTTTTACAATAAAAGATTTAAACGCAAATCAGTGAGATCACAACAGACATTAAAATACAGACAGTTACATAAAAGCTAGTCAGATGCAATTGTATCACTGAAGCAGAAGGATGTTGTTCAACACTAAAGAAAAGAAAGAGGGTAATGAGATCACTGCAGAAATGAGTGAGTGTGTTGCTTTGAATATTTCCCTGTGTATTTTTAAAACCTCATTCAGTGTGTAAGATTTCATGTCATCTTATGTTATTATTACTTACAAAGCTAAAGGGAGCGCTTCCTAAAAGAACAAAACAACAATTTTTTTTAGTACAGACAAGGTTCAAGGTGTCTTTATTATCCCTGGGGGGCAATTTGTTTTTCATTCATCGGTGACATAAACAAAACTGTACAACAAATCACACCAACATTAAAACATTTAAAACACTAACAACATAAAAACTATAGCTATGTGGCATCATTAAGCAGGCTAGCTGCTACCGGGAAAAAATAGTTCCTATTTCTATTTGTCCGGCTTTTTGGCTTGGTGAATCTGTGGCCTGAGGGAAGCCGGCGAAATTCACAAAAATGAGGATGGCACGGGTCAGCCCCGATGGACCAGGCCTTGCAACAAGAGAAACAGCTGACAGCATGCTCACATGGTTCTGATGAACAAGACAATTGCTGTTCAGTAAGTGACACACAGATTTTAAAAAGCAGTTTGAACCCAACATGGCACAAAGTGGGTTGTTAGGTGGTCCACAGGGGATATTTCGAAATTAATGAGGGGCAGAGTGCTGTTGAAGCAGTTATTAGTAGAGATTTCAATCTGGTAGGTTTGAAATGTTGAGGAATTCCCATTTTCAGGCTTTGAACTGTCCCTCTGTTACCCTTTTCATAGCTTTACATGATCTACAGCTAAACATATTCTTTAATTATTTAAGGCTGGTGTCTTTGAAAACCTTAATTTCAGCTCCGGTTTCTTTAAGGCTTCTCTTCTGAAATGACAAACGTAATTTCATGAAATGTGAAATACGACCATATGTTATGGATTCTGAATCTCACCCGCGAAGTTTGGAAAGGAAACAACAAGAAAATTCCCAACAAAGAACAGAGAAATATGTTTCTGTTAAATAAGTTCTACATTTGTGTTCTTTTAAGAACAATCATCATTCAGTGATGACATGAATTGAGCAAGATTTGTCTCCATCTCACATAATTCTTGAGCAGAACAGCCACTAGCCTCATCCTAGGATTACTTCAACACATGCTTATGCCATGTTGTGTCAAAAACAAAGATGGGGGACCCAAATGCAGACTGAAACAAAAGAGGATTTAATTAACAAAAGCTAAGAGATAAACAAAGTTTACACAGCAATGTTCATAAGAAAAACCAAATTCCATCTGAAAATCCAACAAAATCCTCAAGAAACACTAGAGTTCTGAGGAACACTAGAAGATGCAGAGACAGACACAAACAAGACTCAATGAACCAACAAAAGGAGAGAGGGAACAGCAAAATTAAATACACACAGGGTAATCAACACAGGTGTGACAAAAGACACAGGTGAAACTCATTAGTGTAATCAGACAGGAGGGAAGCACACAGGGGCAGGAAGTAAATGTACACCAGACACACAAGGAACATACTTCAAAATAAAACAGGAAACAAGGGAGACTAAAATAAGAACCACAAGTGAAAAAAACATACACAAAGCCATGAAACACAGGGAATGACTACTGAAATACACAACATGAAAAAACAAAACAAAACCAGAGTGACGAGGAATGAGACAACACAAGGCATGGTCAACAACATAAAACAGGAAATGAGTAAGAAATACAAAACTAGGAAAATACAAAACTAAACAAAAGCAATTTATGACAGTTTTCCTTGCCCATGTTTAGTATTTGCATCCAACATTTTAACTTAATATTGTTTTTGAAATATGAACAAGCTTAGAATTGTCTCTTAAAAAAAATTACAGAACCAAAGAGCAGATTTTAATGTGACAAGTGGAGCAAACGCCAATACTGCATCAACCTGAAAACACATTTAAGAAAAAATAATGATAATGAGAAGTAGATCTGAAGCTTCCTGCACAAATGGAGTGACACTTGCAAGCTTCTTCAGGCAGGCAACTTGAGCTGCACTGATTTCACACTCGATATGCGTCATTCTCACAATCACTTGACAAACACATCCTCCCATTTTAGTGGTCTATTTAAGCTGCAAGATTTCCTGTCTCTCTGTCTTCTCTGTTATTGCCCCACCACCTTCCCAGCATCCACTCGCAGACTCCAGCTGGAAGGTTAGGGAATTATTCATCACCCTTCAAATTTCTGAATGAAAAATAAATCTGGGAGGAAGGGATGAGGTCTTAGCCTAGATGCCAAACACAAACAATGTTCTGCTGCAATAGAGATTGCCAAACCATTACGACATGAGTTTTACAACTAATATAACATTTATTTGTAACTTCATTGAGGAAGCTCTCTGTGCTTTTTTTTGTTATAGTAAAATCTGTTATCAAGAATGTTCCTACTGAGGTTATCTAACAGCCTGAGGCGAACCTAATTTATATTGGACACCAAGCTCCAAAAGAGGCTCAACTGTCTTTTTCTTTTCCTGTCTGTAAGGCTATTAAATGCTTTTGAATCAGCTTTATGAATAATTACAGACCCAAAGGTATTCTTGCGTGTACTACACAGTGTTGTCAGAAAAATGTGTAGCAACCAGACTGAGTCATCTTGAAAACTGCCATCTTTTATGCCATCAAAGGGAGTTTTCTGTGTAATGTGGCTTGACTATGAGAAGCAGTAATGCTGGAGTTCCAAAGGGCTTTGTATTAGTACTACGACCCCTCAGTTTACGTCAGTACTCTACCTTTAGCATGTATTTGAGCTTCTGTCAATTTATATGCATATGATATGGTAATAAAAAAAAAACTCAGAAGCTTCTATCGATTGAATTCAGCCACTGATTAGAGGCACCATATTAGCCTTTCTCTACCTCTCTGTCCTGGTAAAAGAAAACTAAAGGAAGAAAATTCCAAAAAAGAAAAAATAATCAACACAACATTTAACATTCAGATATGCTTGACACTTAAAGCTGTTGATTTTTCTCCTATGCTATGCTTTTCATACACAGTCTGCTTTGTCGGGAAAACCCTATTTTCACAATGCTGTTTAACTTACAAAGCTTGCCACCATTTTACAAAATTCATGCTCAGAAAAGTGCTGGCAATGAATTAGGTAGAACTGTGTTCACAGGCAATGTTTTTTTGGAAGAGGTTTCCAGTCCATGCAGTGATTCCACTACAGAGTCGTGTCTGTTTTTAATGCAGTGCCACTTGAGGTTCATTTGATGTATTGTCTTTAAACTGTTTCCAATTAAATATTGGGTTGAATGATTTACAAACCGTCAGAATCTGTTTTCTTATCAGCAATTGAAACAGCATCCCAACTTTTGTGGAATTGGGGTTGTAATACTGTGACCTATTGCTTCACTATCTGGTTTGGTTTCAGTGTAAGCAGCAGCAGTCAAGTA
This sequence comes from Notolabrus celidotus, assembly GCF_009762535.1. Lineage (NCBI taxonomy): Eukaryota > Metazoa > Chordata > Actinopteri > Labriformes > Labridae > Notolabrus > Notolabrus celidotus. The sequence continues at coordinate 22,583,149 of NC_048278.1, read as the reverse complement.
TTGAAAACAGTTCATCAATTCCCTCTCGTTCAGTGACAATGGTACTAAGATCACATGTAAAATTCTCCCCTTATCCAATACTTTGAAATTTTAAAAAGCTATATGTTATGTATTTTGTTTCAGTTTGGTAAGGTTTGGGAACAGGATACAAGGGTTTTTTGTTACAACACTTATATTGCTGAGCACGCAGTAAGGGCTTAGTTGTGGTCATGCCTGAAAAGAAAAACAAAGTTTTCTGTTGACAGGAAGTGAGCAGCTGTCTGCTGTGCCAACATCCAGTGTTGTTGACCAATCCCCTAACCTTTCCACTTGTCCACTGGGGCTTTGTTGCTCTGCCTTAACCTGCCTCATGAGTTCCTCCTCAGCATCCTGTAATACTCAGTTTGCCTGCAAGAACTCTTTGTAGCTGAAATATAGGTCTCACTTTTAAACAGTGAGAACATAGTATCACACTCTGAATACCTTAAACAAGGCTCAACTTGGGAATGTAATGTAAATGGTAATAAATAGTCTGAGGTTGAAAAAAGATCCTTAATCCTTTTTTTGTCTCTTCTAGGTATCATATCATAGTGACAGTTCTGGTGTACGTGCTGCCTTTAGGGGTGATGGGCATCACTTACACCATCGTGGGAATGACTCTGTGGGGAGGGGAGATCCCAGGAGACTCATCTGATAACTATCATGGACAGCTCAGGGCTAAACGTAAGGTAAGCTTGCTTGAGGGGAATCTGTGCATCATTCATTATGATATGACCTATGGCATCGCAATCAATCTCTGTGAACATGATGATCTTTGAACTAGAAATCACAGAACCAGAAATTATTAAAACTGTCTGCCGATGAGCAGCCTGTGGCTTCAGGTAATCACTAACTCACTTAGATTTATATTCTCAACTGAATACAAGGAGAAAAAAATAGAATTTGAGGCAATATGTCAATTTGACACTAAATCGCCTTTAGAGCAGAGAGAGATTTGTGAGCTTTCTAGTTTTCAGGTCTTTTGCAAAATCATCTGCAAAGGATTTTTTTCCACTGTCTGATACCTCAAAATTTGAACTGAAGCTTCTGTCTGTTGATAGCAAACAAAATAAATAGTGGGAGGACTACATCATACACATTATTTCCTACATGAAAATTAGAAACCTAAGAAATACCTGAGAACAGGACTATCAAATGCAAGTGAGAACATCAGTAGTTGCAGAAAACCTGAATACTGAACTGAATACAATCCCTGTCCACGTGTGTGAAGCTGGTAGACACATTACATGGTTAACATTTCAGGGGATAAAAATCTGACTCCAAAGCACACAGCCTTTGTGGTTGTCACTTGTCCTAAATCAATAGTTAGCTGATGCACCCAGACAGGCATAAGCTCTGGAAACAACACTGTCTCTTAGCATTAAGGGTTATCTGTGTTTTGACGCCAAGGCCTTTAAATCTCTGGAGTCAGAAGAGATTCAAGACATGCTTTTGTGTTAAGTGAAATAAATCACCTATTCAGAATTCAGATGAAACCCTGTAATATTTATCACATGCAGGGTTCATTAAGATTTTTGAAACTGGTCATAACATGGTCACAGACTAGACAAGGGAGACGGTTATGCTTGGCAGGTTTTGGTTGATGTGGTATGGATAGCAAGCAGACTGAAAGGCAGAGAGGCTGGTGGGAGTCCATCCTGATGCACAGGAAGAGAGAAATAAGAATCTGTGATGGAAATGCAAACCAAGAGGGCCCCGGAGCGGGAGACACCCCAATATTTCCAACCACAATGTGGAGATGAGTAATTGGACATGCAGCAGATTGATGAGCTTGATGGATGGCAGGTGTGATTAATCAGCAGCAATTAGTGAGCCGGTATACAAGAACTGATGCCATCCCCCTACCATACAAACAGGAGAACACACAACAAGGCAGACACAGCAGGAAAAAGAAGAGCAAAGAGATGTTGGGAAGCTCAAGGGAAAAGTGGAAGCACACCAGATGTTGTGATAGAAGAGAAATCAATACCAAAGAAAATATCACACAAAATAACTTCAAAAGAGAGGGGTTGTCATGAAATACCAGTCTACACATTCTAGCATAGACAATAAAATCAAGAAATCGTACCTTATTTAATCTAGTGACAAACTAATACATTTAAACATCTTTAATCCAAGCACTGTATCACAGCTTCCATATACAGTACTCACCCAAGGTGTCAACTGACAGGTGGAGGCTGGTTGCTTCAAGCATTAACAGCCTAGCTGTTTTAATTACATTGTATTTTGTTGTTTGTTTTTTTGATTCATTTTTCTGGTTGTTGTTCACAAGCTGATGCAAATGACAAACTTGATATTGTTTGAAACCACTGAGTTCTATAAATCTGCACCACTTTGTTAGCTGAAAACTTTTGTACACGGGTATTTAAAAGTGTTGTTGATCAATGCGTCCAGAGCCCGACATTTGAGTATAAAGTATTTAAATTCCTCATACTGTGTTAGAAATATGCACAGCGACTGCCCTATACAAGTTGAAACCCGGCTACTGCTAATTAATTTTGCTGCTGGCTGATCTGGAGGCAGGTGACATAAATGGTGCCAGTTTTTGTCACTAACCCCTGGATTGTAGCCTACTGTTAACATAGGTTGTTGTAGTGTAGATTTAAGAGTTTGGAGCTCACATAATTCAGTAAGTTAGTTAGTCAGTTTCTTGCAGTGGTATGATTGTTAGATTTATCTCAATGTAAGCAAGCTGCTAATTCAGTTGGAGGTTAGCTTTATCTCATGGTGTTTAACAGGAAACTTAGCTACTTGTTTGAGTTTCCCCAGCTGCAATACTACCTTCTCTCTCTGGCAAAAATACACTGGGTGCAGCTCTCTCCTTTTCGGGACCATTGAAAATAGTTGCTCTGAAAAAGATTTTAGTTTTAAATTTAAACCAGTAATGCCTGAGACGTGTTGACTGGGACCGGGGGGGGGGGGCAAAGTACACGTCTTCATTACTTAATTCAAAGTATAGATCCTCGTGGTCAAACATTACTCCAATACTAGTGAACGTTGTCCCTTCAATTATTACTTGAGTTAAAGAACTGGAGTACTTGCTTTTAAAAATACTTCAGTATCCAAAGTGCTTTTTAAGATATCTCAAATGTATATTGACAAAGCATGAGTGCAGTCAAGAATGCATGGGTGTCATTATGCTACGTTATGTTTATCTAGAAACATTATTCATATCTAAAAAGTACAACATGAAATATAAACGGCAACTAAGATACTACAAGCACAGATAAGTGATTTGAAAAGTTCATCTGGAATAAAACTAGTTTGTTAGCTACAGACCTAAACAGGCTTTCTCAGGGTTAGATGGTGATATTTTTGTAGGCTGTGATGAAGTTTGTGCATGGTAAACAGATCAGAAATTTGCAACATACGAAGCATTCTTTAATTCAAAAACCTCAAACATGGGTTTAATGGCCATGGTGCTCAGGCAGAGAATCATCATCCTTCTCGGCATAGCCATCATGACCACCACTACATGAACAGTCTGTTCTGAATAAGGTTTATCTGCATTTGCTCAACGCTCAACCAAGGTACAGCTACACCATTGAGACAAACCAAACACAAGTACACAAATCATCAGCTGACTTCAAAGCAAAGTAGTGAGTAACTAGAGCATTTATAGAAATGTAGTGGAGTTAACAGTATGATATTTGTCTTCAAAATGTAGTTGAGTGAAAGTCATAAGTTCCCCCAAAATATTATAGTCAGGTAAAGATACTCAAGTAAATTAACAGATACTCAAAAAATGTACTTAAGTACAGTACTCAAGTAAATGTACTTTGTCACTGTCCACCACTGACTGGGACATTCACATGTTTGAATTTATGACTTCAGTAACCTAGTTCTTCAAACATACAAGAAAATTATATATTTCTTCAACAGAAGCATTTCAGCTGCATTCAATCCAAATTCAGACCAGTAAGCCTATAGTTACAAATCATAACTATAACTGTGAACATGATTCTTAAAGTGACACTGAACTAGTCATGCCATTATGCCTGATTAAAATGTAACCAACTGCCTACATCTTGTGCAACAGCTGTCTAACTGACTTGTTAATTGCTAGCTAATCTCTATTTCAAGATCCTATTTACAAATGTAGAATCTCTATTTGGCATCTGGATTATCAGCAATGGAAGTGTGCTGGTTTGTGTTTGTAATAGATTCATCTGTAGTCCGGTATTATTGACCAATCATACATCAGCGGACTTTGGTGTATGCAGGAACTGGGTCTGTATACTTATAGTATATACTGTGCTTATATACTAAGTATATAGTCAATATAGTTATACTTTATACATATACAGAGCAGATGCAGGTGAAACGAGTTCTGTGATTACATCCCGGCTCCCATCAGCATAGCAATAAATGGATGATGATTTATTGATCTAACAGAGCAAGAGTTTTAAAAGTTGTTTCTCGCTTCCTCATTAGGACAGGCCAGCTTATTATAAATCTGCATCATGAAAAACGTATTGAAGACCCATTTTTTGTGAGTTAATCACAAGTACATCAGTTTCTTTTGGGTTTCATATCGAGTGAAGCCTCTGTATAATGACTATCTACTATTGAACTGAGATGGACTACACACAAATTAACAGATGCTGCTAGGGATATGATGAAGTAATTGAGGGGGTGGGGCAAATACTTTTAATGTTGCTAATTGGACTGTAAAAGATGCAGGGCACAGAAAGAAACCTTGGCTGAAAATGGTTTAATGCTACCATATGGCCTCTATTCCTGGGTATGTATTGTCATCAGACAATCATAGACAATGATTTCAGATTGGTTCCAAGATTGATTTCTAGCTAGCTTGCTATGACAGAGACATGGAGAGATGTGTGGTTTCTTTTAACTTTGATGAGTCAAAGGCATAAATTATTGAGTGAGGAATAACCATGCTTCGGGGCAAATTTTCTTTCAAGTATTGGCCCAGGTCGAACAATCTGAAGTCAATGAGTAGTCTTGATCGACTGATTTAAAGAAATGGTTCACGTAATCTGAAAAATCTTATGTTGGGAAGGCTCTTATTACTTTGTGTTAATCCATTTGATTTGGTCCTAAATAGAATAAGGAAATGTTTTTTTTTCTGTAAAACCAACAATTCACCAGTTAAGACTTGATTCTATACACAAGCAGTCTCTGTCATGAGGCTAAGGTGTTTACAGTGCCGTTTCAAGTGTTTATAGTGTATTGAACAGCACCTGTAATTGTACAAGTCTTTGCCACTCAAATGACAGTATAAGGAAACTCAAAAGGAATTATATGGATGAGCCAAATTAACAAGACAAAAGATGTTATTTCCTATAAAAATAGCAAGTGAAGAGTTTGATTATTTCTTGACATAATTCAAGTGTTGTCTAGTTAATCATCTTAAAGCAGCTTTCAAAGGTCTGTGAGATAATGGGAATCGATAAAGACATTATATTGACTTCTCATTAACTCTGTTGGAAGAAATATTCACCAGCCCAGGGTTGTAAATTATTCCATTGGGCCACAAGCGTCAAGCCAGGTCTTCTATTTCAAGCTCAGGCCTGAAGCTGTACCTTCAAAATGTCAGTCTGAAGTGCTACACTGTTGGCATCCATCTACCATACGACTCTTTAAGACAGTTTTTATTTGACTTATGTTGTAATAGCCTTGGATTTTTCTTGGCTCTTTTTCCTAAAGATTAAGTATTAGTGTGCATGGGTGTCCTTTATGAGTGTGGTTGAAGGGATTGATATGGATGACCTCTACCAAATCAGATTATTCCAGAAAAAAGCACAACATTGTTCAGCTGGAATAAAGGTAATGTCATACGAACCTCCAGATAAATGGGACTGTAGTAATCTGAACTGGACGGGTGGCTGTAGATCCATCTGTTTGGAAGACAATAGGATGATGAGAATCAATACAAGTAATTTTTCATTGGTTGTTAAGCCGATACACTTCAATACAAAAAGACTGTGGCAACAGTTGTATAACCTCCACTGAGTAAAAGCCTTGAACCATTATCAAGTCTCTTTCCCTTTCACACCCTTACAAAGACCTGTTGAAACACTCAAATGTATGCAGCTTTTTCATTAAGGTTTCTTGATGAACAGTACTTGGACCAACAATTCTTATTGTGTACTGATTGATAAGTGCACCTTTGTTCATCAAGCAAGCCTATTTAGACTTTCATTCCATATATTCCGAGTTTCATTCAATATATTCAGACTTTCATTCCATATATTCAGACTTCCATTCAATATATATTTATTTCCTGAACGGCTTGCCATATACAGTGGGTACGGAAAGTATTCAGACCCCTTCACTTTTCTACATTTGTTATGTTACAGCCTTATTCCAAAATGGATTAAATTAATTTTTTTCCTCAATATTCTCCACACAGTACCCCATAATGACAAAGTGAAAAATGTTTTGTAGAAATTTTTGCAAATTAATTAAAAATAAAACACTCAAATATTGCATGTGCGTAATTATTAAGACCCTTTACTACCCTTCACACACACACACACACACATATATATATATATATGTGTGTGTGTGTGTGTGTGTGTTACTTTTACACTGTCACTGCTGTTAGTTACTTACAATGACCAACTATTGAGCTGTAAAGTTACATGAATATCATTAATCATTTAAATTGCTCCTTCTATATGTCCACTTATGTCCTGATGCTGATTGAATTAAGAATATCATTATGAGCTAATATATGCAGCAGAGACATACTGGAAAAAGAAAGAGATGAAATATTTATATTATAGTGTCATACCTGTTGTATTTCCACCAAGTATTGTGTAGTGTAATACTGAAATCCACGCAAAATGAAAAATATCTAAACTGTTGAATTTAATGTGGTAAAGCCTGCATTCAGTCAGTATAAATTAAAATAACTTAATACAAATAATTGTATTGGAACAATTACCTGGTCCTGAAGTCAGGTGATTGAATATTGAAAACTTTATTTCAGTCTGCTTAACAACTGACAATTTTTTCACAAAATTAATTTTTGACTTTTTTTCCTCTTTCCATTTTTTATTTGTCATCCTTGGTCCTAACACTCCTCCATACACTGTGTGATATTAAGAATAATAAGCTATGAGTAGTGAAGAATCAGTTTCATTTCATTCATTCAGTTAAGTTCAAAGGCTTAATGGCCTTATACCAAAAAGAAAAAACTTTTGCCAATGCATCAGAGTGCAAAATGATCAAATCAGTTACTCTTTTTAATCACTCAATGGCATTCAGGCGTGGAACTTGCTGTGGGTTGTCTGCTTTGTATTATATTTAAAAATGGTTTGTGGGACTCATTCTGGCTTCCAGCTAACTAATGGAGGGTTATTCACTGGATTAATGAAGAAACATAAATCTGGTGCTCTAGCCCTAAGACTGTTTTGGTCGGTTAGAATCTAACTCAATATCCATTTTGTCTATTAAAAAGCTCATTAGCATGAGAGTTTCATAATTATGTTTTCCAAAAGTAAATCTGCATCACACTAATATGTTTTGCTCTTCTTCTTCCATTTGTGACCCACTCATTTACATTTATAAATAAAATACTATGCTAAAGGAGGTTTTCAGAGCAAGTGTGAACTTGACACACAGAGCCACCAGCTTCCCATTAAAGACCCCAACAGTTGTAATAAAGCCCCTTTTCCCTCTTAAATGCCTGAGGGCTATTTAAAATACATCTTCCTCGCTCTACTGTGAGCTCTGTCACATCTGTTGAGATGTTCTGTGAGCGCTTAGGATTTCAACACCACCCCCGCCATTCAAAGTAGGATCACAAATAGCTACATTACAAACATACTCAATAAAAAGAGATTCATATGCTCACTGAATGACCACAGCTGTCTCCCAGAAATCTGCTTCTTATTTGAAAAGCAGATCTGCTCCCTTACCTTACAAGATAGTTTTGGTGTAAAAACCCAGACTGCAAATTTTTTATTCATTAACTACTTGTTTTCCTATTATGCTGCACTGTTTTCTCAAATGGTTAAATGGTGTTTTAATGTCAATGACATTGACATATTCATTTGTTTGCTACAAGGACTTGTTATCTCAGAGTAAAAAACAAGTGAAAAAAAACTCATATATCGTATTTAATTCTTGTCTCTAGTAAATTATTCCAAAGGGATTTGAAGTGCTTACTTGTACTTACAATATCTACATAGAAGCAGCATCCTCTATCTCTATCTTCATTCATTCAGACACTGTTTTGTGTGTAGGGGATACACAGTTTTAGCAGCTCTTAGAGCAAAACAGAGTGACAATACAATATAAAATGAGTATAGATATGTAAAACATGCTTTACATTTTGGTTTCACAACACAGATTCGCTCTCTTGGGAAATGTAAAACGTCACCTGTTGCATAGCTCCTGTAGAAAGCTGCACTTTAAAAAAGTATCTGTAAAACATGGCTTCACCACCTCCTGAGACGACAAATGATTAGAGTTTGATACTCCAATATTGATGCCTATATCTAGCCATAGGCAGGACAAACCTTCAGTCTCTGTTGTTAAAATTCTACACTGGTACAACCAACCATCTAACTAAATTATCAAACCTGATCACTCATTAAAAGAGTAACAATTCCTTTAAACAATGTCAATTATTTGGAATATGTACATTATATGTATTAACCATTAGAGCCAGACTGAGTGACTTGTACTGGTATCCTTTTCATACGGCATTGTACCTTTTAAGATTCCTGGGATGTGCTCTTCAGCTGTGACATCCTGCTTGCAGGCAGACCTCCAAATGCATCAGTGAGGTACTTCTGCTTATTACACATTTATCCTCCTGCAAACTTCCTGCCAATGAGGCACCAAGAAAAATCCCTTCAATCCAGCTGACATTCCTTCAAAAAAAAACAAAACCTCTTTTTCATCTACCTTCTCCCATGTTTTAGAATGATATGAAATAGCCTCTAGATTACACTGATATGTTTCTACTGGCCAGTTTGGTGTAGATTGCCTTTGCAGAAGGGGGAGTGAATATTGGCACTTGAAATTCTGCTCTCAAACCTGATGGAAGGTATTTGACAGCAGTCATAGGGCTCAGACAATTGCTTGCACTTGTCTGTCCTGGTTAATGTTGGTATCTTCTAACAATGGTAAAACACAAAACACCTGTAAACACTTGCCATCTCTAATTAGAAGACATATATGTAATCATGTTACCTTATTCCAGAGGTATTCATCAAAACATCGCACATCCATTCATGTGTGCCTTCCTGTTATGTTGCAAGATGATTGGCATTGCCATAAAATTGCACTGAGACCTATTAAACCACATGTAGCAGAAAGGCTGCAGATGAAATGCAAGAAGCAGTTGAAAGTTGTTGTTTTTCTGCATTCATTATGAACAAGGTTTTTACCATCATCCCCTAGCATGAATGCAAATAACTGCTGCAAGGAACTATGTCATAGCAAGAAAATAACCTTGTCATCTTAACTGAAAATAGCTGTAAATTCCTCTTTCTGTTCAAAACAGGCTATACCATGACATGTAGCCTTAGGGCTGCCTATGGGTGAAAACACAGCACTTAACTTGGTGGCATATTTATTTGAATTATTCAGTGCTGTTCCTTCTCAATATGACTGATTAGTTAAATCAAAATGGCCTTACTGAATATTTTGTCCTGTCTTCCCTTTTGGAAGATGTGTCTCTTTGTGTGCATGTGCATAAATTAGATCATTGATTTTCCTCTGTCAGAGATGTGCTACTGCTTCTTTGACAAAAAAAATCACTTAGCATGCTGGTTCTAGGAAATATATTTTTTAAATCCACCTCTTCTAAACTGAAAGTGCTTTAAGTTAAATTAGATGACCAATACTCTGATGTTTGTAATGAAGCTAAACTGTTAGTCTGTTAGCTAACTTGGCACGGAGATTGTCCCAGTCAAAAGCTGTCAAGACTCACGTCTGACCTTGAGAGGAAATTAAAACTTTTAAGTTTGTTAGTTGAAAGAACATCCCATTGATCATTTCTGATGCATTCCAGGGAGTCAGGAAATGTAATCACTGATTAACTTTTACAATACAGCGGCAGGTGGATTTGTTGCTCAAGTTGAACTTTGATTTTGAGTGCATTGTCCAAAGACTCTATTTCAAAAATGCTCAAAGATTTGGGTGAGCTTCTTGACTGGTTACTTTGTGGTCAGCAGTGTTGGCTCGGCTAAATTATTTTTTTCATGCCCACATTTTTAATGTTTTGTTTTACCAGCTACTAGTTTCTATACTAAACTAATGCCGTTCAGTGTTTTCAGCGCTCAATATCCCAGAAGCAGAAAAAAACGGTGAAAATATTTTAAATGTGGAAACACTTGCTCTCGCCAATGTTGCTTCTCCCTCACCAACCAATAAAATCAAGAAAAGGCAGGATTTTCAATATCAATCATATTATCATTGGGAGAATAATTGCCATGTTGAGGAGCCAATAAGACCAGATAATGACTCCTTTCAAATGTTTTTTTAAATGTTTTGGTAAGATTTCCTTAAAAAAATACCCAGAGCAAGTTCAAACAGACTCACCATCACTACTAAAGAAAAGCAGTACTAGAATATAACTTTTATAACGTATAATCAGTAACATTGATGAGAAGTGCTCTAAAATTGGGTGGGCCCCTGCCAACATAAAAAACAATGTTGGTGGACGCAGGCCCTTAGTCCATTGGACTTTTCAATCCAGGAACAGGTCTATGTGACCAAAACTAGTCTTTACAGGCTTCATAAGCAAAATTGTATTCCACTGGTCTTTGTAGTTCAGCAATCATACAACATCAAAGAGGCAGAAGATAAGACAGTCTTCTCTTTGAGGTTTGGTCTACTGTATGTAAATTTTCTACATTTGATCTTCACTCGTGTCTTCTGTCTGATGTGTGAGTCCATTTTTGTTGGATTTTCTTGTGAAATCTACATAGAAAACTTAAAAGGTCCCTGCATTTGGATATACAGATTTATGCAAAGTGTATGACCACATCTACTATTTATATGGAATATTTCCTAAGTGTGATTTATTGAAAAATTTGATAAGAATATGGTTCTTGATCTGACATTTTTCATAATTGCAGCGTTCAGTCCAAATTATGAATAATGCAGCAACAGTTCATTCTCTCTTTTATATTTCAAAATGGTTCCTTTATAATGAACTGTGCATTATTTTAATGTTTACTTTTTGTCCTGCCCTACAAATAGCCAGGAGTTTACTTGACATGTTGTTCGAAAAATCCTACAAATGTATTTCAATTTATCTTGATCTTTTATCTTTTACTGGAATTAATCTAAATAAGATCTGAATATTGGTTTGCAATCAATGGAGTCCTGTCCTCCAGCAAACAAGAGAGAAACCTCAGCCAAGATAAATGTTTTATAACCTGACCCCTCATACCTCATCATTGCTCAGGCAATAAAGAAAGAGAAAGAAAGCACAAAAGACACTTTTTGTTTTGCTCACTGTAGCTCTCTTTCAGTTGCTATTCCACTGCAGCGCTTGCATACGTTCTCAGAGTCAGAGTCAGGTGGTTGTTGGTGTAGATGTACTTGAAGTGCAACCGTATGGTTCCTTAAGTAGCTAGACCGTTCTTTTCTTCTTTGCCCTCTGGAAAATTACCCATACTACAGTCAGAAATAGATGATTCGTTTTCGGCACAGAGAGAATTGTGTTTGTATCTTATCTTGCTCTCAGATCATCTGTCAGTCTGTCCCAGCAGAAGGTAGTAGGAATAATAAATATTGTTAAGTCTTTTGAATAAAATAATAAAGATGTGTCACATAGACAGCAATTATTTTTTTAACTCTCTGACATGCCTTGTATTGCTTTTATTTTTTCAAGAGATTAGAAGATATCTGTTATTAAAAATCAAATTTGTGATTTGTGATAAAACATCAATCCAGCAGCGGCAGCACGTGAGGCTGGTACTGCTTAAGGATTCTGTCTATTAACAGGATGTTTTTCCAGTTCTGTTACCAACTGCCTGTTTTTGATAGATTGATTGAACCCCTATGGACTTACAAATTCACATTCAACAGATGCATTTTGGGAAAGTTCCCAGTATATTGTAAAATGTTACATAGACTCTTTTGTATTGACTCAAGAAGAGCCCATTCACTTTGGTACATTGGAAAAACTTAAGTAATGGGTTACCTTGAAGCTCACTGTGCAGTTTCATATCAGTAACTTTATGTACAGATCTCAAACGAGACATTAGTGCCAACTACTTGCTTACTAAAGTATAAAAGATACTCTTCCCACTCAGAGCAAAAACTGAAGTACCAGCAGGACACTTTTGGTTAACCTTGTAAAACATACTTCACTATCATATTCTTAAATAAAATGTGAACCTTTGAGAAAAGAAGGAAGACATTGTTTTGATATTTTACCAGCTGAAAAAGACATTTGAAGGAGCACATTTCTGTTCTTCTGGCAGGTTGGTCAGCTCATGAAAGTAGAAACAGTTTTTGTAGTTGACTCTTCATTGTTTTAAAAGGCAAGACCCAGATTACCACATAAATCCAGAGATTCACAACCCACTGCTCTGTCAGAAGTAGGTGAGCATGTGGTTGGTTGTCACGGGTTGATTGGCACACTCGTTATATCTCACCACAGAGGGCCTTGTCTCTCAAATGGGGGTATGGACATTTCCAGAATTGGGATCAGAGCTCACCTACATAGTCTTCTCTGGAGTAGACAGCTGAACTTGAGGTGAGAGGACTTTTTGTGTTTTTCATGTCAAATTGTAAATATTCGCTTCTCAGTATTTTCTTCTAGCTTTTAAATGATGGGTTTATAACAAAACAAGTGTTACCCTTACAAAGTGTGAGGGGAAAGCTATAGTGTAGATTTTTATTAGCTAGCTAAGTAGTTGTTAGATGGTTGTTAGCCTTGATGCTAGCAAAAAGTTCCAGTTGGGGTTGGTTGTCACATTCTCTTTGGGGTTGGTTGTCACATGTAACGACCAACTCCTATGTTGGCAAAATCATGCATGGTGAAATTAGTTTGAGTGCGCAGACCCGACATTTGCCATCACTGTAACTCAGACAGGGACTGCCTGTAGCCCCGTTGAGTAGGCCATTATTGTTAGACATATTGTTTTGTTCTTTATGTTGTTATATAGGCTGGCCTAAAGATGTGTTTCCTGTTCATGTTCCTTGCTCATTTTATGTTAAAATGCATTAAGTTATGTAGGCCTATCACTTGTCAGTGCAATTAAACTTTCAAATTTAGTTCTGCCTTCTTGCCTTTTTGAAAGATTTTTTTTCCATTGAAATACCATTGTGACAACCAACCCCATAGTGTGTGACAACCATCCCCATGATGGGGTTGGTTGTCACAATGTGTCAGAGTATCTTTGATAGTTAATTGCCTCTTTGTTACAATGAGTTGGAAAATGAGAGGGATACACATTTCAAGCCAACACCTTAAGCTTCAATTAATGTCGGAATGACTATTGAAAGATGTTTTGATGATGAGCAATCATCAAACAGTAAAAAGTGTGACAACCAACCCCGTTCTCCCCCTACATGGTACTGAGAACAATAATTCACATTCGTAAATATACCAGTTTCTAACTGTTGGTAGATGTTGTCTCTTAACTCAGGTTAAATTCTTGCTTGTCAAGTCGACAAACATATAAAATGCACTGGAAAGGAAGTCATGTAAAATGTGTAGCCTATGTGTTTCAACCTTGCTTTTCAGAAAACTCCATGAGAAAAATGTATCTGATTTATTACTCTGAAAACAGAGCCCTGCTATATAAACACCCCCTCTTTATCTTTGCAATCAATTGCAGTCCTATTTTAAAAGCTCCCATGTAAGATTTCAGGAAATACATTAAGAATATAATATATTGATTTGAGTTTCTGAACAACAACATTGTTTATGGAACTGTCCTATTTGCCTTTGTTTGTTTATTACACTGAATCTAATCATGGTGGCAGTGCTTACAGTTTCCAGTTGTTAGACTTTAATTGTGCTTGACTTGGCTTGACTTTCATTTCTCTGAATCCCATGTTGCTATTTTTCATTTGTTATTTTGCACCACTCTCATTATGCATCATTCTGATATGACTGTCAATCTGATTTTCAAACACCGCTTTCAAACAGCAGAGGTCACATAGAATAATTGACACGGGAAATAAATATTTTCATTTTAAATTGATGGGGATAATGTACCAATAACATTTGTTTGGAGGGCCAAACATACTCGGCTCCGTTGAGAAGTGAAAGTATGCAGTCAGGCCACTGATATAATGATATTATATAATATGAAAATAGGGAAATTCTTAAATTATACACTCTGACTTTCTCATTATCTCCAATAATGAAAAAGCAGTGAAAAGCAGTCAGAGCCTTTCCACATCTTAGTGTTTCTGTGTATGTGTGTATGTGTGTGTGTGTGTGTGTGTGTGTGTGTGTGTGTGTGTGTGTGTGTGTGTGGGTGTTTGTGTGTGTGGGTGGGTAGGTGGGTGTGTGCGTGCGTGTGCGTGTGTGTGTCACATCACTAAAGAGAGTCCTCTAATGTTCATATAAACTACCACATGCCTTTACCTAAACCTCCTGTGCTTTACAGGATATACTTGCAATATTGTTTACTTAGCTGTGTAATCCTGCATGGCCCCCACAAACTGTATGTCACTCAATGTGAGCACTGGCCTCTTTATTTTTTAACTCTTATTTTTGTTAAACTGGGCTATTTGTTTACTTGTGGTTAATATTTAATATGTTTAGTTCTTGGGCTTTTGGTCTCTTATACCATTTATTTGTTCATCGAAAGGGGGGAATGCTTTTTAAAACTTGCTAATGAAAGATCTGTAGTTTTTCGATGACCTTAGCAAGGAAACCTGAAACAATAATTTCTCTTTGTTTATAATGAAAAGGAATTTGACACTCTTCCAAGCAAACATTTCATACGAAACAGTACATGCTGCTTGTTTTTATTTACTACCAGACGTCATCAGCTGTGTGTTCTGCACCTCCTTAGGAAATACTCCGCCCCTCTCGCCTGCTTAAAATGGCAGTGGTTGGCTGATTACTCAGGCCCTATTATACTTAATATCTTCCATAGTCAAGATTGATGTTTACATAAATGTTCAGTAGCTTTTTGATATTGTACATAGTTCACAAACAAATGTTCTTTCTCTGTTTTAGTATGTGTACTTCTAACAGCAGAGCTAAAACATAAGACCTATGGTAGAGACTGCAGTGAAGCAGGGCACATACTCTAATGTTACAGAAGCCAGCCTCTTGTCTCTTTTGTGTTGCACATAATAAACTGTATTGATTGTATTGGGTTTAAGACCCATTAGTGCTGTTTTCACCTTAAGTTTGTTTATGTATCTAGCCCTTTGGGAAACTAGAAATCGTTGTTCAAATAAGAAAGGGCTACAACATTTTAAAATAAGTTGTTCTGTCTGAACCTTTTATTGATCCCACTAAAAATTAAGAGCATGTGTAGCCAATGCCTGTGCAGTAGACCTCCACTGTTGTTCAAAACCTGGGAACAGAAGTTAATTGGAGTCAGTTTGCTGCCTGCTTCCACACCACATGCTAGAGCAAACGTAGTTTTTAGTTTTGACTTAAATTTGCCACAATAATCAAATGAAACCATCTATTTTGATAAAATGTGAGCTCTTTCGAAAAGAATGATAAGGTATATGCAACCAGGTTTTCAAGATGGTGTGAACAAAAGAGCTCAAGGCTAGGTGCGTCAGACATTGTAGGGATGTCAGAAATTGTTAGTGACATGGACTAACTTATTTTTGGTTTGGAGATTTCGTGAGAATAAAAAACTACAAGGAAGAGCATGTTCATATAGATAGTTCCCTCTTTGCATGTTAAAGTTTTTACCCTCATTTGTGAATGCAGTGACAAATTGTGTTCACAGACAGAGTTTTCTTCTGGAGAAATGTTGAGGCCATGCAGTGATTTCAAACCCAAACTCTAACCTTGATCTCTTTTTAATGCAGTGCTGCCTGAGGGCCTGAAGATTACATGAAATGCTCAAATGATTGCAAATTCATGCTGTGGACTGTTATTCTAAAGTTGCTGAAATATTTTCTCACAGTCGCTCAACAAAGTAGTGAACCCCCTCCTTCTTCTGAGAGAGTCAGCCTTTCTGGAATGCCCTTTTTTTTTAATACCAACTCATGTTACTAACCTGTTGCAAATTAACCCAATAAGTATGGAGATGTTCCCCCAGGTGCTCTGTTGTCCCTTTCCTGACTGTTTTGAAATATTAAAATAGGCATATATTTTTCATAAAAAAGGACACTTTCAGTTTCAACATTTGTCATGTTGGCTTAAATCTACTTTCAGTATTTTGGGCTTTAAATAATTCACAACCATCAAAATAATTTCTTCAATTCTTTTCAACATTTTAAACAGCATCCCAACTTTTTGGAACTTGAGATAGTACATGTATGTTCTGCCATCCTTGAAACCTGAGCTTTAAACAGCGGCTGAATTCCTGTTGTACTTTTCCAGAGCTGTAGACAGATTTGACTGATAGTGTATATCTTTAAAACAAATACAACACTGGACTCCCCACCTTACCTTCTAGTCTTCCCTTACTGCTAATACTCAGCTGAAGGTTCTTTGGCACCAGCGCAAGTCTCACTTAGTGGAAACATTTACACAGCATCCGGGAAAACGGCCTTTTGTATTTACATCTTTAATTAGTCCTTAACATTATTTTCTAGTCTGATGTGTACCTTCCTGAAAAAACACGAGTCCTATTTATGCACACGCTGGCATCAAGGAAATTTACTGCTGCACCATTGTTTTGCGGCCACCTAGCTGAGTTTACAGCACAGCTTGTGATTTACCATAAACTCATCGCAAACATGAACTCAACACAAGGGATGTCTGTTTCAGTTTGGATTTCAGGAAGGACTCCATGACGTCTGTTTAGTCTCAGGCAGCATGTCTCTCTGATACTCTGAGAGGACACACCATGTTACAGATTGTGTTCCTTATCTTCACCTTGAGGAAATCCTTAGCAATTCCGTCGATTTACCTCCAAACTGAAAGAGAGATTGAAAGACTTTCTTTTTCTAAGTCAAGAATTTTCTGAATGGATTGTGATGATGAATGAGCCCATTAAACTTAGCCTTCAAACAGGTGTTTGAATCAGTTTATCCTTACACAGTTTGCTGCCACTGTAATACCATTTTATACAATGCTGTCAGGTTTCAGACTGAGCCCAACTGCAAACTTATTTCTCTAGTTTAGCTTATAATGGTGTTACCTCCCTCCAGAGAGCTGATAAAGTAAAACTTTTGGATTGACTCAGAACATTGGTAACCTTTTTCAATTATTGTGTCATTGTTTTTCCACATGCTCCTGATTCTCTTCTTGTTCTTCTCAATATCACTAAGTGGACTGTGCAGTGACTTCCCATTTATTCTATTTTTGGCACAATTATGCAGTCTTGTGCTTTCAAATGGCTCCCTCTTAATATAAGATGTTTTTGTGTTACTTTCATAAACATGAATGCATATATTACTATTTTGAAATAAGTTGATGTTCTACACATTTGCAATTACTTTGTAAGATTCTCTGGCCTGCTCTACTTTATAGTATGCCTATCTTTGAGGAGATTGCAAAAAAAAAAACATGCTCCTAAGTTTTTATGCTACCTCTTAAATCATTTAGCTGTATTATGATCTATTCTTCTGTAAAATTGCATGTTAAGCCTGACAAATTATCTTCTGGCAGAGTCTATCTGCCTCACTGTGTCACGTCGAGGTTGTCTTATGTTCGCTTTCAATGTTGTGTTCTTTTATCGTGTATGACTTTCAGATTTTTTTTCATCCTTTTTCTTGTGTTTATTCTGGGGACCCCCTCAAAACAAGATGAAACTCAAATCGTTTATCCTTGCACAATACATTTGATTTTAATTGAGACATCTGTTGTTCAAGTGTATACCTGCTTCAAAGCTTTGTGCCATCCATATGAAGAAGCTCTGAAGTACATTTATAAAATCAGACACACAAGACAGATCCCCGGAGATACTCTTGTCATGCAATGTATCACCTGTCTGTTGCCTGCACTGCCAGGTGTTTGCAAAACGCTGTAATTCAGAAAAATACTGAAAATAAACGCATCACATTCCTCCCCCTCAATATCCATCATTTTCACAGTGAGTGACGGCAAGTTGACAGTGCTTTTCTTTCCTCCCTTTGTATTTTCTCTCCAGGATCAAATGCTGCTGTCTTTCACTGACTCCTAAACACTGCTAACAGTGACAACTCACAAATGCGTATCATCATGATTGACTCTCTCTGCTGCAGGTGGTGAAAATGATGATCATCGTGGTGGTGACCTTTGCCCTCTGCTGGCTGCCTTATCACATCTACTTCATCGTGACAGGTCTCAACAAGAGTCTGAACAAGTGGAAGTACATCCAACAGGTTTATCTGTCAGTGCTGTGGCTGGCAATGAGCTCCACTATGTACAACCCCATCATCTACTGCTGCCTCAATAGCAGGTGGGTGACATCAAGGTGCCGAATGAGGCACCAAAACTGCAGTTAATGCTATTATCACATCAAATCGCTGAGTCTGAGAACCATTATGTGTCAGACTGAAGATTAAAGATGAATGGCTTCATTCATTTCTAACTCTGGGAGAATCTGTCAGGAGCTTTTATCATTATCCCCTCATGTTAACAGAGATTAAAAAAGAGGGCATATTAAAGCTGGTCAAATCATCCACGAGGATTCAATTCAAAGTTGAAGTTATAAGATGTCAGAAGAAAGCAGATTTCATTAGGCTTTATGTATGTTTCATCGTATTAATTTCAGTATTTTTAAAGCTTTGTTTGTCATTCTTTGATATATTACAACAGAAATGTAACTGTCATTTTTTAACCTTACAAACTTATGAGAATAAACTTTAATTTACAAGATTAAAGTTGTAACACTACGAGAAAGGAAGCAGTACATTTACAAGATTAAAGCCAGAGACGTATGAAAATGAAGTCATAATCTTAGGACAATAAAGTTGTAGTTTAATGAGGAAGAAGTTGTAATTATAGGGTATGGTTAATCTGTCTTCAAGGTGAAACACCATCTTGGATGATATTAGAAGAGCAGCCAGCTGCCTGCATTAAAATGAAGAACTTGGATCATCTTGTGAAATTATACTCAACAGCTGAGGTCAAACAACTGTTGCAGAAGCATGCACAAGCTGTCTATTAGCCTGCCTGTCTTCAAAACATAGAGTTCATTGCACAATTGATTCAGAGTCCTGATACTGTGGTGCTGATGCACTTAAAGATTGGGTATTGAGTTATTTGTGAAACCTATACTAAAGTATAATTTCCCAAGATGCTCCACGTTCCCTATTTTAGTTCAGGCTTGGTCTATGGTCTTTCCTTCAAAAAAACATCAAAGTCAACCATAGACCAAAAATGTTGACTGTATTCTCATAAATGTATGACTTTATTCTTGTAAATTTGTGACTTTAACATCATTATCTCCATTTTTTCTATGAGATGGCCCTAATACCCTTGCAAATGAAAAACGATTTGAGTCTTTATTTAGGAAATATTAATTTTAAAGACAGAAATATTGCTCTTAAGCTAAGCTGTGTGGTTTTTCACTGAAAGCAGCCCATTGGCATAAATGTGGACATTGCTAAGTGGTATCTGGCACCAATACATTAACAGCAGGTCTTTTAAGACCTGGAAGTTGCAAGGTGGTGCCTCCATAGACTGTACTTGTTTGTTGAACACATCCCACAAATGCTGGATTGGATTGAGATCTGGGGGATTTGGAGACCAAGTTGACACTGTCATGCTTCCTCAGGCTATTTTTCTTCCATTGCTCCATGGTCCAGTTCTGATGCTCACATGCTCATTGTAGGCACTTTCAGTAGGATAGGATAGGATAGGATAGGATAGGATAGGATAGGATAGGATAGGATAGGATAGGATAGGCACTTTATTGTCATTGCAAAGAGATACAACGAAACTTTGTTTGGCAGCATTTCCGTCGCTTTAAGTAAATAAGTAACTGACAGTTATGTGCAGTGTGCTGTCAGCAAAAGTGGCTAGTGGACAGGGGTCAGCATAGACACCCATAAACACCAGCATCAACTTTTTCAGCAGTTTTAGCTCCAGTAGCTCCTCTGTTGGATCAGACCACACAGGCCAGCCTTTGCTCCCCAAGTACATTAATGAGCTTGATCGCCCATGACCCTGTCGTCAGTTCACCAGTTTGCCTTCCTACCAATTTTAGTAAGTACTGACCCCTACAGACCGGGAACACTCTACAAGAGATGCACTTTTGGAGAAGCACTGACACATCTAGCCATCATAATTTGGTCCATGTCAAAGTCACTCACATCCTTACACTTATCCATTTTTTCTGCTTCAAGCACTCCAACTTCTAGGACAAGATGTTCAATGAAAAAGATGATGAAAATGATATTTACTTCTGGTCATAAGCATAAGGTCAAGGCTGATAGGTGTATTTTTGGAGCTAGGGCATGGTGAGGAGATGTGGTGAAGCTGCTGGATTGATGTTACAACCTTTCCACGGCTTAAAAACACATTTAATTTACTGATACAACAGCAGATAGCCCTCGGGTCAGTATAGTCCACAGAAGAACACATTCCTGTGCTCATATGGAAGGGACAGTCGTGTCTCCTCTACTCTGCAAATGTGGTGAAGAATGCTGCAAGGGCCCACAGAGCTGTCACTAATGAATTTACTAATTAACAGTAAAATACTAAGAAAATAATCAGCTGGATAAGAATTAACCACCATGAAAGAAAGCATGTTTGAGAAAAAATGATGCAGTCTTAGGGCAAGCTGAAATAAGCCAGCATCAGAAGAACTGTTAATTTACCGTTAAATTGTGGTTATACTCCCTCCCCCATGTGACTCATGTTTTCCCCTCTTGATGTTACCCCAGGTTTCGTGCTGGTTTCAAGCGAGCATTTCGTTGGTGCCCATTCATCAAGGTATCCAGCTATGATGAGTTGGAACTACGAACCACGCGGCTGCACCCAACACGCCAGAGCAGCATGTGCACGCTGTCACGGATGGATACCACCGTGGTGGTGGTTTACGATCCGGTGGAGGGCAATGGCAGTGCTGTGGGTGGCTCTGGGAGGAAGCACTCCACAGCATCCAGGAAGAGAAGCTATATCACGTCTCGCCACTCAGAGATCAGCGGGTGTAATGGAGGCAGCACGAAAACGCAAAATGGAGAGGCTCAGGTCATTCAAACAGAAGAGTTCTCCTGAAGGTTGACCCCACAGACTTTCGCTCATGTGTATGAAATGTGTTCACATGCATAACCCTCTTTACATACAAACAGTGCATGTCATGTTTGCACAATTTAGACTTAGTGGCATTGTGGAAGTGTTTGCTTTTAACATGCAGAGAATAATCACATATGGCTGTGAATGGATTACCAAGCAGGATAAGTCATAGCAGAGGCCCCGGGACCATGAGCCTTTTCGGAGCAAGTGTTTCCAGCAGCCAACAACACAATATTGATTGGCATATACATATTGGCAATACTGAGTGAAATCCAAATTAATTTCATTATATGTAATCATATAGTTGTATAATAAAGTAATATAGTTTATGGTCCTGAAAACAAGACTCAATAACATTTATATGATATCTGCGAGGAGTGGTGTCAGGATCTGGGCTTACAAGGGTTTTGCGGGCAGCAGATCAAAATAGGCGGCAGCATCAGGTGGATTTGTGAATCATACAGGTGCTCCTCTGTCCTCATGCTTTGGCAACAACTATGATGTTTATTTGTACATGAAAAAAAAAAAATCAACAGGACAGGAAATAATCGTATGGCTTAAGTTTGGGCGTTGCAGACTTGGTGAAATGGTGTTCAAAGCCACTTATCCCTATCAAACAACATACAAACTGAACAATGCCCAACTTGTTACAGTATGTTGGTATCCAGCCAAAGCAGTTTGCCTTTGACTGGTATTTTCCCGGTTTTCCCCTTATTCCACAGGGTCCTTGTGTATAAATAAAAAGCTTTACATAGCTGTTCATTCTTCTTCAGGCAAACATTCAGCTCAGAATGAGATTAGTATTTCAACACAGTCCCCACTTTCACATCACCTATAGTGAACCTAATCCAATTTATAAGAGGACTTTGAGACCATCTCACAGCAGAGATAATCTGGAGACATGTCATGGTGGTAGTAATTATGTAAATATATGACAAATTGAGTACTCATGTAAGTAGAGCTGTGACCTAGTGTAAAAGATAGGATGCTCTCTGCATATTTTTATTTTCCCTGCAGAAGGATATGTGCGCCTGCAGAGAACCACCAATGGAAAAACTATTAATTGAACTCTGTTCGTGTGTTCATTAAAAGCACAGTGATTGACTTCCTGTTGTGTAACATTTGAAAATAACGTCTATCCTGGTAACTGGCAGGAAGCCAGAGGCAAAATCCAGTACACATAGATAGCAGATCGATAAAGAGGCTGCTGGAGAAATGAGGGGTTAGTTGGTCACTGTTGCTCATTTTTCATTCTTAACTTGGTAAAACCAAAACACAACAACAAAAGAACTGCTAAACAATGAAGTGCAATCAGTTTTTGATGTTCTTACATATTGCAGTTACACTGTGTAGCATCTTGATTCAATTCTGCTTGTATATGCATATACCGTTAAAGCCTCACTGAGCTGAATGCAGGGCTGTTCTGTGTGGGGTTTACAATATGATGAGAGCAACAGCACTGTTGGGGTAGGATTATATGAACCCTTAAAAAAAGGTCCCCCTGAATATATAAAGAGTTACACACAAACATGATCACCAATGAGGATGTGAAAACCTTTAGTGCATGTGCTCATGAGTGTTAGCTCAATTTGCTTACCATTAGTGTCTTGGTTATTGTTCTTCTTCGAAGATCAGGCAAGTTGAAAATAAATATTTGGGTTTTTTTGTTATTACATATGTATTTTGGTATCACAGACATTCGTTTTACTTAATATGGAAGAAAAAAAAGACCAAAAAAAATAGCTTAATTCTTCTATAGTAGATAAGGCATACATACAAAGAAATAGTTGTCCTTAAATATTGTTAGAAACTATTCTGAATGTTCAGACTTCATGAAGTATTAACTAAAGAATGTGAAAAGATGTGCATTAATGTATTTTAAGCTGCTATCTATACTCTTGATATAGAAGAGTTTAAATATATGTGTGGTATTCTACTTTTTAAATGTTATCTCTGTATACTTGTTTGTGAATGTGTAGTAACAATGTGTGCCTCTTTCTATTGTCACGTTTGACCTCATTATTTCTTGTGTCTTAAAAAGGTTTAATTGTTAAATTCTGAGGCTGTTTTAGACTTTCTCGCTGTCTGTCCTTTTGACAGACAGGGCCATAAAATCTCCATCATGTTATTTTTATTTCTGTTTCATCACTGGATGTCTCTCAACAAACTGAAATCACAACCTCTGATCAACCACTATCTTTATTAAAGAAACAAGCACCTGACAAAAAACAACAGCACTCAACATTGTTAAGGTACAATTACATAGTTGTGTACTTGTGATAGTAAAGTACGGCTAATGCTGGCTAATGCTAATTGAACTACTCTGTTACTGTGGTGTGCTTATGCTAGTGCTAGCTTGAACCCCTGTTGGCTCACTTCCAAGAGTATGTTAGCTTTAGCTTATGAAAGCGTTATCTCCATTTAAGCAGAGCAAGGCAAGCTTATTTATACAGTACATTTTGGAACAAAGGCAAAGTGTTTCACACAAGACATTAAAATAATCTTTACAAAAGGTTAAAAAAAACCATTGAAAGGAAACATTCCAAAAAACATTAAAAACTGACACTTCAATCATTAAAACTAGTCCAAAAAGTTTTAGAGAGATGGTGTATTCTCTCAAATTCGTGTTAAAAGACGACCCCTTTTGTAATTTTAAGTTACCTTGCTGTTGTTTTTGCCTAATATTAAAGCTAGGGTTGGTAGTCACGGAAAACTAGCATGAATTTGAATGTAGTATTTCTTCAGGACTCCGTCTAAGCCCTCCCACCCTCCCCTCGGAGCTCCTCCAAAACGACGCCCCCGCATCGATTCAAAACCGGTCCTCAACACATCGTTTGTGTTTTGCACTACGTCAACTCATGTCTCACTCAGCGGTTAGAAAATACCAAAACACTAGCATAGTGAAAGTGAACAAACAAACATGAAATGTACGCACAGGAGGCGGGTAGAACAGCAGGACGGGATTTGATTGGTTTCATAATGTGGGTCCTGATGGCAGGGATTGTTTGGTGTTTTCCCAGGTTTACACCAGCTGTAGATAGCGGCTTTTTTTTCGCTATTTTTTAAGAACACATTATGTATTGATTGCCATCAGGACATGAAGATAATTTTAACCAGTATAACAAAAAGTGTATCTAAATCTGACTACCGACCCCAGCTTTAATAAAAGTTCATATCATTAACGTTTATATTGAGGAAAAAAGGCAATTCTAAATTCTTAGATTGAACAAATTCTTATCACGTCACTCAATGATTTTTCCTTTTTTTTTATTTTTCAAGCAGAAATCACATCTTTCACTCAGGTTAGAAATAGCTATGATAATATAATTAAAAAATATACACTTTCTTTAGTCATTTCAGCTAGAGGAATTAGAAAGAACATTTTTTCATTGTCCACTGATGTTACCATTATTTGTCATAACTCTTACAGCTAGAGCACATAAAAAGTTGTGTTAATTGCTCTGCATTGGTCAGTAATGGTGTATTTGTGTAATATAGCTTTACTGCAACAGCCTTTCTTTTCATGTATCATGAGTGTTCATGACATGCTTTAGAATTGTAGCTGTGACTCGTGCAAACTCAAGAAAAAGCTGGGCAATAGTGTTTTGTTTTATGTATAAAACAATAATTTTTTGCAATAATCTGCAACATTTAATTATCTCAATGTATGGGTGTTTCTTCATTTTAAACCAGAACACATACATTTTAATATTGAAGCAAACAGAGTCAATTAAAGCTGGTTTTTCATGCTGTTAGCACTTTTCAAATAACAGTTGGTCTCAACAATTTAATTTTGCAATTGGAGTGTCATGTGCAAAAACCAGGGAGGGAGGACCCATGTGCAGAAATAATTATCAACTAAAGAGCGAAAGATAAAGTTTTAGTCTTAATGTACAAGAAAAGTAAAATCCAAAATGTCAAAATGAAAACACACAGGTAGGTGGACAAAGTCACAACAAAAATCACCAGCATTAGGCAAACACTGGGAACACGAGACAACATGATGATCCAACAACACAAGAGAGGAAACACTGAGACTAAATACACTCTAGGTAACGAGCAACAGGTGTGGACACAGGACACAGGTGAAACTAATTAGGGTAATCAAAATGAAGCCAAACGCACAAGAGCAGGAAGTAAAACTAAACCAGACACTGGGATCAAGAACTATAAAATAAAACAGGACATACAATAACTTGACACAAGAGAAAATGCACACATACAAAGAATGCTACACAAGGCATTGCTCACTAATAAACAACACAAAGAAGACATAAGGATAACTCAAAATACAGAACAGAAAAGACTAAGAAGTAAAGCACAAGGTAAATCTACAAAATAAAGAAGGAAGGTAAAGACAAATTAAATTGCAGAGGAAACACAAGTTAAAGAAAAGCAGCTTATGACATGAAGCACTTGCATATCAACCTCTGCTTAGCTCTTCAAACATTTCCCAGTGCTAATGCAGAAAGCTTGAAGCTTGAAGATACAGCACAAAAAAACAGTCATACAGGTAGCAATTTAAAACAAGGTTCTATGCAGAATAGGCAGAAAAATGCGCTTCACAAGCAGAAAAACTGATAAAAACACAACCTACTATGTTACCTCTTACAAACTACAAACACAAAAATGACTGATATCTATATTTTTTTAACTTCTACCCTTTCTTTTCACAGAATCACATTAAGGAGACTGAAACTCTATCTCTAAAAGACTCACCAAAACTTGAGATGAACACAAATGTTGTGGATTGTTTCATAAAGTTGACTTTTATTGAAGTGTCAGTGTGTTGCTGTTTCTGTCTTTCTTTACAAAATTTGTCAATAAATCATTCAAACTGTAACTCTTAGTGCGACACTGGACTGAAAGGATTCCAGCGGCAGATTCTTGAAGTTTCTAGGAGCTCATAAATCAGAGTCCCCCAGTGTTTTCATTTGTCGCCTCTGTCCTCATAACAGATAATCTGTCAAGGGATTCACCTGCAGTTCTAAATTTCCACAAAACTGATGTAACTTTCTGATCCCCCACAGCTCTCTGCTCACAGCGTCAGATGAGTGATGAAGCCTAATATGGGAGCAATTTTTCAGTACTACATCAGAGATGCAGACACAACTTGAAAATGTCTTTGTTATAAAAATTAAAGTGTGTTTGGACATTGGGCTTAAGGTCACATGAGCATGACCAAATGAGGAGATACTATAAAAAATAACAGGAAGCTGTCTTAATGAAATCAAAGTACAAAGAGTCACAATGACTTATTGAGTTGAGAGGTTCCTTGTCCTCAGAGTAAAAAACGAATACTTCTGCTGACAGAAGAGAGTGTAACCAGGCAACAGCCATCAGAGCGCAACCTTTGATATTTCCTTTATAATGTGTCCCTTTTTCTTCCTAACTTTACCTTGATTATGACTTTCATGATAAGTTTCCAGAAAAGCTCACTTACCGAACCCCTAAAATAAGGTAATGACGCAAATCACATACTGATGACGCATTTGTTTCTTTGAGAAAATCTATTACTGGAGACCCTAGACACCTCCCCCCTTCAGAAAACCACGGTTTAACAACCAGAGGTGAAGGTTGAGACACATCCTGGAAAGTGAGAGTTGATGCTTTGGTAGACTTAAATGCTGGGAAAAGGAGAGAGAATTCAATAAAATGGTGTAACATATGTTTTAGTTCTTTATGGAGGAAACATGGCATTAAAACATCAGCAGAAAGATGTCCAAAAAATGTCAGTGGTGTTGCTTCCAGACTTACTATTTTGTTCCAAGTTATCAGTCATGTCCATTGAGAGAATCTCACAAATTATTACTTGTACTGTCTCCTGATCATTGACAGTATATTAGTAACTGTAGTTTATGTCATAAACTGGCTGTAGTTTATGTGATGCCTCCTTAATGTTATCAGAGGTAACAGGCCAAACTATAAAATTAAAATTACAAGTCAAATAATTTTTCTCAAACATGGTTTCTGTCTTTATAATTAGTTGCTATCACGCTGGTTAATCAAAAAATATATAGTTTTAATTAGTTTAATTTAACTTTAAAAACAGGGGACATGAAATCATGATTCACAGCTCTGATGAATGGGGGCTCCTTCGTCGTTCTGTACCAGATTAGAAGAATACAGGAGGACAGAGAGAGAGAAAATGAAATGAACACTAACACAACCTCCATTTAACTTTCCATAGCCATAAGTGTCTGCTTCGAATGAACACAATAATCGTTCTGCTGTTGACTGTACCAACCTGAGGGGTCTTAGGTATTTTATCAGTAAGTTTTATGCATATTTTGTTTAGCGTTGCATGTGTGACGTCAGTCCTGTGGTGCTTCCAGCCAGGTTGTGCCTGCACTTGCCTGGGCTGTACAAGCTCAAAATGTCAACTCCTATGGAGGCGGTCTATGGCTTTAAAGGTCACAAGGGGCTCAAATGACTGATGTCCATTCTGCATACATTCAATGCTTGATGGGCAACCATAAAGTAAGTGGATACTACAAATCTGGTGATACATCGTGCCACTTTTCAAGTTTTAAAAAACACATATGATAGACCGTTAGCCACCATTAGGGCACAGCTAACATTAGCATTCAGCCACTTCCAAGCTAACATTTGAGAACTGCGGATAAGACGTGGAAGAAATATATTAACTCTAAATGTTAACACTCATCTTGAACCATTTATTAATTTAAATGTTGATGCACCAGGGAACAAGTTATTCACTTGGCTGACTCCTTTAGTTGTGTCTACACTGGTGTAATCGTTCAATTCTACACCATGCTAGCAAAAAAATACAGTGTTTACAGTCACTAGCAGACGCTGGAGGTCTTACCATCAACATTGTGGAACTATTTCACAATCCAGTGAATGTATCTTTTTCTGAGTCCCTATTGGCAAATTTGTCTGTTTATTCTCTTTGAAGTAAAGTGCTGGAATATGGTTTTCATCCTTTTAGGCCACTTCATACCATTTTCATATTTTAGCCACTTTGCTAACACTACTCCAACCTCCCCCTGAAGCCTGATGGCATCAGAAACATGGCTGTTATGGGACTTTGGTCTTTTCCAGTTGATTTCTCATTACTGAAATTCTTCCACATTCATTTGGTTTTGCAAATGAAAAGTAATAGAAAAAGAGGGATTATTCCTGCCTCATGCTGTGAGGCCCTACTTGGGAAGCAGATTTTAGCATATGGAGCTGGGATATAAATTTCACAAGCACATATCTCCTCAGAATGTTAAATAATTCATAATCGTGGAGTTTACTCCACAGTGAGAACTGTTCTGTGAGGCAGTATGTATGCAGCGGCATGCCTCTGCTGCTCGTTGTTTTGTGGCACAATCTGCTGCTTTGTGACAGTGCATGAATTTGCATCTCAAGGAGAAAAACATTTTAGAAATCCAAACTGAATAAACATTTTCATGCATCCTTTATCGTGTGTCAATAGAGACATGACATTTTGCCATGAATAGATTAACAAGGGACTTTTGTTTTTAGCCAGTTCTGTTGACCTGTCTCACGTTTTACACACAGATATCTGACACCAAAGCCAGAAGTGTTTGTAAAGAAGTGCTGTTACAGCCTGCAAGGAAGCATGGCTCTGCACCACTAAATAAGGCAATTCTTAAACAGCAGTCCGTGTCTGCTGTGGATATCTCAGGAGGAGTGCTGCTCTGCTGGTCTGTGTCACACCAGTTGGCAGGTCAGTCGCTTTAAAAAGCAGCTTCTTACCAACAACATGGAGGAGTGTGGTCGTATAAAGCTGTCTTCCACTTTATCTATCAAAACATGTACTTAATGTCAGGTGGCTCACTGCTTCTGTATTTCTCCAAAGTAAATGTATGTTATTGCCACAAATTTATGTGTGCAAGATCTGTTTTAAGTAATTGCATGTTATTGTTGAAAGTATGTAATAGCAGCAATAAATAGTCAGTCAGTCGTTTGCTTTTCTTTCTGTTATAGCCTAGACTAAAAAAGACTAACAGGGCCTGTGTGGAATCTGCAATCCCATTTCATCAGTTCTCATCGTAGCCATTCGAACAATTTACATATCTTGATATTTTGGGCTGTTATTGAATTCATTGCTTCACAGCTGAAAGAACATTGCGATTATTCCAGCCTGTTCCCCACATCAGCAAGTATCAGAGTAGTATTTCAAAACACTGTGACGGGATTTACCAACAGTTAAAGAGCTCTCTCCAAGAAACTGAAGCTGGGGAGACAAAATGTGCTGCAACACCTTCCCTATCAGAGATATTTGTCCCCACAGAAATCTGAATCCTGTTGTACATTTCTCCGGGAATTATTACAGTTCATCTTCATCATGCAGGATAAACATTGTAGACTTAAAGTTATTATCCTGATTCGTGTGTGCTTGTTTCAAAATGATTATCCCAGCAATCTTTTTTTTATTCACATATCATATTGGAGAGAAAGTCATGTAGGCACTTAGAAGACATGTTCAAGAATCATTTTAATGGGAGTTTGAAAAAGAGGATGGTTAATATGACCAACACATTTCCATCCCTTAGCAATATACATCATTAATGCTGATAGGGCCTACTGGGTGATGTGCTGCCACCTAAAACAGGAGATAAAGTGGGACCTATCACACCCACTGTGTCAAGAGACAGCAACTTTAAGGCACATTCTGACAGGCTGTGAGATTAATCTGCTGCAAGGTCTGTAAACACAGCAACAAAACCAGGTGTTGAAAAGCTTAGCGGTAGGAATTGAAAATAGGAGACATCAGAATAACTCTGTACTTTCTGTTCATACAACTTCCTGTACTATGTGTCTTGACGTTGCGATTCAGAAGAAGAGTTCTCATTTTATCCCTGTCAGTCATCTAAAATAGATACTTGTCATGATGGGAAAGTGTGGAGTCAGACACAAGCAACCTGCCAGCTGGTGTACAGCATTGATTCAGAACTCTGATTTAAACCATGTGATCTGACATCTGACACATATCTGATTTACATGTCACTTTGAAAAGTGTAAAGCAATCCATGCAGTGTATTTTCCCACTGACAGGTGGGCAGTTTGTTCTAAAAGTCTGGATTAGACTTGTGACTGTGAATCCAGACTCACAAATCTTTGATCTGCAAACTGTTAAGTATTTACACTTGCAGAAACAAGCACAACAAAAGGCCACAAAGCTCTTTTTTCACTACACCTTTATCATGTCTGTATATAAAAATCAAGGACTCCCACTGCACATAAAGTGGAAATGCAATAGCACATGCTGGAATAATTCACCTCTCCATATGCAAGGTGTGAAGTCCTTTTGCTCTTTCTAAAAGGTTCGTACTGAATAAATGATACTGTGAATCCATGCACTGCACCAGATGTGTTACCTAACCATCATAAACAAATGGCTTTCTAGTAGCTTCCAAAACCCTGTATCAAAACCTTTAGCTAATAATCAGCTGTGGAACACAAGTGCCACACTTTCTAGTCATAGAGCAATGTGTCACGTGGCTTAAATGATGCTTGCTCAGAAGCCACGATGTGCTCATTTCGGTGTGAGTGTGTTAAAAAATCCTATTCTGGTTGATGTACATCCTCAGTGCTTTGAAAGAGGATAGTGATGAAATCTGAAGAATGTGTGTGCATTGAGAAGTGTCCAGTAGACAGACAGATGTAAAACAGTCATGCTATGCCATATGTACAGTGGCCCTGAAGAGCAAAACACAACGAAATTTCAGAAAACACAACAACATTACAGAAAACACAACACATGTCAGAAAACACAACAACATGTTGCCTATCCTCAACACCACAAGATTCCACCATTTGGTTATTGTACTTCAAAAGCAAAATTCAAACTCCACTGTGAGGAAAGTTTTTCATTTCATGTCCCATGGACACTCCCCACCAGGATTCAAACCCAGGACCCTTGCATTGAAAGGCAAGCAGCCCTGTACAACACATCATAGGGGAACTGTGCAGTGCTTGCTTCTTTAGGTCTTTTCATTTTAAAATGTTTGTAGTATTTCAAAAGCACAACTCATGCCTATGTGAGAATGGGGTTTTATTTCCATCTTACATTTGCAACACATAGTGGGTTTTGAAACCAGAACCATCAGATTGAAAGGTAGCTGGTCTATCCTCAACACCACAGGGCTGCCTGATGAACATACTTTGTTGGTCTTTTCATTCCACCATTTAGATATTGTACTTAAAAAAACAGTTCTAATTACAGTGTGTTAATTCCATCTCCCATGGGCAGTTCATGTCAGGGTTTTGAAGCCAGGATATTTGCATTGAAAGGCAGCGGTCATATCCACAACACCACAGAGCTGCCTGGCAGCACAGCCTCACCCAACGGGTCCATTTTTGTTCTGCACTTTTCATTGACTTGACCTTTTCATTCCATTTCTTTGTTGTAGTTGTTTAAAAACCATAGCTCAACCACATTGTGAGGAAACTGTTCTTTCCATCTGACATTTGAAGCCCTTAGTGGGACTTGAACCCAGAACCATTAGATTGAAAGGTAGAAGGCCAATCCTCAACACTACAGAGCTGCTTGGATGGATTTACTTTTGTAAGTTTTTGCTTTCCACCAGTTGGATTGTATTCTTCAAAAGCACAGTATGAGTATTATATGTATCTACTTGTTAGATTATGTACTGAATCAATACTGTACATGTTTAAGTGTGTACTACCCGAACCATCAGACTATAAGGCAGCAGTCATATCCACCACACCACAGAGCTGCTTAGCAGTGCATGCTTTTTTCAGTCTTTTCATTCCACAATTTTGCTGCCGTAGTTAAAAAGATCAACCACATTGTGAGGGAAATGTTTCATTTCCACATCACATTAGAAGCCCATTGTGGGATTTGATGGCATTAGGCTACATTACATGTGTATCCTTTGTTGAAATATTCCTTCATTATTTCCATCTCCTCTTCCATTCCTTCCAGCTCAGTTTAACATTTGTGAAGGGACTCAGCTGACTAGTATTAATTGAAACAGGAAATTATGTTGAGCTGTCAGGTTCTGTCCAATCAGAAACAAGACGTGTTGCCCCTCCCCTCTCCGTTCTGTGAAATGTTGTTGTGTTGAGGATAGGCATTGTGTTTTGTGAAATGTTGCTGTTTTTTCTGTAATGTCGTTTGTGTTTTCTGAAATGTTGCTGTGTTTTGCCCTTCGGGCCACCGTACATATGACATTAACACACTGTAAGCTTCAGTAATGTTATTAAACAGGTGATGTAGACCAAGAATTCTGGTAGGATTCCAAGATATAGAGTACAATATAGGTGAAATTTTTATCATTGACACATTTATCATCAGTCCTGCAGAAAAGGCTAGTAAATCTGATGTAGAGCTGATAACTATGAAGAAAACGGAGAAGAGCTTCAAAGAGTGAAGACAGCAGTAGAGATTTAAAGATTCCAATAGCTGTAAAAGGATTGAAGAAAAAGAAAGAAAAATGTTCCTGTTCGACTCATCCTAAATAAAAACCATCATGTTGTGTCACCTCTCCAGCTTGTCACACAGATATAGAAGCTTATACTTGTATGTAGTGCTGTACTTTTGTGAACCAATGCACAAGTAGCTTCATAAACCAAGAGCAAACAAGTTTAACAGAGAGAAAAATAACAAAGTGCCACTGTTGTTAATGTTATCAGGAACACTTATCCCTGTCTTACACATCTTAAAATGATCCTGTTGCTCCTGCATTGTTTTCCATTGGAAAGGTTATCTTGATAAATCTCTCCTTTTCTCTTTTGGTTTGGTAAGAAATGTTTATTTGTCAACCTGCAAGGTAAAACCATAAGTAAGTAATGAGAATATTGTTTGTTGTGTGAGTTTTTGGACAAGCAGACATTTTGACTTCTCAACACATGTTGTAGGGCGGTGGTAATACATCATATTTATACAGAGCCTACATTATATTACAAGATTTTACATACATTTTTTTCCACTTTGACAAACACAATACTAGCTGCAAGAAATGCTGCCAATGGAAAACTTGACATGTATCTGTTTGTCTGCAAGTGTGACAGGAAACTCAAGTAATGAGTTAAACAGTGTCTGTCTAAACAATGTTTACTGAGTAAGCCGTTCATGAGTTAAACATGTTTAGTCTTCTGCATCTTTAAGAAGGGGTGCCATGAACACTCAATTTATATGAAGGGATTTAAAATAAAGACTTCAAGTTTTAAGTTGAGACATAACAGACAGGAGCGCCGTGACCCAAAGAGTCTGAAGTAATAGCATCATAAAATACAGCTTTTTTTAAAGGAGATCACAGGGGCACAAAGTATACACTAATGAAGAATTATCATTCTGTCAGCTGTGCCTGTAGACCTTTTGAACCACTTTATTCTCAAATGGACATTCATTCTTCATCCTCCATGACTGCCCCTGATGACACACTAGGATCATCACCTGTATTGAAACCCCACACTGATGCATAGACACTGATGACATTGATGTGTGCCTGTTGTCTAAACCACAATTTGTGAACTTTTCTTCATAATTAATTCCCTTGGGTCTGCTACATATTCATTGTAGTCTTTTTCCCCTTTGAAAACAGTAACAAGATGAGCAGTCTGTGACTAAAGCTCCTGCTGTCTGTGAGCCAACCAAATGAAGCCTTTTTAAAAACGTCACTGAGCGTTCCTCCTGCCATCTTTATACAACAATCAGAATCATCTGTGTCTTTTAGGCATTTATACATGCACGGAGCCAATTGTTGTGTTTGTTTAATTTTGTTATTCTACTATGCAGTGCACCTGTGTGGGATCTTCCCCATCCTTCATGTTCCTCCAAACATTCATTCAGGTTTTTCTTTGTTAATTTTTCTGCCAGATTTCTGATGTGGCTGTATTTTCTATGTGGCTAATAGCCGAGTTGAGTTTAAAACTTGATTCTGATTGGTCCAACACCAAAAACAATGGTAATCAATTCTAAACAGCAAAAAGCGACGCCAGGGAGTACCTGATCATACTTGTCATTTCAGTGAATTTACAGAAAGGGGCCCACCACATTTCACCTCTGCTGATAATGTTCAAAAACAGCATGTAGTAATTCTAATTTCTTCCTGGTAGGAGCTGCTAGTGGTTCTTTATACTTGTTGCCACCCACTATAAAAAAGAAGAAGACTCAGTAACTACAGTTGAGGCCAATATTATTAGCCCCCCAGGAATAATGGAACATTTTCCTTAAATTCTGCACAACGTTTGCATCATTGATAAAACTTGATATAATCACAAATTCACCGGTGCTATTTAGTAGCTTTGGTACATTTTGGAATTTAAAATACATTATTAGGCAAGCTTTATATCAAATATAGTGAAAAATGGGTGGTCAAAAATATTAGCCCCCATGTGAATTTTTGCTTTCAAAACACACATGTGCAGTCAGCTGGTGTCCAAATAACACCTGAGCATTCAATCAGCATTGAAATTTACTTAAGGGACTCCAAGCAGTGCACTTTAACACATTATTGAGAGGAACTACTCTTACTAACCATGCAAAGGACAATGGAAATCCGTCCTGAGCTCAGAATGAAGATAATTGAGGCTCATAACAAATGGGAAGGCTATACTGCCATTTCTAAGCATTTGCAGTGTCTACCACAGCTACAATATTGCAATCATTGCAAAGTACAAGGAGACAAATTATGTAAGAAACAAACCTAGGCATGGTAGAATGATTTCAAGAACTCTGGAGAGGAAATAGTCAAAGATATCAGCAAGAAACCCCGGACATCTGCCAAAATGATTGTTGTTGACCTGACTTCCTCTGGAGTTGATGTTTGAAGGAACACAGTTGTGAGGGATCGTCATCATAGTGGGCTTCAGGACCATCTTCTCAGAGGAACCCCTTTACTCAAAGAGTGGCACATCAGAGCAAGACTGATGTTTGCCCGTAAACATTTGAAAGGTAAAGATGAGTTTTGGGAGTCCATCCTTTGATCTGATGGAACTGTTTGGGAACATGGATGTTCAATGGCCCTCATTTATCAAATGTGCGTACGACCGAAAACAAGGTGTACGACCATTTCCACGCAAAGGTCGGCATTTATTAATTTAAACATGGACAGAGGATACACTCAAATCCCACGCCAGGTCTCAGTTTGTGTACGCAAGTTTTCATGTCAGTGTTTAGAGCCATATAATCATAATGTTGATATTTTATGACATTTTTTTCTCCCGGTTGTTCATTAGGCAATGTCCAACGCCTGGTTTTTACTTCTGTGTTGAATGAACACCGTCTTTTACGCTGTAGGTCTGCCTGGCTCTTTTGTGACGCAGAAGCCTCTGCGCGTAGCCTCCCATGCAACTCTTCCAGAATTTTAATTCTGCGTCGAAACAACACAGACCACAAGCCCTGTGATTGATCCATTCCACAGCATTGCATTTTCTGTATCTACAGCACTTCTGGAATCACTATCCATTGGCCATACACCAGCCGTGCATCTCATCTCATCCAATGTCTCTGCTCTATTCTTCCATGTAATCATAGCTGTATGATAAATGGCAACATTATTAGCTCTTAATTAACACAATACATTCAGAATTGCTGTGAAAAAGCAAGCAGAAAATTCAGCAGAAAAGGAAACATGCGACCCAACTGTCATAGAGACCACACTTCCCTCAAGTGTTTCGGCATTGTACTGCAGTGGCCGACGCAGATGTGATCACTACATGGACACAGCGACACTAATCATTGTCACATGGGGTTGTTAGCAGAGTCATTGACCTAGTTCCTGGGAGTCGTAAGGTCTTCGGTCATCAGTGAGTCATTTGGGTCACCCTGGTGTGAGTGTAGCATTACTTGTTTGGATTGAGAATTCAGAACTGTGTGTTTGAGATAAGTGGTGTCTTATGCAACCACCTCTGTACAGGAAAGGTCGTTCAAGCTCAACATAGATGACTTCCAATCCAAAGGCCTCCTCTGTCCAAAATCTTAACTTTGCTGTACTCAAAGGAGTCCCTTATCCTTGAGATGTAGGTGTACAGCTGAGTAGTGGCCTGAGGAGCTGGCTCTTCTGTGCTGGGCCATGTGTCAGTGGAGAGGTTGTTTAGTTTCACCCATGTACAGTTCCCTGCAGTCTTTGTTGCACTGTATGGCATAAAATAAATTGCTCTGTTTATGATGTGGTGTTTTGTCTGTGTATGGAACCAGTTTCGGTCTCGGTGTGTTCCAGAATGTTGTGTTTGTTGAAAGTTCTCCTGAATTTCTCAGATACACCAGATAAGTATTGGGAAAGCAATGCTCTGTTGTTGCTGTTCTCCTCTCTGCTGGCACTGTGCTTTGTCTACAGGGGGCACCAAAATTGACACAAACAGAAAGTTCCTCACAAAGGTGTTCGGAAAATAAAAAATCTTTCAACCCTTATATAAGCAACTCATAGGCAAGTTTTCAATAAAGTCAATTAAACACTGCTAAATTATTTGTGCCCAAACAAGAGTAAAACAGGTGTTAAAGATGAGAACACCTTCTGAAGTGTTATCAGGTATGAACAAGGGCACAGACATCATGATGTGTGCTATCCTTGTATTGTTGTCTCATACTAAAGCATCATTATCACACCTAACATCATATTAATTTAAATGAACACCATGCTGGCAGTTTGAGAGAGCAGGCAATATCACCAAGTGACAGTTCATAAACAAAAATAAACAATGCAATGAGAACCTCAGCAGTCTAATTCAGAGTTACTGCTGTTGTGCTGATGAATCAGGCCTAAGCAGGTTTGATAAATATTATCCCTCAGGGTTTTAACAATATTGTCTGTGTACTGTGTTCTTTTGGCGATGTAAAGTCAAATAATACAAAATATCTGCACTGTTGACAGTTAGCCTCATTCAGAAATCCATCTTGTTATGTAAATTGGGTAGAAAATTACCAAAGCAGCCTTGTTTTTAAATGAGCTGCCAACCCACATTTACATACAAGACAGAATAGTGTAGGGAGGTCAGATCTAATGACATTTCCACACACCTTTATCACAGCAGATGTCTGAACTGATGCCGGGTCCGGTTTAAAGTAAATGCTGCAGCACATAAGGTAAATCACGCCGTAAGGTGTTATTGAGTAACCTCCAGATGTCATATTCCCTTTATCTCCCTTTTAGTTTCAGAGTAAAGTGTTCACACATTTTCCTTTGAAATGTAGTAAAAGCATAAATTTGAACCTGACAAGCTAAGCAAAAATCAATAAACAATAATTCAGCATTCATCACAACAACACTAGTTTGAATGACAAATAACACAAATTATTATTCGTCTATCTCAGTGTTTGCAAAGCTGTTCCTACAGATGAGAGAGCATCACTAGCAGCATGTGAATACCTGCAGAGAAATGACTGTAGTCCGGATGTCTCTACTGCTCAGTGAGATGAATGTCAGTGCTCTTTGCAGTCACTCATAGACTATGTACTGTATATGGGGCAGGGACTGTCATCCAGATAACCAAGAAAATAGATGTTTCACAGACAATCATCACATGAATAGAAAATACAGTTTATGTGTTGCTGCTGAGTAAGAAAAGTAGTGAGGTAAAACAAGTAGGGGATATAAACACAGAGACTGACTGTAAAGTCCTCGCCCAAGTGTCTGGTTGTCTCTCTTTGTGTCCCTTTCCTTCTGTGCTGGTTCATTTAATAAACCTGTTTCACTTTTGTTTATTTTATGGATATTCTAGTGTTTTTTTTTACCTGATTTGTT
Source organism: Notolabrus celidotus (assembly GCF_009762535.1). NCBI lineage: Eukaryota > Metazoa > Chordata > Actinopteri > Labriformes > Labridae > Notolabrus > Notolabrus celidotus. Next base: position 22,545,163 of record NC_048278.1, on the reverse strand, counting down.
AGACACTGTAAGTGTCCTGGGAACATTTGATTTCCCTGTATAACCACAAACCTTTGCATGTTTCTCCATTTGTGTTTAAACCAATATGCCTGGTATAAAGTCTGTATCCAGGTCTCCTATCTTAGTGTTAATCCTTTGTTAAGTGTTTGATTGATGGACTTCGTTCAGCGTGCACTTATTAAAACCTAAGCTGTTAAACTCTTGTTTTTGTTATCTAAATTGCAGTTTTCCAGGTCTTATGTAAACAGTTTGATAAGAGAAAACTACACCGTGTGGCTGATGTCTTGCAATAAATTATATGCAGCGAGTACCAGATTGTAGATGTAGCACAATTTTTACCAGGCCCCATACTTCAGGAAATCAATGAGTCATGATAAAAAATGTGTTGAATGTTGTAGCAGATGCTGATTTATTTTCCTCTGATATAGCGGTACAGATAATTTGACTATCTGTCACCACAAGTGAACCATAAAAGAGGGCACAAGTCATTTCAGAAACTGCACCACAACAATGTATCCATCAACATATCGATTCATTTTCTCCCACTGACACAGGGCCAGGTCATGGTGGCAGCAAGCAGGACAAGGTGATCCAGACATCCTTCTTTCCATTAACATTTTCACGCTCTTGTTGGTGATACTCAAATGCAGGCCCAGGCCATATGGGATGTTTGTTAGTTAATCTGATGTTTCTCCCTGCACCCCTAACTCATGTTTTCCCCTTACATCAGAGAAATGAGAAAGAGGACAGTGGAGGAAAGTTTATTGAAAGATAAATCCATTATCCTGCAGTGTCAGTCTTAAGCAGCGTAAGTTGTAAATATATTTTTAGTTCTTAATTTCAAAAATTGAATCTTAGTTTAAAATCAACAAATTTATGTACAGATCAGTGTTATTTTTTGTGATTTCTAATACCAAATATGAATGACTCGCCAGTTTAGGCTTTCCTGAAATGCCACACCGCCCAATCAAAAATGTCATACTTTTTGTCAAATGAATTCTGCAAAGCATCCACCTGTGTAATGTCATTCTGAGCTCCTCCAAAAGCCTCCTCTCTCCTAGATCCTCAAATATAAGGATGGACAAACCCTATAGCAAGCCCTAGATCTATGATACAACTGTTGATGGAATGTAGTTTGACCAGTAAACTCAAAGCTTGGCCTTCAGGATCAGCTCCCCCTTCACTAGTCCAATACAACACCAACATTACTGCTGATGCTGCACCGACCTTGCTGAATATCTCATCCTCCATTTATCTTTACTTATGAACAAGTTTCTGAGAAACTTGAGCTCCTTCACTCTTAGACAGACACTCAGAAGTGCTCAATGCAATCACAGACACAGACCTTTTCTTGAGATATTAAACCTTAAGAAAGAAATTAAATCCATGCTGTGGCCTTTGCAGCACAATTTGCTGAAACGGTATATATCTCAGAATACAAGTTAATATTTCAGCCCTGCTGTCCTTGGGGTTTTTCAGTATGGGTATTGAACCACAACGAATTAACCAGAATCAGTCAAAATGAAAGAAGGTCCACAGTGTCATCTCAGAAGTCAAAAAGATGTGATTAATCATTTAACTTTAATGAAAAAAGCAAGAGAAGCTGCTCCACCTCTATTTAAAAAGTGAGATTAGTCTAACCTATAGTGCATAAAAGTCAATTGATTTTTTCTTTGCTCTTGCCAGGACTGCATTAGAGAAACTTTCTCTGCAGCTTTTCTGTCCACTTTTTTGCCAGGCAGGTAAACTTTTGGTAACTTCTCTATCTTTTCAGTCTGGCCTGCCTGGGCTAAAGTCAGCTTTTCTTGCTCCATCATTAGAAGAACTCTTGGTGCAGATTGTGCTTGATATGGATGAGGAAGGTTGGATGTTGATGATGGGGTTCAAGAGACAAAGGGAACCATAAGTTTTTATGCACTCACAATGTTGACAGTTACTGTTGGCCTTTGGTATATTTATATTGGTAGCTAGACTATTTGTCCTGACGGTTCCAGAAGAGATGAATGTGATGGAATAAGGGCAAAAATGCTAATTCATGAGCTGTTGTCCAAAACTTTTGGATTTTCTTGACCTCTTGCTTTGATTTTGTCTGGCAGTAGATGTTTGGCGTCAACCTCGTCTCCCAAGACATTATTTGCAATCTACTAAATGTTTGCGGCTATTACTTTTTGGATGAAACATATTGTATATCGCTGCATGAATTTTGCTTGCTGAAATGACTTTTTCCATTCCACAAGGTACAATGATCTTGTACTATTCAGTGTCATAGGGAGGTGGTGTTTGAGGGTGGCTGGTGCCAATAAAAAAATGAATAAGCAATTTCATGCCACACAAAGTAGTTTCACCTGAAATTTGTATTGCAGATGTTGTGAGTGTCAGAAGCTCTACACAGAGGTGTGTCCAGGCTTTTCTGACTGGGGTGGCCTGACTTGGGCTCTGAATTCAACAGGGGTGGCCAGGGTATGTGCGTGCACACACACGCACAGTTTACCAGCATATACCCTCTCTGTCTTCACCATCTACTTTAACAACTATTATTGCCACTGTTATTCCTATGTATTATGTTTTATTTAAAAAAGTAACCATATAGTTGTCCAGACTTCCCTCATCAGCCTTCATAACGTAAGCCATAGCCTTATCTGAGTCCAAAAACTCTGTGTCCTCTCCTCTGTAAGTAATTCGAAGTCAAACTGGGAACAGTATTCCATACCGGACGCCCGTCTGTCACAGAGGAAGCTTTCTGACATCCGTGAAGGCTTTGGCAATACTTACGGTGAAGTCTGGAAAGATGGTGACCGGATCCCTGTTAAAGCGGAGCGGACCGCGCCAAAGTATCTCCATTCAGTCCTGATAGTAGTATAGTTTGGCAACAATAGAGCTGGAGCCCATATCCTCACATTTCTCCTTCAGGGCTGCCAACTCTGTCATCAGGTCACTCACCGTAGTTTGTGGGGTAACCACCTCATCACGTCGACAGCCCCCCCACCACCACCACCTCCTTAGGCTTGATCGATATCTGACCTGAGCGCAGCGGTGCTGTTAATTGTCTCGGTTTTCACCGCTTGTAGTTTACTCCTTAGAAAGTCAAAGTCATCAGCGAGAGCCCTTTTCACCTCCGACTTTATCACCGCTGAGATGTCAGCCTTTAAAGAAAGAATGATTTCTGACTTCAGGTCGTCCATCTCTCTGGCGTCAGGTGAGGGTTGGGTCATTTTGTCCAGACTCTTGGCGACACTCTGGTCCGAGGCAGCGTTCGGCCTATAGTGCTCGAGGATACAGTGTATTTATATTTTAGCAAGCTTGATGCCATCCATTTACTCCAGCGGGTCTGCGTCTTCTTTAGACTTGGTTTGAAAGATCTTTTGATATCTTTTGAAAGAAATGCACTGTTTAAAACTAATTGAAAAAAGAAGCTAATCGGGAGCTCAAGTGAAACACACCTCACTCCATAGCCGGCAAACCACGCCCCCCGCTGGCAAACCACGTGAGTCAGGGACTTCCCTCATCAGTCTGATAAGGTTCTGATTGTTGCATGGGAAGTCATCTGACCCATTACAGTAATCAACTCAGGATCTTGTTTTCTAGAGAAGTTTCCCATTATCATGACAAAACAAGCTTCATTATCTCAAGACAATGGCAAAAAATCCATCTGTAATGGATGGAAAAATATCTTTGTCATCCCCATAGTAACGGGAAAAATAAGCAGAGATATCAAGACAACTTACATGAACACATTCTTGCAAAGAAAACAGAGAAACAGTAGATAAACGATTATCTGCCTTAATGCGCTCCTAACCCGCTGAATATGGCAGATGGTAAATGGCCCGATTCTTTAGACCGTGGGGCTTTAAATATCTCTATAGCATCTTCTCTAAGTGCTCTCTAGCATAATGGATATACTGGAAAACAGTTAACATAGATTGAAATGAGAAAATTGCATGCTGGGATATAGTTAGTGATTGCTGGTTACCAGCTCTTCCTCAGGCGAAGAAATTACTTGAAACAGACACTCAGTGAATGTTTCCTTACACAGTCTCTCACGACTGAAGGAGAACTCAACTGGACTGTGAAATGAATCTAGTCTTATTTTAGCTTCAGGCTGAACTGGTTGTCAGTCTAAGAAATATCAAAAGGCAGAAATAGTAAATGTTTTACAACATCTGGTGTTGTTGTTTCCTTTGATATATGAATTGAGTCACTCTCCTTTCCGTGAATAAGTCTATCTGACATTTTAAGCTGTCAGTTATCAGAGGGGGAAACACAACTTCAAGAAGCCAGCATCTAAGCAGAATGGTTAAAATGGCTGAAATGGGTCATCTATGTCACAAGATGTAATAACTGTTTAGAACATTTCAGACACGTCAGCATGATGTAGTGCTGTGAGCAAATAATGCATTAGCAGTACATTTCAATATCAGTCATCTTGCTTTGTAATAAGAGCATGAAAATAAAGGAATTGAACGAATCTCATTGAGTTGCCAGAGCACGTCCTTCAATATCTGCACTCGGCTGTATCATTCTCTACGTATTATTTGGCAGAGGGGCATACACTGCAGCCTGGTCTCAAACACAGAACCTTTTTCAAGGACTCTGTGACATCTAAAGGTAGTTGTTGTCACTATTTGGCAGAACTGATTCCTTACAAAGGAATGTGAATATTCTTTTTGTTGAAGATGTTGAAAAAGTGAATCCCACTTTCTCTTGGACAAAGTAAGGTGTGAAGCACTGAGAGTAATAATAAACTGAAGGGCTTCAACTTTCATGGTCTTGCAATACATTTGAATTTGAACATTCATTGTTCCTGTTTTAAAGAATCTCAGGTGCAGCCCACAGAGGTCCCCAGCTCCCAGCACGGACCATGTGCATGTATTTTAAAAGACAGGCAATCCAAGTGCCGTAAAGCCTCTCAAAGTATATTGCATACTTTTCTCTGCGCTTGTTCCACAAGATAACCATCACAGGTATTCCTCTTGAAGCATGAAACTGTCCAAGCAATATAAGGGTGTGCCATATTTCTGCGTTTGAACACCATCAGAATGGGAACAATTCAGAGTACATCAAGAAAAGAAAGTCCTCTCCCAGCTTTCCATTATCTACATTCATAATTTTACCGCTATACCCATCGTCACTTATCACAGGTTGCTGAGCTGTTTCTGCGGCTTGTTTGTGTGATCAGCCTCTGTACACAGTTGTGGTTCAGAGGTTTTGTAAGAGTAATTGCTGCTTTTGACATGGATACAGAAGCCATCTATCTTTGAACTGCCCCGTGTTTCCAAGCACTGAGTGGGTGAGTCGGTGGTTATTATTGAAAGAACTACAGATACATACTATATAGGGATTTCATCAGCTTGTTTAATGTAATTTTCTTCCTCTACTTAAAGGTCATACACAAAGGCTTTCATAAATTGAGCTTTCGCTATAGGATAAATGCTTTAGGTTTGCAGTGACTTGGTGTACTCATGATTATCTTTACCTCACAGTTCCAGAACAAACCCTCTTTATACAAATTAATATTTTAAAACTGCCAAGATGCCTGCAACATAGAAATGTCAAAATAAATGCTCCAAATAACATTCAATTCTGTATCAGCTGTTCGTGCTTCCTGTGATTAGTCCCTGTGTTGTCTTCTGTCCTTTCTCATTCTGTCTAGGTGCTGCTGCTTGTTCAATCAGGTAATCCCACTCTGGGGCTTACAAACCCAAGGGCTAGCTTCAGAAAAGTAAGGCTTTGGTGTCTATCAGGAATTTTGTGTTGCCTTATGCTTTTTTAACTAGTATGTGCTGTCTGTGCTTCTTTGTTCATAGATTCCCTGGATTGGAACATGAGGTTAATGTTCTGTGTGTTGTTTGCTTCAGGTTGTGGCAAAATAATTCAGATCTTCCCTGACTTGCAAGCAGATGTTCATAATGAAAACAAAATCAGCAGTTGTAAATTAGAAGTCCAAATGCATTCTGTAGCTAATAGAGTGGCCTTAGTGTGGAACATGAAGTCAATTTTTGCAGTTCCAGATCAACAAGCAGGTAAATAAGCTGAGTGTCTGATGGACAATGCTGAGCACCTTGTAAACCACATTATTTTCAAGAGTCAGTGAAGAATGAAAAGAGCAGGTGTACCAATACATGAGTCTCTGCCTCCTCCAGACATGTGAGTGTCATGTAAATTCCAATAAAGACTAACTAAATGCCAAATCTGCAGAGAGAGACACATTTCATGGTGTTGGTAGCAACTGGGTTTCCATTCACTGTCTGAATATTATAATTCACTATCTTTTTGTTGGGGAGTGCACGGTGGTGCAGTGGGCAGCGCTGTTGCCTCACAGCTAGAAGGTTCCTGGTTGAAATCCCCGGCCAGGCAGGTGCCTTTCTGTGTGGAGTTTGTATGTTCTCCCCGTGCATGTGTGGGTTCTCTCCGGGTACTCCAGCTTCCTCCCACAGTCCAAAACCATGCTCACCAGGTTGATTGATCACTCTAAATTGCCCATAGGTGTGAGTGTGTGCGTGAATGGTTGTCTGCCTCTCTGTGTTAGCCCTGTGATAGGTTGGCGACCTGTCCAGGGTGTACCGTGCCTTCTGCCCGCAGCCAGCTGGGATAGGCTCCAGCCCCCCGTGACCCCCTAACGGGATAAGCGGTCAAGATGATGGATGGATCTTTTTATTGGACTGCAGGAAAACGGCTGTGTGGATGGCAACACAGGTAAAATGTTTCAGCTGTAGTGTCATCCTGGAAGGCTGAAGAAGTCATCTGAAACTGATTCAGCTTCAGTTTATCTTTATAGGCAGATACCTGCATGCTCAACAGGCTAACCGTCTAATTCAAGTAGTCATCACTAAATGCTGACCCTATTCTTGTTACTCTAGCTGCTGGTAAACAATGGCAACATACAAAAGAGGAAATCATGGGGCCTAGCGGTTTAACCCTTTAAACTGCCTCCTCGACCAAATAGTTTAGCACATTTTGAGTCACTATATTTCAATAACAGGAGTGCCTAACTGAACACAAACTGATTTAGCCATCTCTACCACTTGGTAGCGGTATGCAAAACTAAAGAAATCCGCCAGATGGCACTGTGGCTGTAATTGTTGGTCACCCCTCCCCTCCACCAACAAGGAAGTCACAACTTGAAAATCATCCAAGACCTTTTGACTTTTTATGATGAAAATTTGAAAGGTAGGAAGGGTTTTTTACATGGTATTAGTGATAGAGGCTTACTGAACAGAATATGTTATTTGATAGCAGAAAAAAGTAAAATTCTATGTCTAATAATTTTCTTAAAACGTGCTTAACCAAATGGTTGATTTGTTGCTTCATGGTGTGTGTAGCAAAATTAAGCTAATACAATTAAAATTGACTATTTGCCATAAAACCAACCCAATTGACCCTTTTAGATCACCCATTACTGTAGAAATGACAAATCATCATTAGCACATTATGATAATCTGAAAAGTTCCTTAGTGAGTAATATTTGTCAGTTTCTGAGTTCATATTAGATAATGTCGTAAAAATCAAGAGTAAACATGTGGAAATCATAATTATCACAGCTAATTTCCTTGAAACTAATGACACAATGTGCAACGCTAATATTACTACCATTAATTAATCTTGTCAATTATAATTTCATGTTTTACAATTACTAGATGGACACTAAAACATTCTACGGCAAAAGACCACGCATTTCTCTGGCACTCGTACCAGAAAATCCTCAAGACTCAGACGCTGATCTGAGTGACAGTGATGATGACCCAATTGAGGATCCTGATTATCAGCCTACACAAGCAGAAGGTACTGGTGACAGTTCTTTTGAATCTCTGGATGAAGAAGAGTCTCCTTCAACAAGCAGATCATCTACACAGCCACCTCGTAAGAAGAGCAGAAAAGGTAAACACACCTTAAAAACAGTTTCCTTGGAGGAGACAGAGGACTCTCCTGACCCAAGTTACTGCTCAGGGCCGAACAAAAGCACAAGAAGAATCTGGAAGCATGAAGACATAGAGGAATTCGAGGTTCCAGATTCAAGATTTGAACCCCCTGAGGTTGTACACACACCCTTACAGTACTATAAAATGCTGCTCACAGATGAGATGATAGAGCATATTGCCCATCATACAAACCTGTACTCTGCTCAGGAGTTGGGAGATCCCATAAAGACTAGCCCTGAAGAAATTGAGGATTTCTTAGCGATCCTTCTCTACATGGGTGTTTTCAACTTCCCATCGCTGGAGGACTACTGGCACCATGAGTCCCGTTTCAACATTATCGCTGACATCATGCCAAGGAAGAGATTCCAGCTGTTACGCAGGTACATTCATTTCAGTGATAATCAGCACATCAGTGAGAGTCCGGACCCGATTTTACAAAATTCGTCCCCTCTTTGAGATGCTTCGTCACCAGTGTCTCCTGATACCATCCACTAACAAGCACAGTGTGGATGAAGTCATGGTGGCATATAAAGGCACGAGGGCTGGCACTCTCCGCCAATATATTGCCAACAAGCCAGATAAGTGGGGCTTTAAACTGTTCTGCCGAGCACTCAGAACACTCTGCAAAACAATAAAACACCCTCGGCTGTCTGTTGTCTTTTGTGACAACTTCTTCACAAGTTTCAGCCTGGTTCAGAGCTTGCACAGCTCCTTGGGTGTCAAGTGCATTGGTACTGTGCGACCAAACCGCACTGGTGGAGCTCCCTTGATGGCAGACAAAGACCTGATGAAGAGGGGCCGTGGAGCCTGTGACTACAGGTCTGCTGAAGGAGTGATTGCAGTAAAATGGTTTTGACAACAAATGTGTCAACCTTCTGAGCAATGCCAGTGGGATCCTGCCTCATTCAACTGTCAAACGGTGGAGCAAGAGTCCAGAGCAAAGATTGCAATCCCATGCCCATCACTCATCCCTGCCTACAATGAGCACATGGGAGGAATTGATCTTTCCGACATGCTGGTACACTTGTACAAGACCCCAGCCAAGTCAAGGAGATGGTATCTTCCCCTGTTCGGATACGTCCTTGACTTGTGCATCGCTAACGCCTGGCTGGTCTACAAGAGGGACTGTGCCCTGCTGAAGCAGAAACCGATGTCTCTGAAAAGGTTCCGCCTGGCTGTCGCCCACAGTTTGCATCAATACACAAGCCAGCATCCAAAGTTGGCCGACCATCATTGAGCTCTCCACCACGACAGAAGAAAGGCTACACACCCAGACCCTCACGACCAAAACCACAACCAGATGTGCGCTATGACAACTTGGGACACTGGCCTCTTCACTGTGACAAGCGGGGACGATGCAACCTCTGTCAAAAGGGTGTGTCAAGGTGGAGATGTCAGAAATGCAAAGTTTTCCTGTGTTTGAACTCAAACCAGGAATGCTTTGTTGCATATCACCAGAAGTAAAGTGGGCCTAATGCTCAAGAAGCATTTGTGCTGTTGCACAGTCACACAAACGAGGTGTGTTGAGGTGAAAAGATTGGAGACAGAAGGTTTTGATATGTTTGGCCCATAGACTGTAAAAAATATGGACGTAGTATCCGTGACGTCACCCATCTGTTCCTGAGAGCTGTTTTGAAGCAAATCGACGGCGGCAGCCATATTGGTAATGCGGAACTCAACTAGGCAGAGTGTGACGTAGTGTGAGTCTCTTAGCCAATGGCTGTGTGTTCCCGACCGGGAGTCACGTCAGTCATGTCCTTATTTGGGCAAAACTCATAATCTTAATATCTTCTTAACCGTCACGTTAGAAAAAAATTCACCCCCGTACAGTGTATGCCATTAGAGAGATTAGCGTTGTAGGGCCAAGCCGTTTTTTGAACCAGGCTGTAAACATGTTTATTAATGCTGCAAGATCGTCTTTTTCCCATTCATATCTATGTGGTTTCCGGTGTTTCTGCAGCCAGCCTCAAGCGGATTTTCGATGTATTGCAGTTTATATCACTTCCGCATTGGCTTCATCGTTTGAGACCGGAGTTTGCCGCTTGGTTTGGCCGTGATTTACCGTGTTTAAAGATCTTTTTCAAAGGTTAAAGGTCAAAGGTCAAATAGAAACCAGCAAGACTAGTTCAATCATCTCGTTAAAAATACGGATCTTGTGCCTCAAAAGCATTAGTGTTGTTGCACCACTACAGTTGAGTTGTTTTGAGATATTGAAGACAAATACATTTTTCCTCTGTTCTGCATTATTTCTTCTTTTAGTTTTTGAATGCAAACATGAATGTTTTGCACAGTAGCATTTAATCACAAGTGTAATGCATGTGAGAATTTGTGTTGTTGCACTTTTACACAGATTTTGTCAACATGAAAAAAAATTTCTTGGTGGGGTTGTTAAAGGGTTAAGTGTGTGCCCCATGTACAGAGGTTATAAGCCTCATCACAGCAGTTACTGGTTTGACTCCCGGCCTTGACCATTTGCTACACATCTTCCCCCTCTTTCTTCCCCCATTTCCTGTGTCTCTCCAGCTATCCTATCCAATAAAGGGAAAAATGCCAGAAAATATAAATTGGAAAGGAAGTAATAGATGTAAGTTCTTTACTGCTAACTGCTTGCTGCACTGAAACCCCCTGGAATCGGCTTGTGCTCACAGATGCAATATTTTTACAGGATGTTATAGCTAAAACAAACATTTACAAGGATGTTAGATACATCGTCAGCTTGCTGTTGGAACATTAAGGGTCTGTGTCCACTATCTCATTTATTTATGTTTACACCGTCAGCATCACTTCTCACTGACACTTACTGTGGCTAGATTATACAAGTTGTCCAGGGGCACCTCTGCTCCCCTTAGTTAGACAGTTAGGTCTGTTTTGATGTACTGTGCAAGCCAAATGTTTGCTTTCATTCATCAGTTTTACAAAGAAATGACAGAAACTGTGTCAGGCTCAGCTGAACGTCTGTAAATGAACACAACTGATGATGACTGGTAAAATGTTAGTCTATAAATACCAAAAATAAAACTCATGCCACTGTTACATAAATATTAAGTACCAAACTGATGGGTTAAGCTTAAAATCTATATGATGAACTGTAATGACTCAAAAGTAAATTCTGACAACACTGACAGGTAACAGGAGACACAATTTTGATTTTCCATTAGGTGGCATTACCTTGTACTGCTCTACACGAAGCTGAATTTTGGTTAGATGCTTTCAACACATACATACTGTATGTCAAGGTCAACTGTTTTTGCTACATGGTAAACTGGTATTTGGTTTTCTTTTTTCAGTATGAAATAGGAATATAAATGATGAACACCCTTGAATACTTTGACATTAAATTTTCATGAAACTCTTGCTAGTTCTGCTGGTTGCCCTGCAATCGATTCAAAAAGACTCTTCAGCATGCTGTCCTTTTTCTGTATATTCTCACCTGGATACTGAAGGAAATGGTTTGTGTGCCAGCTCCACATTACCGTGTTGGACAGTTTTCAGAAGAACTTTCCTTCTTTGATGCTTTCTTTAGAGGGTAGTTTTAAAAGTCATTCCTTGGGTCGGTAGACTGAAAATGCAGAATTGAGTTATTGGTGTTTTGAGAACACAATTATGGAAAGAGAATTATGTTGTTCTTCTGTAAGTAGTGACTAGAATATTTAATGAGGTAAAATGCAATTCTTTTAAAGCATCAAAAGGATATTCAGATGCAATGAACCTTTCAGCAGGGACTTCATACAAACTTCAGCGGTGAATGGATTTGGAATAACGTGATATACTGCAGGATGTTGTGGCATAATTGGAATTTTACAGCACTCAGAAATGGCTTGAATGTGGAATAAATTGTTCTCTGATGAATTAAAAGACAGCTGCAAATATTTTAAGGTTTATAACTTGAGTATTAGACATCATAAATTAAGTTGCTGCTTCAGCTTCTAACTTTTCTTGAAACAAATGCTCAATGAAACCAAATGCATGTTGGCTAAGTTTTTTGAATACTTAATTTGATGAATGATTAAATAGACAGAACTTTTCTTTTTTGTGTGCTTTAAAAACAGTGTTTTCAGTTAGAATTGGCAAGTACAGAATATCAATATATATACATCATTGCCCACTAAATATTGGCCTTTTGTCCCCTCAGGTGTGCTTAAACTACAGATTAGGAACTTCATTTTAAATCCATAATTATAGAAAAAAATATTGGTAATGTTATTGGTATCAGCCAACAAAAGCAGGTAATTATTGGTTATCTATAACAGCTAAAAATATATAATTATATCCTGAATTCCTTATAGGAACCATTTACCAATATCTGTATCAGCTGCAAAGAGCCTCTTTTTGTCCTGTAGAATGTCAATTTCACTGTAGCTAGCAGGTCACACAGGCTGCAATCTGGCTTACTGCAGTTGTATGGAATTAAAATAAACTATACCACTGTAGTCTAATTGCATGAAGTTATTAAAAAGGTGTTAAAATGACTGTTGCAAGAAGAAATTCTGCAAAAAATCCCCATGAGGCCCACCCTCATGCTCTCTCTCTCCTACTCACACCCCTCTACTCATTCCCTTGTCAGCATTTACAAGTTGTTCCCGCCTTTTCACCATTCACATCAAATGCCACATATCTGCATGCATATCCGGCCTATCAATTGCCAGCTTGCTCATTCAATTACACACCTGTAACCTGTTTGCTGATCACTTCTCAGTATTCAAACCGGAGAGTCTCAGATGCTGGTTGCCAGATTGTTGTTTGTGCTCCTGCCTGCCTCATATCCAGCATGTTGTATATAGTGCGAATTATTTTAATTTGAATTCTGCTTGTTTGTCTGTTTGGAGTTTGCCTATTGCCTCTGTACCTGGACTGCTTTTTGGATTTTTGAACTTTGGAACGGACTGTACTCTGCTCTGCTTGTTGATTCATTCAAATTTCTGGACGTGGATCTCATCTGAACTTTGACAACACGCTTTTTAGGTCTGTCCCATTTACTGTATAAATAGTGAACGTAGTATCCGTGACTTCATCCAACTGTTTCTGAAGTGCTGTTTTGAAGACCATCGTTGGCGGGAACCATATTGGATATGCTGAACTCAACCTAATTTCTGTCGAGGTAAAGAGGCAGGCTTTGAGCCTCCTAGCCAACAGCTACAGTGTTTTTGCTTGTCAATCAAGTCAGCTGTGCCTCTCATAATGAAAATTGGTTTCAATTCTCGTGGCCAGAGGTTGCCGCTTGGTTTGTCCTGAGGAGGACAAACAGACAGCTTTTAAAATGCCTCATTTTAAAATGCATTTCTGATCAACACTTTTGTGCAATCATTTGATGCACAAATTCTTCAAGTTAAAATCAATAGATGTGTCACACAAATTGCTTCATTATATACTGGATGGCTGTGATGGTTATCAGTCAACCAGGTAATTCAAAGCTGGATCCGAAAAGGCAACTGGACTTGGTAGATATTCTGGAATACATGTTTTCTTGGCTGTCTTATCATACTCTCTGTATACTGTAAGGGTATTCTTCCCAAAATGCAAAGCAATATGTCAGTGAAGGTTCTCAGACATTCATCCAGTCTTCTCACATTTACAAGAGGTTCTACTAGTCCAGTTGCCTTTTCAGATCAAGCTTTGAGTTAAATATAAATTATTTGATGTTACCATGCTGCATAAAAGATTAGCTTCACATTTGGTTCGAACAAGCCCTCAGGAAGACTTTTTTATCACACATGTTGGTTCTCCTTGATTTAAAACAGAATCTAATCATCACAAAACAAAGTGCATTAGATACATTTTACCCTACCAACCCATACCATGGACATCCATTACAAGTAAGCTGGAGAAGTAATGCTTTTATACATCTATGTTGCAGTCCCTGTTGATGTAGTCCAATTTAATTAATAGATTTCCAGAACCATGCTTACATTATTGTGCTTTGGTTTCTTCCATATGCATTAAAAACATCAATATAATTTTCTGCTTCACCTCATAAAATACTGCAAATTCACTTGTTCAATTACCTTGAACAAGAACACCGGCTTTATTGATTGAACTACAGTTTGACATGATCTAATGTAGACTTAATGAGTGTTCCAGGTTGTATTTCAAGGCTTCTGTGTTAGTCACAATGTCACAGTGAATTATGAGTTTTTCTTTCCTACACTGGAGCACAGAAGTTTCTAATTCACTTCAACACTTTACACAACACCTAATTCATAGTCCATAAAAGAATAAAGGGGGACAGACTAAATGTTTCATTCTGATTGTCTGCAGTTAATCCCAGTTGACCTGCACACAGCCTCATCTCTAGTCATAACAATCAGAAATGAAACCTTACAAGTCAAAGTACAGACTTTGACTTTTCTGATTTCTCACATCTGAAGCTGCATCTAATATGACAGCAACATTAATCACAACAGGTAGGTGATTACATTCAATATGATGAATAGATGTCTCAGTAGAGCACAATGGTTTTTCATTAGCAATCCTCACAGCTGAAAAGGTGCAAGAAGATGAACACAGGATAAATATATCACCTCAGCTGTTGGAACATTTTCTTCTTGTGGTTTCTATGGGGTAGCTGGACAAGTCTTTTGGAAATGGGACGAAACTATATTTGACTGTCACTTCAAATCCAAATTTGTTAAGCTTGAGTGATCCAAACAAAAATGTCTTCATAGGACCCACAACTAGCACATGTCCATCTCTCTCCCCTGCCACAGTGGTCTGGCACTGCTGCAGCTATTTTGGCTTTATACCAAAGCTCTGCAGGACATGCTCTGGATAGAGATCAAGACAGTCCCATAGCTCACAGAAACAAACATTTTAACCTCCAGTTAAAGTAAAAAAAAGAACAAAGTCCTACAGTGTAAGGTTGGAAGAAGCTGGGGTTTTTTTTATTATCTGTCTGTGTTGTCTCTAACAGTCAACAGTGAGCTAATTCAGTGGTTGTACAGAGAGACCTGATAGTATATGACCTTACCAGAAAATGACCCTACCTCTCAGTGAATTAATTCCCTCTGTAAATATTATCTTCACAAGTTAATGGCCTACTTGCTAGATGAAGTCTGGTGTTTGTTTTATATTTTTATTTTGGTGATATAAAGAAGAGCACAGTTTGGAACCTGTGATGAACACTACCACATAAGCTAATTAGGACATGCATATCTTACACCCCATCCAAATATGGTCTCTTCTACAGAACAAGATGGCAACAACCAGTATGCCAAACTTGATGCTTTACTTTACAGGAAAAAGGGGTAATTGCCTTTTTTCTGAACACATTTCCTTCAGAAAAGCACTATTTATCTGTATATTGACAACACAACTTCTGCTCAGTCTAACAAAAGTGTAGAGCTGCACATTTTCAGAGTGCTGGTAAAGTAGATAAGACAGGGAAAAATCATTGGCACCGTAGTGTGAACAAGTGTGGTGTACTTTGTAATATTTTCAGCTGGGGCACTGCATTTTATAATCTCTGCAGAATATTTCTTGGCCCACTTAGAAGCCAATAGTGCACTTTGTAATGTTTTTCTCAACAGGATGAGTATCCCAGAGTGCAACCATCCAAGTAATCTTTGGGAGTAAAGGCAGGGTCAATAACAACTGTCAACAAGTTTGCTAAGTCCTGATCCTCTAAGAAGTTATTCTGAAAAGGCGTTTTTCGACCGCAGGAACTTTACCCCAGAACTAGAGACCTTACCCCTGAACTAAGTGTGTTTGGACTGGAGGAACCAGGGTCTAAATTTAGTTCAGGGGTAGATAATCTCCCCCCAGAAAAGCCCCTGCTTGGGGGGTAGTACTTTTCAAAGGTCCTGGGACTTTAGGTTGAACCTAACGGTGTTTGTGAAGTTTACACAGTTGTTGAAACACAGAGGGAGTTCCTGCGAATGCATACTAGTTTAGTTTTTTATTAAGATTTCAAAGTATTATTTAACTTTTTTTTTTTTTCCATACGTCACTGGCCTGATTTGCACAATCTACCCGGGACTTCAGCCCGCGGTCGAAACGCAGACAACAATGGGGGCACAGGAACCTTTTAGTTCCCGGTAAAGTAGTTCTGGGGGCTAAAAGACCCTGGAACTCTTGGTCGAAATGCACCTAAAGTAAATTTGGTTTATGCAAATCCAAAGCATATTTTAGGATAGGCTGCTTTAGTTATACCTAAAATAATTTTGATAACCTATATTTTGAATTCTTTCATCTTTGTTTTTATCTTTAATCAACAGCTGTTTTGGGCCAAATAGGATTAACATTACATATCTCCTTTCTACTACTCAAACTAAAAATAATGCAGTGTGTTAGAAGCTGTTTCTTTAATAAGCTAGAAGTACATTTTGTGCCCATCGCCATCAGACTGTTAAACAGTAACAGAGGCCACAGACTGCACCACGAATGGCCCTGATCCCCCTCTCTGTTTTCGCAGTAGGCTACTGGAGCACATATGAGTTTTTTTCAAGCTGGCATGTCCAAGAGCTGTTGTATACGGAAATTGTCAAATTAAAGCCTAAGCAAAGCCATAGCTTGTGATTCATTCCTGTTTTTGTGGAGTGACATCTTCTAACCTTGAATCAAAGTCAACATTTCTCACGTTCAAAAAGGCCGGGTGCTGTTTGAAATAAGCCCAGTGTAAAGAGAAGCTGTGTGACATTTGGGTGGCAGTTTTACTATTATAGAAGAAATACAAGCAAGCCCATCTTTGCTCAGTGTTGTCATATTCCTGTGATGATAGAATCCAACTGTGGCAAATTTAAAATTGATGATGGGATTTTCCTGGGAATCTATGGCAATCAACATCTGTCGATAGCTCCTGCTGCCTGGCCCCTTGATGACACACTGAGAAATCAGCCAGGTTGCCTCTTACATAACATGTTCTGTCTGAAAACCTATGACAGTTAGAGTTAGCAGGAAAGGAAAATCATGTCCACATAAGCCACCAGGAAGTTAAGTTCATTAACTGGAGTGCCACTAAAACCCTACTTATTTTCATATACTTATCACATTCAATTTTTTTTTATATGATGAATGAAGACCCTATTTTCAGAAGTTTGAAAAAAGTCTATCAAACCATGGCATCTTTATACCATGTGTTGATGATGGCAGAGCAGATGGATGAGCAGATGGATGATGAAAATTGAAACAAATGTGTCCTGTTATAGAGGCATCAGATATACAACAAGGAGGCATATGGATTTCCTGTGTAAGTTGTATTCCTGAAACATATTTAAGCTGTATCAGTATTTCTACACCAAAAATTGGTCGAGTGATGATGTAAAACTGACAGGGTCACGTACAGTGGTGGCCAAAATTATTAGAACACCTGACAGATCTGAATATATTGACCCTTTTTTGCCCCCAAAACATGATTTCATTTCATAAATTTCATGAAACATGCAGATGGTTGCCCTGAGCACAAAAAAATCAGATGAAGTGAATCCTACTGTGTATGTTTTTTTAAATAACCTGGTGCAATTTTATCCGTGCAATAACATACCTATCTATTTATCAGATAGAAGTGTACATAGTGTGTATACATCCGTAATAGTTGCCATATTTTATTCTATTTTATTCAATTCTATTTTACCTTTATCATTGCTATTATTATTGTTGTTATATTTTTTAACTATGTTAGTACATTGTTGTTTTCCTCTGTCCTGTGTTGTAAGCTGCTGTAACAAAAGAATTTCCCCCAATAAAGTATATATTATCTTATCTTACTGATTTAATCCACTTTTAACTTTAGTATTTGGTTTGTCCACCTTTTTGCAGCAATTACGGCAGCACGTCTCTCTGGCATAGTGTCATTATATTTCCTGAGAGCTTCAACACTTATTTTATCCCATGCCTTCTGCAACTCAAGCCAAAGGCTTTCCTTTGAATGTGCGATAGATCTGTCAAGTTTATTTTCCAACTCGCCCAAAATTTGCTTGATGGGGCTGAGGTCTGGACTTTGAGGGGGCCAGTCCATCATTATCAATGTTCCAGCAGATTCCTTCTGTTGGAGGTAGTTCCAGCAATAGTTAGAAGAATTCTAGGGGTCATTGTCCTCTTGGAAAATAAATCTAGGCCCAATAAGACGACTCCCAGATGGTACTCCATGCCTCACCAGGATGTTGTGGTATACTTTCTTATCCATGAGGCCATCAAATTTCACTAAGTCACCTGTTGTTGTCCGTCTGAAAGTTTATTTTTTTCTACCTCTCCCCTTTCGGTTCTGGTGTGAATTGGTGGCATCATGGCGGTCTGTGTACTTTTTGATGCTTGGACTGCATCTCAAGTCCTTGGCTATGCAGCAGTAACTCCAGCCAGCAACAAAAAGTGTCTTTGAATCCCCCTAATTATTCGCCCACAGAATTTTGACATGGAGGGATGCTCTACGGCATAAAAAACAGGAAACATGTCTGAGCAGACAGTCCGTGTCCGTTGCAGATGATGACAAATATTCAATATCGTAGACCGCACACTGGTTAACCTACCAATTGTTTTTAATCAACTCCAACCGTGTTCATTTTGCTTTACATTAATTATGAATAACTCCAGACATGCCGACAGGTTTTGATCTCATGTGAATGAATGTTCTTTGTTCTTAAATGGTCAGCTGCCACACACAGGCCATTCATTCAAAATAATAATCAGGAGTAAAACAATAATCTTGATGGTAAGTCCCGTCAACAATTAAATCTTTCTTAAAAAAAAAAAAAAAAACTATTTCAAGTGATAAAAGTTTGAGTCTGTGTCCTCCGGTAAATTTACATATGTGTTTTTCTGTTTTAAATCACCAACAATATTTTCTATAGAGAGTTAACTGTGCACATGGGAGAGTTGATAGGTACTGAAAGCTTTGTAGATTTTTAAAGTAAATCGTTACAGAAAACACACATTTGTTATAGGAAGGAATCAGCTGACAGCTTGTGCTGCTCAACATCATTTCAAAAGCATTTTGCAGGGCTCGATAGAGAGCGAAACGTAAAATACATTTTAGGTATCATGTCTAAAAATGCACTGTACCAATACATGATAATTCTCCGCCACAGACAGATTTACTTTGCTGCACCACGCTCCAAACTGATATGAAATCTTGTGTACATGGACTGAGAGCTGGCGTGGGATTTGAGCGTATTCTCCACCCATGTTCAAATTGATAAATGCCGACCTTTGCGTGGAAATGGTCATACACCCTGTTTTCGGTCGTACGCACGTTTGATAAATGAGGGCCAATGTCTTTATGCCACCTCTGCAAAAGTCAGTGTCCCAGTTTGGCCACCCCAGTCAAAACAGTCTGGCTTAGCCCCTTAGACAGGGATGACTAGTTTTGAAGGAATCTGTTGAATTAATTTAATTATAACCACAAAGCACCTGTGGGATAAAGCTCATTATAAAGAGCTTATAAAATATTTAAACTCCTGATTCAAATTCCACAGACAAGGATAAGGCAGTTCAAAACGTGTTTAAAAAGGGGTTTATAGTGTTAATAAGAAGTGCTTACACTTTCACTCCAGACAGGAAGACCCCAGCTTGGAACCCTTAACCCTTTTGCTGTGAGGCGACAGTGCTAATCGCTATTCTAACATGCCACCTTGGCAACAAGATATCAATGGTAAATAAATTATATTCTTTGGTGTGTGCACACAGTGTCTTTATGCCACCCTTGCAAAAGTCTTTGCCCCAGTTTTGCCATCCCAGACACTTAAGTCTGCCTCGGCCCCTGGAGATAAGAAATTGTTTGCTTACACATAGTACCACACATTATTAAGAGAAGACTGTGAAGGAGCAGGCCAGACTGTTGCTGTAGATGAAATTCCCGCTGGGACAGTCATACTCCTACACTATCCATGCTTATTAATGCATGAAATTGAAGTGATTATGCTAGTCCCACTGAACTTTTCATTTTTACATTTGTCATCTGATAAAAGAACACACGCAACAATGATTCATAAAATTCAAACACTGAGTTTAAGGTCAGATGCTGAAATTCAACCCCCCATTATACATCATCATATAGTTTAGAGCCTGAGATGCAAGTCATGTCTTTAAACCTTGTTTCTATGTGCTTCATCAATCATTTCTCTGAAAATGAAAGTGTGTGGAACAGTAATGTACAAATATTTCCGACTATATTTTTCAAGTGTCAAAAATCCTTTTGCAGGAGACTGCATTCAAATATTTCAAATCATAATGTTGCCAGAATACTAGTTATGCTTGACAAAAGAGCAAATCAAATGTCCTTGGTGAGAATTTGTAGTCATTGTGCCTGTTTAGATAGTGCTTGTATTGTCTATCACTGGGGGAGTATATTGTCTGACTTCTTATAGAAACCCTGGCTTGTGCAGGAAGCTCTTTATGTAATTCACCTCAGTGCCAGTAATAGCCTCCTCTTGTGTGATTAAATCTTAATGTGTTCAAATCTACGGTGGCCTGACCTGAGCAATAATAATGTTGCAGACGTCAAACTAACCATGCTATTGAAATAATATCCAGTGTGGCATAAAGTACTTGAGTAGTTCTTAAATCAATATATTCTGGCCACAGAACCATTGTCTCAAAGAGGAGACTCTGCTTACTTCTTCCTCAGGCTTAAAGATAAATCTTTTTCAGAATTCAAACATTCACCTCAGGGTGGGAAATAATAGGATTTCTAGTCCTAACCACCAGACAATGAGGTCCTTTATCAAGATTTGAAAAGGCTTGTCGAGGAAAATTAATTGCAAGGACACTTCACAGCATGAGAGACTGGAGAGAAGACAGGGTGAATGAGAGAATTCTTGAAAGTCCCATTTCTGTATGGAGTTCATTGGGCTATATAAAAAACCTCAAAGACTTAAACAAAGCATTTAATTAGCAACGCTTTTGTGCTGATTGAAAATTAATTCTCTCTTTAATGTTATTAAAAAATGGTGTGTGCTCACTTCTATGCATTGAATTTAAAGACTATGCAAAAAAAAACAATACAGTTATAGAAAAAAAAAGACTCCAACATTAACAATGTGGGGTAAGATGAAGATTTAAAGTAACTTTCCATTTTAAATACTTTAAAAACAATATAGAACAGTTTATTTGACTTAACAGTTTTCATTTGATCATGTTAACACTTCCTCCTCCATTCCTTTCACCTTAGTTTAAAATCCGTGCGGGGACTCAGCTGAGTCATAGAAATAGGAACAGGAAATGACATCAAGCTGTCGGGTTCTGCCCAATCAGAAATAAGAAGTTTTGTCCTTACTCTTTTCGTTTTCTGAAACAATGTTGTGTTTTGTGAGATATTGTGGTGTTTTGTGAAATGTTGTGTTTCCTGAATTGTTGTTGTGTTCCCTGAAATGTTGCTGTGTTTCCTGAATTGTTGTTGTGTTTTTGCCTTCAGGGCCACCGTAGACTATAATGCAGTTATGCAACAAAGCGTCTATCTCTGTCTTAATCTTCCAGTGTAACCAGAGACTCCAGTCTGCTGCTCACTCCTTTTAATTCGAAGATAAACCACTGAACTGTGGCTGCCTGCTCTGCTCTGCTGATCATGCTGCATGTGTTAGAGAGTACAGCCTTCAGCCTGTGTTGGAAAAAAAAAGTTTGTTTGGTAATTTAATGTTTTTCATAGTCCAATGAAGGTGAAGGGGGCTCCTTTTAATTTATGTCTGAAGCAGGGAAGTATGATACAATCACAAGTGATCCCTGCAAACCCATGGTTGATGCAAAGTGTGAACACTCATACTTACAGCTGTCACTTGTTATCTTATTGCCAAAATCTATATGTTAATTTAAGATATAAACAGCCTGTAAGTGCAGCTAACAACCCAGTAGACCTCATTTGCCCACTCTATAAAATCTCAGCCTGCAGTTCAGCAGAAATAGTTTTACTATCTCTGTTCTCCTCAAAATGAAATATCCCTTTCAAATGATTTAATTTTTCTACCAAAACCATTACACCTTATTTACTCGGGCACAGTCTGAGGTTATGTGGTGAAAAAAAAACAGTGAAGATCAAACAGTAGGCAGTAAAGTTAAATGTAACACTAAAAATACCTTTGCGATTTGGATGCCCTATTTCCAACCGTTGCATCCCTCTTTTCAGTACAGCAACAGGCTCCTTATCTTGCCATTATGTGTAGCCATGCTGAAAAGGTATGAACACTTCTGAATTCAAAATGCTTCTGTTTTTTTTTTTTTTACAAACTAGTTCTTTAAGGTGTATCTCAACCTTTTTTCCTCTAATCAACAAAGCCCATCCAGAGCCAAATAAGATTAAACAAAAGTTTTCACAGAGAAGAACTTGCAAGCTAACTCTCTTGAATAACAAGCATTGTTACCCAAAATTATACAAAAGAATCTATGGGAATTGTAGTGGCAATAACAATCTACCAACAGTATCAGTTTTTTATTGCCAGGACAAGGTGAAATTATGTTTTCATCACACAAATAATAAACACACATAATCTTGTCATAGCAGCAGTACAATGGACAGATCCCACAACCCCTTGAAATGTCATTACCTCATAAAATGCTATCACTTGATGCAGGCTGCATAGTCCTGGGTTCAAACCCTTTTCCACCAAATGGTTGGCTCAGTTTCCATTACTATGGCAGTGGTAATTTGAGCCAGTTAGTATAATTTACTTTGAAGAAATGCATGGGATTTTCAAAAGACCGCGGCGACTCGAGCAGAAAGCATTGCTGTGGACACCAAAGAGACACCTGAGGGGCTTTGAATTGGAAAACTATACAGGCTGGCCATCCTGGTGGCCACAGTCCAACAGAGCAAAGGGATAAAGGAGACATAAAAACATTATTCAAAATAACGCTTTATTTGTTCACTTCAAAAAGTAATACATTTACACATGCATGGACATATTCTAACAGCTTGAAAGGATAATGTAATTTTAATTGTGTAATTGTACTGATGAGAAAATTCTGCTTACCTTTTAAAACTATGATACACAGTATTTAACTCAGAATATGTACAGCTATAAACGTTTCTGTTTCGTATTGTAAACCTGAAATAAGGAGAAAGTGTTGTAGATCTTAAGAGTTTTCTAAAGCCACTACTGTTCAAATTGTTGTGCTTGAACTCGATCTCTGCATGAAAGCGTGTTATTGTCTGATTGAAGAGTTTCCCTGTGTGTGTAACTGACCTGCTCACAACCCATTTATCTGGCTTGATGAAGAAAATGATGATGTCCTTACCCCCCTTTTGGCTGTATTCAAAAACAGCCAGTAGGCGGGTCAAGTCTTTTGTATTCAAAAATGTTCATACATATATTATCATTGAAATGGCTCACTGCATCTTCCAGCAGCTCACAGTTTGGGTGTTTACCATAATGACTTGAAAATGGAGTGTTATCCATAATGCTGAATTCTTATTGAAGTATTTTAAGTTGACAACAGGGTAGTCTCTCTGAAACACAAAAGTGAAAAGTTAATTTGAAAAACAGCAGTGAAAAATAATTGGTACCTAGATTTTAAACAGCTGAAAACATACTGAATCACCCGGAGCAATAGAAAATGAGGTGTAACTTTTAAAATGAGTTAGCTTAACCGTGCTGAGAATGTGATATATATAGAGAAATGGAGTTTCAAAGTTAATTCTGTACCCAGTATGCAGCAGTTAACAACACAGACACATCACAGGTAAGTTTTCTGTTGCTTTTGATCACTTCATCTCTTGTTCTTTACATAGGCTATGTGACTAGCATGGGTGTGTTTAAGGTCATTTTAAGAGGTGCTTAAGTCCGCCTAAATTTTATCCCAGCACCAGATTTGTTGTTTAGCAACATTACAATTTTTCAGTTTCAATATTTCATATTTTGTCTTTGCACTATTTTCAATTAAAAGTAGGGTTCAAATGAATGTCTAATCATCAAAATCAGTTTATACTAACCCTTTAGAAAGCATACTAACTTTTCATTACTGAGGTTGTAGTTAAGTTAGGTCTTAAAACTTTTGATGGGTTGCTGATGGTAGGTCAAACTCCATCTGACGAGGTCATGTGAAAATCATGTAATAGTATCATAGACTAAATGTCAGATTTAAACCTCAAAAATGACCTTCTATGCTCAGATTTCTAATATGCACTGGATTTTCTCTTTTTTTGTGCTGTATGGTCAGCAAATCATTGTCTAACTTAAAATATTTTCTTCTAAAACTGGCTATACTTTACACTTTACACCAAAAGTAAACCTAACTTAATGTTAAACATTACTTCTGCAAACCATTAATGAGTAGGGATGAAACATGGGCGCGCAAAAAAACTGTGCAGAACTGAAAGTTCAATCCCAAGTCTTTTCATTGAAACAAAAGGTCTTGTAATGAATGAAGTAAAAAAAAAAAAAGACTTGAAAGGCTGTGTAAAATCAAACATTTTCAGAGGAAGCTGAAAGAAAAACTCAGATACATGGCTATAACATGAATACACTTGCAGGAAAACTTAGACATACATTTATTTGACTGCACTTGCCCCTGCTGGGCCAAGAACACACTGCACTCTGCCATTCACAACTTCCTGGTCTGGAACCAATAGCGGTACAAGCAAGAAGGTCACGTGAGATTCTCCCCTAGTCACTGACGTTCTGGTGGTTTGACCCGAGCAGCGAGGGTAAGTTTTGGAAAATGTGTTTTTCTGCTCGTCGTCTGTACCTTGCAACATATAATATAGGGTTCAAATTCGTACTGCGGAGACTGTTATAGATGGAGAGCTGTTATGAAGTAAACCTACAACCACATGCAATTGCAACAGCAGCTAGGGATATAGCTGATGAAGCACAAACACATTGAAGTTTAGCAACGAACAGTCAATCCGACTGTATTGAGGCAGTCTTCCTAATGCAACTGCTTAAAGACACGTGCAGGCTACTATAAAAAAAACAAACTCTGATAAAGTTACCCTTTAATATTAGGCTTTCTTCCTAAAGTTGATAACGATGTAATGCCTAAAATACAGATTAATGCCGTCATATTAACCATATTTAAACGTTTTTACACCAGCTGCTCAGAAAATGTAAAGCAGACAGTTGTTCTGTATTTGCTGTTCTCAATTTGCTAAACTAGAATTTCAAAACATACTGTTACAGACTATAGACTAAATACATAGACTATATAGACTATATAGACTATATATATATATAGACTATAAAGTCAGCTACATCTAATTCACTATATAATGAGTAGGGTTAGGGTTATATAGGGAGTAGGGAATGAGTGAGTGATTTCGGACACAGCCAAAGTCTCAAACTAGTTTTGTTCCTGGTCATTTTTGTACGGTGGCCCGGAATTGCAAATCATAACGGCAAATCAGAAAACACTGTGTCAATTCAGAAAACACTACGGCAAATCAGAAAACACAACGGCAAAGGATAGACCAGTCCAATCAGCAATGAGTCATGTCCCCCAAGGGTACCTACTTCTTCCTATTTGGTTAATGCCATAGTGTTTTCTGAATTGCCATAGTGTTTTCTGATTTGCGGTTATGTTTTGTGAATTGCCGTTGTGATTTGCACTTCAGGGCCACCGTATTTTTTTTGTAAATCTAACTAAATATGAAAGCCATTGAAGCTGTCACTCTTAAAGTTACAGTCTGAAGATAGGCGAATGTATAGCGGTATTGCTAAACCCCCTGAAAAGAAGATCCATTGATGCATAAGAATGATCCATCCTTTATCAAGTAATCTTTATAAAAAAATTTTTATGGTGAATAGTTTGTTCATTCTGTGCTACTGTAGAAATGTTGCAGAGCAAAATGGTGGTCTCCATGGATGGGATCCCTCTCCTTATGTAAATAGAAAAGGCTCATTCTAAGTAAACAAATTCAAAATCACTTTTAAATACGTTTTAAAATAATACACTCGTTGAAGCATACTTATGCATATTATATTCCATTTCTGTCTGCTCTGCTAAACACTGCTAAATTCTAGAGACTGAACCTTTAAGACAACACTGGATATGATTGCAGCTGTTATTTATATGAACTCAAGCAAAGATTTATTCATAAACAAAAACTTGATGTAATATTCATAGGCCCTTATTGACAATGTTGGTCCTACACATGATTAATACGGAAATATTTGGGCACTAGGCATATGAGCATGACATAGCCCAGTTATACTTATATTAAAAGAACAATGCAGAGGAGTCTCTTAGTTCACTTTTCTTAATTCCAGGCTGTAGTTGTCTGTCTCCAGCCTTTTGCCTGATAAGAAAAGAAGAGGCAGAGGTGGAGAAAAAGTTCCACATACACTGACTAACTGACTGAAACATCCAGCTGTCCTTAACAAACGTCTCCTCATTTAAGTCCCACTAACTAAAGTAGTCCAGACTGCTCCTGCTGAAACTGTTCAAGCTGACTGCCTCAATCTGTGCTTAACACTCTACAGTAAAGAGGAAAACTGTTTGGCACCCACAGCTTAATGATGCTTGAAAGCACACTTTTTACACCGTGTGAGGGCCCCAAATGAAAACAATATACGTTTGGATACTTTATTTTTAAATCTCAAAGTAAGTTGCATTGTGGGGAAATTTTCCCTGTGGACACACTTTCAAAAGTTTGTGTCAGCTTTAAAAAGTACATTAAGGGAGCAGTTCTATTTAGGAGGAGCTTATCTGCAAAGGGAACTCTGATTTATTTATTTTAAAAATTATAATAGACATCAAGAAAACAGTGATAAGCCTGCACTTGGAGATCAGAAGGTCTTATCTTGTGAGAAAGTGCCATATAACTGACTTGTATATTAACAGCTTAGGACTTTGGAACCACTGCATCTGTTACAGCACACTTTTAAAGACACATGTGGACAGCTGCCCAAGTAAATCAGATTATGACACTACCCCAGGCAAACTTTGCAATAAGTTCCATAATGCTTGTCAGGAAAAGGCCATCATCTTCATTTCTTCTCTGAAGTAATTTTGGGATGTCTCTGCTGAAAGCTGATGAAAAATAGCCTGTCAATCAAATCTTCAATGCCTGACAGAGACTAATGCACATGTCAAGTGGGAAATCTGGTGAGAGCTTATTCTTTTGGTGCTCTGAGCATCACATCCTCTGTGTGTTCAAAGTTTTGACAACTTTTCAATGGATGATTTTCCTAATAAAGTGTTCGTAATTATATAAAATGTTCTGTAATTGAATAAGTCTCTGCTTTGGAAACATCTCTCTCTCCTCTCTGCACCCTTACAGCTGACATAATTTATAAAAACATGCAGGAGTTTGTATTTGTGGTTAAGAATGGGAGCCTTTTTCCTCAGAATGAAGCTGTTATTACTGTTCAATACTCTATCTCTCTGTTTGTTTTCATCACAGCAGCAGTGAAAGGTGAACTATGGGTCGTCTTGATGGGAAAGTGATTGTGTTGTCGGCTGCCGCACAGGGGATCGGCCGTGCTGCGGCAATAGTAATGAGCTTTAATATGAACTTCTGGCTGATATATCTTCCCTTAATTCACAGAGAAAATTGTTTATTGAATTGTTTATGTTGCTCAAAGCCATGTATATTTCCACTTCATTACATATCTCCATCAGCTCTCGCTTAACACGTATGCAGAAGATTTCAATGTTGTTGCACCCTGATGTGCTACATCTCATGATAAAGCCATTTAGAGAGGTAATAAGTGGAGCATTACAACATAACATAGATTTTTAATAATTTTCCTACCAAATTTCAGAGCCTTAGAAACATGCGCTATGTGCAAAAATAAATGGCTTGAGTAAGGTCATACAAGTTGTTATAGAATCATCAAAAACCATTAGAGATATTTATCCGTTCATTTTATTTTGCATGAAACTAGCAGACGTCCTTCTGTGCGTGCTTCTTATGCCCTGTTTTTCAATGCATGTTCTGTAAAGAACTGCACCTCAATAGTTATTCTTCACATGAAAAGAGAACATTCCATATGCACATTCCCCTGATGATATTCTCACCATGGTGACAGGAAAACACATGAAAACCTCACATATATTCGGGTACAGGTTCAATACCATCAACTAATGCCCTCCTGTGGTAAAAACATGCCTTGTTTACAGTGTTTGCTGAGTATGATAGAACTCGCACACATTTGTTTTACGTCTCAGGTCATTAGACACAAATAACACTGTATTCAAAATGAAAGGGGTCTTTTGAGTATGTTCCAGCTAGACTACAAAGGTATATTGCTGTCGATGCGTTGGGTTCTGTGCTTAATGGTGCAGACACTCCACAGCTATCACCTGATCAAAGGTGAAATAGAGTGTCTGTGTGCATATAGGAAGCAATAAAAAAATGATAAGGGTGAGAAAACAACCTTACTGTCACTGATCCCTGGTTTTAGTTTGTATTAACAATCCAAAAAGTTATACATAAATTACAAGAAATAGTTGATTGATTTTTGTAAATGATTTTGGATCATAGGGTCCCTCTGTGCTAAGAAATACTGAGCTGCATGCGTTATACCATGATGAATTGTGCAGACACTATAGAAAGTGCATTGAACTGACTCAAGTTTTCCAACTGCAGGCATTTGCAAAGGAGGGAGCTCAAGTCACAGCGACAGACATCAATGGAGAGAAGCTGAAGGAGCTGGATGGCATTCAAGGCAAGACTCGTCTCTGTTTGTCTGAGGTTGACATCTGCTGGGTAACTGGAGGAATGCAGCCAGAAACCCTCAAACATGTTTTACTTTCCTCATCATGAGTATAATCGGACAATAGTTTTAAAATGAGCTACATTTTAAAGAAACATTGTAAAGAAATTTGACCAAATTCTCTGACAAATTAAAAGTGTTCATTTAATTTATTGTTAATCAACTGATCAATTAATTAACCAACCAACCATATAGGCTCTAAAGTTAGTTTTCTCAGCCTGTAAAACATGACCTGATGTAGTTTTAAAATTTGGAAAAAGTTTTCACACCTATAGAAAATTAGAGCCCATTAACAGACAGAAATGGTAAACGATATACTAAAGGAAATGTACAATAGATTAATGAATACAAATATAAAGAGAATAGTCATAAAAAAGATCAAATTAAAATTGAAATTAGACAATAATGAAGAACATATTGCATATTTGTAAGGGGATATGTTTGCTACATGAGCAAATAAGTGCCCTCAGGATATACCACTACTATCCCAATTCTCTGATTTTAGTCAGTAAACTCTGAATGGACCACAAATGAATTATGCTGTCCTCATTATAACAGAATCTTGAAGAGTATGAGGGCCAGAGATCAGAAAAAAATAATATGAGGGGGAAGATTTTTTTCATCATGCTCTTTGAAAGAAAAGAAGATATGCAGAAAATAGTCAAAATGATGAGAATAAAGTGGAAAAACAGTTTGAATTGAAATGTCAAGAAAAAAAGTTGAAACTTAATTTCAAAAAGTTGATATTTCCTAAGTGGCAACTTTTCAAAGTAGAAACACTCGGCCATATGCTATTAAACATTGGATCTCTGCTGCTCTTTGTGCCAGTTTACTTTTAATTGAAGAAGCATTACATCATCTGTCTGTCATCCAACACTGTTATCCTTCAATTTAGCTCAAGCTAGTCCGGCTAATATTATATAACATTATGTTACACATAATTTGGGTTATCTCGTCTCCCTTTTTTGCTTGATTTTCTGCAGATCTTCAAAATCTGCACATTTTTGTAAACTAAGCAGCTGGCTGATATGTAGCATCCTTTCTTTCATTTATTTAAAGGTTCCTGTATGCAGGGAACCACATAAGCAGAGGGTGAACAACTGGGCACTGACTGTGGGTGATCTTTGATCATTTACACAACTTTGTATCTAATGTAGCGAATTGTAACGTTTCGTTCAAATGTCTACATTATCTTCCTTTATGAGGTCAAAGGTAAATCTTATCAGTGTATGATACATTTATAACTAGCATAATATGTTTACAGATTAACCCATAGCTTCCTGCTAACATCAGAGATCTTTATAGCAGTGCTGTTTGCTGTTATTTCAGAATGTAATGGAAATGATAGACTTCAATCATCTCTTTTCTCCCCTATTAGAAAAAAATATATGTAATGAATGTTTCTGATCTGTTGAAAGCAGCGATGAACAAAGCACTACAGCACAATGGAAATATAAAAATCCAACCATTTTTTTTCTCTAGTAATAGTATTTCTGCTTTTTCCTCAAATTTTCCCTTCATTCTAAATATTTTGTGGTTTTCTGAAAGCAAATACTGAAAAAAAGTATTCTCCTCTAATTTTTTAGA
This sequence comes from Notolabrus celidotus, assembly GCF_009762535.1. Taxonomy (NCBI): domain Eukaryota; kingdom Metazoa; phylum Chordata; class Actinopteri; order Labriformes; family Labridae; genus Notolabrus; species Notolabrus celidotus. The sequence continues at coordinate 22,515,087 of NC_048278.1, read as the reverse complement.
GGAAAAAGGCCCTAATGGTCTTCCAAACAGTCAGTTTAGTGGACATCAATTCATCAAATCATTAACAAACATATGCTGAATAGTGTTCTTTTAATATTTTTAACTTATGCCATTTAGTGTAGCTCACAATGGAAGCACTAAACCTACTGCTGCTTATATTTAGATCTGCTGAAGAGAAAGAAAAAAGATGGTACTGGGTAGAAGCTAGTTATAAATGTGTATAATTGTGCAGATGTGAAGCAGACCATTTCCAGTAATTCATGTTTATTTAACTGGAGTAATTGCTTAATCTTCAACGTGTCTCCTTTATAAAAACATGAAATAATGAAGATATGGTTCTTGTAGTTATCTAAAGCAGTAAAAATGTCATTGAAACTACTGGAACTACTTCTCTAACACAATGACCTCTCTTTCTTAACCAACAGGGATCAAGATCAAGGTTGTTGATGTCACAAAGAAAGACCAAGTTGAAGCCCTGGCGAAGGAACATGAGCGTGTAGATGTGCTGTTCAACGTAGCTGGGTACTCTTCCCCGTTCTATTAGATAATCTTTTGCCAGCTGTTGGGAATATAACAAACAAACAAAAAAATGCTTGATATTTTATGGGAGTGCATGGTAACAGAGATGAACTGCAACATGTTTCGAGCCAGAGAAATTTCAGAGCAAAGTATTAGTAGTAAAGTGGCGGCTGTGGTTTAGCGGTACAGACAGGCATCTCTCAATGGAAGGTTCAATCCCTGGTCCTGCAATCCAATGCTGAAGTGTCCTTGACCAAGACACTGAACCCCAAGTTGCTCCTGTTGGTTGTGCCAGCAGTGGTTGAATAGGGTTAGTAAAAACTGTTCAGTGCTGTACATAGAAACCTCTACCATCAATTTATGAATGTGGTGTGAATGGATGAATGTGATTTTTAATGTAATGGAAAAAGTGCTACGAATGGTCGATTCAAGAGCAGAGAAAGCACTATATAAATACAGTCTATTTTTAGTTCCATTTAAAAAGGTCAAATAAACAGCCTTATTATCTGGAATACAACTGGTGCCTGACAGGTCTTCTCATGGTTCCAACATGCTGTCCTCACATTAAGTACATTTATTCACCCCCCCTTAAATACATTTCCAAAATCCCTATACGTAAAGGTTTAACCTCTACTTGGCCTTTTGTCAAGCTCCTTAACAAAGGTCTCTGAATTGACACCTTTTAAGACTAAGTAATATGTAGAAGGGGATTTCACTCAACTTCCTCTCCAGCATAAAGTTTTAGTTCTGTGTTCTGTATCTCATATTGACCTCTTCATGCCATCTGCTTTTAATCAGATTGACATTTTAGATGATTAACCTCTATGCTAAGGCCATGTCTGTATGATTACACACAATACCATCAGGCTTTTTTTGCCCACTTCAATAGTTGCATATCATCTGCTGTCTACAGGTTTGTGCACCACGGCTCCATCTTGGACTGCGAGGAGGCCGACTGGGACTTCACAATGAACACTAACGTCCGCAGCATGTACCTCATGAGCAAGGCTTTCCTGCCAAAGGTGACCTTTGCCCACTTTACCAAACACCCAGCACTGTTTATCCTGTTGTTGTGAGAATGAGAGAGGTACTAGTGTACACTGAGCGACATATGCTTTGATTTTGTTCTCATCCTTTGTCCGCTGGGATTAGCTGTATTACTCTGAGCCTGTGCCATGATGGGCGGTGACTGCCCAATCACTAATCCAGCTTTAGCTCGCAAACTCACCAAACTGTCTCAAAGGAAGAATTTTACCTTGGATCATGGCATACCTGTCATTTATTTTTGGGTTAAAAATGAAGCCAACGACTGTTTCAAACTTTGTGCCATCTTTGTTATAACTTTTGTCATTCTAGATGCTGGAAAAGAAGTCAGGAAACATTATAAACATGGCATCTGTTGCCTCAAGCATCAAGGGTAAAAAATCATCCATAAATATATCTGGTTTTGATGAGTGTTGAACAAATACTAAACTACAAAATACATGAATATTACACTGATTAAGTAGGCCCAATATAATCCTCTTATCTCAGACAATTGTTTGCATGTGTGTGTGTGTCTATGTGACATATATGCACCTCCTTGTCTCAGGTGTGGTGAACCGGTGTGTCTACAGCACTTCAAAGGCAGCTGTGATCGGGCTCACCAAATCTATAGCAGCAGATTTCATTGACAAAGGCATTCGCTGTAACTGTGTTTGTCCTGGTAAGTTAAGAAAGCCCCTACAAAGAAAAAGCCTGTCATCGAGCCCTTCTATTTTGTCACAAGTGTTCCTCAAGGTTACTAGCACGTCAGTAGATGATACACTTGTAGACATCCTTGAAAGCAGATGATCATAGTATATTTTATTTTAAAATACAGTGTGTTTCTCAAAGACACACAAGCCTTGAGTTTGTCCCCTCAACACCATTCTAAATTACTGCTATGCAGTATCTTTTTCCTTTTATTCAAACAAGAAATGAAGCTAAAAGTACACATGAAGTCACAAAAAACACCCCAAAAGTTAAGATTGAGCACTCATATTTTCACAGGTACTGTTGATACTCCATCACTCAGAGGAAGGATCCAGGCCCAGCCTGACCCAGAAGAGGTATGATGAACAGCATAATTTCCTCTTGTCTGAAAACATTTGAAAGTGATATCATCACATCTTGGTTTTTACAAGAAGAAATCCTGATGGTAAGAGTTTGAAAATAATGAATTAAAAAACATACACTCCTCAGGCTTACAAGGCTTTCATGGCACGGCAAAAAACAGGCAGGATGTGCACAGCTGAGGAGGTGGCGCACCTGTGCGTGTACTTGGCCTCAGATGAGGTGAGTGCTTGCAGACAACTGATCCTTGTCATAGATTTTTATTGCCCATTTTATCTACAAAGAGGAAGTATTTACAGGGCTAGTGACAGATTAAATGCTGGTCCGGGTGCTTTGCACTTGCTGTAAAGCTTTAAGGGGCTTTGCAACCAAGTGGATATGATCAATAAAAGCTAGTTATATACCGGTGGGTATTTAAAATATTGTATAAGTACTTTTTTGTGTTATTGTGAGCTTTAAGTCATGTAAAGTCAATAAAAAAGTAAAGGTTCACTATAGAGTTGTATTGCTCAAATTGTTTGCATTAAAAATAAATAAAAATGTCAGTGTTTGATTATTATAAATGAAGGTAGAGCTGGTATGGACTGGTCATCAGTGGAAGTATTTAACAGTGAACCTGTGTTTTTGGTTCTTTCACAGTCAGCTTATGTGACTGGGACAGAGCAAATCATCGATGGAGGATGGAGACTCTGAGAAATCTTCACAAAGCTTATCCAGGCAGCGATTGGAGGCAGTCGGACCTTTTCTTAATTTGAAGCCTAAATAAAGTTCACAAATATTGCCTTCATCTTGCAAATAGATCCTGTGAGGGACTTTTCCATTCTTTGACCGAAATCCATGGTGTCATATCATACTGGTGTTGTCACTGATTAGTACAAGTATTTCAATGTATTTCAAATGGCAATCTGACTTATGATGAAATATAATTTAAACTGTATTAAAAAAAATCTTTACCAATTCTCTTGAGTGGCTTTAGCATGTAACCTCACCCCCACCCCCCCAACAAAGCGGCACTTCAGTGCGCGGTACATAGTTGCTTTGCCATCACTAATCCGCCTGATTCCCATTCCCCAGCTGCCCTATCTGCCACAGGACTAGTGCCAGACACGCTGCCGCTGACAGGCGACGATGACAACGTTTACGTTATGAGGTGAGCTGCTTTTTCTTTAACAGGGTTGCATATCTAAGGGGATCCCGTTAGAGGGTCAGGGGAGCGGTTTCTCTAGAAGGCTACCGTGCTCAGTTCAGGGACAGCTCCCTGATCGGAAGCATGGAGCCAGCTCCTGGTGATGAATCTATTATCGGACAAGACCTTCTATTGTTGACGATATTTGAATATTACGCACTTCCAGGTCTGTCAAAGAAACTGGACTTAACCTTGCTAACTATAGAATATGTTGTTGACTGTGTGCGGCTAATAGTTATGTGTTGGTCCAGTAGCGTTCACGGTGTCTTCGTGTATCGTAGGCACCCAACTTAAGACCTTCCTGATTGCAGTACGTTCACTGTAAACTGTGATAAAAGGACTAAAGGAGGGCTAATATTTGAGACGTCAGTGAGGTATTAATGGTCAGCGTTGGTTCACTACAGAGCAAACACGCTATCCGGTAATGGGTCCATTGACAGAGTGTACCAAGAGGCGTGAATTTGTCTTCTTTACAGTGGAGCTGTGGCTGCAGCTGCCTTGTGTGCCTGTAACGTTGTAAGATACATGCCGTGACAACCCGACCTGTAAACATTTACTTTGCTGAGCAGACCTGATAGAAACTGATGCCAGTTGGACAGGCTTTGGGGTTGGCAGTTGCTAGTTAACTCTAACCTACTTGTCCTGACATCCGCAGTAACGTACTTGAGCTAAAGCTAGCAAGATGTGCCATATGGTGGAGCTGTAAGCATTGATTAGTGTGGTCTACTCACAATTGGATTAACCTACGCCTGTTGCCTTATAAGCAACTGTCAAAACATTGTAGTAGTGTTAGCTGACTGTAAATGACTTTACAACATTGTGTGTATTTCATATCTTGAAGTAAACCCATTAGGAATAAGCCAGGGTTCAGTATTTGTGAAATGTAATACATGAAGCCCAGTAAATAACAGGCTAGTGTGCCATATTTACATTAGTGCTGGGCGATACTACACATTTATGATTCGATACCCGATACCGATACTTTCAGTGATGTATTTTATTTGTTTTAAATAAAATGTAACCCTTGAAAGACAAGTCCCTTGACAAAAACTGTAATATGCAAATCCTTTGCTGGCCTTTTTTATTCAATGGAATACATTTAGAAAAAAACATAAACTGTCTCCCGAACTGACTCTCTTGACTGCTGCTGGCAGTATAATGCATAATATACTGTATTATAATTATCTTGCTATATTATATTATGTTATATTACATTATTATTGTAAAAGTCATGGTCATACTAAATACCCATTTCTATTTTTATTTTTTGCTTAATTTGTCATTACCAACCATAATCATACAATGTCAACCTGTCACCACTGAAACTTTTTTAATACTGCCTGTAATTACTGCTATTTAATCTAAGTTCCATTGTAACATTGTATATATCTAAATTGTATTCTAGCTTTATTTATCTATTTTTATTTTTACTTATCTTATTTTATTTTATTTTACGTATTGAAACTTCTTTATTGATTGTACTTATGTCTGGGTTGCTGTAACAACTGAATTCCCCCCCCCGGGGGGGGTCAATAAAGTAATATCTTTTCTTATCTTATCTTATCTTATTTTATCTTATAAATAATAAATAATCAACATCCTCTATTTAAATTCTCTGTGGAAAGCTTAAAACAGCCTCTTCACCATGACTACTGTTAAAATGACACTGTTATCATGATGTCTCTGAATTTGTCGGTACAAAACTTTGGAGTAAGTTACCCTAAAAGAATCAGAAGTGACACACAAACTTTTATTTTGCATTTTTAATTAGTATCGATATTTATTAGAGTAATCGATACGCAAATGAGTAGCGTGTAAATATCGATATATCGATGCCACAGAACCGATACCCCCACCACTAGTTTACATGTTAAGTGAACAGAGACATGGAGTAGCAAACATGAGACCATACCTTACCTCCTTGTTTCTTTATTTCCTAGTTTTCTATCCTTTTTATATATCTCTTTAATGAGACATTTCTAACTGCTTCATGTGCCATTTTTTTTCTTATTAAAGTGGTAATTGTATATTTTTAGTTTTAGTTTAGTTTAGTTTATTTATTATTCATTGTGTCATGCACCGAAAAGGTGCCCAGCCCATATGGACTTACAAGACACTAAAAAAAAAAAGAACAACATCAGAAGAAAAAGAAAAAGAAGAGAGCAGTTACAATACTGCACATAGCAATGACTTAAAATAATTAAAAAGCATAGTGGTACACTTCAGACATTTGACAGCGACAACAACCAAATCGGACATAAAGTGTGCTCTATGCTGCTAAACAGCATTTAACACAAACCAAGCAAACTGGAACACTTTGTGTGTAAACAAGTACTGAAGTCTATCTTCATCAGACATGCAAAACAAATCAGGACAGTTTTCTGATATTTTGTTGAAAAGATATATGTTTACCTGGATATACTATAAGTTAAAATGACCCAAATTTAGCTAAATTCAGTTACAAGTGTGGTACTCCTTAAAGCTACAACCTCAAATGTGCTGGTTAGACAGTTTTATTCACCTTTAGACCCTTTAGTGGCTTATTCTTACCACTCAAACTACATTTGACACACCCACCCAGCTTTCCATGGCATGAAGGCTTGTCTATGCTCTTTTCCCTCATACTTCTTGTTCAAATCCAGTGCAGTATTTGTTTTATTAAACACACTTAAGAGGACTATGCAGGTGAAAATAAAGATTCAATTTCATGCCATGCCAATTTTTACACTTGTTCTAACTCTCTTTCTGTTGATAAAATTGTGTAACGGACAGGAGCCTCTGTGGAGAACTGGACATATAAACCCAGAAGTGAAGGGACTGCCCATCAATGGCCAACCCCACCCCTCAGCTTCATGTCCTGTGATAAAGAAGAGAGTGGACCAGAAATACTGTAGTCAACTGCCATGGAGGAATCTCAGCCCAAACCTGCCACCCCAGAGCCGAGCCCTGTTCACACTCCAGCACCAAGTCCAGTACCCAGTCCGGTACCTAGCCCGATGCTAGACAGGATTGGTTTGCCCTCACCGAACCATGTGGAGGTAAAGTATTACTATCTTTTCTCCTAATTCAAACTCTTGTGTTACATCTAATGATTTGATAAAACTCAAATGTGTTTAAAATCAAGGCAACACATATTTGATCCTGGTACTTTGTGCTTTTTAATTCTCAATTAATACAAATATCTAAATCTGCAGTAATTAAGTGGTACTGTTTTATGATTCTGTTTCTTTGTGTACAAACATATTCAACTGTTTTGTTGTATGCTTTAGTGTTTCTTCTACAGTTCTCTAACCTTGTGATATAACCATGATCTTCCTTGCTTATTATTTGTTTCTGTGTTTCTCATGTTAGAAATGTATTGAAATGCAGCAAAAGGCAAAGTCCAAGACAGTTTATAAGTGAACAATGTAACAAAGAAAGTGTTCTCTGAGATTGCAGTTATCACCTTCTTGAGCAAATTCATATCTTCACACTACTATTTGCCAAGAAATTGTGGTCTGTAATCAGTTGGTATGACGTACCTTTGTGTAAACAATACTGATGGAGCATGGGACTTGAGAGAGGTTTTGAAATCAAAGTGGATGCAGGGACATTAATCAGTCTTTTGATTGTACGTAGTTGATGTTTTCATATTTTCCTCTAGTGTGAAACCTTCAAATTTGTTGGTTTTCTTACGATATATGACACAATTTCAACTATTCAGTTACAAATCATTAAAAAACAAAAAGTTGAGTGTTAAAAGTAAAAATACTCAGTCATGCATAGCCTTTACAGATATCATGTTAACTTATCTTGCAATAAACATATCCATAAGGCTTATGTTATCACTGACATGATTTTCCTTCCCCAGCACCTGAGTGTGAACCAGATCCAGGTGGTCGTACGGCGCTGCTCCAGTCCAAATGTCACAGAGGAGACCACATATTTTATTCCTCGAAACCCTGTTGTGGATGCTGGCACCAACACTGACCCCCCTGTGGTCTGCTGCCCCCTGCTTCATAGATTTTGCCCATGTCCACCAAGAGGCCTTCTTGCCTCTCTCATTACCAAAGGTAAATCAAGGAAAAGGTGATGTTTTTTCCTTACAAAGCTCTTGTGCATGCTTTTTCCACACACAAGACTGAAAATCAGCACACGACAAAGTTCTTTAATACCTTCAAATATCTGAGAAGTTGAGGGAATTTGTATCTAAGTAATTACATCTAAACACACACACTTATGATGTTCCCATCATAAAACACAATCACAAATGGTTAATAAGGAGCTTTTAAGAGTCACATTTGTAAAATCTGATTATTTAAGAAGTTTGAGAAGTTGGCAGATATCAATACTAAGAATTTCTAACAACATTATTATCATCCTCTTATTTATAATGCCAATAAATCATGACACTCCAACCTAGCTCCTGTCCTCTGTGTCTGTTTCAGGCCTTTTGGCAGCTGTCCTCTTTGGAGCAGTGTGGTCCATCACAGAGAAAGAATGTCTTCCAGGGGGCAACCTGTTTGGCATCACAATCCTCTTCATCTGTGCACTCATCGGTGGGAAAGTGGTGGCTCTCATCCGTCTGCCAAAACTTCCTCCGTTCCCACCACTCCTGGGTAAGGCTGAAAATTAAAGTAAATTTGGTGTTTATGCTCTACATGCTGGTGCCTATACAAGCCTTTATTTTATATTTAATGACACAGATGTGTCCACCAGGGTGATATTTTGTCACACTATACATTAGTGTGAAAACTGCTTATTCAACTTGGCAAATGCCTGACATATAGTTTGCTCAAAACAAATATATGACGTAATGGCTAGCACTTTACCACTATAGTTCTTACAGATCAGTCTCACTTTTCGGCTTGAATCAGGGAGACTTTTAAGCAAAATTGCAGGTTTAGGTGGAAATGGGTGCTGTGTGTTGTCGTTGATTTACTCTCAGTTCTCCAAACATCTCACTTCTTTCATTAAATCCTTCACTCAAGCATGAGCCAGAGAGGCTTGTCAGCAAAAACGCTGGTTCAAATGTCTCTAGCTTGCTCCATTTGCTTGAAAGTTTTGTGCATCTTTTGTAAAGCAAATTACAGTGTAGCACTACCTCAAGATAGGAAATAGTATATAAAATAATGCATGCTTGTGATATGTTCATCCACATATTTGTTCTACTGTCATTCAGAAAAATATCATGAGGTCAAGAGGAAGTTCCTGATAAACAATACAATCATGGTACTCCCTTGTTCTACCACGGTCGAGCACACTGATGCCCTGTATTCTGTTGATGTTTTGTTGTGTAATGCTTTGATTTGATGTTTTTATAGCCCGTATTATGATGGTTCTATCACCTTAATCAAATTTTATAGGGGTCAGTGAGTGCATACGATGATAAATTGCCTTCAAAGCTGTTATTTTTACATCTTGAGCACTCCCTTTGAATAAATAACAGCAGTGATCAGACCACAGATTCAAATCAGTCTATTTAAGAAATTGGCAACAGTTGAAATACAATACAAGGTGAAGCTACACTGGTGTTATGCATCTCAAAATTAAGATCATAAGCCACCAGCTGCACCTATAACAAGGTGAAAATCAAGGAAGTGGAGGCACTCCTTGGTCACAAACAACATTAGACGTAGATTGAAGTTCAGTCAAGAGTTTGGTTTGTTTAGAGTTGATTTGTTTACCAATTCAGTCTCTTTATATTTCAAGTACTTTTTCTTCAACTGCAGAAAGGATTGCCATTCGTTAAGATAGAATAGTAGATAAAGTGTGTCCTGCAGAAGGCTAAGAGTGAGGTCACGTTGCATGTTCTGAACATAATGAGCTGATGAAAAAACAAGTTTTTAGAGGTTTGTTGAAACTTGAGGTTTAAACAATCGGTGTCCCTCAGTGAGTCTCAGTCTCAGGTATCCAACATAAGCAAAGTAAGTTCAAAAAAGCAACAGGTGATCCGTGTACTCCCTCTGTATCTGTGTCAGAGTCAGTTCTGAAGGATCATCTCTCCTCTCTCACGCCCTCTGCTGTTTTGCAGGTATGCTGCTGATGGGTTTCACGCTGAGAAACATCCCAATCATAACAGATGGAGTGTACATTGACCACAAATGGTCTTCATCACTGAGGAACATCGCCCTGGCTGTTATACTGACCAGAGCAGGTCTTGGGTTGGATCCCACGGTATGCCACATACTCATACTCATTACGATTGATACGTTTTTATGCAACTGTTAAAACTTTAATGTGACTAATTATTTTAAAGTAATTATTATACTGGAGAAGAGCTTACCAGTTTCAAGTGATGTTTTCAATTCCCTCACTTATCTAACTGCATAAAAAAAACAGAAATTGAATGTAATAGTTGCTGTGTTTGTCCAACTCTTATATGCAGTCTATGGGAAAATCAAGCAAATCTGAGTGTTGAATTTTGCTTAGAAATTAGGGCTCAGTTCTTATCAAGTCATGAATCATGTCTGTGCTTGTTTTCTCAGGCTCTGAAGAAACTAAAATCTGTGTGTTTACGAGTGGCAGCGGGACCCTGCATCATAGAGACATGCACCACAGCGCTGGTCTCTCACTTCCTCATGGGCCTGCCCTGGGTGTGGGGCTTCATCCTTGGGTAATTAGAACACTGTTTATTCTCTCCACTGGCTTTTTCCACTTCCCAGGTCATTTTACTTTCATACAGATGAGACATTGAGACACGATTCTAGACATTTTAGTTTCAACATTATTCTTTGACAATTTCTTTCTTGGTTTGCAAACACAGTGCAACATGTAACAATGCCTTTATTCTATAGGACATAGTTTGAAATGCAGACTTATTTGCAACAGTATCTCTTTTATATTGAAGGTCACACAGGAAGAATGTCAAATTTCCCTGTGTGAGTGGACTTCTCAGTTCCATATGAACAGAATGTAACAGAGTGACAGTCCTGCTTTGTTACAATGTTACAATGTCATTTAGCAGACGTTTTTATCCGAAGCGACGTACATACGAGAACAAGAACAACACAAGCAAAAATCTAGACAAGAGGAAACAAGATCAGTACGGGTAACAAAGTGCTTCAAGTCCATTTGGATGCAGGTACTGCCAAGCAGTGTAAAGGATATGCACTAAAGTAAATAAGGATTTTTCTTTTCTTTGTAGACATGACGCAACAGGCTGAACTGTTATTTCAAAAACAAGTTAAACTAACACTATAGAACAAACTGTTCAGACTATACGCATGCTCCCATGATGCAGAGACTAGAAACACACTTCTCCCTGAAAATCACTCAATCACATCACACATTTTCTGACCTTTTTGTTTTTTTAATCACATTTGCTGTCAATAGTTGAAATAAAACTTATGATATCAGGCTTTTGGTTCTTCTTTTGTATGCTGCTTATCAGTGATTGAAGGGTGGATGAAGCCCTTTTCAACTATTTGAATGCAACTAAAAAGTAATTTTAGATAAAAGTTTAGGCATTTACAAACTAAAATAAAGATTATTACCACCACAAAAGAGTGAAGGGCCTTAATCTTGAACATTTTTAACAAACATTTCAGGACAGAATCAAATTGAACCTGTGTTTGCATGTTAATGTCTTTCAACGGTATCCAGATATCTTCACAAGCTACGTCTGTCTGAATTAATTAAAAAAAAACATTTCTCCCACATTCTAGCTTCGTGCTGGGCGCTGTCTCTCCAGCAGTGGTGGTTCCTTCAATGCTGCTGCTGCAGAAGGACGGTTATGGCGTGGAGCAGGGCATCCCCACCCTCCTGATGGCAGCAGGAAGCTTTGATGACATTCTTGCCATCACAGGGTTCACTACATGCTTGGGGATGGCCTTTGCAACAGGTAATCCCATTTATATACAGTATTGGTTTGTGTGGGTTCAGGTTAAGTGCTGAATTTAATAGCTTTTTTCTTGAAACGCACCACCTTATCTCTGGGGAAGTGGCAGCAGGTTCAGCAACCTGCAGGGGAAATCAACTTGGAAATGAGTTATTGCTTTTGTGTGTAGTTTGGCAGGAGCTCAGCAGAGGGTGTTAGTGTACTGTTTACTCTTGTTAGGAATAGTTAGAGTTTTTTTTTTTTTTTTTGCTAATGCAGCAAGAGTTCATGACCGCAGTATTACCTCTGAAGGATTTACTCAACCGCATTCAAAACACTCAATAGTACAAAGATTGTTTAATTAGCTACTTCCATACGCTGTCATCGTTTACAAAATTATTCAAATTTGGTTCAGTGAAATACATTTTTTAAAATGTGTATACTCTTTTGATTCTTCTAGGCTCCACTTGGTACAACCTCCTGAGAGGGGTACTGGAGGTGGCAGGGGGGATGATTGCTGGGATTATTCTTGGCTTCCTCATTCAATACTTTCCCAGTGTTGACCAGGTAGGGATGGATTTATCACCATGCTACTTGACAGTTTTTCTACTGCTTACTTACTCATCCTTGACACCAGTCTGTTTATCAAAACATCCCTGGAAAATGATAAAAAAAAACAGTCAGTCAGGAGGTGCACTTCTAATTAGAATGGCAAACTGAGTGTATTTGAACACCTAAAGTGGACTGAAGAACAGTCTGTACAGTTCAAACACCGTTTCAAATACTTTGTACCAGCTGTCACATCAGAGCTGTTATATGTTGCTTTTTGTGCTTATAGATGTCATGATAGTCTATCCTCAATCCTGTGCTTTTTCATCCAGAAACATTTAGTCATGAAGCGCTCCTTCTTGGTACTGGGCCTGTCCGTCTTTGCTGTATTTGGAAGCGGAGTGGCTGGGTTCCCGGCTCTGGAGGTCTCTGCACCCTGGTACTTGCATTCCTGGCTGGCCTCGGCTGGGGAGGAGGAAAGGTAAAAACATCCTTCTTTTCCACAATGTGTTATTGAAGCAGTAGTACATTGGAGATTGAACATCCACACTGCTGCATGTCAAAGTCAACTTTTTTTTGTCTGTGTGTTCTGTTTTTCTTCAGGCCCGTGTGGAGGAAGTGGTGGGGTGGGCGTGGGATGTTTTTCAGCCTCTTCTCTTTGGACTGATAGGAGCAGAGATCAGAGTCTCTGAGCTGGAAGGACACACAGTCGGTGAGACGGCTACACACATGAATGCACAAACACTTTGAAAATAATACAGTGAGGTCGCTGTTATCGGTCTGAGAAATTCAAATATGAATGTACCAATGTAAATATATTTGCTTAGCCAGAAAGTAAGCCCTGGGAGAGTTTATCTCTTTGTGTGTCCAGCAAATATTTGAACCTGAGTTTGTGCTAGCACTCATATATTGTTATGCCGTATAAGTTTCTTTGCCTCAGAACTTGAAGTGCTTTGACATACATACATAAGAGCAGAGTATAAAAACCCAACCAACATGATTAACTAATAAAAGAAATGATAAAACTAATCCTGTTTGTCCTACAGAAAAGCATTTGTTTTTTGCAAATAGCTGCAAATGAAGCACAACTTCACATTGTTTTTCTTTATTCTTTATAAAAGACTTTTCCCTTTGTCTTCTTTACCCAGAATTCTCTATGACTAACCTTTAGAGATCTAGGAAGACTCTTTGCAAAGCTAGCTTAACACTGACGCTACACATAGCCCACAATTACCTAAATTGTGGAAGGAAGGGATTCTATAATTACCATACATCTAGACAGTGTGTTTTGTTTTCCAAACTTCTGTGCCCCACCTTGCCTACAGTTCAAAAAGAAAAACTGGTGACCAGGTTACGGTTGTTTTTCACAACCGTTGCATTTTAGCCACATGCGTTTTGACACCCTTTATGACTGTTGTCTGTTTTTGTGCTTAGCTCTAGGTATAGCCTCTCTACTCATCGCCCTAGTGGTTCGACTCCTCTTCACTTTTGTGTGTGTGATGTGTGCGGGCTTCAGCTTGAAGGAGAAAGTGTTCATAGCTCTGGCGTGGATGCCCAAAGCAACAGTGCAGGTATATTGAGATATTTGTCCACTCATCATTTTGTGTTTTTTTTTTCCATAAGTCATCTTGTAGCACTTCATATTTTACTTTGGAAAGAGTTATTAACAGTAAAGACATTGTTTTTGTCCAGGTTGCTGGTAAAATTCTCACCATTGTCTCTGTCTTCCAACAGGCAGCTATAGGCTCCACCGCTTTAGACATGGCCAGGGTGAGGAGTGACGTGCAGATGCAGAAGTACGGCATGGACGTACTGACTGTGGCTGTACTGGCCATACTTCTCACAGCTCCTGTAGGAGCTCTTATCATAGGGCTCACTGGGCCCCGCCTGCTGCAAAAACCAAAGAACTCATCCTGTGGTGAGCGAGTCAAACCAAATTTATCAGCTTTTTTCTTGGGTATGTGAAGTCCTACACTCAACAACTCAACGCTGCAGTTAAACCTCACCCTGTAGTTGTGTTTGAGTAGTGACCTGATTCTGCATAGGGTTGCATTTGCATAGCTTTAGACAGCTTCTACTTTCCCTGTCAATCATGCACTCATGACACCACACAATGGTGGCATTGTTACTTTTAAAATTAAAGAGCATTGGATTTAACTCTGCAGTTTTTATTTGTGTTGTTTTTGTTTTTGTTTTTTTACCAGAGAACCTAAATATTTACTAATTACTCTTTTCCCCTCTCTATTCTCTCCGTCTTTCCAGGATCTGGAGCAGGAGCTGAAGATGACAATGAAACTCCTGTCACCTATGAGAGTACTCTTTGACATCACCTGTCTTCACACAGCAAGAAAAAACACTATAAGAGACTTCTGGTGTGCTTTTATACCTCAGACAGTTGAGTTTTTCTTTAGCCACCAAGTGGCTCTCTTTGTCTGTCTGTCTGTCTGTGATCAGCTCCTGATGTTTGCCATGCTGCAGGGACACAAGAATCTCTATTTATAGCCTTTAGGGGTTTTTCAGGCGGCAGGCTCTGAACAAATGACTCACATGGCACAGCTACACTGTCAAATGAATGTTTAATCTGATAAAATGACTGTGTAGCATGAATGTAGTTTACTTTTTAAAAAGGTGAAAGTTGTTCCTACTTGTCATTGTCAACGAGTCCTTTATTTGGATGACTAAAGTCTCTGTAAACAATTTGCTGTGTCTGGACCTAAAGGTGGTATTTTTGTAGCAACACTGTCCTGTTTTTAATTAGGCTTCGAGGTTGACTATTTTGCTATGAGTTTTAGATGTTTTGCACTAAGTACAACATTTAACAGCTTTGTGTTCGTGTTTTTGTGTGCTATGATGATTAAGTATGAATTAGCTGTGTCTTGGTTATGAGACGGGTTTGTGAGGTTTTACAAAGACTCAGGAAATTATCTCAATAAAACAATACTTTTGTTAGCTTTAAACACAATGCTGCTGAAACTCAAATCATGTACATTTATTGTCTGCTGTTAATTTGATGAGCAATCAACATGAATCAGGTCCTCCTTTCAAACATCCACTCAAACCCCACTTTTTAGAGTTTGATTATGATGTAAAATAGAGATTTTATGTTACATGTGCGCTTGTTTTTATTGCAAAGTATGCAGTTTAATTTAAAATTTGTTTTGATTTGTTTGAATCCATTTAAAATGATCTTTTATACTGTCAGCAACTATTTATGTTAGATTGACATAATTGAGCATTAGTTTTTTACCAAATATTCTTTAAAAATAAATGAGAAAACATAAGAACTTGTCTATCTTTTTGGTGTAGTAAGCAATTCTGTATATGATCACTATGAAACATATTTATACGATGCGACTCCCTTAATGGATTGGAATTCCTCTTTCTTCATGTGAGTATTCCTTAAAATGTACCTCCAATTGCAGATGTTTGCTTTCACTAATGTTACCATCATGGCTTTGGGGACTGCACCTTTATCCTGGTCCAACACGATGGTCTAGTCTGAAATATCCCAGCAGAATGAGTCCTCACAACATATAAAGAACAGATAACCATGTTTCCTTGGCGATAAGAATGTTGGGTGATTACTTACACATTCGAGTGCCCTTAGGAGGGCTAGAATTTCCCCATACCAAATAAGAAGACCAAGGACGTTTGGCCACTTAAATACGTCACTTTCAGGTTTGATTGTAACGACTGTTTACATGTGATCCCCTAGCACAGTCATCTAGACTAGGGGTTCCCAAACTTTTCAGCCCTCGACCCCTAAAATAAAGGCGCCAAAGACTTGTGACCCCCACTGTCACTCAAAGTGATTAAATGTTGCTTCCCACTTAATTTAGCTGGTCTGCAGATAATTAGCCTACTTCTATGCACATGTGGCTGTTTCCTGTGCTGTCATGAATGCTGCTACTGATGCTTCTGTAAATTAACTGTTAAATTACCCTAACCCAAACATAATAAGTCATTTGGTAACAAAATATTGTATTTGCAATGTAACTACTATTTTGTAGATATGTTTTACAATAATGGGTAAAATATGCAATTTTAGATTACTTAAAAAAACAACATACTGGATGACCCCCCATTAGTGTGCTGCGACCCCCCAGGGCCTCCTGACCCACACTTTGGGAACCTCGATCTAGTCAACATTTCTGTTTAACATTATGTGTAATGCACAGGTGTATTGACGTATGAGCAGCCTAAAATGTGCTCAATTCTGAGAGCTAATCTCAGAATGTTGGTCTGCCAAGCTAAGACTGAACTAAGTCAGTGCCTGAGCATAACCATGCCTACAAAACAAGCAATTTTACCATTGTTTATGCTAGCATGTTAGGATGCTTGAATTCAGCAGCATTCAGCTACAAGGCTTTCATTTCAGGGTACAGCCTCACAAAGAAGCTGGCAACTGCTGAGTTAATACTCCTGGCTATTTCTTCAGACATTTCCCTTTCCACCTGAAGAATGAATAAATTCCCACCATTTTTCACAAAGGTTAATGGCACTATGTGTGTCTAATGTCATTATTAAACAAAATCACAAAAAGAAGTTTATGACATAAGACCATTTATGTATAAAATGTTTCTGATGAAAAAAAGGAAGCCTCCAGCAGAAGTCAAATATATATACAACCATTATGACATAACAGAGACTACAAGAAATGATATAGAGCCAGTTTCTTGCAGCAGAAGATATGTCCTCATTAACATGGTAATGAGGTTTAAACTGTATAACTGGATATTCCTCAGTAGTGCAGTGGTTTGAAATGCTTTAACGTTAAAGGCAATGAACAAAATACAACTGAAGAAGAATAAGTAACCTCAATACATTTAAAATAACTTATAGGAGAATGCTTCATATCCTAACAGTGTGAACAGCATGTTAACAATATGGCACACAGACAATCTGAAACGGGAGAAAGAAAAACACTAAAACAGGCTGTCTATTAATAGTACCAGAAATGGAGATGCAGTTGTGCTCATACGTTTACATACCCTGACAGAATTTGTGATTTTTTTGGGCCATTTTTCAGAGAGAAAAACTTCAACAGAAAACCTTTTCTTTTTTAACTCATGGTTAGTGGTTGGGTGAAGCCATTTATTGTCAAACAACTGTGCTTACTCTTTTTATACCAATGACACAGAAACTACCCAAGAAACCATCATTTTCTGTCAGGGTATGTAAACTTATGAGCACAACTGTATACAGTACAAAGATATGATTAGTACTAGTTTTCTTTTCATTTAAACAACTTTTAAGTGGGAAAATGCGGGTTTTGATTCAACATTATTGGACACTGCTGTTATGTTCCAAGTGTCCTCCCTCAAAGTGGTCCCAGTTGTTTGAAAACATGACTTTAATAGAATTTACGTCATTTAAAAAGGCTGTTCTGTTACAAAAATTAGCAACAATCAGACTAGAAACTTTTGTTTTGGGGTGTTCTGGGAGTACTTCATACAAAGTCAATTTCTGGTCATGGTCATTGTTCTGACCAACAACAGCATGACACTAAGGCAACATCAAGATTCTTGGAAAGAAAAAAAAGTTGTACAAACTGTTAAGAAAAGGAAAAAAAACAACAGACTGGAGAGGTGTAAGGAAACTCCCATCAGATGTCAATTACAGTATCTTCTTTTTGAGAATGAGCGGTCCCACGTTGTCTCCAGTTAGCTCGTTGTGCTTTAAGTGTGACTTATCACAAACAGGAAACTAAAACAGGAAACAAGTTCATATTAGCTGATCAGCAAAAAGAAGAACACTTCACTCTGCCTTAACTTTAAGTTGAACAAATACATAAATACAATCTACTTCTTTTATGTAAGTAAATCAGAGTAATACTGAAAACATTTAAAAAAAACATAACACTTTTGTCCACAGGCATGTCACACAATGTTGACGGTGAGAAGATATCTAATAATATCCTGTACACTTACAGTTTTGGAGCGCCAGCAGCGACAGTAGCACACATTTGCACTGTTCAGGTCTTCAATGTCTATCTCGTTGACCACTTTGGGGTTCTCCTTCTGGATCTTCAGGTTGATCAGGCTGTCTCTCTGTTTCTTCTTCTTGGGCAGGAATGGACGAATGGTCAGATAACCAAGCAAGCCAGGATACCCAGGAGAGGCAGCAACCGCAGCCACTCAGACACTACAAACACAGCAGATACCACACACATTAGCAAACATAGGGGGACAATTGAAAATGCTAGCATGTGTTGTGCTACTGGAAGTGGCAGCTGTGAGGGGACAGGGCCTTGTTTGGATTACTGGAGTATCCTAATGAGACCCTAAATGAGAACTAAAAGTATTAGATTTATCATTTTTTTAAATCATCAGAAGATTAATCAGCATTTAATGCATGTCTGAAGTCCCGATCAGAATATACTTCAACCCTCTGCTACACCAGGGGCTTCCAACATGTGGGTGAGATGTCTTCCAAAATGTTTTTTTTAAGTTATCTAAAAATATTTATTATTATTATTATTTATTTTTCTTTATTACCTATTTTCTTATGTTTATCTTCCTTTTTGTTTGTTCCTTGTTAATTATTAGGCTTTCTTTCTTTATTATTATTATTATTATTATTCTTATTATTATTCTTATTATTATGTAGTGTTTTGTATTTATTTATTTTTTCTTCTCTTTGTTGGTTTTGCATTACTTTATATAATTTGTTTACTTGTGGTGAACAAAGATATACTGAAAAAATGCAATAAAAAAGTTGAATGACAAAAGTTATCTAAACATTTAAATTTTACCCATTTATAGTAAAAATTATCTACAAAAATAGTAGCTAACCTTGAAATACAACCTTGTAAATAGAAAATGTAATGAGTTTTCTGACTTTCTTTTTGCCAGATGACTCCTAAGTTTACGGTTAGTGAACAGTTAAATATCAAAAGCATCAGTAGCATCAGGTTAATTCATAACAGCACAGCAAACACAGCCACATGCTCATATAGGTAGGGTCATTTTCTGCAGACCAGCTAAATGAAGCCACATTAAATCACTTTGAGGGACAGTGGGGGTCGCGAGTCTTCAGCACCTATATTTGGGGGTCACGGGCTGAAAAGTTTGGAACCCCTGTCCTACACTTACCTCTGTTCTCCTCCTCATCACGGTGAGACCACTACAAGAAGAGTGTCCCACCATTTGCTGAAATGACAGAACTATCTCACCTCTTATCTACATGTCGACTCCATTGCTTGGTGACCTCTGAATAGTATTATCTCACATGGCAGCTATCCAGGGAAATGCCACACTGAGCCAAGAAAAGAGTTTTAGGAAAGACCCATCGTTTAGTCTGCCATGCATGGAGAGGACAGACAAGGGAAAGCACACTGAGGATTAGCCTCTGTTATGTAATTTTAACACTAGTTGAGGGTTATAAACTGGCCCCTAGAAGATTTTATAATGCTCTCAGAGCTATTAAAAAACTTTGAATCAAAGGTTCAGATGCTTAATGGGACTTGCTTCTCCATAATCCAATTAATGAATTATATTTCACATGTACAGGAGGGCTTAATAAATCGTACATCTTCTAGCACTATGACATTGTCTTCTACTGCCTTAAGCTGCTGGAAATTAGTACCACAACACTAAAGTCTTCCAACCATGACATTGGTTTCTTTAGCCACTCAGTGAGGAACTACTGAAATAGCTTGGTTATCGCCACTTAAGCATTTCCGTACTGCAGGCTAGCTCAGCTTTTTTACCTTTTGGGGCTATTTTTAGGTTCTGTTTGACATTTTCTATGGGTCTGTGTCGGCTAAGAGGCCACATCGAGCTCCAAGATGGACTGTCACTTCAGAATGTGAGACGTCACTTGGTGCAGCTGTAAACATGGTATTTGAATGGATGACTTTGAGAAGTTCCTTCAACAAATGTCATACTAGGTTTGCTTTCCTGTACTTCAACTCTGTATTTCCGGCAGCTGTTAAAGTCAATGCATTTTGCTTGTGTGGCTGTGAAAAATGTGAGTAAAACACTTCTTGTTCTCAGTTTCACAAATGTGAGAAATGTGATAGGACATACAGTTCCCATGATTTGGTCCGGTGAAGTTTGACAGTTGTTCAAGAGTACTTTGAAACTGACAAGGAAGCAGTGGTCAAACGTCTCCTTTTTTCAATTTGGACTATTTTAACGTCAAGCCAGAGAATCTACAGGGGACTCATACCAGCACTTTGTTTACCCCCAGAATTCTCTTACGATTGGTGAAGACACTTTTTATTATAGATCATCATGGCTATTTCTACCAAATAGAGTCAGATTAGGTCACACTATCAGTGTGGCGGGTAACTAGAGGATGAAGCATTGATATTTCTTATTTATTTCAACTAAAAAATAACATTCAGAATATAATCCCGCTAGAAATCGCCTATTTGCATACAGAAAAAATGGAAGGGTCCATTACAATTACAATTTTACCCGACAACGCTGCCATAGCCAGACTCCAGACACACCCCCAGGGTTGCCCCCTTCCTGATCCCCGGGGACTTCAACCATTTATTTTCTACATAGCTTATTTTGTCTTCTGTACATACTTGTATTGTCATTATTTTCATTGTATTCATATTTATATCTTATTAATTACTTCTTCTGTTACTATTATTTGATATTCTTAATTATTGTGTATAGGAGCAGCTTTAATGACTGAATTTCTCCCCGGGATAAATAAAGTTTTCTGATTTCTGAATTTCCCATGGGTCTTGTTTGCTCAACATGGTACAAAACACATGGACATTCAACATACTATAAGGCAGAGATGTCGAGTAACGAAGTACAAATACTTTGTTACCTTACTTAAGTAGAAATTTGGGGTATCTATACTTTACTGTAGTAATTTTTCAGCCAACTTTTACTTCTACTCCTTACATTTTAAAAATAGCCTTGTTACTCTTATTTCATTTCGGCTTATTTTCGTTCCGGCTTGTCCTCTTTCAAAAAAAAAAAAAGCACATTTATGTATATTGACATTCCAATAAAGTTATTGATAACATGCCTGTGAAGTTTGACTTTCTGCACCATTAAAATACTTCTAGGCAATTAGTCATCATATCTTCTACTCTATGAAACACGTTAATGCTCAGTAGTACACACATATATGGTTCTTTAATGTATTTGCATTGTGCGAAAATGCTTTCATTTCAATGGGCATAAATGCAGCTGAAGCAGGTGCAACCCAAATATTGCAACATTAACATATTAATATAACATTATGGCCTTGAGAAAAATCTTTTTTTTATGGGAGGTGGGGTCGTGCACTATAGACCCCTGTGGCGCAGCCTAAGCTTTTGTCCTTAATGGCATTTTTTTTTTTTTATCTTGAACAAAAGGATTAAACAATTAAATTCCTTGGATCTAAACTGAAAAGTTGAGTTTTCTGTGCATCCTCTAGACTAGGGCTACCTGACATATCTCCACACACCACTTGTATGTATGACAGACTTAACATGTCACAAACTGTGCAAGAGGTACATATGAAGCAACATCACATGACCAATTGTTGGATTAGACAGACACTGTATGGCTAAGGTAAAAAAATCAATTACCACCCAAACACACACGACTTCACTGTTAGGCTCTAAAGTGGCACAACTTAGCTCTACTTCTTGAATCAATACTTAGTGCTGCTGCTAATGGGGGGGGGGGGGGGGGGGGGGGGCAAACGATGGTTTAAAACTTTTGAGGCAGTTACGCAGCATTAAGTGTCGTAATAAAATAGGTCTGGTATGTCTTCCTCTGCAGTGTCGTGGCTGAGTTTTGGTCGGCTAACGTTAGTAAGTTAAAACGCCACAGTATGAGCAGAACGAGCCTACAGTGAGTTCAGAAGTCAACAGTTCAGTCAAAGGTGCAAACACAGCTGCAGTGTACTTTTACCTGTTAACCTTGCAAAACCGGTGATTGCTCTCCGGAAGCGGAAGCCTCTTTAGGTACGCTGGAAGCTGGACTTTTATTATCTTTGAAATAGATTCTAAAACCATCTTGAATTGCTGATTGTAGTAGGTTTTATGATTGACTTGGATAGTTCCTGGGGTTCGTTCTTGTCATTGCGTTAATTCCTTAGCGTTGTTCAGTGCCGGTGCGTAAACTCCTACCGTAAAACGGAGAAACAGGAGGAGGAGTGCGTGAATCATGTCGTGAATATCCGTAACAAGGACCTGTGACGCTAGAGTATGCGACCAATCAGCGTTTTAGGAGTTGGTGGCCCCTGATTGGTCAGTTAAGTTATCGGGAGGAAGGTGGTTTTCTGCCTGCTTCAGGGTATCCTCGTAAACTTGGCTTTTAATATAAATAAAGTTACATTATTGAAACAATTACTTCATAACTTAAAACGACACATAGCCTATAATTACAAAGGTTGTCACATTGGTCTAGCAGAAAAATGTGAATATATGTTTGTCTTTTAACAAATGTTAAGGAAAAAATCAGGCACATGTAAATCTAAAAGCCACGGTATTGTTTGGTCCCTCAACTATCAACTGTTAACAGACTAGCACCTTCCCACGACTCAAACGTATCCTTGTGCAAATATTTAATCATTATCTCGCTCTTACACTGATGTTTGTTTGTTTTTTCATTCGAAAACCGGAAAATACGACATTGTGTGGGTACATGAAGGCAACATCGTAGTCGCTCATCCTGTTGGCTTCTTGGTTTAAAAAAAAAGAAATAATAAGACTAACAATTGTTGCAGACACTTTGAGAAATGTTAAGCATCAAAAAATCTGCAAATGTTGTTTATATATAGTCTATGGTAATACTTAGCTGGTTGTGAGATTAATAAAACTCTTAGAATTACAATACAATGACTTTTTTCACTGGAATTCAGACCAGACCCAAGCTTTTGTAAAGTACCCTCCTGCTAGTACAGATGAGAGAGTTTCTATTCATAAAAAATATACTTATCATATAAACTGCATATAGGATTTTATAAATTTGTAGAAATGTCAAACATTGGCTTTTTATATGGTCCTTCTAATTGCATGCTGTTGTATAAGGTATTTGGCGTATCGTAAAGTTGGCAACCCAACAAATTATCTCTTTTTGGCATTTTTTGCTATCTACCTTCCAGGAACAAGGTGAGAGCAGGTGATGAATGAAGATTAACATTGCATGAGGTCAAGGACAAGGACTAGGGACAACATGAATTTAAACGACTTCAAATAAAGAAGAGTAGAGTATTCACAAGATAACAGATTCCTACCTAAAAATGCCACCATGGAGAGCAAAGATTACATGCACTGAAAAATGATTCACTTGCACAAGTTGCAATGTACATTAAGCAATTTGAAGTTTGCACATTTTGAATAAAGTATTAAATCCTCAGTTAACAATACTCAAATGCAATCTGAAATATCATAGGGGTCAATCTGTCAAGTAGATGAAAGTTAACAATTAGCTTCCATAATGTTTCATCCCATTTTTATTGTAAAATCATATTTTTGCAACAAAAAAAATGTGGTTACTGCCCCTAAATAGTATGGCAAATATGTCTTGCAATCAGTAGGACAGAATTAATAATTTTGTGGTTGGATGTGTATTTTTAAGCTAAATGAAATATGCCTACTATTTAAAAAAGACATAAGAGTACATATCTTTGTATATGTTTATAGAATATGACCACACATTATTGGAACTGTTGTCAACATGTGCATGGTTATCCTGCAGTATTTCACTTTATCACATCAATGTGTTACACATTGTGTGTTCAGACAACTTTTTGTGTGCAATAACACATTTTTTCTGAAATAACAGGTATCTGTAATTGAAAGATGTACACATTTATCTCTATCTTTTAGATTCCTTTAAAATCCGTGGTTCCTAGGCAAGGGTAGCTGAAAAGTTCAGTGTGTTTTAAAAATAGCTGAGGGAATTCAGGGTGACCCATCCATATGGTCTATACGCCCTCTAGTGTTGTTAGGGTTTAATTCATCCACTGTACACAGGTCTATGCAAACACTCCATAGGACGGCTCCAACTCATCCAGAACACAGCAGCTAGAATC
The DNA here is from genome assembly GCF_009762535.1 of Notolabrus celidotus. Taxonomy (NCBI): domain Eukaryota; kingdom Metazoa; phylum Chordata; class Actinopteri; order Labriformes; family Labridae; genus Notolabrus; species Notolabrus celidotus. The sequence goes on along the minus strand of NC_048278.1, from coordinate 22,490,938 downwards.
CTGACACATACAAGAAAATATGACCATATCACCCCCGGTATTCAAAACACCTTAAGTGGCTCCCCGTGGAAGTCTTTAAATGTACCCAGAGTCAAATCAAAGTCTGGTTAAGGGGCCTTTAGTTGATGTGACCATCTTTTTGGAACAAACTGCCTGCTGACCTCAGGTTCATAACAACTGTCTCCAGTGCACTTTTAAAGAAAAAGACTCAAAACATATTTATTTTCTCAAGCGTATGAATGATATAATGACTGTTGTGACTTGATGCATGTGCAGCAACAATTGCTGTTTGCTTGATTGCGGTGTCTGATGTATGTTGGGTGTATCAGATAAGATAAGATAAGATATACTTTATTTGTCCCCATTGCGGGAATTCTTTTGTTACAGCAGCTTACAACACGGGACAGGGGAATACAACAGTGTACTACTAGTTAAAAAATATGATAACCATAATAATAGACATGACAAGGGTAAAATATAATAAAATAAAATAAGATAAATAAAATAAAATAAAATAAAATAAAATAAAATAACATAGAATAGAATAGAATAGAATAGAATAGAATAAAATAAAATAAAGTAAAATGAAATAAAATATGGCAACTATCACAGATGTATACACACTATGTACACTTCTAATTGATAAATAAATAAGGTATCTATTGTTTTTCTGTTTTATTAATTCTATTTGAATTTTTTTTTTTTTTTTTATTTCTCCATTGAAAGCACATTGAATTTACGTGTAATGAAATGTGCTTTATCAATAAAATTGCTATTGCTATCCACTTCAAGAGGACTCATTACCCAGAGTTCCTCGTAAATCGAGGCAGCCGTCAATCCCGCCTGAAATAACGTCAGTGACAGTTTCTGTCTTACAAACATTATCAGCTAGCTAAGAAAATACGTTATTTAGATCAAATCAGCGGATCAGTGGAAACAGGTGTTACTTTTCGAGTATATTTAATGATACAAATTTCATGACGGATATTTATAGACAGCTAAATTCCGTGTGTCAGGTCCTCAACCTCGGGTGTCATTGGTGAATGACCGAAGATGTCTCACAGCAGGTGTTTGCCAGGCTGCTTTGTAAGTTTACTTGTTTATTTAATTTCCAGTCACTTTGAATGTTTGACATATAGTCTTTTTCTTTAAGATGTGTACTCGTTTGCTATTTGCTGTAGCAGACTTCCGCAGGCTCCTTGCAATCCTGCACGAGCTAGCAGAGCTCCCCTTGGTTGGCTGTCAGTTAGCATTCAGGCTAGTTAGCCACGTTAGCATACTAAGCTGTTTTAAGTCAATGACAGTTAGCCTGCTAGCTACCTTACCAGATAGCCTACCGTGAAGATCTAACTTTAACCCCTGCTAGCCCGCGTCCAGGACAGAGCAAGAGCCGATTGTTGACCTTGCATGCCCTGTTGACTTCGAGAAACCTGTTAAGACTAATTTTTTTTCTTCTTGATGTCTTGCTTCATGTTGCTTCATGTCAACAAGCCGTGTTTGTAGGCAGCCAAAGTAGCAGCTCAATCAGTCTATCGCAACACTGCTTTTTATATAGCACCACAGAGATGTGGCGCACACATGGTAGTGACGCTGGATTAATTAAAAATAAAATAATACTTTGGTCTGTAGTTTGTTACTTTGCGAAGACATTAGCTCGTGTTAGCAGCTGAACTTTGCACAGTGTCATTGATAAGTTGCCTGTGAGTGAGCTCGTGAGGAGGACACAAAGTTCAGTCAGTGAGGGTGAATACTGCTACTACTAAGCCTCTTTTTAGACTGCTATATGAAAAAACCAAATATGTTGTCAAGAAGCAAGTGTTTGACCTTCACAAGCATACAGAGGATCAGTGGTAGTCAGCTAGTTGTTGTCTTTTCATTTATCCTCATCTGCCCTTTACATTTTTCAGTGGCAGGCAGCTGCTGTTTGTACTTAGTTTTTTTTAACAAAGTAAATACAAATTCTCGAATACCTCTGATTAAATAAAATAAAGTTACTACGAAATATATGTCAAACTGTGGTCTACATGTTAATGCCAAGATGGGGGCAAGATTTGAACATTAAAAAAGCTATAAACTCTGTGCAACACTTCAGTTGCATGCTCTGTGTTGGAACTATGCTCATTTGCAATGTCCACTTCAATTTAATTCAATTAAATCCACATAATAATAATAATGATAACTGTATTTATACAGCACCTGTAAAAACAAATGTTTACAAAGTGCTTTGACAAACAAAGCGTGGTTCAGATAACAGAGTAAGCATTTAGACAGCGAGGAGCAATTGTAACAATGCAAAAGAACGTAAATTAAACAGAATGACGTGGTGGGACAATAGACCAGTAAAGAGTTGAGTGAGAGGTTTTTCAAGGGTAAATAGATAACATCAATAAATAAAAATGGGTAAGTAAGTAAAAGCATTAAAAGAACGATAAAAGAGGTTTTCAGAATAAGAGGGCGACATCACATTGGGAAAATTTGAAAAAGTGAAAAGGATAAATTAGGAAAATTAAAATAATATGAAAAATAAATTATAATAAATTAAACAATAAATAATCAAATACAATTTAAGACAAGAAATTAGTTGGATGAAAACTAAAAATAATGATAAAATAGAACTAAAAGCAATTAGAAAGATAAAGTCACATAAAAGCAAGTCTGTAAAAATGGGTTTTAATAAGACATTAGTGCACTGAGTCACAATTAGCATGTCATTAAAACAAAATCTATAACGTCTTTTTGATATTTTTATGGGTTAAGCTTATATATTTTTTCTGTAACTGATAAATCTATGTCTAAAAGAAATAAGAAAGGTAGATATTTTAAATACTGGAGTTTTCATTGAGTCATTAATTAATTAATTAGTAAACACATTTTGTTAGTGTTAAACCAGTAATTGCATTTTTTCCTGATACAAGTCTTGAAGATGATTGATTGAAGAGTATTTACTTTAAACTGTGTAGCTGCTAGCTCAAGTTACAAAATTAAAATAGCCATTGTTTTTGCCATATTTTTCCCTAATTGAATATGAACTGTGGAAACATTCATGTGCTCACAATTATCCAGAAAATCTATCTAAATATAAAAGCTTTGATTTAAGTCCTTAAAATCCAGGAATTGTGTATTCTATGTGCAGGTTTGCAGTGAACCTGTAAGGTAAGGTTGTTATCAAACCACAGTAGTCTTCATCTTATCAGCTGTCTCACATCATTCATGTGAAACCTGACAGAGTATTCTCACTTGACCATTGACGTGGTTGTCTGTTGCTACTTGCTGTATTGTGTCTAAGCTGGGGATTTGAAGACATCTGTCTGCAGCTGATGGAGACAGATTTGATAAGAGCTGTAAGATTGAACTGAGCCACAGCATAAACATGTGTGCCTGAAAGAAAAACACTGAGCTGAAAGAGTGAGAAAATTGCAAAGCTGGGTGATGACAACTCCCCGTGAATTTGTCCTTATACAATTGATACACTTAGAAGTGGCTCAATACAATGCCAATGTATCATACACTGCTGCATTTTTAAAGGATGTTGAATTGATCTTTACCCTCCACTACAATACTGTTATTTTCAGTGTAATACAACATACAATGATAGCCATATAGCACATTCAGGCTCTTCGAAATCTATAGCTCACAGTTAAACCCTGAATGTGTGCAGGTAACATTGTTTGTTTTTAATTGAATGCATGATCTTATCTGGGAGTGGGATACATTTTTGCATAATACTTCCAATAACTGTGTAATTAGAGGAAAGGTTAAATCCCAATACCCCACTCGGTCTACCCCTTATTTTGGAGCGCACTTGAAGAGTAGTGGCTCTTGAGAACACAGCTTCAAGTTGTAAGGCTTGACATCTTTACGTTTAAACTGGGACTTAACTTTGTCACATTTTGAGCCTTCTAAACAGAAAAGGGAAACTGCTGCAGTAATACTTAACTGGAAGAAAAGTGAATATGCCGTTTCAAATCAACCTTTTATTTTCTAAAGACATCTTGCCTTTGTTGAAAAAGTGTGGAGCTGTTATTGTCCTCATTTGTCACTAATAAACGTAATAATGCATGGATTGATTTCAGTCTATGGGTTTTGATAGACAACATGGACTAATGTATTCTTATGTCACAAGGGAAAACTTTTGCCATCATTTCTCACACTTTTATTAGTTCTATTGACCATGTTATGAGTGGTGTTCCAGAGATGATTCATAAAATAATCGAATGATGTCTACATTGTACATAAATACTCAAATGAGGATTTTTTTAAAACACTATTTTGTTTAAATATTTGCTAACATATGTACTTCTCCCCCTGCACTAGAAGAAATGTTCCATGTTCAATGCCTCACTTCAATTTGTCAAGAAGTCAGATAGTGAATATATTTCTTCAACTGTGTGGTTAAAATTATGCTTTTCGGCTGTATTTTTAAATAAATACGGAATCTGCAGAAATGAGGGTGCCAAATTATTATGCAAGTTGGTGATAAGAGCATATAACTTGTGAAAATTAAGAACTAGGCACCATTTTAAACATTCTATTAATTGAAAATAATAATATTTACTACAACTGTATTCAAACTTCAACAAAAACAACAGTTTTCTTTACATTGTGTACAAAATAAAACTGTTATTATCTTTGAAACATTTCAAAAGTGTTTCTCAAATGTCCAATATAACCTCCTTTTCTTTCAGTGAGGGTCAGAGGTCACTGGTAAACTGATTTAGTGAGGGTTTCTGATGACTTCTCTGCTAACACTGTGAGCTGTACCTTGTATGGCTTTCCAAAGATGCTCTTTGGGCTGTATTCTTGCCATTACTGTAAATTATCTCCTTTACTATTGACCACAAGTTCTCAGTCGGGTTGAGATCAGGTGAGCAGGCAGGCCAGTTCATGAGGCGATCCTATTTTGTATTTACCTCCCATGGAGGAAAATGCATTCAGCTAAAGTGAAAATGATGCTAGTGTTCATGCATCAGCACAATGCACCGTCACATACCTCACGTTATTCCCAGGACAGGATGGCATCTTAGGGCTTTAAAGAGGATCGCACTTCAGATTTGAAATGTTTCAAAGACTTTAACTATTTTATTTTGTATACAAATGTAAAGAAAACTGTTGTTTTTGTTGAAGTGTGATTACAGTTGTAGTAATATTATTATTTTCAATAGAACGTTTAAAATGGTGCCTAGTTTTAATTCTCACAAGTTATATGCTCTTATCACCAACTTGCATAATAATTTGGCACACTCATTTCTGCAGCTTCTGCATTTATTTAAAATACAGCCAAAAAACACAATTTTAACCACACCGTTGAAGAAATATATTCACTGTCTGACTTCCTAACAAATTTAAAAAATGACTGTTAACATAGTTTTTAACATATTCACAAAAAAAGCAACTTGCATAATAATTTGGAACACGGTGTAGATGTCCTGCTCTTTCAGTAGCTGACACATTCCCATACTTAAGCAAACATCTCTTACTTTGAAATTAAATATCGTGACTGAGATGTTTGTGGAAACAGGTGCATTAAAGGTCAGCTGCATAGATAGTATCAAAACTAAAATTGGTGCTCATCAACAATACTAGATGATTGCATGTTACTAAACTGCTGCTGTAATACTTCACTGGAGGAAAAGTGAATATGCCATTTCAATTCAATCTTTATTTTCTAAAGACATCTGGCCTTGTTGAAAAAGTGTGGAGCTGGTATTGTCATCATTTGTCATTATAAACAATGCATGGGATGATTTCAGTCTATGGGTTTTGATAGACAACATCCACTGATGTATTATTTTGTCACTAAGATTGAGCATGTTTCTTTCTCTATTCAGTGCAGCAGACCGGGGTCAGGCACTGTTATACAGCCTCAAGAAAACACCTGTACATCGACAAGACACTAAGGTCATCTGCCAAGGCTTCACAGGGAAGCAGGTTTGTACTGGCATATAATTACCTGTAACACATATCGTCATTGTCCGTAAGAAACCTTATATCTCCAAAAACTCTACTTTCCAGGAAGTCAAAAAAACACACTGTTTTTTGGTGTAACTAAACACTACATGAGATTCAACTTAAAAGCTTTTTAAAATTATTTCCAGCATTTTGATTTAGAAAGCCTATTGACACGCATACAATTAGATCAATAGCATTGATTAATGCAAAAAATAAAAAAGATGAAACATGGAGATACAAGGTTTCCTCCTGACATTGACGATGCACGCACGCACGCACGCACGCACGCACGCACGCACGCACGCACGCACGCACGCACGCACGCACGCACCACAGCAGGTTGATTCCATCCAAATTCAAGTCAATATTGATCAACATGCTTTGATACTGATTAATTTATATGTATAGACAGAAATAACCAGATCATGCTTTACATTACCATCTGATATTTGTCCAATATAGATGTGTGCATTAGTTATATTGGTTTAGAGAAAACTGACTCCAAAATGTCTGTTGAATTATTTACTTTGATAAACATTGGATAAAATATTAAAGAACAGTATGCTCTAAAGTGCACATTAACAGAACAGTTTACATTCATTTTTACTTCTTAGAAATGAAATAGGAAGTGATAGTTGCATAGGCATCCATCACTCTGGAGTTCTAACCATCACATGTTCGTGCCACCTTAAAATGAAAAGGATTACTTTGTTATGAAGACATATAAGAGAAAAAATATATAGTGCAACTGTCCATATCTGAGAATTGAAATAAAATATAGTTATTTAAATTTTGAGTTCATTCAGTTTTCTTGAAAATCGTTGGAGAATTGTGAGTAAATCGTATAGTAAACCAAAATCAGGATTCTAATCAAGTCATGGGTTGAGTGTATCCTTACATCCCTAGTGTTGGCTCAAATGGTTACTAAGGTTCATTGAATTGTTGCGTAAAACACTAATACAGCCTATCTGAGCTTACGACCTGACGTATTCTCTTGCAGCTTTACATCTAAATCCAAAATGCGTCGAAACATTAGCTTTTAATGCTGTTTACATTGCTACCAGGCCAGCTGCTGTAGCCAGTAAGAGGTATCTGTATGATTGTGAATGACCCTCAGTTTTGTCTGAATGGATATTGAAATGGGAAAAAATATCTCACATTGCAATCATGATTCGTTTTTCTTACTCAGCCCGAATAATAACTCATCCTTCGTGTGTCTAAATTCTCTCTGTAGAGGCATAAAGAAGAGACTGGAGATGCTTATTATTTCCAACTCTTGTGCACCTTGTGTTATAGGCATTGCCAACTATCATTCAAGTAATGTTTTCCTTGTATAACCCAAATTCTCAAGTTTAGTTTGCAATTCTTTCAAACCTGTGCAAAATACAATATCCTCTCTCTGCAGACCCTCAGTCAGTTATGGAATAATCCTTTGTTGCCTCCAATAGAGATCCACGTAAAGAGACAGGGCTGAAAAGACAGTTAATAATGTGGGATATGGTGAACACACAGTTTTTAAATCCCATGTCTTGAAGTTTCTGGTAGCATAATGATGGTTATATAAGAAATGATTGCTTCCAAACTATATTCAAGACCAGTTTCTTGGTTCAACAGAGAGAAGGGATGTAGTGTGAAGGATAACTTATTTTTTAAAAACTTTGTTTCATTTATTTGAGAGAGAGGTCAGTGGAGAGAGTAGAGAGTGGGGAATTACATGCAGCAAAGGGCTGCAGGTTGAAATCAAACCCAGGCCCCCTGCTATCAAGAACTATAGCCTCTGTACATGAGTGTGAGCAAACCACTCTGTGCTCACACAACATTCTGTAGAATGATTTGTGGAATCATTTAAACATTGAAGTCATGCAAAGCACAAACTTACCTTTTGTTCAAGAAATTGCACTAAAAGTATTTAAAACGGGTACAGAGGTGAAGAAGATTGCGATGGTTCAATTTTCTGATTATAGATGTTATTTTCTCCTCCACAGACACAAGGTGGATGGTTGTCATGATTATCAAAACAAAATAAGCGTCAACTTCATCCTGCTCCTTTCCAAACATGTATTTTACCTTCTTTTGAGGCAGTCATACTTTTGAAATGAAGATCTCAATCAGTCAGTCAAAAAGAAAGCAATGTTTGTTCTGAAAGCTCACCTTCATGGCTGCTGCAACTCTCCCGTCACACTGAAACATAGACTCCTCAGGGACTTTTCTGCCTCGGTTATAAAGGGTAAAAAGAAAAAATATCAGTAAAATTGCGACCACTAAAGTGCTACATTTCAGTACTACTTGAATAATAAGAGCATAGTAAATATAAAGTACACTTTAAAGCTTTTCCGCAGCTTGTGAAAGTGTTAAGATACAAAGTTGGTAAGATAAAAACAAAGTTTTTCATAAGATCTAAATGCTACAGGCTTGTCCTTGGAACTCATGTTTATTTTATTTCAACTACGTCTGAAGGCATATAATTTCACTGTTGCTTCTTTCCTTTTTTGTCCCCTCATGCGTGCCTTTCTCTCAGTCAATAATATAAACTTTGCGTGCACAGTTGTGGATCCTTCAAGTATTTTTCAAGAGCATGAAAAGCGCAGGTCATCACTATGAACCGTGTCCACTCAAGGAGAATAAAAATCTTGGCAAGCGTGTTCAACAAGCCAGAAATGTGGGCTTCACAGATTTATATCCCCCTTCTGTCCTCAATGCACTTTCCATTTTTCATCCTCCAATTTCTCTTCAACATAATAAAAGTTTGTTAAATATAGTTCCAGTGACACTCCAGATAATTAGAAAAGGATGAGAAATGAAGCAAGAGCTATTGAGTGCACATTTGGGTGTCTTTCTGGCCTGATAAGCAAGCAATTTTTCAAATTTATTGTCCCAACATTTGCGATAATAATGACTGGCAAAAACAGCAAAGTTAGCAGGGTTAAGGGGTATATTTCAATTAGAAGAAAATGCTGATTCATAGCTTCTAATTCCACTTAATAGGCCCCTTATAATCTTTACACGGGGGTCATTTATTTGCACTTGTAGTTATGACCGTCGGCTGCTTTATCTACATTGTTTCAGCATCTTCTGTAATAATTAACTGACTATACACTGATAGGATTTGTTCAGCGGACATCACTTTACACCGCAGTAATGCCCTCGTTTTCTGGAAAGTACACGAGATTCAGTTTGAAGATTTTAGCTCCCAGAATACGTGATGTTCGCATTGTGTTATCACGACTTTATCTGCTTTGTTTTCTATTAAAAACAGGCCTGTGTTATTTGTTGCACACAGAGAACACAAGTAATAACAACTGGCTGAGATAATATTGACCTTTTCTTACATTTAGCAGCTTTTATGAACCCTTGTGATTTCCACTTTCCAGTTGCAAGTTTATCAGGTACATCCTGCTCCTAATGTAGTTACTGTCAAACAGCCCTGCAACAAATGTACACAAGAAGGTCATTATGACATTTATTTAAAACTCAGCCTTAACTTCGATAGCTTATAGTTAATTTCAACTGAGTCATCCTTTTCAGTGTGTATACCAGTATGTTAGGCTGGATAACAGAATCCTGACCTTATATTGTTATTGGGCAATGCAAGACATAAGAAGTTATCACTTTTCCACTATATAGTTTAATATAAGCTACTGTATCAGAGTATGTATCAGCCAGGCCGGTCAGCTTCACATGTGCCAGTATTGGCTTGTTAATTGAAAGTAATATAAAGATCACTTGACATTAGGATGTAATATAAAGAATTACTTGACATTAGGGATGTACATTTTAAGTATTTTCCGTGATCGATTTTGGGAAATCTTAACGATCAATTATCGATTAATCAATAAAAAAACATTCTTATGTAAAAAAAAAAAAAAAGCCGAATAAGTTTTTTCCCCCTAAGTTATATTTTCTACCGCAACAAAATGCATATAACTGACGGTATTGAATACAGGTACATGTTTAACACTGATTATCAGTGATCAGCTCATAAAAGATATTCTCTGTGGACATAGTCTTATAATGTGAAGGCTCATAATACTAACAGAAAAGTACTTCAGAACTCACAGTGTCCAGTTTTCTGCCTAATCGTTCTTATTGAGAAAAAAAAAACGTGTATTCGGTCATTGTGTCAGCCGGGAGCGCAACCGGGTCATATCAGTCCAGCGGAAGAAAAGCCCAGATGGCTCTGATGTTGCTGGTCTGCAAACATAGCATACTAGCAATTCCCACCATCTGTTGGCTTTGTATCCAAAGGTGGGGAAATGTCCCGTTTAAGATTATCACCTTCGTGTCCGTGTCGATGTTGGCAGCAATTGCGCATTGATCCTAAAAGTGCACGTGGAGACCTGACGCACAGCCGCAGCCAGCCGCCAGCTGAAAGTCTCCACTGTGTGCAACACCTTTAACAGCTGATTCACATCGAAACATGCTTTAAAACTTAAAACACTCCCTGATAGCTGAGTGTAATTTGAGATCACATGATGTTTATTCCACATGACGGAAAATTGAAAACAAAAATGCGTGTTTCGAGTAATTTCTTAACAATCAATTAATCGATAATCGATTAATTGTGTACATCCCTACTTGACACTACTACCAAGATATTTTTGTCTAAATGGAGTGTTTTTGGGTGCCAGTTTAGCTCAATCGGTAGAGCAGGCACCCCATGTTTACAGGCTACAGTAATAGTTGCACTAGTCGTAGAATAGATTCCTGATCTTGACATGATTTGCTGCATGTCCTCCCTCACTCTCTCCCCTGATTGTCCGCTCTCTCTCAAGTTGTCCATTAAAGGTGGACAAAGCCCCAAAAATATTTAAAAAAACATTGAATATAAAAAGTATGTTAGCAAAGTACTTGTCTCCATCCCAGCAAAAAAAAAGAACTTCAAGACCCTCAGACAAATGCATTTTTGCAAAGGTACGTGTTTTATACAAGTATCAAAATTTTCTTCTGAAGTTCAGCATGCACCCACCAATGTAGGTTTGAAACAAACAGAAGAAAAGAACAAAGATTTGATTTAGCTGTTCTTATTGCAATTTAATTGTAAGGGCAATGTATTGAGTTCCTTCTTGGCTCTATAATACACTTACCCCCTGACAAATTTAGAGTTTTGAATTAGATCCGTCTCTGTTTGGGTTATCAGCAAATAAACTATCTTTCTGACTGGGTGAAATAGTATCTTAAAACAGACACAGCTCAGTATTGAAAGGTTCCCTCTTGCCTTCATGGGAGTCAAGTATTTTTGTGTCTTTCACACCATCTTAAATAGGGTTTTGGGGGACATTCAAAAACTTTTGATTTGTTTTGCAAAATGTTTTGCAAAGGAGATCAATTTAACAGGCATCCGTCAGAGTATTTCAATCTTTCCCTTTCAGATATATGTATTCATATGTAGCTGCTTCCCTAGAATAACCCACCCTCACTTCTGTATCCATCCCCTTCCTCCGCTGCACAGGTGATTAATCCTGGATGGCAGCATATTTCCTCCTTGCTCTCTGTCTGTAATGATATCTCAAGGTTGATGCTGCAGAAGTGGCGGCACCCCCACTTCATTACACACTCATACACAGTCTGCCTCCTCTTCCTTGCAGGGGACATTTCACAGGTCAGCAGTCTCTTGACTATGGCTCCCAGTTAGTTGGAGGTGTTTCACCTGGAAGGTGGTAAGACACACCTTGGGAAGCCTGTCTTTAACTCAGTCAAGAGGTATGTAGTGAATCCTATGTATGTAGTCATATGTTTTTGTTAATAAAGCTGCAATATGTGCCACAGTACAGAATTACTGCAAGGTTTTTCAGATGTTTAAAAGCGACATTAGGTGGCACTATTTCATAACTTTTGAATTTTCATTTTTAATGCGCCAACAATAACTTTTTTTCTCTCCCCCCCCGGCTCCTGCCTCAGGCAAAGGAGGGCACAGGGGCAGATGCTACTGTGATTTATGTCCCTCCTCCGTTCGCGGCAGCAGCCATCATCGAGGCCATCGACGCAGAGATCCCTCTGGTGGTGTGCATCACTGAGGGCATCCCCAGCAGGACATGGTTAGAGTCAACTAAGCTGCTGGCGCCAGGGCATCACCCGCCTCATAGGCCCCAACTGCCCTGGAGTCCATTAATGTAAGCACACACATACACACTGTGCTGACAGATGCAACACATTCACATTTGTACCTTTTCAGAGAAACAGTTAAAAGCGTGAATTATTTACTTGCGCTGCTGTTTTCTTTATTTTGTGTCTGTGTTTGTGGCATGTATAATAATAACGGCTCTACGGTTTGAACATCCAATGTTTTCTGGATTTTGGGGTGTAACAACATGATCATTTTGCAAAGAAAACTTAAGAAGTTCTCTGTACTCATGGGGATTTGAGCAGTGAATATTCATTGAATTTGTTCTGGTTTATTTGAAGTGAGCTCATGGTGTAGGGAAGAAAGCTGAATAATAGATTACTGCGCTCCATAAAGGAACACTTCTCTGCAGTTAAAGATTCATAAACTGGATTCAGGTTCAGCTGGGGAACAAGTGATAGATAATTTCAGTTGATACAAAGCAGAAGCATTTCCATAAATCATGTTGATGTAATTTATTGGAGTTAAAATATAAAGTGATTTTTTTTTTTTGCAGCCTGGTGAATGCAAGATTGGGATCATGCCAGGGCACATCCACAAGAAAGGAAGAATTGTGAGGTTTCCTGCTTTTACATCGTTCATTATTTTGATTTAAGTATGCACATACAAATAAGTTAATGCGAGGTATGTTAAGCTATTTTGTCCATGAAAAGAAATTCACCTGCTTACTTCTCCCCCAAAAAAATATTGTAAATACATACAAAACATAATGCCATCCGTCATAAATGAAACTTTTTACTACACTGCACTGAAATCCTACATCAAGTTTTATGCTGTTGACAGCTTGATAAGAAACCTGTACTGCTGTTGACCAGCGAACCCTAAGGAAAGTCTCTTTTAAAGTACATCCTCTGTCATCATTCCTAAAGCATGCACCAAACAGCTGTTACAGTGCTGTACTGGTGATATGATCTTGTTCGTTTGTGCTGTCTGAAAAACAAATCAGCTGACGTCTGGGACAAAATGACAGCTGCATTGCACATTATTTATTACCTTTGATTGATACCCACTGTTTCTGGATTTGATTTAACAAAACATTGTTTTTGAAACTTTGATTTCAGGCATTGTGTCTAGATCAGGCACCCTGACGTATGAAGCTGGCACCAAACTAACACAAGTCGGCCTGGGCCAGTCCCTCTGCGTAGGTGAGTTTACCGATGGCCTGTGACGTCTTGAATCTGATCCAATCAAAGATCAAATCTATCCTGATGTAATGCAGTGCCTCTTATGTTGGTGGAAGAAGACAGTAAAGAAATGACAGTTTATAACTTAATCTAAAAATGTATTGCATTTGGCGGCAGGCATCATGGTCAATGTGTACCAAGCTCTAAATATCAGATTTATTCTTACATTTTTCATCTTTATTTAATATACTGTGACGGGTTTGATACTTGTCTTTCACAACGATACAAGAGGAAATGAAAACTCTCTCTAACTTAAGAGAAATGGTTTGAGCTGAGTTCATTCCATCAAACATTTTGTATTTGAAGAAGTACTCCCCATATTTGCAGCTATCCTGTCACATCAGAACACTTAATTTCCCACTGTCCTCGAACAGTGCTTAGAGGTTGAACAGACTGATGAAGAGGCTCGGGTGAAAGTGGAAACTTTGTCTACCTTCAAATCTCTTCATCCTGAAAGTCTGAAAGAAAAATCTCCTTTGATACCAGGCTCAAACTTTGTACAAACCAGAGATATTCTGTAATAAACCTAAAGTAGGGAGACTTTTTGAGAGGTAATTCAATTACAACAATCTCTTTATTAAATACTGACTCTGAAGGGGTTGTGGTTGTCAGTGTTTCTGCAAACAAGCTAAACTGAGAGACGAGAGCTTCAAAGTTTTAAGTGAGCTTTAAATGTATGTAGATAGGACTGTATACATTGCAGACACTGCACTAATTTATGTAATTTTCCATGACTTGCTGTTAAGTTCTCACCTTTACTACACCTCCCTTTTCTTCCTCATAATTCTTTAACAGCCTTATTTCTCTTATTCACTGATTATTACAATGATTGACCCTCCTTTTAAAACTATAGCTCACTAAATAAACTAAATTCACGGTGTGCTCCTCCTCATTGTCATTCTGATTGAAATGATTGTTAAGACCTCCAATCAATTATGTTTTATGGTCTCTTGATGCAGCTTTACATGCTTAGAATATTTGTTTTTTAATTTCACACACCATTTAGACACTGCAAATAAAAGATTAAGTATTTAACAAAAAACTAATTCCTCTGGCTGACTTATTTGCCACCAGAAAATCGATATTAAAGGCCTGGTTGGACACCGGAATTAACTGAAAAACAACTTGGCTTCATTATTATTTAGACATTTTAATTATAGAGTGTCCTCCAGCCAGACTTCATAAAGCTAGTGCAGCAACAGTATTAAATATTGTAGAGTTCATTAAGAAGGTTTATTGGTGGCTCTGCTTCAGACTTCTTAAGTCTGAGTATGACCTACAGGCTACAGCAAATTACTGGTGATACAATATTTAACATCACTGTCACCCGTGTTGCCGGTAATGTGCCTCCCTGATTATTCATGTAATTCTCTTCTTGGTGTGTCCAGGTTTTTTAATTCAAATAATATTAACTTCGGTGCAATTTTGTCTGTGAAGTTTGTGTCCTAGGTGTGCTTACTTTGGATTTTCAGAATGCTGGTGTCATTTTCAGTGGCAATTAACTTTTTGAAAATGAGTTTTGGTCCCTTTGAAAGCCCCGTGTCTGGGTTGTGAAAGAAACAGCATGATTGAACTACCACACAGGGATCATGGTGAATTAAGATTGGTTATGCCATTAAACAAACTTTGAAGTGACTTTCAATTTGGAAAATGATGTTTTTGTAATCTTGTCCTGTTTAACATTACTCAAAAAGTATTTTCTCATTATTTGTAGCCTTAGGACATATTCAAACCTGTTGCTTTTACACCTTTTAATTTGGAAGAGCTGTAGTTCACCAAAACTCTAAACCATATTTCTATAATGACATTTTTTAACCATGCTACCTTGGAATTGTTATGTCATAGTGCAGGTTTCTTTGAGTCTATTGAGGGTTGTAGCAGCTTCCAGCTCTTTGTTTTGGCCAACATCTTCCCTGATTCACTCTCTTTCACTTCTCTCAACCAACTCAAGCCCAACTCTGCTTCTTATTCCTCTCCACATCCATTTCCTCCTCAGATATTCCAGGGCCTCATCATTTTAGAGTTTCGAGTAAACAACAAGTGTTTTCTTTGTCTCCTGTAAGGTATTGGCGGGGATCCATTCAATGGCACAAACTTCAGAGACTGTCTGGAAGTGTTCCTACAGGACCCAAGACTGAGGGCATCATCCTCATCGGAGAGATCGGAGGCAACGCTGAGGAAAATGCAGCAGAGTACCTCAACAACACAACTCTGTAAAGGAGATAACACCACAATGCAGCTCTTAATTATCCTGCTCTCTCTTTGTAATATCACCTGCTACAGTGCTCACCCTCAGCAGATAATTGTGTTGGTATTAAATATTTATCATTTTCTGAATTAGCTCCGAGTCCCTTTGGATATGCTGCAGACACGGAATATCATACGTGTAGAACAAGGCGGAAATATGAAGGTGTTTTTCTTTTGATCACTGCCTCAGGCTTTCTCTCTTAGTTTTCTCTGTGGTATGATGAAGACAAAGCGTGGACAGATGGAATAAAGGGATGATTCATGGAGCATGTTCCAGAAATCTGCCATGTTGATGAGCAGTGACCATTTAGCGGTGCCCTACATGTGATGAATAGCAGTGAGGTGATGATTAGCTCATGCAGACAAATCACTGACAACTTCAGCAAGTCGTTTTCGAGGCTCTTTTTTTTTTTCTTCCCACGTCTTGCAGATGATTTTTTAATGTTTTCAGAGTGAATGTGTTGTGCCTCCATGTGTGTATTTGTGCGTGCCTGTGGTGCTCTTGAGCTCAGGATTGGACCTTGGATTTGCCCCCGGCTCCTATACATGCATTGCAATCTCCCGCTGGCGTCTCAGGAGAATAACTTTTCTCACTCAAACAAATAAGTTCCCACACCAACACCACACATCCCACCCACTCAACTCTTCCCCTCACCCAACCAATCACCCAGAGTGTTGACAGCGAGGGACAGTTCAAATGAAACGCATACAAAAGAAAAAAAAAAAAAGCCCAACGTGGGAGTGAGCTGTAGATCTCTAGTGGAAAGTCGAATGCGCAGAATACGTACTGTAAAATTATGTACTGTTTTTAGAATTCTGGAGACTGTTGTTTTACTGTCGGAGCAAACTTAACTTTACTTGATTTGAATACATTGAATTCAGGGTACTTTTACACTAACCCCAGGGCAGCTCCATTGTGTGAATTTTATATTAATGCAAAGCACAGTCTCACCACAGAGGAGCAGCAGGTGAGCTCGGCCAAAATAAATAAAAGCTACAAAATACTGAAAGCCTAAACTTGATGATATATTCTTTCCCCTCTGTTTATCAGGAACACCTGATCTCCTAAAATCAAGAGTACTTTCATCTCCTAAAAACAAGAGTACTTCCTGTAATTCACACCCAATATTACCTTTAATCCTGAATCTTGATACATTTAGATTTGTTTGAGCACTTTGTTTTTCTTTTAAAGCGCTAAGAAGGAAAAAAAATATTTGCCAGATTGCTCTTGCAATAACAAACAATGAGGTTAACAGTTATCAGTTTTGGTCATTTTGAAATTTTAACAGGTGTGATAGTCTGATTTTGAGGACTGCATTTCTAGTTTAATTGACTGATATAAAAACGTTAATTATAAACAACCAAACACACTAACTAGCTGATTCCCAAACATCTCAACTCCTCTCCCTTTTCAGACTCAAACCTACGAAAATGCATTAATGTAATGGATCCATCACCAAAGTACCTCCCTGACTCTCCTTCTTACACGCACAAAATGTTTGTTGCCATGGGTGGAAAATTAAAATCCTTAATGAAGCTATAAACCATCATCACATATCTGGTTTACTACAACCACTAGCCTATGACTGTCCAAATAATTTGCACCCACAGTTCATTTTTTATATTCCCAAGCATCATTTGAACAAGGCTTCAGGCCAAAACCAGCTCCAAACTGTGCAGCCAATCAGAGCAACAAAATTTGTGAGGTAGCTGTAGGCTTCAAGGCTTGGTAGCTTGCTCATAAACCAATCATAGGGCTTCCAGTTGAACATAACTCAACACTCTTGCAACTTTATGATGCAGCAGTCAGCACTTTCCACATGTAGGTAATGTGAATATGGTCCATTTCATTTGAAGCTATAAAAACATAAAGAAGATTCAACATCAGAAGCAGTCAGGTTTAAAAAAGCTGGTTAATACACAGCTGCTATTGGACCATATGTGGCCTTTATAAAACAAGTGAGAAGAGTTCAGACAGTGGACAGCAATAACCTTTGAAATAACTTCATTTCGTGAGAATCTTGTGTTTTGATGTGTAACGCTCTCAGTCATAGCGAGAAGTCATTTGAGAAAATAGGTTGGGTTTTTTTAGGACACAGTTTCACATTAGCTTGACAAATTTACATTAAGTACAAACTGCTCAGTAAAAATAAGGTCCAGAGTCATGATTGATTTGAGTCATGCAACATTAAATATATTGAGCTCCCACTTCAGAAACACACATTACACCAGCAGGCGAAGAAGTATTGATTTTGTATGCAGCAGTGTTACAGTTGAGTTACTGCTGACTGTTATCTACAGGTGCCTTATTCTGTAAAATTCAAGAGAAAATCTTTATACTTCCCTCTCGGTTCTGCTGTCAGATTTTATGATGCGGGGTATATTTCAAGGTTCTGTCTTCATCAGTGTCAGCAGTGCTTGCCAACGTAATGTGGTTTAAAAGTCACCTGTATCAAAGGTCTGCCTATCAATGCCTTGCAGGGCTTTCTGAAGTCAGAAATAGGCTTACACAGAATAAACATATTACAGTTTGCTCCATGCATATCAAGTAGGTCGGAGTATTTGGCACCTAAGCTACCGTAGGGGGTAAGTGATTTTTTCCCCCTGTATTCCAGCACCAACATGTCGCGAGTAAGCTGAGTGAAACACCCTTTGTAATTCTAGGGAAACAATGCTGAAAAAGAAGGCAGATTGAAGCATGGGTTTGTTAGCTCCACGTGTGCACACATGCTGGATTAATTCATGCCTGTCATGTTCATAGGGGCAAAAATGTGTCTCAATTTGGCCTCTTAAGCTTTTTAATACTGTTTCCCACCTTGGAGCCGGCTGCTCTGTGTTTATATAACAAAGCCTTCCTCCAGTCATGTTGGCACTCAGAGCTCTGGGAACTACCCTATTGGTCTCATAATTAAGGTAATATATCTGAACTGCTAACAGCAGAAGACAAAATGCAGGAGAAGTGAGTGATAGTATGACTCCCCTCCCAGTATGCATTGTTAGCACTTAGTATCGAGGGAGGCAGGGATTAATAGAGTAATTAAACCCCTTTCGTTTGAGGTAGATTTAAGACTTGATTCACATGAAGGTGGTTGTTTATTCACGACGTGATCCGACTTCTGAATACTGCACAGGGCTTTGCTGCTAATTTGTTCTGTGCTTACATTTCTGAACACTGCACAGATGCTTGTAACATATTTGGAGCACTTTAAAGTGATATCCCCCTTCACTCTCACTCTCTCTCTCTCTCTCTCTCTCTCTCTCTCTCTCTCCTTCATTCTGACGTTAACTGCTCTAAGTGTTAATGTCTCATTAGTGGTGCATTTCTAGCCAAGGTCCTCCACGTTTTCTTGGCTGATGCACGTCCTGCTAGTCTTAATTATTAAAAGTCATCTCCAGTTTATATGAGCCGCTGCCATCTTGTTCCTGCCAGTGTCAGGACAGGATTTTGAGCCGAAATGGTAGGAGAAGTGGGTGTCTTTGAAGGTCCTCGCTGCATTGCCTCAGCTGTTGAACACGCCACATTCATTCTGCAAAAAAACTGTCTCCCAGATGAGCCACTGCCTTTGTTGAACACCCAGGACACTCTCTCTCTCTCTCTCTCTCTCTCTCTCTCTCTCTCTCTCTCTCTCTCTCTCTCTCTCTCTCTCTCTCTCTCTCTCTCTCTCTCTCTCTCTCTCTCTCTCTCTCTCTCTCTCTCCTCTCTCTCTCTCTCTCTCTCTCTCTCTCTCTCTCTCTTCTCTCTCTCTCTCTCTCTCTCTCTGTGTGTGTGTAAAGCCGTCTTCTACAATTAGGTTGTTATTCTAAGTATGAAATATTAGCTGCTGTTCACACACACACACACACTGTGTCCCTTGTGCTGGTTATGATGTTATTGCTGAAGATGAAATATTAGCTCTCTTCACCTTGGAAATGATCTTAACTGTTGAACGTAACATCCATCAATGAGCAAGCAGCACAGACAGGGCGCTGGGCTAATCAGTGGCTGCCTGACTATTACCATCTCAGAAATGAGATGATATGAAATGGCAGGAGTCTGAGCCCCTATCTGGTCATACACCAACCCATGCAATTAAATGGCTTGATTGACCCTTTGTTTTAATAATGCTGGCTGAGACAGTGATGGCTGGTTAGACAAGCCTGTTACCATGGGGGCTCTGTAATTGGAAGAGATTGGTGTTTAATATCTAATGAATGAATAAAATGTAGGTGCCGAAATTGATTCTACTTTTCAATCCCCACCTTGTTTTGCTCCCTTCCTTCCTACGTCTTACTTGCTTTGTTGCTTTTCTAACACTCCTCCGCACTCCTTCTTTGAGCTTACTCTCTATTTATTTTACCTTTTTTTTTGGGGTGCATTTTCACCTCATTATATGCTCATGTTTTTCTTCCACTCCCTCCCCCGTGCCCAGGGTGCCAAGGCAAAGCCCGTGGTGTCCTTCATCGCGGGGCTGACTGCTCCTCCAGGACGCAGGATGGGCCACGCCGGCGCCATCATCGCTGGTGGGAAAGGCGGAGCCAAGAGAAGATTGCAGCCCTTCAGTCAGCTGGAGTCGTAGTCAGCATGTCTCTGCACAGCTGGGCAGCACCATTTTCAAGGTGAGGACTTTGATCCTGCACAACATGATTGTACATAATAACTGAATACTTAGCCAGAAACTACATTTACTGTGATACTTTATGTCTAACTGATACATGCAAACACTTAAATTAAGGAGTTTCACTTCTATTGGAGACTTTTGAAGTTCACATGGATCTGCTGACCATCATTTTTTGAGAACTGTGATATCAATTTGAAAATGCAAGAGGACAGGACAGAATATTTAGCAAACTCAAGTTCAAGGATCTCTAAAAGTTTTCAAGACATCCATCATCAATCACATGTTATGATCAATAATCAGAATTAATAATACTTACGGACATCTCCTGTGAAGGAATATTTCAGCAATACTTTCTTTTTCTCGTCATTTTCCTGTTGCATGTTTGAACATCAGAAATCAATCATGTTTCTTTGCACAAATAAGGGAAGTCAGTGCATTTTACCCTTCTTTAAAAAGAGATACACTCTTTATTAATCTCATTGTCTTTTATTAGTCAAGCAAAAGACAGAAGAGTCGTGGATGACATGCAGTAAAGAGCAGAAGCTGCTGCCTCCACATGTGGGCCATGTGCTCACACAGCTGATTCAAACCACCGCCCAACTGTTCAATATTTAAATCAACCTTAAACCTTTTTTTTGCCGTTTCAAAACGAAATACAAACATCTACAATCACACACTAACATAGGAACATTCTCCTTGTATAGTCTTAATTAGTGTTAATACAAAAAACAAATTGATCAGACTCAGACTTTTCCCTTGTTAATGTTTTTCCATGCTTCAGCCGTCATCTTTCCTCTCTTTGACTCTCTCTCTATTCTCAACCCTGCCATCCCTCTTCACTTTAATGTCTGCGTGTTTTTTGCCATCAGAATAATCACACTGTCAACTTTTGATTATTTGAACACAAAAAAAAAGCTTAGAGTCAAATATTTTAGGATTTGATAACAAAATAATGATTGAAATCTCTGTTAATCTACGATGACATGTCCTTAAGAATCTTAAAAAGTGAAGTACATTAAGGTTATGTTTTTGTTAGACAGTTGCATTAGCAAGCTTAAGCAAAGCTGACATCCAGCAAAGGTTAACTGGGACTAATTTGATGAATTTGTCATTAAACTTTAAAGCAGTCTCTGTTCCTGATTCAGAACAGGTTTTTTTTTAAATGCTGGTAGCTCGTAGACCTTAGCTATCAATCGAATTTCTATTTCAAATATACTCCAGATTAAACGATTACTCTGCAGTCCTTCATGTTGCGCTTGTTTTGTCCGACATGGCGCCCCCTCCCTTCCTTCACAGCAGAGTGTGTGCTCTGCCCCTCCCCTCCAACAGCTCTCACTTCATCTTGTACTGATAGCGAGGGAGGAGAGGGAGCCACGGCCAGAGCTGGACTGCCAATCCAGCATAGTGGGCAGTTTCCGGGTGGGCTGACACACGTAGGAGCTGGTAGGCTATAATACATCATCATCAGGAGACTCGGATCGAAGCGTAGTAAAGTTTAGGAGCCCAGGAAAGTTGCAGATGCTGCACAATGTGTTAAGTGGGGACTGCTGCACTGTCAACATGTTGTGCTACAGCAGTACAGAGCATCATGCAGCCACAGGTGGAGAGTTGTGAGTAATTACCGTTAGCACGATGAGAGAGAGAGGCTGTCTTGTGAACTCCCCTTAATGAGCTAACGACTGTCAGTGAGTGACAGCTGTCTGCATTATAATACACTATAAGCCTAAGTGTTGATTAAATACAGATGGAGGTGTGGAAAGGCTGTGTGATGGGTTAGATCTGCAGCCTGTTGTAAAATGCTTGTGGTAGAGGAGCTCAAATCCCTTACTTTTTAAAACTTCAGTAGCACCATCTGCATCACCAGTTGTGAATGTTTTTTCCTCAGAGTAGCAAGGTTGAGATTGAACTTTTAATGTGCCATAAAGAACGCTAGAAGACAAGGGCAAGAATGAATAAACATGTGTTGACAGTAGCTGAGTCGGCACCACTACCCCTTTGTTCCAATTTATCTCTGGGGGGAAGCACTGTTAACAAGATGTATAAAAAGTGAAAGAATGCATTACGGCCATTCATCATCTTATATTTTCATTACCACTGCTGGCGCTACTGCACGCCGACCATAGATTTACACACTTGTTTCCCTCCCAAAGTTTAATTCATAATCATTGTGTGTAATGATGAAAAAATGTGCTATGTGGTTGTTCATTTTTGCCGCACACAGTGTTAATACATCTCTGTTAATTTCAGTGACCGGCGTAATCGACGTAATAACATGTTAGAGAAGCGGAGAGACATAAACGCTCTGTGTGGGGGGAAGATAACAACGATGACCGTGCTCTCTTAGCGGCTCTGCTGTTGCTGACCTGTTTAAGTCTCTGTTGAAAAGTAGTGAAAATCAGGTAGAGATGCTACACAGGTCGTCAGAGTTCATTCTCTATAAATTCAGCACAGCTACATAGGATGTAGTCATCATTAGCTTGTAAACAACTTTCTGTTTCAGACTACATTTGTTCATTCTTAATTAGATGTTTGCGTTGCATCTTCTTAAAAAAAAATATAATGGCAAGTTTGTGCGTCATCAACTGTATATTTAGAACAAAAGACGCATGTTGTAGTTCGGGATGTTTCCAGTCAATGAAATGTTTAATGCCAGACAGTCTGAAAGCTCCTACCTTCCGAGTGGTACATCATCGACTGCAACAAACACTGCTAAAATGCTTTTGTCCTCAAAGTTACGTAAGCACATCCTGGCACTCCACTGCAATCATCATAATAATGCTTACAGATGCACACTGCCAACTCGGGTCAAGTGTAAACAGGATGTAGCTTGCTAGGATTTCTATTAGGTGCCACTGTCTCTGTTGAAATAATAACGTTTTCACTTAAGCTATTTGACATTTGGTTCAGGTGAAGAGGAAAAAAAATGAGCAGCTAAAATGATGAAATGCCTCAGGTCTAGTTTTTGTTTTTTTTAATCAAACACAGTGTTGTCCCACGCACGTCTGGTAGACAGGCGCACAGGAAGGTGATGTAATTTAGAAGAAGTAGTTGAATTCATACTGTCACAGCTCTGATTTATTAAAAGTACAAGTTTCAGTCGTATCAAAGAGATGCATAGGACCTAGAAAGCAAAAGAAAAGAAAGGGGCCCACAAAACTGTATCAATTAGTGGAGGAAGATACATGTGTCCCGGATAGAGAGAGGGGCTTTTTCATTGTGTGAATATGTTGTCTTTCAAGCAAAATAACAGAAAATGTGAACTCTTACTGTTGCACATTTATTTTGCCCACTTTTTTTGTGTTAGTTTAACCCTGTCTGTGTCGTCATGTGCAATTGTGCTTGTGGTTTTATCAAGCAGCAACCTCCGGCCGAAAGAAATGAAGCCAATGGGGAAGTGTTAAAACTCAGTTTCTCGGGTGTCCACTTGGGGCTGGCCCCGGAAGTACCGGATACCACATATACACTTATTCAAAAAGGCCAATCTTAACAGCAGAAATAAACATGTTTACAGACTGGGTCAAATAATGAGTGAAGTCTGGATAGCTTATTTCCTGATCAGCACACTGTACAGGTTTTTTTTTCATAATGCGGTAATTTCGAAGATATTAAGATTACAAGTTTTCCATTATGAGAGGCACAGCTGACTTCATTGACAGGCGGGAACACTGTAGCTGTTGGCTAGGAGGCTAAAGGCCCGCCTCTTTACCTCAAACTAGCTCGACAGAAGTTAGGTTGAGTTCAGCATTTCCAATATGGCTTCCGCCTACGATTGGCTTCAAAGCAGCGCTTCAAAAACAGATGGGTGACGTCACGGATACTACGTCCATTATTTATACAGTCTATGGGTTTTATAAGCTTTGTTGAGTTAAGCTCTTCAAAAGTAGTTTCCCCATCTTCTTTTGTTGGGCCCAAGTCTGTTGCTTTAATAACCAATGCCGCACACCCAAGCATTTGTAGCCCAACACATGTGCAATAGGAGAGTCTTCAAAGTACATGAAATGACAAAGATGCACAAGACAACGACAGATAAGTTCAACAGCTGTAACACCAAACACAAGTTTGAGTTTGACATGAAAAATGAAAACTTTGTGATGGACAGTACGGGTAATAAAGCAAACATCAAAGCAGTTGTCAGATAGGAACTTAATCATTTCTAGTCTTATGTGGAAATATGTAGTGTCTAAAGCCCCTCCCACTTTAGAGCTTGTGAGAATCACAGAAACACGATAAGACGTGCATTGCAAAAAAGTTGAATCAAGATCCTAAACAATTAGACTTGGAGTGTTTTCAGTGATATTGGATTGACTTTTCATCCCACTTGAGTGAGGGTGGGATATCAGAAACTTGTGTTTATCTGAAAAGGACCACATTCACGTGCAAGGTTGAATAATTACGACCTTTAACTTGTTTACAAACATCTGAGGCTCATAATTGCAGCAGCCGATTGTATTATTCCATCCTGCTCAATATTCTCCGTACAGCAGGCAACTTCTTGTATTCAGATGTGTGCAGACAAACAGAATGATAAGTTTTGTTTGTGTAATAAATTCCAAATCCAGAAACATGAAGGCCACACACACACACGCCACCATATTTACAACACACCCCATTCCAATCTTCATGCGTGTCAAGGCGGTTGTCATTGCCAGCTAGTAAATGTGTTGCTTTTCTCTCACGTCTTGTTGTTTTCTCCCGCTCTCTTCTGCTTGGTATTTTCACCCGTCTCTGTTTGAGTGGCAACCTCTACTTTCCTCCAACCCCTCTTCTTGTCTTGTCAAGAGTCTGAGTCTGTCTCACAGGAAAAAAAAACGTCTTTTTTTCCCTCTTCTCTGTCACCAAAACTCTGCTTTTACCTTTTGTGTCGTGATTCCTGTCTAGCCTTGAGTACTCTGCTGCCCTGGACCAACAAAGCATCTGCCTGTCTGCTTATTTCACACGTAGCCTCCTCATCCTTTTGCCTTGCCACTCTTCCTGGCCCATTACTTTTTTTCATCCTTCAAGCCTTTTCCTAAATACTGAACCGTGTGACTTTTGCTCCATCTCTTATGTAAAAAAAAAAAAAAAAATCAGCAAAAAAAATCCACCCAAACATCTCTTCATTCAGTGTGTCCTTCACAGAAAGCTGAGGTTAGAGAGGCCGAGTCTGCCTCTAAAACATTCACAGCCATGATAATGTTTCCTCCTCAAGGTGGCAGTAGACCTTCAGATATCCTCAGAGCACAGAGGAATGGGTCGACATGTGCTTGAGTATTTGTGTGTTCTGTAGACCTGATAAATGACATTTGCATTAAGTTGCTTTCCCCCTGTGGAACGGAAAATTTCAGAGGAAAGACGTATTCTATCATCCTACGGCTTGTGTGATATATCCCAAATTGAAATGTAAATAGCTTCAGCTTTTTTTTAAATGCCGATCATAATGCTTTCTCATTTGTAGTCACATGGTTGGACTGTGCTGGAGAACGTCAACCGTAACCTCACATAAATCTGATTTTTTTCACGTCTAACCTCCATCAATCACAAGAAGTGAGCTGTTTAATGTTGACAAGCGGAACTTACTGACACGTACAGCGCTACATGATTTGCACTCTCTAGGAAAAAACAACAGGCACTCTCCGATGCTCTGGCTGCCTCTGTTTTTCCCCCCGCCTCAACAGCAGATCTGATGCACGGGATCAAAAAACAGAGCCGTGTGAATTCCTGCATGAATAAATCATTCACTTCTGTCTATCCTCACTTCACGTGGTGTCTTTTCTTCTTCTCTTCTCTCTGCTGTCCATCTCTGTAGGAGTTTGAGAAGAGGAAGATGTTGTAAATTGTGCAAGAAGGCAACTCGACCTTTTACCCCCCCCTGCCCTGAAAATTGAGATGAACAACCGGATTCTGGAGGTGGATCTGCCCTGCGGTAGCTGTACACCCTGATTATTTCAACTATGATGCGCACATGCAGTGTTTATATTGTAATTTCTGCCATGATCTTGTACCTTGCACACAACAAAGGAATAAAGCATAGTGTCTTTAATGGAATTCTAAAAACTCATTGTACACAGTGTAAAAGCTTTATAGATGTTTTATTTTTCCCTCAAACACAATGTCGACAGCTGAGGGAAGGATGCCATGGTAACCTTGGTGATCTGTTTGGTTCTGTTATTCTCCTCCTGCTGTAATCCATCACTCATTTCACTGGCTGTCCACCTAAATAAGAAATATTTCTCATATCACTTTCCTGCTGTGCTTGTTTATGCTTTCATCACACAGATGTAGTCTCATTATACACTGATCCGTCTGTCTCTGGGTTTTCTCCCTTTTTGAAGTAACATGAACGTGAAACTTCATGTGGATGAAGATAACAGTCACAGATTCAAAAGGTATCACATGTTGTGAGTGAGCGTGGTTCTAAAGACCCTTTGGCACAGCCTGTGCTTGTTACATATTGTATGTACATAATTAATTACCAAGAGTGGAGGTGAGATGAAGGTGTTATGATACCACCACAAAGCCTGATGTTAGGAGTTGATCAAAATAACCCCTCATTTACAAATCTTGACATTTAAACACAAACATCAGGTTTTAGTTCTGACTATATTCAAGGACAGTACAGCAGATCAAGACTTTCAAACTAGGATGCTCAAGCTTTACTGGATGTGCTGCAACAGACATTGAATGTAGCCTCCTCTGGTAGACTGTAAACTTATCCACATAAGAGGAAGAGTTTGTAACTATGAACAAAGGGTCAATAGTACAAAAATGTCCCTTGCTAAAACCTGAGCCTTATCAGCCCTCAAGCTTAAAAACAGACATTTAGCAAGAGGTTTAGAGTTCAAATTGCAATGCACAAAGTTAGAATCAATATCCGAAGTCAAGAAAAGTGTCATGTCTGCAAAGTAAGTTTCAAGGAGAAGAATGTCAGGAAGGCATAAGCTGCAGGTGGGTGTTTTCAACATTGTGATCAAGGGGGGACAGGCATTTCATATTTTACTCAAGGAAAACAATACAGAGAACATGAAGGTCTCCTCAACGTTGTTTATTATGAGGATCATAAACTGAGTAGCATTTTATTCTCATCTGTCTAAATCCTTGTTCATCTCTAATAAATTAAAAGATGTTCCAGACAACTGATCAATTATTATTTATACAGGGCTAATTCACTACAAATGTTAACTCAGGACACTTTACATAAAACTGCAGGTCTACACAATACCATTTTTTGTACTATTAAAGTGACCCATAAGAGTTTATTATGGGCTTATCATTTGGAAACAGTGTAAAGAACAAACTTTCATTTAACAGGTAGAAACCTAAAACAGGACCAGACTCATTCAGACCTGTATTTGTTGAAAGAACATTGAGGTTTCCCGCATTTCAAATGCTGTTGAGATTACACTAACGTTAAATAAATTAAACAAGAACACAAACACACATAATCAATTACAAAAACAACTGAAATCAATGAAAGCATCATCGGT
Source organism: Notolabrus celidotus (assembly GCF_009762535.1). Classification (NCBI taxonomy): domain Eukaryota; kingdom Metazoa; phylum Chordata; class Actinopteri; order Labriformes; family Labridae; genus Notolabrus; species Notolabrus celidotus. Next base: position 22,463,376 of record NC_048278.1, on the reverse strand, counting down.
CTGCCGCCACTGGGTTAGTAGGAGGGATAGAGGACGATGCAGAAGATGCAGAAGATGAATTTACTGGTAACTACTAGAGCAAAATTGTAAAGAAACTTCAACAGAAATCATTTCTGCTAGTTTTTGCAATCCCCAGGTCACTAGCACCAAGCATAAACTTGTTTCTTAAACAGAAACAGATAAATTAAGTTGTACCACTTCATAGTAAGACCAGAAACTAGGCTCTAAGTCATTTGTTTCATCTTAAAGCTCCAGTGAGGAGTTTTAGATGGTTATAAAACACACTGAAATCAATACTTATTCCTTCTAAATACCCTGCAAAAGCAAACAAGACCATAAGCAACAAGATATATAATTTTCTTTATCATAATTTGAAGAGTTTGTAAACACTGCTGTGGAGTAGGTGTCAGACAAAGTGATTGACAGCAGGATGCTGAAACAGACATTTTTACTTTTTCCACAGCAAAAAATCACAGTGAGTGGTAAATTAGATAGCTCAAAGACAACAAGATGAGACTTTTCATCAGGAGACGCTTTGTACACAAGCACAGGATGAGATCAGCAGAGATAAGAGTTAATGCTTTGTCCACAGGGGGCGCCAAAGTCAAAGAAAGACAAAAGCTCCTGACCAGAGCTTGAAAAACCAGATCTGCATCACAACTTTTAACAACAAATAAAGTTGATGGACAAAAATAAACCACAACACAAGCCAATGAGCAATCAGATGAAATTTTGTGCCAAAAAAAACAAGCATATAGTTATACCAGTAACTAGTTGGTTCATAATAGAGGTCAGTTGTTGTTTGTTACACTGGTTGCCACCCACAATAAAACAGAGGGAAGAGGAAAAAGAAGCAGCAGTCACAGAAGAGAAAAGAGCCTCTATCGTTTTTCTACTGCAGCGCAAATCATGTTGGAGACGATCACAGATGAAAGCGAGGTACCCTAACCATACTCAAAGAAATGTCACTATTCTAGTTTGGGAATTTGGGGATTTCGTCAAGTAGAAGACGGTAAGTTTCCGTTTGATTAGAAGTTTCTATTACGGGGCTGAAAATCCCAGATAGAATAGAAAAGAAGAAACGTATGCACAAGCAAACATTATTTTATAGATGACTACTTTGGGAGGGCCACAATAATCAATCAATCAATCTTAATTTATATAGCGCCAAATCACAACAAACGTTATCTAAAGATGCTTTTTCAAACATAGCATGTCTAGACCATACTCTATGTTAAATTATTAACAAAGACCCAACAATCAAGACAGGATAAGATCCAGTCCTCTCTTACAGACAGGACTTGATCTTATCTCATCTCAATCCACCATGAGCATTGCACCTTGCAGTTTTTACCTAGTTAAAGCGGCGAGGAAATTTTCTTTTAACAGGCAGATACCTCGATCAGAACCAGACTCAAGTTAGACAGCCATCTGCTGAGACCGAGTTGGGGTTGGAAAGAGGGATAAAGGAGAACAAGACAGTCCCTTCAGGAAGTTGCGATTTGCGATCGCAACTATCAACGCAAATTCAACCAATCCGCAATTTTTTTGCAGCCTCGCAATTTTATACAATCACCGCAACTTTCCCGCAAATTTGACCAATTACCTTAATCTCAACCCATGTACGTCATCGGTTCTGTCATCAATTTCACTTCCTTGGAACGTAAACGTAAGTCCTCACTTGATTGGCACTTTTCAACAGCAAAACACGCACGGAGAACGGGAGGAAAGAGGCGACAGCAGGCAGGACAAGTGATGATGACAACGTTGTTATTTATAGATTGAGGGGCACAGTTTTAGCTTGGCCTCTACCTGCAGCAGGTGTGCTTCATGAACCAGCTCTCCCCTCCTCCATGCATCTGTCTCATGTTCATTGAGGATGTTTACCCCCGGTGTGCGTTAGTGACAAAGACACAACCGCGGAACGTCTGTTTACTATTTGAGGTTTTTACGTTGTTGCCGCCATTGCCGTAAAAAGCTCCACGTCTACAGCTTGATTTAATCCAGTGTGGTGAAACATCAGACACCTTCAGTAAGTTTTGATCAACTCCTAGTGCAAAGATGCAGATTCATTTCAGAGTGCCGTGAACTGCCTGAGGGTTTGAAGTCCAAGTAAGATAAGTTGTTTTGACAACATGCATCACTACTTTTAATTGTTTTTCAGCTTCAGAAATTTGTACTATATATAATTATTTACCATAATTGCAATTCTCACAGCTTTAAGATGAAGTAAAGGGGCTGATCTTGACAGTCATAACATCTCAACTCAAATAAATCTATATTGCAGCTTTCATACGTACAAACATGCAGCCAAGAGTGCTTCACAAAGGAACAGACAGTAACAGGCAGAGAGACAATCAGCAATAGATTTTAAAAAAAAAAGGAATAAAAAACATTAATACAAATTTAGAAGATCATAATGAAATGTACTGTAAAATAAAAACTAATAACATCTAATTAGAAGTTTCACTGACATCTCAGGTTGTAAATAAGCAGCCTGTGAAGCTATTCAGAGCAAGGTTTCAGGTTAGCCTCTAATTAAGACAAACCACTGTAAGAGCTGTAGGAGCTATATGTTTAATGAACACCTCCTTACTGCACACACGCACAAATGAGTGAAGAAAAATGAACACGTGAGATAGGGTTACAGTTGCTTCTGCTCCCACTGAATCTTTTCTTAATAAACACAAGGAACAGAAATGTGTAATGAAGCATATAATGCCCTACACTGGACATCTTTACAGCACAGTCTTATCTGCCGCACAGCAGTCAGCCGAGGCAGATTATTCAGTGTACACATTGTTAACAATTACTTTTTAATCTGCATTAGTGAATTAACATAATGAGTGACGGTGGAACAGAAAGCTCATTTGTTTAGGGGCTCAGAAGAACCTCTCGCACTGAAGTTGCCAAGCTGTATTCCGCTTTGGTTTGACTCCTATATGAGATGCAAAGGAGGCCAAAGTTTGCCTTCTGGTGTTTGGCTGCAGTTTGGAGACTTTTTTTCAACCTAAGGGCAACTTCACTCGAGAAAATTAAACTGTCAACAAACTCAGCCTGAAGAATTTGAAATTGAGTACATAATGCTGGACTGAGATAAAAGTATCTCATGAAATCATCAAGACATATTAAATAAGACAATTTAGGTCATTTTTCTGCACACAAAAACAGCTTATCATGTAATTGATGATTACCAGTTTTAAAAAAAATAACCATCTTGATCTTTCCACAGTGGATGATGCTTCACATAGCTTTTTAAAATATAACTTTCGTTAAGATTGGTGATATTAGACAACACATCTAAAAATATCTTGCAGTATGGCTGCACTATTATAGTAATATGCTGCGTTCCAGTTCAAACCTTCACAATAATATTGGGAAGCAGCTGTGGAGAAGGCCAAAGAAAGGGTGCTCGCTAATTATCATAAAGCAACAAAAGGCAAGAAATAACTAAAATATGAGGTTAATCCTGTGTCATTCTCACAGGGGGGCATCTGTGAAACTACTCAGAAGATTGTGAAAATTTGTATTTAAAGGCATATACAGTTCATGATGAAATAAGAAGAGTAATACTCTGATACACACTGACATTACATAACTGTCTTGATAAATAAAAATAAGTTATAGCATACTTAGTATCACACTTATTATCACAGTTTCCACACAGTGGATAACTCTGTAGCTGGTAGACACCAAAAAGGGTCTCTCTCGAAAGTCAGTATTCAAAATGTTGTGTGTGTGTGTGTGTGAGAGAGAGAGAGAGAGAGAGAGAGAGAGAGCGAGAACTGCTGGACACTGTTGTCTAACAGTGCAATAACAAAGATAACAGACACGTCCATCTGGAAAAACTTCACAATAGCTTCAACATGATGCTGTATTGTTTCAGACACTTTGGAAAATGAACAAAAACTGAAACAGAAGTTGCGAAGTTTGGCACTCCAAGGCTGCAGACATTAATAATTAGCAGACCCCTTGAATCACAACCTGCAATTACAAATAGAGGTGTTGCTTTAATTAACTTGAAAAAGAAACAGCACCTTGCAATAAATATGTCAGGAAGGTTTCATTTTGCAAAATACTTGCGACTACTTTCAACCTCCAACCTCAACAATAAAGCGGCACTGATCATGTGGGCGTTCAACTGTGATGCCCCTGTATTGGCCAGAAAAAGTCTTAAGAGTTAGCTGACATTGTAATCTATCAGGCACAACTTTATATATAAACCCATGAACTTCTGACTGAGTCCCACCCACAGCAAAGACCTCATTACTAAAAGTGTGCCGTCCTCAGGCGAGTCGATCCACTGAGTGGAAGAAACAGAAATGTTCTTGGGAGCAGATAGACAGACAGCAGTCCTAATGAACTCAACAGGGTGCTCTGCAGGTGCCCTCACACACACAGCAACACCTTATGACTAATGTATGTAAGGAGAGGTTGAACAGTGCCAAAGTGCTGGGCATGTGAATCAGTCATTAAATTAAGCGTGTGCTAATGAAACAGACGAGATAAATCTTATGCTAAGAGGTTAGAGAGGTTTTTTTATTCATCTAAATTTCCACTCTGAGTTGAGGGATGAGTCTGTGCTTTTCATTGACATTGCTATTGATATGTAACAATAGCACAAGCTGCCACTTGCCGATTAGGATAATGAAGTTGTTGTTTTGAATAAGTTGTACGATCTGAAAGATGTACAGGTGCAGTTTAGATATGTTGCCCCTCTTTGTAATTACCTTGTTTGTTGGCAGCAGCGGCTCGATGAAGTGCTCATCCATTCAATGTCACACATCGCTCTTTTTAGCCTGAAAGTGCCAGCGATCATTGTCAGATTGTTTCATTGATACCATTGATCCCACCTGATGCTGCACTATCTCCATTAGAGCACTGGAGAGCTGTGGTAAGAGGAGGAGAAATAAAACCGAGGGGGACAGTAGCAATTTGCATGAGGCAGTATTGTTTTAATAGAATGCCTGACTTTAGATTGCTTTGGGACTCGAGGGCAAAGACGAGGACAGAGGAGAGGATGTATAGAGATCCTGGAACAGAGCCCTGCTCTTTTTTTCAAGTCAGCTGAGGATTGGTTTCTTCTTCAGACCGGATTGGTTTCTATTTGTCCGGCTTAAGTTGATAAAAAAAAACACAAGACAGCAAGCTGCTGCTCCTTTATAACTGACGTTTTGACAAATTCATTCATATCACTGGCATCTGTTCAATGAGAGAAGCAAGCAGCTTTGCATTTATAGTTTTAAAATAACCCATAAAATACTCTTTCACCACTTCTTAAAAGGTTCCCTTGGGTTTTCAAGTTGTAGCAAATACTTTATTGTATAAGTGAGCAGACTATCCAGCCAAAAGTTTATATCAAGCTACATGGCAGTAGAACTTCAAAGAAAATGTGACTTTGACATCTCAACTCATCTCTCTGTGCTCAAGAAAGCAAACATGCTAGGTCAAAGATAATTTGTGCATAAACTTTGGGTATTATAGATGTTAAATTTTAGCTGATGGTGCAAAAGTGCCAACTTGTTAAGTAACCCATCAGATCATCTGTCTGTACCTGGCACTGTTTGAACTTTCTGTGCGTCAGCAAGTCTCACCTAATTACTTTAAGCAGCATGATCTCATCTAATAGTATGAAATACTGTGACACATCTAATGTTTCTTTTTAAGTTATCTTTTTGGGCATTTTGCCTTTGTTAAATAGGACAGCTGAACAGAGGCAGGAAATGTGGGGAGTAAAGAGTAGACGAAAAGGGTCATGACCGCAGATTGAACCACCAACCATAGACTACAGCCTCTGCCTCCAGGCTTAAACCACCAGGCCAGCCGGCACAGTGTCTGGTGTCATTTTGCATGTTATCACAAAGCTTTATTTCCTTTTGCATTTTACATCATAAGACCGCCTCACAGGCTTGTGTTGTGCAGGGATCCGTGATACTCCTGTGCAAGAATCCTGTTATTTAAAAAGCTCCATCTAAAGTTGTATAAAGAGAGAAAAAAGCACCACACAGTGGAGATGAGAATAGATAATTGGGAGAAAAACGGCTTTTATCCAGGGGACTGGGTTTCCTGTGTACTGAAAAGTCAACGCTGAGTCAATGAAATTCACATACAGGTCTCTAAGTTGACTTGATTAACATGTTTTTGATGACGAAGAATAACTTACTGACCTAGTTTACAAACTGAAACCCAGATCTTTCTTCACCCAAATAGTTTCTGTTCTTAAGACTTAGCTAGCTTATAAACATTCATAACATTAAACACACTTTTACCATGACAACAAAGGTCACCTGATGACCATTTGTATGAAGTACCATACATACTACAACAATAAAAACCCTTAATATGCATTGCAGTTGAAAAAATTGCATGCATTTTATATATTATCAAATGACGTGGCCTTTAGTTAGTATACTTTTTTTGATATAGGTGGCCAAACTGGGGCACTGACATACAATAAGCGGGGGTGACCACGGTAGTTGTGCACATACACACAAATTAATACAATTTACCCTCTCTATCTTTGTCTGCTTTTGCTACAATTATTTAAGTGTTTTGCAGCAGTTATGTACCCGTGTATCACTTCTTGACTTCAAAAACAAACACAACAGAATGGCAACAGATACATCTTCTAAGTTTAATTCTCTAAAGATTTAAAAAAAAAAAGTTTGTCAGAATTGAAGGCACCAACAAAAGATAATGTGCTCCATTAAAAAAAAAAAAGAAAACTACTGCCACCTGTTAACACATCCCAAAATAGCTGATTTTAACAAAAGATTTACCTCTGACAAGAAAAATAGCAATTCATGCCTAAGGATTTTTGGAGCACCTAGGGTGGCCAATCAGATTTCATGGGGGTACAGTGCCTAGCCTGGTGGTTCCTATGGACAGACACGCCTCAGCTTAAAGTCCTTAAATATAGTAAAAAATATTTAACAAGAAAAAAATTGGCCAAAACATTTGCGCCCTAAGATTGACTACATTTTTACGTCACATCAAATAAATGAAGCTTGGATTGACTCAGAAGGGGGGGTCGTGTTATAGCCAGATGTGTCAGACTGAGCCAGGTCAACTTTAAACCAACAAGAATAAAAATTGAAAAAATAGCAGTACAATTTGTGAAAATATTTTTTCTGACTATGACCCATCATTGATTGTACATGTTGGACTGCATCATTGTTCATAGAATGACCCTGATTAAACAAGAAATCAGAGCATTTAACTTTGGGACAAGGACTGCTGAGCATCTTGACAAAAAGCAATTTATCAACATCTTGTTAACATTTACCACAGCAGGCTTAATTGATAACCCTTTAAGAAACTATAATGGCTTATCAGCATTCATAATTGAACATCACTTCTGCTGATGACCTGTAGATGGCAGTGGAACCTGTTACCCCTGGGTCAGAAAAACTGGGGATAAACACCAGATGAGGGCTTTTATACCCGACATTTATATGAGGTTTTATGTTGATTCCTTTTCCGTCTCATGATAAGTACTTTGAATTGTTGAAAGTGCTGGACAAAGAAACTTGCTAATGGCTTTTTAATGAGCCATAACGTAAATATACTGCATAAGTATAAAATGTAAAGGCATTAGAACCCTACTGAGCCTATTAACCATTGGTAAAGACCGTCTTGTTAGTGAGCTGCTCTGTGGACTCTGAGAAGAGGAGGTATGAGTTTTCAAGTATCTCAGCTGGTAGCTGTTTAATGACTTTATCGGCGAGCTCATGCTGAGTTATCATGTCTGACCAGTCGGTGCCATGGCTCCTCATCAGGATTCCTCCCAGTGGGGAGGACTGCAGTGTGGGTTAATCCCAGAGAGCGATAAGTTTTGATGTGAGGGGGTATTTTTGTGATATGAACATGGGTTGCCTTTAGTTAGCTTGTCAGCTGGAAAATGTGTTTGCAATACAAAAAAGAGAAAAGGACTGACAAGAATGAAAGCTGACAGGATTATTACAGGTCTTATCATGCGTGTGCCTCCATATCATGTCGTAAAAAATCTGTCCCCAACATAAAACTGTCCAAACATCTTTATTGAAAACACATTTTTACTCCTTTTATAAACCAGTTGCACAAAAGAGAGACAAAAGACTGCTCACATCCTCTGTGTTGAGGTGATGCTTGCAGAATGATGCACTATGAATGCAGGTTCATCTGATCCCTAAATGTTTATTAGCTTTTCACTTTAAGAGCGGGTTAGCTGGAGGGATGGATGTTTCTCTTTACCTGTCATGAATAGCTGCTCGGGGCGATGCCGGAGGTTGACTTTAGAAGCTGCAGAAAATGATACAGATCATCATGTACATCATCAGTTTTTAATACTTGAAAGAGAAACACCAAAAAACTCAACCCTAAGGATCAATGGTTCTCTTTTAGAAATACTTCCCAACTAGGCTTGTCCAGATTCTTTTTGACTGGGGAGGCCCAACTGGGGCACTGATTTATGCAGAATTATGTGTGTACACATGCAAATGAATAGTATTTATTTACCCTTTCTATCTCCACTATTCAAATGGAAATGACACTAATATTTAAGTATCGGACATATGTTATATTCCTGGGTATATTAAATAAATTTAAAAGCTAATGCAGCAGCGTAGCAACATTAATTCCTCAAGGGCTCAAAAATAAAATAACCAGTTTCAAGTACAAAAGTAACAAAAGAGAGTATTCTTCATTAAAATGCAGAGAAAGCTACTTGCAGCGCAAAACATGATTGAAACAAAAGTCCCGCCTTTCATAAGACAATTATAACAACCAATCATAGTTAAGGATTTTGTTGTTACACCAGGGGTGGCCGGTCAGCTCTCAAGGTGTGCCTGTGACACCCCAGGCCATCCTTCTGGACATACCCTTCTTGTTTTTGTTGATCTACTTGCTGTTGTTGTGTAGACATTTACATGTGAGCTCAGCCCTCCACTAACACAGTCCCGCTGATGATAAAGGTTTTGTTACTTCCATTTAGCTAAAAGGGGCTGAGGAGGAGGAGGATGAGAGCAGAATCAAGCTGGGGATGTCTCTTGATTTAAGTATTGATCTCAGCCCTAGAAATCCTCCCAGCACAGATGTAATCTTACCTGTTTTGAGCTTTTGATAAGAGACACACACAAAGTATGTTCCAATTTTTTTTGCTGCATAATGCCTGCCAAACAGCCCAGAGTCTCATCAGAAAGGCAGTCATCTTCTCCCTCAGCTCATTCAGTCTCTTAAAGCAGACTCTTGTGGTATATCTCTTCACTAGTGTCTATCCATCACTCCTCAAGGAAACGCAACAGACCCACTAATGTTGGACTAAACACAATTTATACTTTTTCTGTGTTGTGTTGTGATTAAATTTAATGCCTCTGTGTGTACTTCAGGGAATCTGTATAGTTTGACAAAAATCCAAGGAGGAAGCGGCTCCTGTATAACAACTCTTTGTAAAAAGGCTGAGAGAGGATCTCCTGTAATTTAAAGGTCACAGGTTTGATGCCAGCAAAAGAAGAAAAATGGAATAATTTCATTGGCCTTAAACCCTACAGGGAGTCTTATAACACTCCAGCTTCATAGTGAAGTATACCTAGGAACATACTGACACAGCAGTCTGGGTTGGTTGTGTCTCTTATGGAAAAATGGGAAAAAATCTATACTGTATATGGCAGTTTGTTGTTCTTTATTACCAACTGGGAAAGGGAGGTAACAGGCCGGAGACCTCCTGTGGCCACAAGAGGTCCCAGATTCACTTTGTGGTAGTTGGTTTTTGGTAATTTGTTTAAGTGTTACTTTGTTTGGGAGTCAGGGAATTCTGTGATGATAACAGCTGGTGTGTCTTGGAGCTGTGTGTCAAAATCAAGCTTTAAAGGAATAGTCCATGAAATTGGAAAATGTGCCAATCTCAAGGAGACAATGTGATACCAGAAACAGAAAGATTGCTAATAAAAAGACCTTAAAATGTCATGACCATGATGCTATTTTTTATTTGCTTTACAGGTGTTGGTCACAGCATTGTTTATCTGCTCAGAGAGCTTATTGACTTCATCAGATTAGAGCCTTATGCTAAGCTTGGCTAACCGTCTCCATCCTTAACCATCATACTTTTCAACTGTCAACATCCTTAAATATGTAAAGCTTTTCGATTACCATTGGCACTAGTACATTTCTGTAAATAAGTTTACCATTGCACCAACCTGGTACAATTTTTTAGAACAAATAAAATCATCATTATCATTGGCTGTATAAAAAAAAGGCATCTCATGACAGCTCTCCAAAAGTGAAGCCAAAATATGTACAGCTCCTCTACTGACAGGCTACAGCATATGTTTTAAACCATGCCTTCTACATGTTGACAAATGGGGCACCATTGCCTCAAAACTCATCAGATATTTCTTTCTTGAACATGCTTTCTGTCATAGTTAGTTTATCACCATGCTTCATAATTTATTTTCTGTGAAGTTTAAAAATGATCTTTAACACCATGGTTTACAGCTTGGCCCTAAAGGAGGGAATAGCAGCCAAGGCTCCTTTATTCTTATTGTATAATTCTTGTTGCAGCAGCTAAACCTGTGTAAAATCTTTTATTATCACACACTTCTTTATGTTTGAGCATCGCTCTTTTTCTGTAGTAAAATTGAGGTTTTGCCTGCTTGGGCAAGGCCTTTTCAATTGGATCTGCTTTTGACAAATTTCTCCTTGTTTTGATTAAGTGTCACCCTTTTGCTCACAGCACACTGTGCTGACAGTGACATAGCCTAAAAAGCACTGCTAAGGATTTTCTTTTTTTTTTCTGTTTCTGTCTTTAACTTTTATTTCCCTTGGAAAAGTCAGCTGAGCATGCTTGCTCCTTTAAAAGCTCTACCCTGCTTAACATTCATTGTACAGTTGCACACATACACACTTGGGAGCAGCTCAGCACATCCGCAGTCTTCAGCTGATGACCAGTGAGTGTCTCCAGCAGAGCTGCTGAGTTTAGTGCCTCCCTCGAGGGAAACCTGGACAGAAGTAAAGACAAGAGTGACAAGACCACCAAAAGCATAACATGACCCTTGTCCAGTTTCTTTTTATCTGATGCAGCTTCTGAAAACATAAATATACATAACTACTCGGGGGAAGCATAGTGAACATTCACCACCCCTCAAAAAATGAAAAGCAAAATTAATATTAATATAATTTAAAATTCTTGTAGACTGGCTGTTCTTGATGTTCTTGACCCCAGAAAACCTCCGCATACTCTCTCTGAAGCACGTCTGTTTATTTATCTTTTCTCCTTCGCTCTGCATATCTGCCATGCTGTTACTGTCCCTGAGGTTTTGAGACAAATTTCTCACAACAGCAACTGCAATAATCATCTCTATGGTAACTCATTGCAAATGCTTTGCTGCATTTGAAGGAGCGAGGGCAACAAGCAAGAGCAAGAGGAGGGGGAGCAAGACAGTTTTCTGAGCTTTCCCTTTCATTTCAGCAGTTTTCCAGCCATCAGTTATTCGTCCATGTTTTAAGTCCACCACTCACACTCACTTAAGAACCCCCAGATCACATCAAAAATGGAATTGGGTGAATGCCATTTTTCTTGCCAATCCTGCACTATAAATAGAAACCAGGGGCGAAATAATCAAGTTTTGCAATAAAAAATTATTTATTCCAATAACAAATCCGACGTCTCCCTATTTAGAACAGTACATTTGCCTCATAAATATCTTACACCCCACATCAATCAGCAAGCTTGTAGTCAGTTTTACATTCTGCTCTGTTGTTGGGATATAAGGCTGTAAGTGGTTGTACTGGAGACACAGATGAATAATCTATGTGTCCACTAAATTCTGCTCTCATCCTGCTGGGAAATGAATACCAAACCAGCAGTGCTCAGCGAGGTGTAGGACTCAAATCCCCGGCTCTTTACTTTTATCTTTGGGTGCAAATATTTGTCTCATGAATTTCTCTGCCAACTGTTCCCGGAGATATTATATCCCCGAGATATAGCACAGGTTGTACTCGACATTTATTTAAATCTTTATTATCAGTTCAACCTCTCCTGAAAGCTCTCAGCTCAGGGAGTATTGCCTTCGTATATGTACATAGGGTTCCTGCATTTTCTCCTGGTGAGATATGTGTATGTCTGTAAAGACTCCTGCCGGTGTCACGTGTTGGTTCAACCTTTGAATGTATTGCTCTTCAAAGATTAATTAGTGCTGCAGGTCCAGCTTAAAGGTTGCAGCCTGGGGATCAGTCAATAGGGCCAGAGCAGCTATGGGACACCTCTAGACAAATTAAATTAAATGTAAAACCGAGCAGCAGTTCCAGTTATGTTAAGCATCTGGGGGCTTGAAATGTGTGTGTTTCTGGAGCTGAGGTTAGTGGAAAGGTGAAGTCTTCCTGTGTTGTATAATATAAAGTGTATTACAGCCACTTATGATAAAGAAAGGTACACTGTATGCATAAAAAAGCTCTTCTGCACAAAGAAGTTTAGAATGCTTAGGTATTAGATAGTGATGGAGAACAAGAACACTTTTGATGATTACTACCAGGTCATTGCATTAGTCATGAGTGCAAAGCTAACTATAGGATATAAAGTTTGTTCACCTCAGCAACATGACTTCATCTCGTCCTCCTTTAGGTCATGTAATAATGAATTCTGTAAACTCTATGAAATGTCTGAATGGGCTATTTCCTGACATATTTTATGTTATAGATCAAAACTGAAGATTGAGTGAACTACTGACCTCTTCAAACCCATTTCACAAAAGCTCAATAAAACACCCACTTCAAGATAAGTTGACTGGCAGTGTAAAAATGTTTGATCATTTCTGATTCTACGGAGCATTTCAAAGAAACACATTCTGTCAATAAGAAGACTGCATTTGTCGACTAAACTGCGAAGGTCACTGTGTCTAACTTTGATCTCTGGGAAACTGGAGCGCAGCATTGAAGTGATACCCCTCAACCCTTTTTACTGACACCCAAGGAAGACCAGTGTACCTGATGTACAGTCCATATTGACCTGCATAGATAACCACAGGGTAAGAAATACCAAAACAACAATAACAAAACACCTCCAACAATGACCAATTTTACCTCACTAAAATAAAGGGAAAACACCTATTCGAAAAAACCTGAGAAAAGAGAGTATCTAGAGAAAGAAGGCTTATCTTCTCTACTGAGTGGTGTACTGTGAAGTGAGATTAGAGGGTAAGCTGGGTCTGTTGAGCCAGAGTTTTCAGTGCCAAGCTGGCTTTATTTTAACCTAGCAAGATCACCAAGGGCAAACTTAGGCTGCCCTCCTAACCTGGTCAGGACAGGTTATGGTATGAGTTTTAGCTTTAATTCAACGGAACGGGCCATCTTTGTTGTAATTATTTCCTGATAATGATCCCCTGGTCAGTATTCTAGATCCTCAGCTGAGATAATAAGTATGAGAAAATGTTTGATACAGTAACAATGATGCATCATAAGACACTGGATTACATTTATTATGTTTGGTCCTACTATCGAATTCTGCTGTAGACACGGCACCAACCCCAGGCTGGGAGGGAGAACAATTACAGTCAAAACAGTCATGACGAAACTAACTAGCTTCCCAAGTAATGCTAATTTAGTTACTACAACTTCAAGGGAAGTTGACACAGAAGTGACTCCAGGCAAACACTATTAGGTATAGTGTGGATACAGTTACAGTGTTTTAATTATTAGAGATTGAGTCAGCCAACTACAAGAGTTAGCATTGATTAGTTAGCCAGCAACCGCTAAGAAACAGCTCTCATTTCAGATAGCAAAGGAAATGTTATCTAACTAGAAATTATAAACCTGTTTTGATCTAAAACCAAGAGGGGTATAAAAGTGATTTAAATGTTAAGAGGTGGGTCTGAAACTGTTATCACTGTGAACTGTTATTTCAACAATAGAGTAGAGAGATTGTCAGATGTAGCAAGAGTTAGGTGTTGTGTGTGATGCTAATATTTTTATGCGTTACAGCATTGCAGAAGCGTGAGAGGAATGGCATGTAAAGACACACTCAGACATGCACACACACAGCACTGTTTACAGTACACATTGCTGCCTTTGATACTACCTCGCACCGGAGATCAGGAGTGGAACCATTTTGCCCCATCATACAGCCTTGGTGGTCTACACACTGCAGAAAAGATGTAACATGGCGTAAATAACCCGCTTTGAATTGACATTCTTAAAAAGCCTGATCGAAATAATCTCAACTATAGACTTACTAAGAATCCCACTGCATATTGTAACTGTCAATATATATACATACTTATGCCTATATGCCTACTCCTTCAGTGTTATTTTTTTCTCTTAACAGAAACATCCTTCTATACATACAGTCTTGCATTTATAATGTAAAGCATCAATGTCACCACCTTCTACTTTTGAAAAATCGAATGGACACAAACAACATGTTTTTTTAACTCCTGCTATGCCTATCACCTAGTGATTATAATATCATAATGGTGTCAGAGAAATTGTTTAGCCGCTTCCAACTCCCAGTGAGGATTATTATCACTGCACCTCTTCACACCAACATCAAAAGACAACTCCTGTTCCCCAAGGTGCATCTTTTTTGTGTGTTTTCCCCACAGTTCCTGAGAGACAACAAAATTTTCTCCCGTGTAACAAGTGTTGACCCAGTGCGACTTGCCAGGTGTTGTAAATGTTGTATTTACACCACAAAAGAAAAAATTGAGAGTATTGTTTTAGCGGTGTGAAACGAAAAGAGCTAATTGGGATGGCTGCCCACCACTCATACTGCGTTTTAATTTGCTTCTTGCAGTGTGGTGATTCTGTTTCACTTTACAGTTGGTTGCCTGCCAATCTTTGGGAGAACACTTAAACACTGACAATGGAAGGGGACATTAATAAGGATATCACTTCTGCTACCCTGGGCATCTAAATAATGGCATTCAAATTGGACATACTGTGTTCTGCACGGCAATCTGCTGGAGACTGAAGCAATTTGAAGGCAATCAGACAGTGGCAAGAGAGCAGTGCTCTGATTAGATAACAACCAACATTAGACAAGATTGCCTGTGTAACACTAGACTCTTTATCACGCATTGCTAACATTTGTTACACTCACCCTGCTTTACGAAGTCAACAAATATCAGGACAACTAGCAGCATGCAGGCTTCCTCTTATTCCCATGGTGGAGAAGATAACAAGACCAAAGAGCACACAAAATGTATTCTGCCAAATCAATGACAACCCAAAATTTGTATGATGGGGACACATTTTGTGTTCTGGGACAGGGAATTAGGGCTTTTGGGGGGCAGGGGGAGACAAAAAGGAGTAAGTAGAGGCTTTGGTGTGTGGGTGTACGAGTGCTGAGCTTGAATTGTAAATGAGAAAGTGTCTGAGCTGAACACTTGCATAACAACATTGCTGAGAGAGAAATCCAGCTTGCTGGAACTCTCACCATAATTACGGTTCACACAGTAATGTTATTCAAAAATTATTGAGTGTTGGTATGGGTACCATCCTCCAAAGATACTTGCAATCTCTGGTATTACGTTATTTTTTTGTGGTTTACAGATCTTCTAGAGGCTAATAAGCTCAACAGATTTAGCAGATTACCTGTTCTCAGCAGCAGCAGCAGCCTGGGGAAATGATGCAGGAGAGCTGCTGAGTGAAGTGTCACTTCATGCAGACTTGCTCATTCTGCTAATTATCCGTTAAAGGGGAAATATAGCGGCTGTTTTCATAAGCGTGCAATAGTTTTTTTTCAAAGAGCTGGGGACATGAATGCAACAGGATCTCTGTGTCCAATAAAACGTTTCTTTTGATTAAAGTACATCTGAATAACTGTTGTATCACGAAGCTGTGTTTGGGAAAAAAGCACTATACAGCAGAATATACAGTATCTGCTAGTAGTGTGTTTGAAAGTCTTCTGAGTGTGTGTTTTAAAACAGGAAAACTAGTGGTGTATGACTGTTATTATGTTCATATTCTTTTAAAATCTTTAACTTAATCTCTACATGTTACATCTTTTCTATGTGGCAGTTTTGGCCATGTGCAACATCCTGCATATATCAAAGAGGGGGTTCAAGTCCACAACATCTCCACCCTCTGGGTTTGCATGGCAAAATGTTCCCAGTTCTTTATTTAGATCATGGAGTTCAGTAGGGAAGGCAATTGGAAACATTTTCTTAAGTTTCTTCTGTGAAGTGTAGGAACTCAGCGTTCTAACAGGGATACTCCAGTGAGTTAATAATCTACTTCCATGGAGTTAGAGAGCTTATCAGAGACACATTTATTTATTCAAACAAAAAAAAGATGACCTTTTATGCCCTAGAACTACTGATTTTTCAAAACTGAGCGCCACAGAGCCACAGATGATATTAATTACTGTTTTCAAAGGCTGAGTAGAACGCAACACCAACATTACTGTCATAAGACTGCTCCCCTTAATTTTAGTTAAGTCTTGTCTCATTATGTAATGATAAGTGTTTCACAATGAAACACCTGACATGAACAACTTCTCAAGCCCCAACAACACCTCCTCATCCTTCACTGTAGATGGGTAACACTCTTTCTTGTCATTCTTCCTAAAAAATATCAACTCAGTCTGCAGCAAACTAACCACCTCCCTGCCTCCTCACCCTCCCCACCTTCCTCCTATATACACACTATTCAGCCTCTGTCCCAGTTCTTTCTGCTATCCACAATGGACCAATCCAAAAACATAGCAGGGATGAGAACCTCTACCTACTTTTTCAATCCCTTCTACTTTTGTCATGGCCTGTCTTCCAATTATCTGTCCACTTATCACTGGCATTATCAGTTTATCTCTCAGATCTTGTGCTATCTCATGCCTCAACCTCTCAAACTCACTGCTGGCACCCCACATCCTCAAAAAACCTGGACTCAAGCCTGGCATCATTACAAATTTTTGGTCCATTTCAATCTCCCTTTCTGTCTAGAATTCTGATATGTGTCATCACTGCTCAACTCAAAGACCACCTCAACTCTAAAAACCTGTTTGGACCTTTTCAATATACAGTAGATCCTGTTCCTGGCACTGCACTGAAACAGCCCAACTCAAAGTCACAACCAACCTCCTCTTCTATGCGGACTCAGGCCACCTTATCACCCTCATCATTCTAAACCTCACTACAACTTTTGACACCATCAGCCAAACCACTCTCTTCTCCCATCTGGAATCCTACCCTAACATCTATCGCAAACAATGGCAGAACCCAGAAGCAGACTGAGGCACCATATGTGTCAAAAAAGTATTGTATTCAAAGCTTGCAGGGGATAGTGAAGAGGCTGGCTTGTGGGCTTGGGAGATTGCGAGAAAGGGCTGGCAAGTTATGGTGATCCTGAAGACGGGGAAACAGGTATGAGTCCCATTGACAAGCAGGAAAACAATCATGTATGAATTCAAGTCAGGATAAAGGCAAAACTAAGCTAGACTTTGTGACAGAAAAAAACTGTTTGGCATAAAGATCCGGCAGGGACTGAGTGCTGTTGCAGGGTTCTTGTAGGGAATCTGTGACTGCTTGATGGCAAACAGGTGTATTGATTGTGGATCCAGAGTAGATGAGCAGAAACTGAAGCTGACAGAGGCCAAGGGGGAAGAGGAGAAGAAAAACACACCAAGAAATCAACATTCACTCTAGAGGCTGATAATACTTCTACGTCACCCCTACGCAGCAGGGGCTGACGCGGACATGAGTACTACTGTTTCCAGGCCCGCTATGATTTCTGTTTACTGTTCCACAGTGATTCAGAGCGTGTTACATTCATTTAGAGCTGATACATGTTACTATTTATCATATACATGATTAAAGGGAAGAACTGAGAGGAGGAGATGAAATAAATGGCTGATGTGCGACCGATGAGCGGGGATCCCGGAAGTGCGGTAAATGCGAGAAATACAATGCCGCCGAGCAGATGTCACAGAGGAGGGACTGTGACAACATGACTTGTACCATCTTCTCCTGACTCAGGTCTTATCTCTCAAACAGATAACAGTTTATCAATATCAGTGACTGCACCTCCTCCACTGCTCATCTTTCCCCTGGTGTACCCCTGGGTTTGGTACTTGGTCCTCTTTTATTTATTGTCTACATGCTCTCACTTGGTAACATACAGAAATATGGCCTTCATTTCAACTGTTACGCTGATGATGTCCAGATTTTCCTCTCAGCTAAAGCCATTTCCACAAAAAACCTGCAACTTTATAGTTATTATTATTATCATTAGAAGTATTAGTAGTAGTAGTAGTAGAAGAAGTGGTGGTACATCGTAGTTGTTATGATGGAAGCCAACAAGACCAGATGATCTGCAGTGGCCTAAGCAAACTTCATCAGGAGAATTGTGCTGCAAATGTCCAAATTTCATTTTATCTGGAAATGAATGAAACAAGCTTCAGAAAGCTGAGACAATTCAATTACAGCAACCACGCTGCAAATACACAAATGATGCAAATAAAAAAAAACATTTAAATTCAGAAAACAACTACTAAAGATAAAGGGGCACTGAGGGAAACAGCTTTGTATTCAGCTGTTGCAGACTGTCTGCCTTTTTTGGCCACAGTAAGTAGTAGTAGTTGTAGTAGTAAGGCACAAATCTGTTTGTAGTTTAATGGCTATTAAGATACATAAGCATAGGTTTTTTTAGTTGTTGCTTAGACAGTAGTCAGCAAATACTTGACTTGTAGTGAGACAAAGGCATGTTCCCCCATCTTGTTCGGTAAGAGAGCACATAAACCAAACTTTCATCAAATATAAATAATTTCACTTTCAGTCAGTCCATCTATCTATCCAGTGGAATGACTACTAGAAAAAAACATCTCTTTTTCTGCTAAAATAACTTTGGAGTAATTGTTTTCAGTGAGCTGCACCAAACTTTTATGACTCACTATAATTTACAGTGAACAAAATATACCCAATCTTACAAAATGTTTGAGGAAATGAACCATAAAGCCTAATACAACATGTCATCCCAACAACAACAACTTGTTCCAGCCTGGCAGAAAGCACATGTTTCCTGCTGGGCCAATTTCAATCACTTGAGCACAGAAATACCTGCCAGACACTTAACTACTCACCTAAAATGCTGGGACAAATGTATCACTCAGTTGGCTGCAACACAAATGCCTTAAGTGCCTTCAATTCAATCATTGGGAAAGAAACTCTGTGTAAAATTCACTATGTGCTCCATATTGATTTGCTTAGATGCCACATTATTTCGCATCCAGCCCAAAGCAGTCTACCTCTTTTCATTAGAAATCATACATCATTTCTGGAGCTTGTTTCAATGATTATGACTGAGGGCCACATAGGAGTATATGAGACAGTTACCTTGGCAGCAAAACATTATTTACTTTATGAATTCAGCAGGTTATGTGAAGGTAAGTTTGAATTTAAGCTTTGAACACCTCTGTGATGATTCATAGCATAGATTTTTATTCTGTTTTCAGCTTGTAGGTTGTGTTTTTCTTTAAAAATATACATAAACTTCAAATCTTCTTCTTACAAGCCTTGCCCTTTGGCTGGTACACAAGTACTGGGCTTGAAACGCTCACTCTTAAATCATTCAGCACGTTTTGCGGATCAATGATGCTCCAACTTTGGAGGAGCGAACGCCTATCGGATTGATGTTTCCCTGAGCAACACTCTGAGTAAATATATCTGCATTCATTGAGCCGCCCTGCTCAATCACATTCCTTTGGCTGCAGCACTACAAGATTGCTTGCACCCAGAGGGAGATACTGGCAGACTCTGTCAGGCGTCTTGCTGACTGCTCAAGTGCCTTTATCTGTGCATTTCCTAATGGCACAGTGCTTTCACAGACTTTCATGTTAAAAACAAGATAATGTTCAAAGTGATTTTTTCCTTCCCTCATGACTTAATTAGTGATTATACTGCCACAGAAGTGACTGTTTTCATACTTGTCCTCACTCTTCAGTTGTTCTTTTAGGTTTGCTGTGACTGAGGACTTCATACATTTGAACTCAGTTCTGTGAACCAGCTTTCTTTTTGAGTCTTTGGCATCTTCTAGCTTTGTCATTGGAAAGTAATATTTCTTTCATGCACTGGATTTTGTTTGATTGTGGTACACCTGCCGATTAGTCCAAATATAATACTTTTCAACTGCAAGGTTTTCGTCTGATGCCATTTGAAAATAATTAATTGAACGCAGGAATCATACTTCAGGTTTCCAGCACAAATCAGCGCCTCTCTCATTCTCTGACCTCCAGCCATCTACTGTATATCCTCTGCTGTCATTTGACAAGTAATCAATGGGTCCTTCTGAGGACAAAAACAATCCCAATAGACCTTTATAATGTATACATACCTCCACTAGCTTAATATCACGGCTTGTTCCAAGGTGCCTGCCAAAAAGGGGTGATGCCATCTGTTTTTAATTAGCACTGGCCAGGAAGGAAGCGTTTGACAGTGTTGTTTAAATCAATCAGATGAAGGATGGGAGGGATCTCATTATGGTTATGCTGATCCTGGGAATCAATCATGACCCAGCAGATGTTTCCAAGAAAACGTTTAGTCTTCATTTGGGCACTTCCTTACAATCCGTCAGCTTTTTAGCATCAGCAAAAAAAAATCAGGAATAATCTGGGTTTACCTCGGTTTTCTGTCTGTTCTCTGATCTGTGTCAATGGTTCTGAGAGGTAAAATACATTCTCCTCTCATGACACATTTCAAATTATTTTTGTAATTCAAAACATGAGACGTCCCTGTCTCTTCAGTGAACCTGAAATGTCACCTTCTCTCTTAGCTTTCATATGCAGCGTCTACTGTCTAAAACCTGATTTTAGAAAATTTGGTGGCAAGACAAAGTTTGAGGCCCATGCTGCTATGCACAGTATATGGCCATATGGTGTGTGTGTGTGTGTGTGTGTGTGTGTGTGTGTGTGTGTGTGGTGTGTGTGTGTGTGTGAATGTGTGTGTGTGTGTGTGTGTGTGTGTGGTTGTGTGTGTGTGTGTGTGTGTGTGTGTGTGTGTGTGTGTGTGTGGTGCTGGCATTCATGCATAATGCAATTGTGCTCCTAGCAACAGAGTTCCAGTGGCTTAATTCTCTTTCTTAAAGTATATATAATAGCTTACTGACGCCTGTGCATTTTGAAACATGCAGCCTTGACTATTCATACAATAAAGTAATGATATTCATGACAACTATTGCACAACTTATGGCCTGAAGAATTTAGACAACTGCATCATTGCAACACAACACAACACAACTTAAAGACACATTAACAGATGTGTGAAAGATATCCTCTCGTCTCTTTCAGTCAAAAAAGTTAGCATGCTCATTTTCCGAAAAATAAATGTATTGCTTTACTATTTTTCAAACTACATTTCAACACTAATTTCATTTCCCATGCATTTCTATCAGATGCACAAAGTACCATTTGTATTTTTGGACCATTCTGTCAGGCATCTTTTTTTTAGCAGTCTATCCGCCCTGTAACTGATCCAGTTTGGTTAGGGTTAGGCACAAAAGCTACTGGGTTAAGTAAAGGAAAATTTCTTGGTTTGATTCAAATAAATTATCAACTCTGGTTTGTAATTAAACATATTCAGTCTCCTGGATCACAGTCTTTGTTGATTTATCCAGAGCAGGCGAAAGGCGTAGACCAAATAGGGAATCACCTGAAGTGACAGGTTCTAGTGCACACTGACACTGTGCATGAATGTTTCAAGTGTAGCACTGAATATAAAGTAAAATGCAAACCTACTGCCAGTGTGACAACTTCCCTCTCTCTTCCTTGTGCTCAGCTTGCACTCACTATTACTTTGGCACTTCCTCTTGTTCCCTGACGTAACCTCAGGCTCTACTTACACACGCTATACTCTGTCCTATGCTTTAAAGGAACTTCGCTGACAAGGTACTCTGAGGATCGGCGCTACGTGACAAAAGCTGGAGCAGCAAGAGTAGAGGAGACATAGTAAAGTGTGTAGGTTAGAAGAAGCAAAATTAGATCTTTCTGGACTTTTCCAAATCTTGAAAGGAGTGGAAATCTTTGGTTATATTAAAGTTAGTTTTCTTTAGTTGGAGTTTTAGTTAGTTGTCACACAATAGACCATCCACATATAAGCCCATTTCAAACTTCAATGTGATATAGACTGACAGCACATGATGTAGAGAGAGAAAAGAGGGAAAGAGACTACAGCTGCACCTACACGGCACTGCCTGTATCTGAAAAATATTTATTTATGAATAAAGATTCATAAGTAAGAAAAACATGTACATATGTTATTGTTTCAATATGCAAATGCAAATA
This sequence comes from Notolabrus celidotus, assembly GCF_009762535.1. NCBI lineage: Eukaryota > Metazoa > Chordata > Actinopteri > Labriformes > Labridae > Notolabrus > Notolabrus celidotus. Next base: position 22,441,139 of record NC_048278.1, on the reverse strand, counting down.
AGGTTTAAGAATGCGAAAAACAACCCCAAATTAAAGCCTGTCCTCCACAGGCGATCCAGGATTTGCCCCTCAAAAGACTTCTAAAAGCCACCAGATTGAAGCACTTTGCTTTAACTAGATGAAAATAAAAGTAAACCTGTAACGAATAAGATATCTGCAGTATTACTGTGATGAAAAAAGGTACGCAAACAATGACTGTTTTACTTGTTGGGCAATCTTGTGACCAATCAGCCATCATCATCTGTCGACGAGTGGCGATATGCCTCTGGGAAAGGATGCCAGCTTTCTTAGTAATTCCAGTGTAAGTGGTCATGAAAATGAATTTCAGCCAACATTACTTCTTCTGCACAGCATTTACATCTGAAACACAAACACTGTCATTTCTTGGTCCATTACATCCCTCTGGGATAGCTCATGGCAATCTATTTCAAGTAACAGTAGGTCTCTGCTCAACAGTGGACACACGGACGCTTCATTCTGGCTCACTTTAGTGGTATGACCAGCCAAAAAAAAAAGTACTTTCTTGTCTTTTAATTTGAATTTAAGGGTCTTAAGTTTACAGAACAACATCATGATAAATATTGTTAAAAAGTAAATAAAAACTTAAACAGGTTAGGCCTGAGAGGAAAATAGACCAATTTCAAAATGCATGTTGCTTGAACTGAAGTTGAATCAATATTTTCTGATGCATTCCTGGTAATTGGGAAATCAAACTGCTATTAGGCTTTTGTAAAACAGCATTAAGCAGAATAGTATCTACATTTTTTAAATCTAGAGCCGTTTGTTAACTGAACTTCCGTTATGGTGTATCTGTTTACAGAGCAAATAAATCATGTTTCCTGCTGTCATTATGGTGGTGTTCCCCTTGCTTTTGCTTTCCATACCCACTGTTTTTCATGCATACACCAAACTTGCTGAAACATGATTGGTAAATACTACAAACACAAGTCCTAACACTTATCATGCTAAAGATACTATTCCACATGTGTATGTAGAATTTTTGTTGGGAAATGAGATGACCGGTGTTTGGGTATGGGGCTGCAACATTACATCATAACACAGGTTTCCTCACCTGTATTACTATATCACCTAACTTACTGCTTTAGCAAGTGCTGTGAGCATCTAATATTATAGCACGTTCATTTACAGTTGTGCTCGTTTACATCTCAGTGCACCTCAAACAGGCACAAAAGGGGACTTTTGTGTCTGTTTGAGACTCAGACAGGCGTGGAACAGCATCTGTAATTGATGACCAGAGAAAGAAGATGGTCTTGGTATTATTTCAAACGTTTTTCACTCTGCATACATGCTATCCTCAGATGGCCTTTTTAATTTGTCCACCCCTTGTGCATTCATACAAAGCTATCCAGCCAGATTCATATGAGGACAACACTGCCAACGTAAAATACAGAGTCCAAAATGCATGGCACAAGATTAAACCATTCCCCTCACTGCCGCCAAAACACACACAAAATCAAGCACGCTCACACCATGACCACAACACATAACAACAACAACAACAGCGGAGTGCACACTCACACTTGCACACAGGCTTTGGATAAAAACTAATAAAAAGCCTGGCAGAAGAGGGATGTTTTTCGCCTCCTCTCTAAATTGATAAGATTAGGGCCACATCTCAGGTCATCTTACAGGCTGCTCCACAGTTTGTGACTAAAAGCAGCTTCACCGGATTTTGATTCCATTCTTGGAACAACTAAAATTTGCCGACCAGATGATTATAGAGGTCTGTGGCTGAAAAACAGTGAGCGAGTGAGAAATGTGTTGTGAAGCCAGGTCAGTCGGTGCTTTATAAACCAGAAGTGCAATCTTAAAGTAAATTCAGGAGGCTTAAAGAGAGCCAAAGGAAAGGTCCAGGCAGGGCAGTGATGTGCTCAGCGATTTTCTCTCTCAGCCCGTGCAGCAGTATCACAGCCTGCTTGGGGAGACTTGGAAGAGGACATTTCAATAATCTAATCCACCTGCAACAGCGAAATAAAGAGAGTATTCTGAGCAGCAGAAAGTTTGAAGACTTCCCTTTCTTAATGTCATTGCAGTCAGCCAGTCAAAACTATTGTCCTGACATGATACACCAGAGGGGTTTTTATATGCAGAGCCCTCAACAGCTCCTCTGGATTAAACTGGAGGATGTCATCTTGTGATACACTAACCATATCAGACTGTGGAATCCTCAAGGGAAAGGTAAACCTTCACTCACTAGAATATGTGATCTACATGCCTGATGATCCACTGTGACAGGTGTTCTGTGGTCAATTCTTTGCTGCTACACTCTCAGAAAAATACTTCAAAAGTTCTTCTCACGCTCCATTGGCTCTACAAACTTTGATTGAAGTTGAAGGGTGAAAGACCACTCCTCTGTGCCGAGGCCTTGAGGTAGTTTTCAGCGCTGTGAGGGAGACGGGGCGCTGAAGAAGACTGATTTATGAGGTGCCACGGCTAAAAAATAAAAGTAATAGCCAAAGGATGCAGTCAAAGAAGGCATATTTGGATGTACCTGTATTCTAACCAATGGCAGAAAAATGTGTACCTCAATTCATATTGCTCCCAATTCCCAACAACAAACTTAAGATCGGGACAAGATGGTTACAAAAGTAGAGAAAAAGTAATCATCAGTGTAGTTGTCTGTGTGGTTTAGGAAACTGTTTGCAGTCATAGCCACCACTTTTTTAAAAGGTGTCAGTATAACAATGATGTGTCACTGTCATTCCTAGAATATTTATGTATAGGTTTACCATAGGCAGCATATTTTGGGTGCAATTGTCCTCCCTTTCTGCTATTTGAATGAATCCCTGATGTTACGTGAAACAACATCTATCACAAAGGCAGCCCTGGCAATGGCAAGTGACAAGCAATGACAATGACAAGTATAAACAGGTTTCACCTCCAGGGCAACTTTGATGAAAGTATGCCTCTTCATTGTCATTAAAAGATGTACACCATACTTTGCAAGCCCAATCCTCTGCAAGGTGATAGTTTTGTTTTGTTTTTCTCTCAAGATTATATATAATCAGCTACTCTCTTCATCTCTCTCCAAAGAACTGTAGTGCTCCCACTGTTGCTATGAAAGCTATAAATTCTATTCTTAAAGCCCTAGATAGTAAGCGGTGTTATCTGTCTAAGTTTATTGACTTCCCCAAGGCCTTTGTTACTGCTGACCACAGCCTCTTGCTAGAACATGTTTAAATTACTGGGTTTTCAGAGCATACAGCTGGGTGTTTTGCTAACTATCCCACTGGTAGTTACCAAGCTGCTCAATAAGAAGGTGCTACCCCAGAGGTATTTGAAATACATAGGGGTACCACAAATTTCAGTACTGATATATATTGATGAGTCAGATATTGGATAGAATGTCCCAAACTCTGTTTTTCACTTCTTTTCCAATGATACTGTCATTTATTGCTGTGCACCTACACATCCTCAAGCTTTTTCAAATCTTCCATATATTTGATTTAGTATAAGATCAGCCTTATCTACTGCAGCTTGCTCTAAATGCTGATAAAACTAAACACATGTTCTTTACGATTTCAAGAACAGTGAAACAGCATTGTCTTAGACAATGTTTAAAAAGATGGTTGACAAATTGAGTTGGTATCTACTTTTTAAATACCTAATGTTTGTAATTTACGACAGCTTGTCTTTTTCAGGGAGCAAATTACTAAAAGGATGAAAGTTTTACTTAAATTTGACCATAGAAACAAATTCTGCTTTTCCTTTTATGTAAAAACAAACTAGAGTCTACCTTTTTACATGTCCATGATTATGGTGATGTGCTGTGAATGAATGCCTCTGCTCAAAGTCTTCACAGCCGAGACATTGTGTATCATTGTGCACAGAGATTTATTACAAACTGTGGCCTTCTATCTCACCATTTTACATTATACTGCCAATTAACTGGACTGCTTGAAGTAAACGTCAGCTCGGTCATTGGTATTATTTCATCTATAAAGCCATTTAGGGGAAAGTTAAAGACTACCTTTCCTACCTTTTAATATTTAAGGATGGAATTCACAGGCTTTGTTTGTTGGACATTAGGCAATCTGTCATTCCCAAAGTCTAAACTGAGTTGGAAAAGAAAGCTTTTAAGATTTGCATATTTTGCTACAATCAGATTTTCGATTGCAAAACATGTCTATCTTAAATGTTTTTAAGTCCTTTGTGAAAGTTTGTAATCAAGGCTTTCTGTTTGCTGACTTCTTTTATTGAAAATTTTAATTCGAATGTAGGAGTCTAATTGTTCTGTTGTTGAAACTTTTTTTTGGTGCCATACTTGACCAGATCTCCCTTAGGAAAGAGATATCTGATCTTAATGGGACTAACAAGGCTAAATAAAGGTTAATTATAAATATTTTAAAAAGCACTGGCAGACTAATTATGGCGATTTTGCATGAAAATGTTTTCTTTTTCCAGTTGTCAAACAGTCCAAACACTAAAATGACGGGCTAAGTATTAGAGTCTATTTCCTTCTGCAAAACTGAAGTTCTTCATAATGAATAACTTTTTAGGGAATAATCTTTTAGTTGCTTAGATGACACAAGCAAATATTTCAACCCACTATCTTATCCCTTTTTGCAAAACTCTACCAGCTCCTCTTTCCAGCCATGTCACACTCCTCGTCTGACTATAGACAAACAGAATGTACGGATGATAATATCATTGCTCGCTACATTTTTGGAAAGAATACTGCAGGGGTAATATTTAACACGATCAGTAAGTATTCTCCTGTCTTCTCTCTGTATTTTAATTTGTATGTTGCTGATAAATTCCCAGTTGTACCAGGCCTTTAATCTCCATTTACCCCCTCTATGCCAGTTTTATGCCTGATTGTTTTGGAAGATGGCTTCTTCTCTGTTGGACACTTTCTGCAGTTTCTACAGTTTTTTGGGTAATTTTGTAATGTTGAATATCTGTGGTCTTCTGTCTTTGTGTTTGAGGATGTAATTGAGGGCTATACTTCAACTTGATTTGACTTGGCTGTCTGCAATCTAAGCTGGTGATTCATTTATGATTTGGAATAGAGCCAACTTTGGTGACTTCCATATTGGTTAACAATGGGTAAACGATTGGAGCAGGTAAAAACACTCAGTTAGTTGTCCTCGCAGCAGTCTTGGAAACCAGCTGTTAATTCACAGCTGGAAGACAGAAACAAAATACCAGTTGAATCATATCATAATGTGAAAGAAAGAACTGCAAACCAGTCATGTCACATAAACTGATGTGACTCAGCAAGCAAATTGGCTGATGAGTGTATCCGACATTAACAAGGATATTTAACTTAAATTCCCCCATATTAAGCAAATTCTCCACATTCATCTTAGTTTATCTATATATGCCAAAACACCAGGATGACAGATAATAAGCTTTTAAAAAAGGGGAATTATCTCTGATAGTGGTGGGTGGACAGCTGATATAAGGATTAACAGCATGACTAGTTTTGTCCATAAAATCAGTAAAGAGTGGTATGGATGTGTTAACAGTTTGCAAAGGGGGTCAAAACAATTAGTTATAAATGCATAGTACAACCATGCCAAATGTGAGAGTGTGATAAGTGAAATGAACCCACTCTCCATTGCTGTAGATAATGAATCATTTGTAGAACTGCAGTATTCTGAATATGGGGCTTTTACATTTAAAACACTGACATAAAACTGGTATCAAAGTTGGTCTCTGTAGCAAGTTGCTGGTTAGTTGCTCAGTTGGTAGAGCAGATGCTTTGTGCATGACAGAAAAATATACCTTTGCATCTACTTTTGGACTACTTAACCGACCGCAGGAGTCAACATTTTCATTGACAGACAAAAACAAAACACTTAAAAAACACAACAGGATCCTGAATACAATACTCTTTCACAGAAATAAAATTGCTTTAATAAGAGGTAAGTACATTTCAGTCTAGAATTAGTTGGCCTTTGCAATGATTCAACCTGTAACCTGCTCGCTGTGGGGCATCAGCACTTACCACCACACTACAGTGCTGCTATACATGGCTGACTTGCTCAGGTTTAACTACTCTCCATTACATTGTTGGGATCCAAAAGCGCAGTCTACTCTCCAGTGTGAGCAACCAGAGAATAGTCTTGCTCCACAGAAGTGGGCGCCTGCTTGGATTACCAAAGTGCTGCTTAGCAGGGCTTCATCCACTTGTCTATACATCATAGTGATTAAAAGGCATGGTCCACACTCCAGGGGTAAGAAGCCAGTGCGTTCAATGGCACACTGTTCGATGTGAGACCCCAGCACTTACCACCACACTATGGTACCACTTTGCAGGGATATATAGTTCAGGTTTATCTACTCTCCAGTACATTAGTACAATTCCAAGGCACAGTCCATTCTCCAGAGGTTTTGAGGGGACATTCTAGCTCTGCATGGTAAAGCCCAATTATGACTTTGGCAAGGAACCTGCTCATCTTGAGGCATCAGTTCCAATGTTGGGCAAGTCATTTGTTCCAAGAATTTGCTACTGATATTAAAAAGTAACAGAATTACTAACTGAGTTACTGCAGTATCAAAGTAACTTGTTACTTGAGGAAGTAACTTTAGTGGTACTTCTTTTTTCATCAGTACAAATGTACCCTGCCTCTAGTCTCACAGGTATTTTGCTAATTAGTTCTCGGAAAGCAGCAGACTCAACACTTGAAATGGGAAGCATGTCCTCAACAACATACCTAGCAGACAGTCTGTTTGGTCCTCCCTGGCTTACAGATTCTGGAGCTGGCAGTGATTTGAAGTCGTTGGTTGTTTGGATGGAGTGGCTCTTTCTTGGTCTGTGGAGCCAACTTGAGCTTCACCTGGGTCACTGATTGGACCACAGGGCTCTCATGTAACTAAGTTAGTAGGAGCGTGTCATTGAGTTAGGTGCTTCATGAGATAAGAATTGCTAGAAGTTTTCCTTCCTGCACATAGACTACAACTCACCACTATTCTTGTATATTCTACATGATGCATCAGTGCTTACCACCACACGTTGGTGTCTACTTTGTATAGCCAATTGTTCAGGTTTATCTGCTTTCATGTAAAGTATGGTTGTAAAAAGGCATATATTGTATATCATTTAGAAGCTTGTTCTACACTCCTGTCAGAGGATGGTCATAAATACAATGTCAAGATGATTCAAGCAAGATTACTGGCTGACTACTTGAAATCTAAAGCACTGGTTTTAACTTAAACTATTCCTAAAATGTGTCAGTTGTGCTCACCTATCTTTAGATAAGACGCTACTTATAAACCTATTTCCTCAAGCTGCTTTCTCTCCTTTGCCTTTCTCTCTTTCCTCTTTGATATCCTGATTTTGCTCTTTTTGGGGGAACTATGGTACTCCCCCATGTAACGGCTGTCCAAACCGTTTTGTTCATTTAGCAGTGGGGAGGTGGGTCTATAAAAGAGACTCTACATTTTTCCAGATGAAAAGTTCACAGCCATGGTCATGTATTTAGGCAGTTTTACTTTGCTTCTGAAAGTTAGAACTAAGAGAAATAAGTAGTCAAAAACTAAGTCCTGCTATACCGCCCACTATAACACCCATGGTAGTCAATACTAGTGTGACAAGTGCAGAGTAAGTACTGTATAAATAGTACTGTCTTGAGATTGTATTGCATTGTTCATGTATATTTTGGATATCAAATCCTGATCCAGTCAAAAATGTAATAAGTTTATTCAAATAAGTTTTATGATTACAAGCAGTTGTCGTTCTGAAATCCTGCTCACAAACACACAAACACATGGCACCAAAATAACTTCCTTGGCAGAGGTGATAAATATTGAAACACCTCCATTTGAATTTCTGACAAACAACAGATACATTAAATATTTCATGCTAGGCAGAGCAGAACATCCTGAATGGACATCAGTTTCATGGTGTTATAACCCAGCATGCATGCATGAAATAGATGCACTTCTTGGAGGAAGTTTAATTTTGCTAAAATAAAGAGATGTCAATGCATCATAGTAAATATTTTTCCTCATGTGTTGTGGACCATGTGTTGTGTTTCTATTTATGATTTTGATGCTAATGAGGATCTATGTTTCAGTGTGGCTTCAGACCTGGCAACACTTAACTTGATAACGCTGAAGCATTGTTATTATGCAACATAAGGTCACTGAACTAGAGTGTGTGATTCTGGTTGTAACAAAGCGGACACATGGACAGATATAAAATGACAGATATATTCTAGAGTAAACTGTTGAGTGATACATGAAATCTTCTTTCGACACTAACAAATTCTTCTTTGTAAATGTTGGGACTTGTTTTTGCTTGAGCCTCAACTTACCAGCTGCCTGTCTCCTTAGCATTTAATTCTATTCTATTTGTGTTGAAGAAATATTTGTGCAGGAGAATCCAGACACAACAGTAGGGAGAGGCAACGTCTTTCGACATCAGGCCCTTTGAAGTTGACAATACCCTTTGAAATAATTATGAAGAGAAAATAATGTAAACCTGAGCAGCATGCTGCTACATCTCAAAAACAATGTGAGGCATACCTGATACACAGGTTTACTGGTGATGATGATGTGTCTCCCTTCAATGATTTTTAATGATATTCAGTCAAACACAGTCTCTGTATTTTAACTTCAATATAAAAGTATACTGTGCTCTTCCAAAGTTCTTTGCTCCGTTGAGGCTAATGATAGTTCGGTTTTATGTCTTAGTGCATTACATAATAACTAGTACCTCCATATTTTGACTCTGTGGCTTTTCATGTTTCAAGTAAAACAGAGGAAAGATCACAGAAAAGCACCTGCTGTGATGATAGCAATGAAAATCATAGGAGAATGTGTGTAGCTATAAATATAGAGCTAGGTGGGTATACACAAGACTCTCAAGCAAAAAAATACAACCATTAAAGTTCTGTCTGCAGCAGCCTATTATAGACACATTTATGATTGTAGCAAGTCAAAGCCTTCATTACAGACACAATAATTACAGTTTTCTTCATTCCATTTGGCTCAATTCTCAAATGAGAAGAGGATTTTTTTTTACAACATTCAGCTGAAATCTCTCAACAATTAGTTTTTAATTCACGACAGATTAGAATTTCTCACTCATTCAAGCTTTCTTTTGGTACGTGTGCGAAAGAACAAGTGCAATTCTCCACAAATCTGCACAAAAGTCACCTGTATACGCCTCACTGGTCGATCTGATTAGTTAATTCTCAGTTAAATTCTCAATTTCTTCACAGCTTATTAACATTCTTTCATCATTTGAGCAAACATGCAAAATTTTCCAATTATCAAAATCTATGACATGTAGAGTGTGTGATTTGTGCCACAGTAAATTGTAGTTGCTGTTTTTCTAAACTCGACTGCCACAGGTTTTTCATTTTTTCCAGTATTTCTTTCCTTTTTCACAAGGATGTGATCTTGTAGCAATCATAAACACTGTAATTTTTCGACCATCATGGTGAAAAAGCATATGTACATTTTGACTATGCCGCAAATGATTTCATCACAACTTTTCATTTTGGTGGCACTGGCTAATTTTGGGTGTTTTACTACCTTTTGCTACCTTGATTTGGATTCAAGTCCTATTTGGCAGCTCCTGGTAGATGCTAAGATTTGAGAGGTGCTTATTTGGCAGTATGACAGGTTAAGAGCAAAGGTCACATTGGATGAATTGGTTGGAGGACTTGTTGGTGTATGAAGCACAATGGTATATACACTTTTGTCAGTTGGCTTAGTGCCAGGGACTGAACTGCCAATCTACCAATTAGCAGAGGACCTGACCTGCCTCCTGAGCAACAGGCACACTTTGCACACCAGACCGTGGTTACCATGAGTGTAGTTTAACTGTGTCTTCTGTTTTGACCCTTGCCCGCCTTGTGATTCTGCAAGGTTAAGTATCTTCATTGAACCACTGATCTGATCATGCCTGTTTAGTTTGCATTTGGGTCCTTTCATTGCTACCTCATACTCCAATTGCTACCTACCTCAATCTTAGCCAGTAACTTATCAGTGTATTCATCTTTGTTGTTATGTCTGTATCTATTAAAGTATCACTCTACAAGACAATATTAAACAGACGAATGGAACAGATATTGAAGTGAACTTGTTCACAGTTTTAATAAGTAGTGTATTGCCTCACATCAATAGTGTACATAAAGACAAAAGTAAAGGGACATAAATCTCTGGCAACATTACAGCAGATAAATATATGAATAAAGCATAACGATCTTTCTCTTCTGATCCTTTATTTAGGTATTAGATACAACAGTTAAACTAAAAAAAGACACTATAACTATATCAAACTTTCGCAACACCCAAAACTTGCAAGTCTGGTCAAGCGTTTTCCTTTCAAAATAGTACATCTCTTCCTGATCATGTAAATATTAAGGCTTTTCCTGCATATTTGATATACAAGGATTAGTTGAGCAACACTCGAGTAATCATACAAGAACATACTGCTTAATTCTTATTTTGATGTGATCATCAAATCCGGTTTTTGGAACCAAGTATACTCCAACCTCCAAAAACTCAGTAGCTGAAAAAGTAGTTTCCAAAGGTGTCTGAAACATCCCACTTTGCAAAATTAAGGTAAAGAAAACAACTAATAGGATCCTGAAAGCTGCTCAGAGGAGGAATCAAGAAAGCTAATTTAGAAAAGCAATTTATTTAGCTGATTTAAAGTTTCATATTGAATTTAATTACTACTCAGTGAATAACTTCCTCAAGTTTTCCTCATTTCACACAACCAGGGCCATAATTCTCAAAGTTAAACACGGCGTCACCTTTTTTTCCCCCTATCCTTAACAAAGCTCATTATCCACTGCTTTCTCTTCCTCCCTCTCTTTTCATCCATCCTCTGGCTTACTTTACTTTCTGCTCCACGGCTCATCTTGTTCACGGAAGCCAATTTAAAAGCAGCTTAATCCTGGAGAGAATACCAGTGCTGCTTCCAGCTGCACTCCTGTGAATGATGTCTGGCAAGATCTAATCTAATGCGTTCTTGTGATTGACACCACACAGGTAGGCTCCTACAGATGCAAGTGGATGCAAAAAGCACAAAGGGGGTTTACTTACTGCTCACCGCCTGCTTGGAGATTAGAACCACATGTCAGGCTGCCACACTATTGCAAGTGCCTTCTGATTGCTCTTGAAATCAGCTTGCAAATCAGGAGATCGGTAGCTGTCCTCTTTTTCTATTCCAAAGTCTATTTTTATTGTCTTTTTTATCACAGTCTACACCAGCCTTGATTGGCAAAGTGGGTAGAACAGTGAAGTGGTGTGTGAAAAAGTTTTGAGGAAGCCAAGTCATAGGAAAATATGACAATAATTGGGGCATGTTACCCTCAGGGTATCATTTTATGAACAACTCTAACCTACTGGGGTCCAAAACACAGATGCTAACAACAAATTACACAAAATTAACCAAAAAACTAAACATACTAACTAAAAACAGATTCTGGGGTTTTTTATACAAACTTATTGTGAAAAAACAGTCACTATCCAATAATTTAATCCCTTTAAGATCTATTTTCTTCTGCGCCACATGCGGTGGTTAGCACTGCGGCATCACAGCAAGAAGAAGAATATGTCCGCCAGCCTGGGCCTTTCCATGAGGGGTTTTCATATTTCCCCAGTGCTTGCCTGGATTTTCTCCAGATTCTCTTGAGTCTTCAGAAAGTCTAAAAACATGGAGGTTAGGTAAATTGGCAAATCAAACTAGCCCATGGGTATACAAATGGGAATAAGTAGTTTTCTGTTTCTGTTCAACAGAAATGTGAAAGACTGGTGATCTGTTCAGGGTGTATACAAAGGATGGGATCATCTCAAGCCTCTCTCTGCCCTGTATTGAATGTGCAATAGTTGGCCTAATGCATGGAGTTTTTAAAGAATAGATATAGTTCTCCAATTTAATAACAACCATGGCACTTTGAGGTAAATTGATTTCAGAAAAAAATAATCCATGTGTATGACTTGGCACAGAAAAGACAAACTCTTACTTTTACTATGGTTACACAGACTCCCCTTTTGGTCACCACTCCACCTCCATTTGCTTATACTTCCTTAAAATATGTCTTACAGCCAATGACTTAAATTTGATTTTAAGCCGTAATAGATGCTTTACCAGACTCCCAGCTCAAATTAACAGTAAGAATCTTGAAATCGTTTTCCCTCCAACCCCTAAGTTGGAAGTGGGGCATCTTGTTGGGCTGGTGCAAGTCTCTTTTTACCCCTTTTCCACGAAGTCTGTTACAGGGCTGGTTCAGAGCCAGTGCCTAATCTGGAACCAATTATTTAAACTTAGAGCTGGCCCTAAACCAGAAAATACTGTTCCAGAGTAGCACCAACTCCTTGCTGGGTTAGAAGAAATAACCGCTTACAGCAGGGGGTGGAGGTGGGGTTATCATGAAGTGGCTCTCGTGTGGCCCTTGCCTGTGGAAAAGTAAACTGGTTCTTAGGAGGTTCTCAAGTGAACTAACTCTGAACTAGCACTAGCACCAGCCCAGAACTATCACCAGGGTCGCTTTACTTGTTAAGGGAAGCAGCTGTTTGTGCTCAACCTCATCCCAAAGGTCTATCAGACTGGTAGCACTTCTCATGTGCATTACCTTATTTCACTATCTACTCACCAACATGGATGCATGAGGGCCGTTCAACCTAAATACATACTTAGGTATTACTTGCAGGTTGACAGTCCTCATAGCCAAGATATCCATCATCAGGTCATCTGTCATGGTCTGTTTTGTTTTTTTTACGTTGTCACCCCAGTTCCCAGGTCCCATCTGCTTTTCTAAGTGGATCAGCCCCCTTCTCTGCACAGCTACAAATTCAATGCTCTCTGTGCACGTCCAATATTCCACACATTTAAAGTCAAACTTGTTGGGTTGAATCCTTCATCCTCTGCCAGTCTCTCTTCCAGCTCCTGAAAAGAAGCCAGTCAACATGTTCAAACCACTCATTGGTGTTTATCTTTGGAGGGGGGGGACTTCTGAGTGGGGTTTGGCTGCAGTTTGGGTCTGAAGAGAGGCACTTGTTTCATGCAGGAATGTGCTGTCCCACATAACAGGAGTGTAGGAAGTAATATGTAATACAAATTTAAGCACTAATTATTCTGATACAAATTAAATGGTAAATTAATCCCTCTATTAGTGAAACTGTGGTCCACTCATTTCTCTTTCTGTGATGATGCTCCCAATTGTTATTATTGATTTTCTGCATGCTTGTGTGACAAAATACGTAAGGCATGGCTCTAACTTGCATGCAATTAACTGTTGCATAAAGTTTTTCTCTTTTGTTTTGAAATATGGTGGTTTATAAATGCTACGGCATAGAAAAATGTACCTCTAGCTTTCCTGAGTGAGAACACAACAGAGAGGGACTGCAGTGAAAAGAACACGTAGCCGCACTGATAAAAGCCCAAGGGTGCTGGTCGGGTTCAAAAGAACCTTCACAATAGCAGCCTTGAGATGTTTTTTTTCTGGACAATCTGCACACAAAGTTTAATATTACTTTTCTGAGGCTGTTTTTTCTGTCTATATTTGCTCCTCTCTGATGCTTTCTCCCAATATTTGTATTGTAAACATCCTTTTCTTGTTTGGCTCACAAAATTGCTTTTATAACTCAAAATAAGAAGTTTAGCACATGGATAAAGCTTTTTCAGTCAAGCTTTGGTCATACTTGGACAAACATACTCTACAATCTAAAGTTTTTAAAGCAAACTCTCGAACAGATGTCCCTTTGAGCTATAAACTGAACATTTAAGGCTACAGTATGCATTTTTCCTATTGTAAGGTACTAGTTCTCCCCTCCTATCCTCTGAAGCTATGACACATCCCTTCATTGTCACTCATCTTAATAAGTTGCCTCAAACCAGCATCCAGCCTGGGCTGACGTAACCAGCATGTGAAGAGACCACAACAGATACAAAGAAATCCAAGTAACACATAGAGTAATACATTTTTGATTCCATTTCCCTATTGTGTTGAGGGACTTTGTCTGCATCTTTCAGTCTTGCTGATAATGTCCCACAGTCGGTATGTGTATTCAAGCTTAAGAATGGCTTCCTAGCACAATCAGACCATTCCAAACATTGACTATTTTCAGAATGCAATGCTGTAATCCATAAAAAGTAATGCTTCAAGGTCTTCTTGTTGAATGACTGTTTGTACCCAAATTTGGGGTTTGTTTAGAACACTCTAACTTATTTAACAGTAACATTTCAGTACAAGTTTTCAAATGCAACAAAGTCTGTAACAAAGTAGTAACTCTCCATGTTATGCATACTTTGTTTTAGCCAACAGGCATATATGCATTTACATGACATAATGAGATCTTAGGGCAAAGTCTACTGTCTTGGGTGACATCTACTTTGGATTGGGTTTACTTGGACCAGGCATTTTCTTTTAACTATGGTCTCTTACGCTGCATTATCAGAGTAAATCCAGTTAAGTGGATGTGCGCACAGAGCCCCAAATGATGATTTAATCCTACAGTAAGTGATCCTGGATGATGCTGTGAGTCCCAGTGTGAATGTGAAATTAGGTCTCAGTGCTATCTTAAATCAGGATCGATGCCAAGCATGTAGTGGCCAGACAGTTTTTTCCCCACACTCACCGGAAAAATGTGTATTTGGGCAGATGCTGCGAGTGTGTGCATAAATAATACACAGAATTTCTAATGACTCCCACGCTCCTGGTTGGAGAGTTGTTCCTGCTGCTGCGGGTGGTGTTGTGTCAACCAGTCTGACATAAGAATCACACAGAGTTTTTATCTGCTCTGTAAAAAGCTTTGCAATATTGTCCGACTGCTAGAACAGAAATGAGAGCTTGCAGGGTTTAAGTACTTGAACAATTAAAAGACAACTGTTTCAGACTGTGAAGTTGAAGTTGCAGTGTAAATGTGGACTTTTCTTCAATCTCCCGTAATTGACTTTTTCAGACACAGAAACAGGTTGTGATAGCAATATTCACTTGTGCCATTTTCAAGATATAAATAAAGTTTATTTCCAGCAGTTTTACAGAGGAGCTGTGTTTTTCATTGGGTTTCATGTTTCTGAGAATAATTTAAAAAAAATAACCCGCCTCCCAAATTGTATCCTCACTGAGGTCCTTCAAGTGGGAAAAACTTGAAAATGTACCCTCCAAGGTGATGCTCAAAAATATAATCATGTGTTCTCCTTCCTTTCAGTGGAAAAAAACATGTCCTCCAGGAAGCATGTCCAGTGAAGAAAATTACCCTCCAGGGTCCAGACAACTTTCCATGCACTATACCCTCAGAATGGAAACCATCCCTTCAACAAAAAAAAAGACCCTGTAGGGTGCCCTACCTACCTGATAAAGTACCATCTAGCCTGCACCACTTTGGGTACTAGACCCTGTGGTATGCAGCTGGTATCCTTTTTATGTTTTTTCCAGTCCACTACTGGTAGATCCAACAATTGCTCTGTTTGAAAGCAGTTTTTGGACCAAACGGACTCCCACGGGAAATAACTGTCCCTTCAGGCGCTAAAAGTTCTTCTTTGTTCACCAGATGGTTGCTAATTGTGTCTGTTTGGTGCTTGTCAGGTGGTATACAATTGGTCCTTAGAGCCTTTTGCTAAAAAAAATAGCTGCTTGCCAAGGCCAGAAACAGCAATATGAGGGTATCAAGAGTGAACCACAATAGTTTTACATTTTGTTGAAACTCGCTATAAAGCTCCTGAAAGCCGAGGAAGGCAGCAGATTCAGGACTTACAATTTTTTGGGTTAATCACTATGTCTGAAGCCTCTCACATTGTTCTCACATTGTTATTTAATACACTGTTATTATAAAATATTGATTATGGCCTCTGTAAATACTGCCATCCTTAGCTAGAATATCACCTCAAACAGCTTGTTAAAAGCTCACAAACACTTGAATTCTAAACGTGGCAGCTTTCAAGTCAGAGAAAAATTACGCCTTGACTCACTATTAGTATGAGGCAGTTTGCTGCTTTGTTTACTGATTTTTACTTTAAACCCAAGAAACCTTTAAAAACATCTGATGAGACATGATGTCAGTGTCCCTATGACATTTGGAAGACAGCATTTGGAATCAAGAATATAAACTTCCATGCTTTAACAGTAGCATTCAATATCTGGCCTCTGATATTGATGACCTTTCTCAAGCAAACAAAAACTAGAAAAAAACGGCATCATACTGTAGTGGTTTGATCTAAATTCTTCATTACATGAATCACTAATTGCTCTTCTTTGTTAAGACATGACCTGCTGCTTAGAGACAAAGAATTCCCAACAGGACTGAGACATATCGTAACTGTAAAATCCGGGTTTGATGCTCAAGATGCAGCATATCTTCAGAAGCAGAAGAAAATAAGTAACTCCTCTGCCTCCTTTTTAAGAAGCACTGACTCTGTTTCTGCATTTGATGGCAGATACTTACACTATCATACCCCCAGCTATTGCTGCATTTGAATGAATAAATGCCTAATGAAGTCCAAGAAGATTAATGTCCTGGTACTGACTTATTCAGGTGGTCAAATTGAAAGTGAGATGAGCTGTGCATGTGCCTCAGGTGGTGTAGCTTGAGGCCGGATTTGTCCATTTCTTTACTACCCTCTCCGTAAATGGGAAGTGTATTGCCTCATTGTGATTCACTTGTGAATTTTTATGTTTTCTTGAGATGGGTCAGCAATCACATTACTTAAAGCTTCTCTGAGTTCTCGAGGAGATCCCACAAGTGTTTTTAAACAGCCTAGGGATCTGTGAAGAGTATTTAACAGCTGTGGCTTACAACAGACACTATGTTCACAATGGGACAACTTGGAGTTTAGGATTTGCATGAAAAATTGGACCGAAAGACATATACAAGATGGCCACATGCAAACTCTGCACAAAAGGCCGACAGCAGATACACACCATGGACCCTCCTTAATTTGCAGTGGTTCAAGAAGTTTCCACTTCTTTAAAGTACCAATATAAGAACTGAAAATACTTGAAAAGCGTCAAAATTTACTGGACCTTCAGAAAAAATGTACTTGTTACAGTTGGTGATTTGGAGTGAGCATATGTACAGATGCATAGTTTAGCACCATTGGTTTCCAACCCAGTGAACAGGCCTCTTTTCCAGGTCAATCAATAAGTTTGATGGGTCAGGAGATAATAACTGGAAAGAAGAGAAGAATAAATGCACTTTCAAAGTATAAAATATGTTCTTGTTTTGTGCTATCCTCATTTGATTTCTTTTCCCCAACATTTTAATTACTACTCATTTAAATCAAACCCCATAATAACTCTAAGAGGAAATATATCCTTGGTTTGACTGTGATTCATTTATTTAAAACATGATTGGGTTCTCCAGTGAGAAACTGTCTTTTTGTGAGGTGTCAGACTAGACTAACAGTTTACACATTGGTTTCCAATGTAGTACATTTTCATCATCATGTTTTTTATTTAAAGATTTTTTGGGGCCTTTTTGGCTGAATTTGATTGGACAACTTGAGAGAGACAGGAAATGTAAGGATTGGATGACATGTACCAAATACTGGCAGAACCTGGAATTGATTGTACAACCAGCTAGTGAGGACTAGCCTCTGCATATTGAGTTTCTGCTCCAACAACCGAGCCAAACCAGTACCCCTCATCATATGTTTTTTATGCAAAATATTGTTCAAAATAGTGAACTGTGAATATGAATGCTTGAGGGTAATTTAAAATAGTGGTGATTACTGCTGCTGGTAGCATCAGGAGTTTGATTTAACGTTGCTGCACTAACTACCCATCTCAAAGTCGGCTTGGCAAAGGACACTGCAGATGATGTTCCAGCAACAACAGGCCAAAAAAAGCATTGAATATGGATGCCATTTAGACTCTTATGTGTTTGATAACATCTTTGATAAAAAATACTTATATTACCACATAAACAATAACTACTAAAAGTAGTAATAATCATTATACTTTTACTAACCATCCATCGCTTTATATGCTGATATTTCTTTTTCTGTGGTTCTTAAATATGTATATACAAAATAAAGCAAAGATAATATTATTACAATATAATGTTTGAATAATATGACAGCACCAAGATGCTATTTGCCTCAGAGGGCAATTATGGTGCATTTCACCCTTTGCTTGTACTTTAGCAATTAGATGGTTTCTTCTTCTTTCATTTGTGCAGTTTGAGCTGCCTGAAAAAAAATTAGCAACCCCTTGGAGAATACATCCCGGGCTGCTGAGCATTAAGCCAGAGTGCAATCCATGTTAAACATATGTAAATAATTATTTACCAATTTGTTGCAAGTTGGTAATGCAGGCCTGGTCTGTTTAATCTCCATATTAGCTTGAGGTTAATTGCCTTTAAGACCTTCAGTATTTTATATAAGGAACTCAAACCATAAAACCAAAATGCTGAACCAATATAATCATTAATAATTCATCAATGAATCATTATAGCAGTGGAATGAATACATAAACGAATGGCATCTTTTCTACACGTTCTCTGTAATGTTGTTGCCCCTCCTCCTCATCATAACTTTCAGTGTTTCACTGCTAACATTTTCCATTTTGTTTTCCCTACACAGAATAAAGAAGGAATTGGAGTCTGAAGCAACAGAAACATTTGTCTTTATGATGGTATTGGATCATTGTCATGATAAACATTAGGCTAGATACTGCTGGCTAACTGCACCACAACTGATTAGGGCAGGAACCAACAATAACACAACTTAAGATAGCTTTCTCTTATCTTGTTATGGTGCTGTTATCAGTTCAATCACAGACTTGGTCCTTAGTCACAAAGGTAACACAATAAAAATGTTCTTGCTCGCACAGTTGTTCATTTAGGGTTTGTGCTGCAGCTGTGGAAATGTAGAGTTCACCTGATCTTGTTGTTATTGAATAAATAACCCAAACAGGTCAATGCCATAGTTAGATGTCTTCTAAAATATTTTTTACAAAGTTTGCGTGGACTGGGGATAAAGACGCTCGTGAATTAACAGAAATATAAAAGGAATATCACTATACGATCCACTCACTCCCTTGCTATATGCTACAACTACTTTTCACTAAGGTTGAACAGAAAGGCTTCTATTAAGTATATCATCAATAATTAACAGACAAAGTCTAGAGCATGTTTTATTCCTATATATAAAACTGTCAAAAGACAGAAAAAAACATATATAACTGAAAGGAAAAAGTCACTATTATAGCTACTGCTACTTCAGCACCACGGACAGCACCGTGGATTTATCAATACAAATCCAGTGGGACTACCGCTGCTTTGGAGTCAGGGTATTCTACCTTGCATGGAGCTCAGTCAGATAAATGATCAATGAATTCAGCAGACAAGACTTACATATTCAAATCCCTTCAGCCCAAACACTCTGCAACTAAGAGATAGAGAAGAGGAGAGTGGTTTGAAAGTGCCTAACATTTTTTCTAAAGTGACAATGGTAAAATACAACTCACATTCTTACTAGCAACTGTATAAAAATTACATAAAATGATTAATAAATTCATCTTCCCCAACACTCTAAAAGAGGAGAGGAGATTGAGAGGAGATTATCCAAGAAACATAACAAAACACCTAAGAAAAACATAAGTGTTCCATCTACACCGAATAATGTAGGCATATCAAAAGTAAACAGCTAATTTCGGATATCAGCCTCTAACAAAGACTTTATGCACCATGGTGCCGCCATGACCATGAATGTTACAGAAATATCAATCATGAATCTCAAAGAACTGGGCCAAAGAAATACTCATACAGCTACACAAAACCAGCTCCTCAATGATATGCGTCTGCAAAAAACAGGCTACTTAATAGCATTAATTTATTATTATAATGTATTGCACGAAAGTAACTTGTTTAATTGTAGCAGGCCTATGTCTGATGAAAAGTGTAAATATAGGTTTGTTTCATACCACAACAGCTTCTTGGACTTATTGGACCCATATTGGTCCATATGAAGACTTGATTTGATTCTGCAGTCATCTTTTAAAAGTAACATCACCATAAGCAGTACCACTGATAGGTTATTGTCTATGTTAGTCTTTGTTCAAATAATTATAATATTATTAAAATATTATGCCTATTTTTGTGTGCATAAAAACGTAAGCATGCTTGAAACACAGATTACTGTAAAGATCAAGAGCTTTAGCTTTATCAGGTTTGCTAGAAAATCTAGAAAAGGATAGCTAACTTGTAACTTAAATACGCCTTGTTAACTAAGTGTATGTGTTACATTTACCAACAAAATAAAATGACATATAAGTCAATAAGTTGCTCTTTGTACAGCTTAGTATGTTTATTTTCTTGGTTGAGCTAAGAAACAATATTATTTTTGTATCCACCTTGCCCTACAATTCTCTGATATTACATTACTGGTTTCACTATGTTACAATACTAAATAGGGCTTAATTTAGGTATGAATAGTATAGAGATTGAGTTTGAACTCATTCACCTATCAGTAAGTAAACCACAGTGGAGCATGCAAGCGTTGGCAAAATGATCTCATACAGTGGTTGAGCTTAAATCATCTCTGAGTCGAATGGAACAGTACAGATCTCTTCTCCTTCACTGACCTAATCCTCCTCCCTTCAACAGGTTTATTTCTGGCCATTTTCTCTCAATTTATGTTGCTACGTACCTGCCTAGAAATATCTTTGGGTGTATTTCTTTCTGAAAAAGATGCTCTCTTTCCAGGTTGACAGTATGTGTCAAAGCCTGCGCATGATAATGAGACAGATCTGAAGTACAGTATATCCCAACCCAGAAGGAAGTTTGGAGCAGCTCCAGAGACAATTTTGAGATTTTGTAAGACTGTCCTTGTAGTGTCATTGAAAACCGTCCCAGAGGGTATGATTTATTATACATTTTATTTTAATACATTTAGCATGTCAAGAGATCTTCTTTTAAGGGCTAAGATATCTATCTTAATAAACACATTTCTGCAGGACAGTTCACTTAATTAACAGAACATGGCATTTGTTTGTGTGCATGTGTTCATTACAAGCTCTCTCTCTCTGCTTGCACGAGCAAATGATTTTGTCACGCTCGTCAAGTGCTTGTTTTTTTTTAAGTTGTTTGTCCCTTTGAAAAACAAACTCAGTCAATCAGCTATACGCAGGGAAACGTCGACAAACTGTACAAAACATAGGGCTTGGCTTGACTTGATCTAATATTTCTCAATATAAATTGATATATTTAAACCTGTAATTACACCCTCAACCACTCAGAAGAGAGGGGGCACTAATCTGACTTAAACACTAGTTGCCACCCAACATTAGACAGAAGAAGAAGACGACATTGAACAGCCCATCATGTCACAGGGTGAGAGGTAGGCAAGGCTTAAAGAAGTTCAGAGTGGAATGTAAACACAGCTGAAACGAGCGACAGTGACACTTAAGAAAACTTCAGAGAAGAAAATTTCCGCGAGGGGGGGGGGGTTCCCATATGACACTAGTCTGTTGTTATCAAACAAGGTTGAGCTGACATTGAATGGGGAAGCCTGTTATGCTAAAGGGGCAGAGCTAACTTCTTACTACAACCCATAGCAGGATTCAAGTGACAGACAAAGTTTTTTACAACTCACCACATAATACTCCTCACTCTCTGTCCTCACAGTGAGCTCCTGTTTATTCCTGATCCCATACAAAGTGGGTAGTGTCACAAAGTTTAGGGAAGCTGCACAGAGATAGAATCAAAGTGTCCAATATATTCCAGATGAGTGAATCTCCGCTGGTCCATATGTCACACCAAACGTCACGGGGTGATCTGCATGCTGATTGGCTATCGCAGCTGGATGGATGGAGTTCAGATCTTTCAGCTTTCGCAAATGATTCACGCGAATGAATTTGCGTCATTTAATACACTACATTAAATATACTTCCAGCATATGGGTAAAGGAAGAGCACGGAGACAACTTCTGCTGTGAACATGATTAACGTCCAACGTGACCATCATGAGTAACCGTGGAGCCTTTACTGCACTGTGGGAAAAAATATCACTCTGCCCGTAACCCTCAGTAACCTTGAAAGGGAGTGCACAACTCAAAACAGTACTGATACACAGTACAACATTATCTTTGTTTTAAATTTAATCAAATCACCAAAACCTGAGAAAAATAAGAATCTGCAAACTAAAACTTCACAAAAGTCTCATCTTACACAAAATACCTGCTTCCTGTTAGCACTGTCAAAAATTAGGGATTAAAGAAGTTTATCAGAAAACTAAATCTAGATACAAGCTAACAAACTGTCTGGTTTCTTCAACTTTCACTCAGGACCAAAAATCTGCTGTTAAATTTAAATTAAATAATGATTTAATATTTATCGTGATAATTATCGATATTGATTGACATTGACATTTTTATTGTGATAAGATCTTTTTCGATATCTCCCAGCTCTAACAGAACATACCAATGATTTCACTGTTCTCCACACTTGATAATTAAGGGCTCACTCACACTAGGCCCAGCTGCCCCATACCATGCCAAAGCACGATTGTCTCCCCTCCTCAGTCCCCTGCTGGCTCCAGGCCCAACTAGGCCTGGGCACGATTACGCCTACCTCTTGTACATATGTCATAACCTCGTAATACGACACACATGGCTTTGATCCATGACGCTTTACTCCCCAAAAAATAAAATGAGGGTGTTTAAATGAATGAATGTAATCATTAATATAATAGTGCACTGAGCGACAGGGTCACTGCCAACCTGCTGCACTGAGATGGAGAGGAGGAGGGGAAAGGGAGGGAGAAGAAAATCATTCATCAGTGTTTCCAGACATGTAGGGTTATGGAGCTGTCTAATCATTTAATTTGTGGTAAATTTCTCCAGTCTTCATCCTGATCAGCTTGTTAGAGACTGTAGTGCTGATTGATGACGTGCTCAAGCCCATGCACATATTATGCTTCAGTTGATTGTTAATCCTCCTCCCTCTGTCAGGACAAGAGTCACCTTTTTTACCGTCTTTCTCTGACAGAAGTTTAAGTTCTGCGATGTTTCATCTCATCCTTTTATGGAGACGTGTTGTCCTGCAGCTTTTGTTGAGCTAACTTGACAGCCTGACAGCATTCATGTCTTGCTGCTTTCTCTCTGCCACTATGTCAATGTGACATTTGGGTGAAAGTAAAAAAAGAAACCAGTGCTAGCGCTAGTTAGCATAGCAACATAGCCACATGTCGTAGCTGTAGCTGTGTACCAAGACACACGTCGACATACTGACAAATAAAACAACAAGAAACACTAAATCTGTGGCCAATGGTTCAGAAAGGTCCTGCTGCAGGCGCCTCTCCGTCAGGATCAGATTCTGGATCAAATTCAGAGGGTTGAAGTAACGCAGGTCTGTGAGCAGCCGTGTATATTCAGCCAATATGTAAACATTAGATCAACGTGCTGGAGAGCTGAGGCCACATCCACTTCCTGAGGGGGCGTGGTCAGAGAGAAAACGGAGTGTTCTGAGGAGGACTGAAGAAGAGGGTTCTCCAGGCATGCCAAAATCTGATTTCAAAGTGTTTTTTTGAGCATAAACTTTAAAGACATGTTTTGGGGACCTCTTAGACCAATATATATTGATGAAAAAAACGTGATATGTCACCTTTAAAAGATTTTTCCCATTGAAATACCATTGTGACAATCAACCCCATAGTGTGTGACAACCAACCCCATAGTGTGTGACAACCATCCCTGTGATGGGGTTGGTTGTGACAATGTGTCAGAGTGTCTTTGATACTTAATTGCCTCTTTGTTTCAATGAGTTGGAAAATGAGAGGGATACACATTTCAAGCCAACACCTTAAGCTTCAATTTAATGTAAGAATGACTATTGAAAGATGTTTTGATGATGAGCAATCATCAAAACTGTAAAAAGTGTGACAACCGACCCTGTTCTCTCCTACTGCAATGAACGTATGCTGGCATGAAAAAGTGTAGACCTCAAATAGAAGTTCCCACTTTTTCAAATGTATTTTAAACGGAAGAAACCAATTGTATTCGCACAACTATGGTTATTATAAATGATTTGTATCCATTATGCAAGGCGTACTTTGCAGATGTACTTTGGCACAGTATGGATTGCCCAGTATGAGTACTCTTGGTCTTACATGAGGGTTGACTGAAATTACCTCTTCTTCACCACATATGCCTCCTTTGTATGGACACTTTTCAAGTCGGCAGGTTACTAGTAGACTTACTACAACATTTCTCCTGGTTTTCTTTAGTGTATTTTAGCAAATTGCAATGCAACATTTCAAGTCTTTCTTTTATTATTAACACTAGAAGGGCCAGAATTCCATTTCTACTAGAAAAGCTATGAGAGCTCATTTTGACTTCCAGATTCCAAATTGTATTATCTATTATGATAAATACCCAAAATAGTTTAAGGACATATATATATATATATACTTGTGAAAATATACATATATTTATATGAAACTTTCCTCAGTGAATCACTTTTATCCGCTTCTTATTCATAGATTGCTTGTCTGCGCTGTCCAATTCCTGGAACAACTGTTGTTGCCTTGTATAAAATTTGTTTAAATGACATTTTAAATACGTTAACACAACTTTAGGAAAAGTCAGGAACCGGCAGCACTGTAATCTTTAATTTGACAAAGTAACATGACGTATAAATGTGAAAGCAATCAAAATTACCCCCATGGCCGTTCTAGTGTTAAAAAGGAGATGGTTTCAAAAATTCTTATAGTTAGTTAAATTCTTGAGATTGACATTCCACACTCCCCCGGCTGTCCCTCTGCCTTTGCACTGTATTTAATATGTTATAACAACATTTAGTATTCTAACTAATGAATTGAATGTCTCTTGCTGGTAAAACAGCATTTAGAAAACATTTTAAAAGGGTAGAAAAAGTATTTCATTTTCAATTTATTGTCTCATTTAGAAGAGTTCAGATTACTAGTCATGAACAGCTGGCATTCAAAAATATGAGTGCAGAGGATGTGATGGAGAAGGATACACTTTGCAGTGTTCTAGCCAACTCGGATGTCCAGATTTATTTATTTGTATCGGGTACATCCAAAGAACTACAACCAAGGCCAAGGACAAGGCTGCAGCCACATGCAATGCTACCTGGTACATGTGGGTACTGTCCACACTACTCTGAGAGCAGAAAACTCAGTTGTCTCTGTAACACTGAAATAAATGTAATGATGCTACAATATCAAAAACTTAAAAGTTTTTTTTGAAAAGTGCTGCATTCAATGAACAGTAAAATAAATCATTTTAAATAACACTGCTTTACACTTCTTCCATAGTATAAATGTATGCAAAAAATAAAAAAATAATCAATCCTGCAAAGAAAATGTCACTATATTATGTAGCCACTGGCTTTACCTTATTAATTGTGTCCCTTCTTATCTTCAGTTTGACTTTATATATCTCATTTGCATGCAAGCAGTGGAGCAAACTAAACAAAAAGTTGAGAAAAAAGAAAAGATAGGAGGGATTGCTCACCTGCAATGTGCACTGTTTTATTTATGAAGGCTCTGCCAGGCAAGATGGAGACAAATTACCTTTTAACAATGTGAAATAGAATTTTGTTTACAAGGCTACGCTTCCCCTTGCTTTTTCAAATGAGGTTTTTCACAGCTTCCTCATTTGTATCTCACAGCATTATCGTCTCAATCTTTCAAAACCAATCAGTCTCAAGAAAAGAACAAAAAAAAGAGGAGAATGAATCACTGCTGTTCATAAAACAAGCCATTAGGTATATTTATGAATGCACACCACATCAGCCACCAGCTTCTGACTCCCTCCTCCTTCTCCGTACACCTCAAAAACAGCCATCATTTGAGTCATTTCATTGACATACCCTCTACAATGTTATTTAAAACTCAATACAGTCTGCAGCATGGTAGGGTGCCCTCTGTTAAAGCCACAGAGGTTGAGATTCAAGGTAATGTTTCAACAACCTGAACAGAGACAGTATGCAACACGAGGACAGAAAACAAGCATCCTGGACTAAAAAAAGGACCATATCAGTCCATCACAGATGTGCCGTAATGCTATTTCTGAGCCCTGAATCCATTTCAGAGATTATCACCCTTTGATACTGGGGTTAACAAAGCAGAGCACATAGTCTTTGTTTGCAAAATACAGCAAGGGATTCTGGCAGAGGAAATCAACATCTGGTAAATCTCTCTGTAAGCCCACTTTGCTGTGTTGCCTTGTGTACCAGTGATTCATTGTTTGTTTCAATTTTATGTTGGGACTTTTTTTTCTAATCAAATATTTTAGTAATCGAGTATTCTATTGATTATTCTGGTGATTAATCGTGTAGTCTAAGAGGAAATGTTTGTTTTTTAATTAAATATATTTTTGCCACTAGTGTTGCAAATTTCCCTGTTGTAGTCATAATGATGGATTATCTAATCTTGTCTTATTACTTGGCTTGAATAAATATTCTTTAGGTTCATTACAGTGGCTAATGCACATTTACTTGTGCCTATAATACATTATTATGCTAACATTATGCAAAAGGAATACATCTGTACAGCACTTAAATTATAGATGTTAAAGTAGATAATAAAGACAGAGAGTTTTTGTTTCTCAGTGCATGAGCATATGAATAATTAAATAAGGGCTAATTACTTTGGAAATTATAATTCTTTGGTTTAGTGTTTTTGTGTTCTGTTGCTGGTAAACGAAGGTTACTCAAGATATTCAAGGATTTGTTTCAGACCTAAAATATATGTTTCTAAGTAGGTCTGGGCAATAATTCGATAACGATAACGTAGCGGAATGTAAACACAGCTGAAACAAGCAACAGCAACACTGAAGAAAACCGAAAACCTACCAGGTCAAAGCAGAGTGCAGTCTAACACTGTGCAGACTGCTTTAACTATTAACTGTACACAACTAATTTAAAAACTTTCAGGATGTGGTTAAGTAAGAGCACAGAGACAACTTCTGCTGTAAATATCCAACACATTTAATGTCCAATGCGACCATGGTCGCACTGAATAACACTGAATAACCGTGATGCCTTCCCTGTTCTGTGGGAAACAATATCATTCTGCCCGTAACCCTTAGTAACCTTAAAGGGGGTGCACAACTCAGAACAATACTCTATAAACTGATACACAGTTCAAAATTTAATATATATCTTTGTTGTAAATTTAAATTAAATTATGAAAATTATCTCAAAAAATGAAGAATCTGCAAACTAAAACTTCACAAAAATCTAATTTCACACAAAAGACCTGCTTCCTGTTAGCATCGTCAAAAATTATGGATTCAAGAAGCTTATCAGAAAACTAAATCCAGATACAACCTAACAAACAGTCTAGTTTCTTCAACTTCCACTCTGGACCAAAATCTGCCTTGGAATTTAAATGAAAATGATTTGATATTTATTGTGATAACCATCGATATTGACTGATATGAAAAATGTTATGTATGATGTGATAACATCTTTTTCAATGTTGCCCAGCTCTAACTCTAAGATGAATATTGTGTTGATGCAATGCAATACCAAATGACATGAAAAACAAAGAAAAGTAAGCTTTTATATAATTGGATTGTGAGCCGAGATATATATTATAGTAACAAAAACCTAGTAAGTTCCATGTGTCAAAGCTAAGTCAAGAGTAGTGGTAGGCAGTGTATTGAATAAACTTGATACAAAGCAGCTTGTTCCACATAAGATTGATAAAACTACTACCTCAACTGTACTGTAACATTCAAGTTTTTATGCAATTCTCTTTGGAGGTCTGCTTCTCTCACTCTCAGTTAATTCCCCTCTCACTGCAGACAGCACTCTCCTCTGTCCATCCAGAAAACTTTCCAGCGTGCATGTTTGTTTTTGTATTTGGAGAGGAGGGACGGGGGCACGGAGAGAGCGAAAAGAGTTGAGCCAGCGTGAGCTTATGGAGTTTGAGCACTCGTGAGCCTGCAGCCATACCCAAATATGCTGTTCTTACTCTGCATTAACCAAGGCTCTCCAGTGATTACTTGTGATCGGATCTCACTTTTCCCTTTCAATTTCAAATACATTTTTTATTAGCACAACTGCATTAGACTTTCTAATAACATTAAATGATGATAACAAACTTTTTTGCAGACAAGATGAAGGCTGCGCTCACTCTCATAAACATCCAACTTAATGAACAGCAGACTTGAG
Source organism: Notolabrus celidotus (assembly GCF_009762535.1). Taxonomy (NCBI): domain Eukaryota; kingdom Metazoa; phylum Chordata; class Actinopteri; order Labriformes; family Labridae; genus Notolabrus; species Notolabrus celidotus. The sequence continues at coordinate 22,413,066 of NC_048278.1, read as the reverse complement.
TCCCTGAGTACTGTTTTAAAAAAAACAAAAAATCAACGTCATTAGGTTATCCAGGTCCAGGTTATGTCTCATAACTGCGCTGTTTAATAAACTCTGATAGGATGAGGCAGTGATCATGAGGCGTGCACTGAAACACAGGACAGCTCGTGCCAGAGACAGCATGAAAAACTGACCAACTGATTGGATTAATATCTGCTCGTCTCCTCCTATTACCATGAAATACTTTATCTTAATCACATCTGTTACTTGCGTCTTCTTCTTCTAATTAATTGCCGTCTTCCTTACTCTTCTTCACTGAATAAATACAGACATCAAAAAGCTTGTCCTTTTTTTTGTTTTTCTTGCTCTAATGCATCAACGAGGACTTCACATGTTGGAATGACATAAGAAATAATAAAACCACTAACTTTTCACAGGACACAGGAGAAATATAAAATCAGTTGTTGTTAAAATAATCTCTTGTTACAAACATGAACGACCAGTAAAAGTGCACTTTAATTTACATGCCTTACTCAAGGACTCTTGTTGAATGCACTTGTTGTTGCTTTGAGTTCTGTTTTTGCTCTGAGTCTTTGAGAACAAGGCCACAGAAGGAAGACGTACAATGACATTATTTATCTTTATTTATTAAAAGCCTATGAGTGCAGCTGCTTGGTTCAAAATACAAGGATGCTCAATTTATCTTGAATGTCTAAGACAGACCCAAGGTGATGGAGACAACTTGATTCAAAATTCAATTAAACCTCCCTACAATAAAACATATTAGTTCAGTTAAAATAAGGACAATAAGCCACAATTAATTTATTAATTTATTTAAAGGGACAGTGCATATTAATGAACGTTTCAGTGTAGCACCCATGTAAATATGCCAGAGTTAGCCATAAGGCTCATTTTTATACGTTGTCCCCGGCAGGTCAAAACAGAGTTCATAACAAACGCTAAAGATAAACTACAGAGGGAAACAACACATAATGATAGCATGCCAATGAAAACAGAAATACATTACAAGAGCATGTATAAGTTATACAAAAGTGCAAATAAGTGCATTAAAGTGCCTTTCAGCATAATAGAGAGATACGTCCGGAGTTGGAACAAATAAACATGGACCAACATATCAGTATATCACACAAGTACAAATGCATACATTAAACCAGTAAAATACAATATGTGAATACACACACACACACACACACACACACACACACACACACACACACACACACACACACACACACACACACACACACACACAAACACACACACACACACACACACAGGGACAGCGATGGATACAAATTAGTGATTACAGACCTGATGTGTCTTGAGCCATTGTTTAAGATGGGTTATGAATGTGTGGTAGGTGGGGCATTCCCTTATTGCGACCGGTATTTAAATTAATTAAGTACTCCAAATTCTTGTAGACTCCCGTGGCCTGTTGCGCCAGCTCTGTATAAGTTTGGGGGCACAGTCCACACTAAACCATACATTGAAACTAGTTAGTTTGTAACTAAAGCTGTTTAATTGCAAGGTTGCACCGTGCATTTATAAGAGTCATCTTAACTCATAAAACTTAACATTGCACAACAAGGCCACCATGGGCTTCATATTTTGAGATAGCTGATTGGTTGGTTTTGCATAGCTGATGCAGCCCTGATCCAGGGTACAACAAGGCCTGCTTTGGGGACCCTGTAGAAAAACAGAACCGTTTCTGAGGGCACTAATAAACAGCATGTGCTTTTTTAGAATATCTCTTGATGATAAATATGGCATACAAACACATTCTGGGGTCCTGGGCTCCCATTTGTCTCATGAGTAATCTTGTTTTCACTTTCACTGTGTTTTATGAAGTTATAAAGTGAGCTTTCTCGTTTTTAATCTAGTTATCTAATGTCCCTTCTGCCCATGCAGAAGCTCATAATGTCTGGTTTTATCTGAGCATGTAGAACTAAAATTGTTAATGCAGTTATATGAAATGCATGTGTTGTTCTAGAAATACAGAACCTCAACACAGCTGTAAAAAACAGACCAAAAAGTAATATTTGCAGCTGGACAGAAATGTCAGTAGGACAGATAAAACTACAGTATAACTTTCTCCAGACCAGCCTTTCTCATTGTGGTAGTCTTTGTTGAAGGAATGAGTGCTGTTAAAATGTTTCAACTCTGAGATGGTGCAATGTATTGTACATTTTTTATAATCTAACAAAAAGCTTCTTGATGATGGGTGTTCTGTAAAAATGGGCCAGCATGTATTCTTCTCCATTCTCTGTGTCTGTCAGCGGTGAGGAGATAACATGTGGTTTCATCACAACTGTGCACTAATGTGCTCACTGTAGTGCTGCCAAACCCACTGTGCTGGATAGAACATCAAGATGGAAGAGGTAGCTGTAAACAGGACACCCCCCTGCACCCCTCCAAGCTATAGAATAGTGCTGATGGGCAAAATAAAAACCTGAAAAAATTGCTTTCTTTTAAGATCTGTTTGAGTCAGCAGGGACAAGAGGTGACAGAGGTAAATAGAGGTCATCAGACAAAAAGAGAATAAAGCACTCTGCATTGTTACTCAAGTACCCAAGGCTGAGTGATTGATATGTTGTTGATCAAGCCACCTCCTAACCTCTCTCGCCCCCTTCTTTCTCTTCCGCTTTGCTTCTTGAATTTCTATCAGTTTAAGACTGTAGGATTTATGGCAATAATTCATCACTCATACCAAGAGAGAAGTTAAAAATAGGCTGTCATGTAGCAACAGATATTTGAAAGCATCATTCAGCATCAAACATTTAAGCATTTGTTTACATTAAATACATGGCACTTGCAGACCTAGCAGCTCATTAAGCCAAAATTTCACTCAGTCCTTCTGGTATCTGCATCTTTGAGCACTTATGAGCACTAGACTGTTTCAAACATATCCAAGAGTTTTCTCTGTCCAGTCTGCTTGGTTCTTTTTTGAATGGCATTTTGACAGACAAGGTCTTAAAAATTCAATCATTATGTATAATTAAACCACTTTAATTTCCATTTTTCTAATGATACTGAGATACACTCCATGGCTATCACTGGATCAGTCGCTCAAAAAAACAATGAAACTACATCTCTTGTTCAGTTCCCTGCCTATGTGGTAATAATTAAACTTGACGCCTATCAAGACAGAACCGCCTGACTCAACACATATCACTCAACACTATGGACTTTAGTTTGGCTGACTTTAGCATTGACTTGACATTGCTTATCAATCTACTCAGTTACTGTGGTAACACTAAAGCGCAAGTATGCTAGCATTAGCTCACACCCCTGTTGGCATGAAACCCAAGTGCATTATTTTGAGCTAACACAAGCATTAGCTCACTACAGACACTGAGCAGCTGAGATTGAAAATCTTTAGACTGATGGCGGTATTCTCTCAAACTCAAATTTAAAGACAAACGTCTGTGCTGGCCACACACATATTGGAACATTACCTTTCTTATTATAATTTGATTGAATGCACCTAACGTTTGGTCTAGCACTACTGTGATATTGATGATACTGTTACATCCTTAGTAGGAATGTCCCGATCTCAACTATCGATCAGAGCTGATCTGGGCGTTTCTTAATTGATCAGTGATTGGCATTTGAGCCGATCATCTCATCCGTTCATTTATGTCCACTGTCACTGAACTCAGTTCTGCCAGACAATTCCTCAGGCATGGTATTTATCCCCAAAAACACTAAAGTTAGATACCCATATTTGGACAATAGGAAACAAAACAATTGGGAAGAAGAGCTGTCTTCTAGGATGGAGACACTAAGTTGGTCACAACATACAGATAAAGACAGGAGCAGGGAGAAAGACCTTGATTACTACAGTGACCCTATCTCGCCTTTCACCCAGTAGTCTCGGCTCACATTGGAACGAAGTAACTCTGCACCTGACATTTAGAATGGAAAGATACTAGTGTTAAACTATCTTACATACATAAATATAAGACTAAGAAAATTCCATGACAGAACTCACATGTGCACCACCAGACATAGAAAAAACATACTCTATGTACCCTACGGTAACTCTCCAGGGACATATGGTTCAAAAGGCAAAAACTTAAACCAAACACCAGACAGTCTGTTACATCAGCATTAACAACCTCCTGACTAGCGGCAGCTGCTACTCTCCATACCAGCATGCCACTCCGTAGCTATTGGCATGCAACCTGACGTGTTTCGATGTCGCTGTCACTCCCAGGAGGATCGGGACTTGATATCGGCAAATATTCAATATTAAAATATATGATCGGGATCAGGACATCCCTAATCCTTAGTGTCTTGGTAAATAGAAAGGGTATGACGTCAGTCCCGTGACTCTACCAGCCAGGTTGCTTCTGGGCTTGGCTTGGCTCCACCACTGCAATATGTCAGCAGTGTTGTGGCAGTCTTTTGATTTCACATCTCAAACTGGAAAGAATTGAAGGTACAATGCTTATTCGATATACAGCCAATGGTTGGAATAGAAAGCTTGTCTTATGTTGTTGGCATGGAAACACTTACTCTACTCTACTTTTTAAACAGACAAACATTGTCACAGTTAAATCTTCTCTGTAGCTTAAATAATGCCCCTACAAGGTGAGGGCAAATCGTATGAAGGACTGCTTCTTGTTTAATGTCATTTACCTAAAGGACTTCATAAGAGAGCTGACAATGAAGGAAGTGAACAGCTCTTAAACACCCCGGAGCAGCTGGCTGGGAGGAGTTATTGTCAGTTATTGTCAATCATCTCTGCGATGTCAGCTGTATGAACATTGTCTGCAGTACCTCTGAAAAATACATATCTTATTTATGCTGCATAGAGCTGATCGAGAACAGACAACAAGATTTTTCCTGCATATAAAATAATGAGGCATCCACCTCCGCCTAATTTTGTTCTGCCTCGGCTCGAATCACATGGGTGTTCTCATGAAGAACTCTGTTTACCGAGGACAGGTGTTGAATTAATCATGTTTAACTGCAGTTACAGCATTACGCCAATGTAGTGATGGCATGGTTATAATCAGTCCAGTGCATTGGTGAAGATGGCGCTAAACATGCCCCTGAAGAGGAAATGTGAAGGGCTTCAATTGTTGTGTCCCCAAACTAAAGTTTAAATACACAGATTTCTGAATCAGATGGTGCCTCTCTCTCTCGCTCTCTCTCTCTCTGTGAAAAACCCCTGAGACAAGAGGCTATTTTTTTTTTTGCAAATCCTAGTAAATTTTTTTTAGTTTTTTAGATGATAAAGTATAATCTTTAACTAGAACAAGAGATCATATCCTTAATAGTACCTTATTCACAAAATGCTACATTTGAAAAAGAGTCTACTCATAGATTCATAGTTTTCACGTGATGTCACACATTTATGGAACTCCATTATTTATACAGTCTATGGTTTAAACACTTAAAAATGCCGGACATTTGTTTTTCAGTTATATGACGAGGAAACAAGCCCAGGTTCTGTTTCTTAAAGGGATGTTTCATTGTTTTTGAAGTGGGGTTGTATGAGTTTTATGCCACTAGAGGAATTATACTACCCACACTGTGATCTGCTGGTATATCTTAATTCCCAAAGGTCTAGAGAGACTGTTGTCACCAAGTCTTACTCGTGACAGCAAGAAGTTTTCTCGGTTCATTGTGAGTAAACTGTGAGCATTAGCCAGCCTCAAGCGGACACTTGAGAAACTGCAGTTTTTAACACTTCTGCATTGGCTTCAATTCTCGTGGTCAGGAGTTGCTGCTTGAGTCTACCCCATGTAGACAAAATGACATGCATCATATTCAGGAGAACTTCACATTGAAATAAAAGTGGAAAATGAGTCTTAAAATTAAGTATTGTCTGGTGTTCAAACCGTAAACATTACATAGTGAATGATCATTTTTAAAATTGTATAACACACAAATACACACTGTGAATATTAGGTGATATTTTGCTCCATGTTTTTTGTCTCACTGCTCCTCAACCCTTCAGTGATCCTTTGCCCTCTGCTGTGTGCTGCAGTGTAGATGCTGGTAGAATGTGAATAGGTAAAGGAGACCCCCCTCCATCTCCTCACTATGACAACAGAGTGCTGTGTTTGTGGCTTTTTTCAAAGTTTTAGATACCTCCCAAATTCATGACATGCACTATCAACATTTCCTGAATGGCCAGCACACTCTAAAGTCTTTTTAGATGTTACACTCATCTAAAACTTACCAGAACCAGAATTTGAGTCTGAGTATTCCAGAGTCTGAAACATTAGGAAACCCATTGTGCTTTATTCTCAAAAGTGACTCAGTGAAAGAAAGACTGTCTGACTGTCAATGCACCTTCTCTGTTTGAACAAAAGTCTTTTTTTGGTTACATTCAGACTTCCCCCGTCCCTCAAAGCACTTTCTAAAATAGGTGAAATTTAGATTGCATGCTGTTTTACTTCTTTTGTTTGCTGCCATGAAAAAACATCAGAAATTCACAATTGATGGTGAAATGGATTTTTAATAAAATGTGCTGCTTACTAGGCTTGTTAGAAAAATGTTGGTAACAGGAAGTAAAACATGCCAACTTTTCCCCCAATGTTCGTATGCTTTGTTAGAGACAATGGGCTCAGTTTTGAGAACAGATAAGAGAAACACCATACCTGTGTTCTTTAGCTGAGAAGCAGCTAACAAACACAAAATTGCATTTTTATCTGCTCTCGTTATACAATCAGCAAAATCAATAACTTCTTTGTAAAAGAAAATAATCTCACAATAAAGAAATAATAATAATAAAGAGAGACAACATAATAAAACTTAAGCTTGTTTTCCACACGGATGAACACTTAAAAAGGGACACAAATTATAAACAGATGAGTAAAAATAAATAAATGGATGAATATTGTCTTTCAGTCCTTGCAGCCCATATTATTCAAAGATCTAAGAAAAATATGTTCTTATTCAATGCACATGTAATGTGGAATATGTGGTATGAGTTTTGTGTGTGACAAGAACAGCTTGAATTTTTAAAAAAAAGGAAGAATTTTTTTTTTTAAAGTTTTTTTCCCAAGTGAAAATTTAGCATTTATAGATTTCTTAGAATTAATGTAGCACGGAAGAACAACTTAAGATTTTGGCCTTTGGATAAGTGGGGTCAGCCTTGTGCTTTTTATGATATGAACAGTATTTCCTGTGAGCAGTGATTGTTTACACCACTTTACAATTCTTGACATTTCTGCTCTTCAAATCTGCAAATTGCTTCTTCACTTCAATAGAGATTACTCTACTGCCTTCCCTGTGCTTCTCAATGTAGTGAGTCCTCAGCACCCACAGGAATCTCTGGGAAGTTGAATGGGTCCCCAACAAAAATTGTAGTGTTGAAATATCTACAATTAACAGAAACATGCAGTTATGTTTATAATGTACCTGAAATGAAAGGATGAGTATTCTCATTAAATGTCTGAAGTTTGCTTTATCACTTTATTCAGTGGTGTGTTAATAAATATTTCCTTTCACTTCTTACTCATGAACCAGCTGGTAATGGAATATGCAAGGTCATCGGAGCAAAGAAAATGAGTATGCGCAGGTGTATTCACTAGTTTTAAAGCCATTTAAGGTATGAATATAGCTTTAAAATGCCCCAAAATCTGTTTATTACTTTGGAGGAAAAAAATTAGGTTGCCATCATCATTTGGAGCCAACACTATTCTGTATCTGATTGTTTTGCAACAGTTTGCAGCATTCTAATACCAATAAATAACTTGTTGAAGATGAATAGTTTCAATCCTTACTTCTGAAAAATTGCAGAAGCTGTCAGGTTTTTTTCATGATGTTAGACAAACATTAGATCTGCCAAAGGACTATTAAACTAGTTTTAACTCTGGTAATGTGTCATGTTGTTACATCTATGTTTAATGTTGCACAGTCCCTTTATCAAATAAAACAAAAAACAAATGAGATTACATTAAATTAAATTCTGTGTTAAGTTAAATTATTCAATTTGAAAATGTAACATTAAAAGACAATGTGTGCTTCCAGATTTAGATTTATTTGCATATCTGAAGATATCAATTATAAAATTGACAATTTTGAAAGTGGTGATTTTTTATATACTAGCCCTTAAAAAGTAAAAAAGCAGGCATGTTAGCTGTCCCTTTATTTGTGGGACTGTGTGTCTGTATGATGTCAGAAGCCAGCTAGCGGCATGGTGAACACCGCAGTGCTAATGAAGTATGATCTGGCTTGGATCAATACTGTTTCTGTTTGTCTCAGCAGAAAAAGCTTCAAACAGCTGTGATGTAACAGAGGTCCCTGTAATTTTAACTAAATTAAGAAAATGGTCTCTGTTTAAGTGCAGATAATGAGTCCTTCAGTAAGTCCCTTTTGTTAAATGACTGATAAAAGTTTATAAATGAAGGAAAATATGAACCTTCTCATACCACTGTTTTAAAACGTTATGTGCAGCTGGTTGCTGCAGATGTCATTCTGCACTGTGTCTTACTTTTGGATTGTTGCAAACACACTACATAATTTAAAGCCTCTTTCTCATGCAAATCACTTGTTGTGCTGCTGGAATATAGAATACCGTTATTAGATAAAGCAGAGTTATATTATTGGGAAGGAGGTGAAGCTGGTATTCCACTGTGCATATAGGACTAAAGCTGAAGGTAGAGTGTGTTTGTGTTTGTGTGTGAGAGAGAATAATGAGTTTAAGCTGTTTCAGTGCACACAGCAGAGACATATTATTGCAATATTAGCAATAAACATGTTTTCAAAAAGGGAAACAATTATTTGTTCATTCAACAGACCTGTCTTATTTTCTCTTTTGCATATTACTACTGCTCTTAGGGTCTGATCTACTAAAATCCCAAATAACGAGCGCTAAATTGTGTGTGCAAACAAAACAATTGCACGTGCTAATTATGGCCGTGTTGCGGGTGATCTACTATGACTTGATAACAGGTGCAAAAGTGGTGTGGACCACCCTTAAATGAGGATGTTGCGTGTGCTACTGGCTGTCACCATGGATAGTTTGGGAGAGCAGAGTGACCGTAAACGAAAAATGAAGTTTGAAGCCATGGAGTTGGAGGTCTTGGTGGAGGAGGCAAATAAACACACTGGTGAACTCCAGCAGAGACATCTAAGCGTTGCCAAAATAAACGTGATTTGGTAGAATGGAAAAAAAAACCTATTTCATTATTTGAAAAGTGTTTTTGTAAGTTGTCCATCATGACCTTAAAAAAAATAAAAATCTCTATTTTCTTAAATGGAGAATCTTCATCAGATATCTGACAATACCCGCCACATTCCTCAATTCAGCTCAGACCAGAAAACACCTCATAAGAGCCCCGCAGACGTCAAGATTGTTATGATGACATTGGTCAGGAATTCCTGCAGCAAAAAATAAATCAGACGGATGTGTTACAGGCCATTGAACAGGGGGTTGAATTTTCTGAAATACATTATGCTGTCTACTATTAATCATATAACATGATCTAATCTAATCTGATCTAATCAAATTTAATCTAATCTAATCTAATCTAATATAATATAATATAATATAATATAATATAATATAATATAATATAATATAAGTAATAATAATCGTGCCCCCCTGCTAAGTCGAGTGTGTGTTAAAACAAGTGTAATTTGTTTGCCCCTTTCTTTCTTTCTTTCTTTCTTTCTTTCTTTCTTTCTTTCTTTCTTTCTTTTTTACCTTTTTTTGTTTGTTTGTTTGTTTGTTTGTTTCAGCTATTATCAACCCCTCTTTCCCCCATCACACAGCAATGCACCTGCAGCTTTCCTCCCTTTGTACAGACAGCAGTGTGTCCCACCTTGCCTCGTGCCTTTTTTCTAACCTCTAAGTGTCTGATCTTTTGATAATATTCATCAGCAATATATTTTTTTTAAGATGCCCAATAACACTTCTTGCAGTTTGAAATGTTTCACTCGATATTATGTAGTCCCAGAAAGTGATCCTGTGTGTGGACCAGGCTTGTTAATGACAATCGTTTTGCGACTCCAAAACTAAGGTAGAGGAGAACGACATCTGCAACAATCAGCTGCACATCGCTTTAAAACAGCTGTATTTAAAACGTAAAAATGGTTGTTGTTAATACTCTTGTGGTTGCAAAGATACTTTGGTGGCCAACCCAGGTATCTTACATGTGGGGGAAACACTGACTCTTGAATACAGTAACGAGTACTTTACTGAAATCACAGAACACGCATTATGTCTTATTTGATTACTTATTACCAGAATAATTGATCTAATACGTGAATATTATTCTAATAAATATTCAAATCCTTGACCCTTATATTATACCTTTTTTTTCCCCCTTTCCTCCCACAACATGCTCCACTGCGTTGAGATTCAGCAGTCTTTCACTGCTGTGACGCACCAATTAGGTCTTCACCACATCTTATAGTTCATTGTAGCTGATACATAGTCTGACCCACCTTCATCAAAGTCCAATCATTCCTTTAATTAGCCCCACAGGTACAAACTGGTTGTGGATGGGGGCAGATTTATCAAACCCATAAAACCTCACTACACACACTACTTGCACTTGTACACACCCACACAATATGCCATGTTACTGCCTGCTTTGGAAATAAGGGCTTGCATTGAATTCCTTTCCATTCAGATGGCTAACGATTGCAGTCAAGCTGCATTAGGGTGAGGTCAATATGACACTGAATGTGCCTTTGCAGTTCCACAGGCTGATGGTGAGTATTGATGCAGCTGTTGAAAGTCACATGCTTGCCTACATTGATCTATCAACTATGCGGCTATAGCGTCTGATGTTGTAATACATCATGAAATTACAGGACATGAAATAGGACAAAGAACGTGCCAAACTCCTGTCATTTTTCTCAGAGTTTTGCAACTCAAAGTGAAATCATCAGTAGCTTGTTGTAAAGTACTTTCGCAAGCAACAACTGGGTTTGAAATCAATATTCTATAAGAATAAGTAGGTGGAATCTAACCTTCAGGTTAGTAGCCCTGGCGGGGGAGATCAATTGAAGTATTAGCAGATGATGTAACAGGCTCCTGGCTTTTTTATAGGACTGAGTAAGAAGTGATTGTCTTGATGAAGCCAGTGGGTGTAAAATAAGGATGAGGAAGGGGACCTGAAGGCTTTTTTGGAACATTTTTATTCTTGTCAGCTGATTTCTGATTAACATGATTACCTTAACATTTAAAGAAATCATATATAAACACTGATGCTAAGAAGTGCCCCCTATTCTGTTGTTTTATGGCACTTGAGGGATTGACTGAATTGTTTCCATGTAGTATCCAGCCCCCACCCATGTACTTAAGCCAGGGGCCAAACAAAACAACAGGTCACCCATAGGGATGGGCATTTCAAGCCATAATACTATTCAATAATCATTGGCATCTATTCAATGATTATTCGAATGATCCCTGGAAATACGTGTGTAGTAGTGTGAGATTCAGAAACTGAGAAAATAGCCGAGACTTTCGCCTTTTCTTTTGCTATTTAATGCAGTTAACATTATTCTTCTTCTCTACTTAATGCGGTTAGCAAACAGCTTAAAGACGCTCCATAGCCACCATCTGGCGGGAATACCATATTACAACCAGACACCGGTGAAAACGATGAAAAGTTGTACTTTTAAAATGAGAAAGTATTCGCAGTAACTCTTCGATTTTTACTAAGTGAACAAATATTTGAAAACCATTGCCCATCCATAGTCACTTTTTCATTTATAAATCTTTACTAAAAATTTAAGTACATAAAAATCCCAGAAAATGGCATGTGCCAAAAATAATTCAGGGCACGTGGTTAAGCCTCATAGTCCTTAATATTAATATAATTAATTATTGCACACGAGTTCCACTCATCAGTCTTCTACAAAGAAACCTGAAGCAAATCAAGATGCTTGTGGAACTACAATGGCATGGATGAAACAATACGCTTGCCATATGATGTTTGATTTATGATGCTGGGTTCAGGCTACAATTTTTTTACGTCAAATAAGAGAATTCAAAGGCATATAGTGCCCTCTGTTTTTAACAAAGAGTATTTCATATTAATTTTTAATTTCACCCTTTTATGAACTGATTTTCAGCTGTCTAATGAGGTATTGTTTCATCTCTACTTGCACTGGAAGGAAAAAGGCCCCCGATATGATTTTTTAATAATGAATATTTGCTGATACCAAGTCCGGATCTGATACTTGTGTTTGCGTAGATAATAGTTGAACAAGAGATAAGAGTTGCACTGCACTAACCACAAGGTTGCTAATGCTAATGTAACAGACTGTTCTGTGTTTGGTTTATGTTTTCGCCTTTTTGAACCATATGTCCCTGGAGAGTTACCGCAGGGTGCATAGAGTATTTCCTTTTCCTTCATGTGTCTCGGGGTGCACATGTGAGTTCTGCAATGAAATTTAAGTCATGGCTTGAGTTCTACATCAATGTCCCATTTATTATTTTCTCATTATTTATACACACTTAGGCAAGCTCAGAACGCTCAATTACATTTGCTCGTTAGCCTTCAACTGCAAATTGTTTTCAGTGACAGCGGACGTAAATAATTGTCTCAAATGCCGATCACTGATCAATTAAAAAATGCCCAGATCGGCTCCGATCCGATAGTTGAGATCGGGACATCCCTACTGGTATGTGTTCTTTTAAAGGAGATGTGACATGGCATAGGTTGATGTATAATGTTATTTTGAAATACATGAGAAACATTTCAACATGTACCCTTATTTAAATTGGCAATTGAAAGATAATCTCCCTTTACTTTATGCTTATATTTGGCACTTTTGAGAAATGTTAACCTCTTTGAATAAAAATTCATTGCATTCCAGCAGCAAAAAGCGCAGTTTGTTGCAAGGACATTTTGTCAAAAGAATTCCTCATAAATATTAGCATTTATTCATGCCAACTCGCCTTGAACAATAAACCTTGTCTTCTATAGGGATAAACTGAAGGGGTCAACTCTCTAGAGGCTGCAGATTTGAATAAACTTCCTCCACATTTATTTATTTCTGCATGAATGCTAAATGAAATAAGATTCCCAATGAGTACACCTGCCAAGAACAGAGAAGGAAAGGGAGATTAGCTGTGGGACATGCAGCTTTTTATTTATTAGGGGACCTCTGCAGAATTCCTTGAGCAACTTGTGCTGTACCACTGCATACCACCCGAAGAATTATGGTCTGAACACAAAACATCAAGCCTATGTTAGGCTGATTACACTCGGATAGATGTCACTCATACAAGGGTATCTTCGTTAAAAACCAGGGACTTTGGCACCTCCCTTCTTTTCTATTATTATTTATATTTATATATTGATTGTTTATATTTGTATGTCTATATTTATAGAGCTGTCAAAGTTAATGCATAAATCACACGTTAATGCAAGATCCCTATAAGTGCCAAGCGGTGGAGCATCCCTTCTGTGTTATTCATATGAGAGTGTTGGTCATTGTTTTGAATTATTACACTAATAGTAATAATCATAAATTGCATGAATAAAGCAATCATATTTGTAGACCCAAAATATAGAGAAACTATAATGTTGAAAATGCGATGGGCATTTATTGAAGATGCACCAAATATTTGCACCAAGGACATTACTTTATTAATTGATCTACCTTTTGTGCTGTCATTTGCTCTTGTTGTTGTATTGAATCAACTTCAGTATTATTTGATGTCTAAGAATGTATAACAAAAAGTTTTAAAACTTTTATAAAACTTAATTCACTCTTTAATCTGAGTGAATTCTACAAACAAAACATACAATTTAATGGGATCAATAGTGAAATGAATGATGCATAGTAAGCTTTGTACCAGTCCATTAAACTAAAAGTATCTCTGTGTTTCATGGTTCAGTAAGTTACTGCTATACATCAGTGTTTTATCACATTTACAGTACAACCCATTTAAACCTGATGCTCCTGGATGTTTTGTCTCTCAGACTCACAATGTGTCTTTACTCTGCCACTTGTCACTAGATGGAGACATTAATGTGAAAGACACAGAAATGAAGTCTACATGCTGAGGAATATAGAGCAGAAAATGTGTTGTCCAATAACTCCTTATTCAAAATTACAACCATCCTCTTTGCAACCCAAATCACAGGCACTGATTTCTGTCTGTAGCAACGTCAGGCATTTGAAGTTGAGCCTTTTGTATCCTCATTAACTGCTTGGCTGTGTATTCCTTGGCACAGTAGTTAGGTTGTGCTTGTTGCTTAGCAACAGAGGAAAATTCCACCCCCTCTCTAGTGCTTGGTCCTGTTAAGGTGGTCCAAAGAGGAGCAAATCGGTAAACAATTAAGTTAACTTTTGAAGGCCAAAACACAGATCAAAGAAGGGAAGAGGCCACATGTTGGACTTAGAGTAAATACAGCTTTTAGTGTGAGAGTGTGTGAACTTAAGCTTACATTGAAAAATGAAGTGTGTATGTGGGTATTCAGAATTTGTATTCTCTCTGTTAACTTGCACAAAATAAGAATCTCAGCATCATTGTGTTCTTCAGAAATGAACGTCTTTAAACATGGTTTAAGGTAATTGCTTTCCTTCTCCAACACTTCAGAGTATCCACCTTAGAAAGGACGCATATTACAGCTCAGAATGTAATATGTATTATTAATACTGTGCTCTTCCATACACCTTATTGCAGACTTGTTTTAGACCTCTGAGTAAAGAGAACCAGCTTACTGTTTTCTTGTCTCTTTGCCTATCCATCTCTTTGACTGTCAGCTCTTTCGCTCTCTCTCCTGAAATCTATGAATCTATCTTTCTCTACCCTTCTCTGCCAGAGCTGACACCTGCTGGCTGAGTACCAGTAATACTGACTAATAAATCCTGACAGCTTCTCGCCGGAGCCAATATTAATGCCAGCTACCTGGCAGGCCGACCTGTGAGAGTGTTTCAATAAAGCAGTCTACCCAGGGCTCCTTATTTACTGACCGCAGACAAGCAGATTAAAGCCTGGCAGGATTTTTGTCCTGTTTTCACCACAGCTTTGAGGTTAATTACCAGCCCCAGCCTCACACACTCCTGCCCTCCCTACTACAACCAAACTGTGTATTGCCTACCTCAGCTGTTGCTGTTGGATCTGTAACAAATGTTACAATTTCCCTGCGTCACATCTGTAGCTTCTGTCAACAAAGGCTAGCAGTAGGTTAAACCTGCCTGCCTTTCAATCCTGACTCCAAATCCTGCCCACCTTTACTGAACGCTTCTGTTTGCTTCTGATAAGATCTCATTGAGTTAGCTCTTCATCTCATTTTACATTCCCATCACTTTGCACTGCTGCAGGCCTCCTGGGTTTGCTGTTCCTCAGACTCTGCCATCACAGGCAGCTCTTGAATTGCTCTGCAGTAGAAAGCGTTGCAGCCTCAGTTCCCTTTTCTTTTAATTCACCTTCTCTGCACCCGACTCCTTGCTTTGCAGTTTTTTTTCTCCAGAGATTTTAGAAACTCTCTGATACTGTGCCTTATGTTTCCCTCCACCTTATGATATTACCATGATATATTTATTTCCATGTGTCATTCACAATATTCAAAAAATGATAAGAAATTATTTTAGTATATTGTGTCTTCTGATTAACATTTAAGACTAGAAATAGAAAAGACTAGCTAAATGTGGATGAGCTGCTTTGACTACTTTTAGCTGACCAAAGCACATCACCTAGGCAGCTCATTATACAAGTAGGGCTGGGCGATAAATCGATAACAATAATTATTGGGTATTGTTTTTCTC
The DNA here is from genome assembly GCF_009762535.1 of Notolabrus celidotus. NCBI lineage: Eukaryota > Metazoa > Chordata > Actinopteri > Labriformes > Labridae > Notolabrus > Notolabrus celidotus. The sequence continues at coordinate 22,397,367 of NC_048278.1, read as the reverse complement.
AGTATAGATATAACAAATGGACCATAAAAAAATTGATATATTTTAACCTGTAATTACACCCCCCAACCACTTAAGAGGGCGGGGCGCTAGTGTGTCTTAAAGGCTATTTTCCACTCCACATTAAACAGAAGAAGACGTTATGGAACAGCTAATCATGTCGCAGGATGAAAGGAAGGAAGGCTTACATAAAGACGTTTGGAGTGGAATGTAAACATGAAACGAGCGAGAGCGACACTGAGGAACACGCAAAACCCACCAGCTCAAAGTAGAGTGAGAACCTGCTCGACAAGAGAGGCCACTAAACTTCATTAGTCAAGATATTTTGGCTATTTAATACTACTAGCTATTAAACTGTCTGGTTTCTTCAACTTTCATTCAGGAGAAACAATCTGGCTTTAAAATAATATGAAATAATTATTTGATATTTATTGAGAAAATTATCAATATCGACTGATGTGAAAAAAATGTAATTGTGATAACATCTTTTTCAAAATTCGCCAAGCTTTATATATTAGTTTTAAATAACTTGGTATAAAGTTATGTTGATTTAGGTTTTCAAAAAGCAGAATAGGTTTCATTTATTGATGCAATGACGAGAGATTTTGGTGGTACGATTATAGTTTCAGTGACAAGCAAGGTTTCACGATTACAATGTTTACCACGCATTCATCAATTTCACAAAATATTTTGGTGTCCTGACCCAGAAAACTTTGAGTTGAACCAATGTGTCATGAAACTGCCTTTTGTAAAGGGGGATTCATTTCATTTAAATTATAAATGCCTGGCAATTAATGGGTGAATGCCAAATTTCACATTCTAGAAGATTTAAAGTGCCATCATTTACAAGTTAGCTTGATACTTATGAGTGCAAGTGAAGTTTTCTTGTTAAGCTAAGCTCATTTAACGCAATTATGAATTATCCAGATTTACACATAATAGTCTACAGCAGCTGGAAACACATTTCCTGAGTTTATCACAAATATAGATATGTCTTTTTTGATTCTAAGGTGTGGAATACAGTTATTGATATATAAAGATGATTGTAGCCTGTTATGGACATTCACCTGTGTCTCTCTCTGCCTCAGTGAGTATTTGTGGAAAGAGGGATTTCTTTTACTTTGTTTTTATCCATGTACTTTTAATATGTATTCCTCTACAGTACATGTGTATGTTGGAACCTTTTGGTTGCATGCAAACACATCGTAACCAGGATGTGAAGGTGCTAAATATTTATTAAATCAGTAATTCAACATTGCTTATTCTACAGCAACAGTGCCACAGACAGAGCGAACGTGACAGACAGACAGACAAAGTGAGTGTGAATATGGAAATAAGTGCAGACGTGAAACAAAAACGGGACATTTGGTCATGAAGTTTGAAGCTGTCTCTGTTAACAGAAACAAACAGTGACAGCTATCTTGTATAAATGACCCTATCTTCAGGATGAACATGCAATCAGAGATTGGCATGTCACTCTCTAGTTTTTGGACACAACTGTCGGGATGCCAAGAGGCACTTTGCAGATTTATTTCTTTTTACAGTTTTCTCCTTCGGCAGTTTTCACAGCCCTTTTCCACTGCACTGGATGGATTATGATACGGTGTTGCCACCACATCGGTGTCACACCATAATTGCAGTTAAAAATGAACAGTGTCATAATTAGGTCCAGTGAAATATCTGCCTGTCCTCCTCCTCTGTCTGATAACCCCGCCGATCTTGTCAACTACAACAACAGTCCTTCTGTCTTGATCAACTGGCTCCTCTTGGAACCAAACCTTTCTCCTTCACACACTCTTAAAAGACTTTACAAGAAATCCTGTCTGACAGTTCACCTCCAAGCCTACACTGATTTCCTGCAACATTACAAAAATGCTCTCAACACGACCTTGTCCACCTACTATTCACACCTTGTACACTCAGGCACCAACCCAAAGACTCTCCTCTCCACAATAAGCTCCACAAACTTCTCAGACCCACTGACAACACTTCCTCATCCTACACGGTAGACAAGCACTACTCGTTCCTGTCAGTCTTCCAAATGAAAGTCAACGCCAACTACACAACCTAACAACCTCTCCTGCCCTCTCACCCTCCACACCTTCCTTCAGGCCTCTTATCAGTCTCTCTACCCAGTTTTCTCGGTTCACCACAATCGACCAGTCCAAATTACCTGATAGAGATGAGAAGTCTTGATGAGGCCTGTCTTACAACTACCCTACATACATCTATGAAATTATCAATTCATCACTCAGCTCAACCTCTCACACTTGCTGCTGTCAACCCCATCCTCAGAACACCTGGAGTGAACCCTGAAACCATGATTAACTTCCAGCCAATCTCAAACCTCCCCCATTCTGTGTAAAATCCTGGAACATGTGGTTGCTGCTCAACTCAAGGACCACCTCCCCTTCAACAGTGCCTAAATATTCAATCTGGATTCCGTTCCTTGCACAGCACTAAAACAACCCTCCTCAAAGTCATGACTTCCTTCTCTAATCAGGCTCTTGCCGTCTTAGTCATTTTCATCATTCGACCTCACTGCAGGTTTCAACATCATCAGCTCTACCCTTCTCCTTTCCCATCTAGATTCCACCCTCATCGGCACTGGCACCATCCTCTCTTGGCTATGGTTTTTTCTCTCAAACAGACACCAATTTATCAATATTGATAATAACATCACTTCCACTGCTCCTCTGTCCCAAGGTATACCCCAGGGTTATGTGCTTGGTCCTCTCTTAGTCATTCTCTACAGGCTCCCCCTTGGTACCATCATACATAAACATGGTCTTCATTTCCACTGCTAAGCCTTTCTACCAAATCCATCACCCCAGCAACCTGCTCCACTTTGACACACTGCCTCACTGAGATAATATCATGGAAGCTAACCATCTCCCTCCAACTCAACAGTGACGTCTCAGGTATGATAATCATCAGCCCCAAATCACCCAAAACTTCTGCCTCGCCGTCAACTGTTCAAATTAACTCAGATTCACAACCTAGGAATAATTTTTGACAGTAACCTGTCATTGGAGTACCATGTCAACAACCAAAACTGCCCTCTTCCACCTTGAAAAAAGACATTGCTCACCTCTGCCCATCACTCTTCTTCTCTGCTGCCAAGACTCTGATCCATGCTTTCATTACATTCAGAACCCACTGCTGGAATAAAATTCTGTATGGTTCATCATCAAAAGTCCTTTATAAACTCCAGTACATCCAGAACTCTGCTGCTCGCCTACTCACACACTCCTGCTTCCATGACAATATCACCCCTGTCCTCCAGAACCTCCACTGGCTTTCTGTTGTGTTGTGTTGTGTTGTGTTAAAATCCAAATAAAATAATGTCTCAAAACAACATGTTATATCAGTTCTGTTGTTTTCAGATTTGTGCTGGAATAGCACAGATGACAGGGCTGTTATCAAGGTTGTGAGATGTAACAAGCAGCAGGCCAGAGTTTAACAACTGCAAAGAAATTTGTTTTGACCCATGACCACTGGCTTGTTGTGTCCAAGCTGGCCTGACTACTAGGTGTTCAATGAAACTTTCTCCCATGCATCATTTATTTCAATTGACACATGATCAAAAGTTGAAGTTCAACCCAACATTTTTATTGGAGTAGATTTTATGACAACAAGGCAGGGGAAGCACCAGCAGAGCTCTACAGCCATGCTCCCTGTTTCTGGTCCATTCTCATTACTAGAACAGGACAATTGAGCAGATTGCCTAACCCAAGTCGTAGCTGCTGAAAAAAAGGCCTGAGCTGAAAAGGCTGTATATTATGTATTGTTAATATGTTTAAAAGTGAATATGTGGCCCCATAAATTATTTTTCCTTTTGCCATATCAATCACTTACTACAAGTGTGTCACCCTCAACTTTAACACAGTCTCAGTAGAAATTAAATCAGATTCTGGAAATGATCACTTGACCTATATACTTTCATTTCAGTATTGTACTCTAGTTGTTGGTGGTTGTGGAGAAGGTCTTCCCTTGGGAGATGATATAACGTGTTTCGGCAGATCATAGATAAGAATGAAAAAACACCAGGTACATTTTTTGAAGTTGGGGATTCTGCCCCACAGACGACAGCAGGAGCCTGTCCTCCTCTTCACCTCACCACAACCTCACACTGAGTGACCTTCTCTCTGAGCTCTGTGATGAGGGTCTGTGGATAATTTCTTCAGCCAGGGTTACTAAAATAATTTAAATAATGATAACTCACTCTGACCCCTTCTAAATATTTGATTCTCAATCTGCAACTCATCAGCCAACTTCTAAGACTTAATTCCAACCAAAATGAAAAAAAAAAGGAAGCAATGAACGAAGGGTGAATCAAATGAAAAAAAGTTTGAGCTTCACAGCTGACTATCTGCCTTCTGATGTGCAGTGCTGAAGAATGAGACCTCTACCTTGGCTCATGATCAGCCACTGACCTGCAGCTGACTTTCTGCTGACCTCTCTTAATAGGGCATGCACTGGTGCACTTTCTCTGCAGCTTCCTGAGTCAGGCTTCCTTCTTTGCCTCTCATCACTTTAAGGCCATATGTTGTTGTCATTTAGGGTGTCAATAGACTTGATTCCCATGGCGACCTTGTTCTAGTGAGGTCACGCTCAGGGTGGGAAGTGCAAATATTGCAATCATGTCTTACTGCTGTGTTCCAGGTTATAAGTTGTGGAAGATGTTTGATTCAGCTACTGGACTGAGGCTTATACCCGTGACGATGAAGTTATGACCACCTTTGCTTTGAATTCAAGACCATGAAAGTCGTCAGTTAACAGGGTCACTCCTCAAGCCATAACACCGTACAGAACTTAAACATTGTATCTAACTAAGGTGATTTATAAATAGACACCAACATAAGTATAAGCACTTTCAGAGTGATCATCTCCAAAATATTCACTGTGCTTCTGCAAACGTTTCTCCTTTTCCATCATCACTGTGAGAATTTATGCTAGCTGTGTTCTGATGTTAGCTAATAAGCAGTCACATATTTTTTTTACTTTAAAGCTGGGGTTGGTAGTCAGATTTAGATACATGCTTTGTTATGTGGGTTAAAATTATCTTTATGTCCCGATGGCAATCAATACATAATGTGTTCTTAAAAAAGAGCAAAAAAAAGCTGCTATCTACAGCCAGAGTAATCCTGAGAAATCACCAACCAATCCCTGCCATCAGGAGCCAAATTATGAAACAAATCAAATCCCGAATTCCATGTTTGTTTGTGTTTTAACTTTCACTATGATAATGTTTTGGTGTTTTCTTACCGCTGAGTGAGACATGAGTTGACATGTGCAAAACACAAACGATGTGCTGAGGACCGGTTTTGAATCAGTCATGATCATATGATCGTGAACCATAGACTGTAAATTAAAAAGTGATACCGTTGCTCCACTTCTTCCTGTTGCACGGTTCTGAAGCCAAAAAATCCTGCTCCTGGGCGCAGCCATTGTGCAGCCAGAGCCTGTGAAGCCACTGTAATAAGCTCCACCCTACAGTGTAGCGTCACAAGACGCTGTGTGTCCTTTGAAGTTTCACTCTACGGCCGCTGTGAATCAAAGGAAACCCGGACGTAAAACCCTGTTTTAATAATTAACAAAAAAGAAACTTTTCAGAAAAAAGACAAATTGGACACAAAACAGTCAAATACTAACTACATATCACCACAGCATACGGATGTGAGAATCATTCGTACAACCTGTATTTATTTTTTAAAGTTTGACTGCTCCCCCATTCAAATGAATGGGGTAAACAGATTTTTTGACCTATACTGCAGCCAGCCACCAGGGGGCAGACACACTGCTGAAAGCCTCACCACCAGGGCCGTGTCCGGCACGCTTCTCGTGAACCAGTAGCGCTCGTGCATGTGAGAGGGGGTGTCATTTTGGAGGAGCTCCGAGGGGAGGGGGGGAGGGGTTAGACTGAGTCCTGAGGAAATGCTTCATTCAAATTCATACTAGTTTTCCATGACTACCAACCCCAGCTTCAAATATGATCATTGTTTGTTGGGTTATCAGAGTTTGTACAACTTGCAACCAGGAACACAGTAGTTAGACATGATAACAACATTTGAGCTGCCCACCCTGAGCATGATGTCACAAGAAAAGTGATGTAGCTAGTAGTGGTGCAACGATACACAAAATCCACAGCTCGTTTCGATACATTTTTGTCACGGTTCGATTCGTTTTCAATCAAGAAAGAGGGAGGGGGGGTTGTGTGTGTCTGTGTCTGTGTCTGTGTCTGTGTCTGTGTGTCTGTCTGTGTTTCTGTCTGTCGGTCTGTCTGTGTGCACATCTGCCGTGCGTGATAGAGAGAAGAGGATAATTGTCAGCACGACCATGTAGAGACAGAAATGACATCCTATCATGTAAATAAGATAAATAACATAAAGCTATTTAGTCTGTTAAATACAAGAAAAAGGTATAAACCTGATCCATGAGAGGGTAACCTTAAATCACTTCTGCTTTGGCTTGAAGGGGGACGGGACCCAGCGGGTTTGCCCGCGATATAACACTGTCCGGTATCAGGCTGAAGTCTTACACAGCATGCAGAATAAAACCACAAGTAATGCATATACGCACTTTAAAACTACATCACCCAGTATAGCATCACTACAGGACCACGGAACAACTCAAAATATAGATTGCCATATGAAGCACAGTTAAAACAAACGTGACCAGCTTGGACTGAATGAATGTGGGAGGAGCGTGCAGTACAGTGGACCTGCGCTCGACAATGCAGGCCGGAGGAGTCATGCTATTTTTTGGACATGCTACACACACAGTTTTTTGGTATATACATACAAATGCACACACATGCAGTGAACATGCTTAGGGAGAGATGTCAGAGTGAGGATACTGCCGTCAACCAGCGCACCCCGAGCAGTTAGGGGTTGGTGCCTTGCTCAAGGGCACATCGGCAGTGCCCAGGCAGGTGAACCAGCACCTCTCCAGCCACCAGTCCACTTGCCAAACTTCGTCCATACTGGGACTCGAACCAGCAACCCTTCGGTTCCCAAGCCAAGTCCCTATGAACTGAGATACTGCCGCCCCAAGATGATGTTGGAAACAAAGGATTCTCACTGGTTTATAACACAACATGGCAGTTTTATTTATTTATGCAGCAAAACTGACAAAATGAAACCAGATTTTTTGCTTTTTAAGGGCTTGCATTAACAATGCAGTGTAAAAAGATCACAATTAACATTGTCATAAACATGAATAATATCTGTGGTTATGGAAAAATACTAAATCCCAGCACACATTCTGCATTTCAGTTTTTTTTCTTAAAATAAATAATTAAATACTCTTGTACAAAATTACTACTTTGTCTATTCAATGAAAGCTCAAAATATAATTATCAGATAGTTTCAGGAAAAATAATGAATCCTCATCATGTTGTATGTTTGTTTTAGAATGCTGCACAGTTGGAGAACTATCGGATGCAAAATTGAGTTGTCTCTAAAGGATGTTTTTTTCCCCCTTTTTTTCAGTCGGTTACTGTATTTTTCTTCTCAGAACTGATGAACTGATTATTTGGCATTCTATATCTGTATTCATTTCTAAAATTACTTCAAAATGAGCTTATACACCTGCACATGCTACATTTCTTATGCTCAGTTTACCCGCCTATTACCAGCAGTTTTTCGTGTTGCGAAGTCTTTTAAAATGTTATGATACTGGGTGTTAAGTGGGCAGGTTATACTTAGATATTTAAAACAAAATAAATATCCAATCAATCATAAAAAGTACACACCAAATTTCCCCACACGTGCAAAAAGATGACTCTGCTTCTGCTCAATCTATCTCTTAACATTTGAACCAACTAATCTTTTCCTCGCATTTGCTATTAGCTTGCTTGTTAATTACATACTGCCTATAATCTGTCTCTGTGTATAGCTATCTCCCTGCTCTTTGCAACTCTCTGCTTGTGTGTGCCGTCCCTGACTTGACTGCACATCCTCCGGTGAAGATGACAGCTTGCCATTCGTCTATTTTCCAACTGCGCTGGAACTGAAGAAATAGCGGGCTGCATTTTTAATGAGCCATTGGCAAGTCGTGCTAAAGCAGACCTGCATGCTCCACTTGATTCCCCCCAGGACCGGTTCACCAATGCTGCACAGAAAGATCAGGGCACCCAATGGCTTAGTCTCACACCTGGAGCTGTGACTTGCGTTCCTGCACTTCAGCCTCCGTCTCTCCAGGCATCACTTGCCCCTGACGTTTCGAACATGGAAACTACATTGTAATGAAAACAATAAGTGATATATTTATTTTGTAACTCAGCACCCAGAGTCCATTTAAAAATGGTAATTTTCAGATGCTGGAGCGGTTTCATCCTCTGGTTCAAAGTTAGAAATGTAGGCTAGAAATACTCTCTGCGTTGTGCTGTGTTGTAACTGTTGCCTTGGTTTATTTTGACTGACGTGTCACTCAAAACGTTAGCTACCAGACCAACACAGCCCAGAGAAATGGGCTTAACTGAAAAATAGACTGTTTTTGAACAAGGTTTTCTAATAGTTGTGGGTGTTTGTTTTCACTTGGATTGTCAATGATGCTTAATGGCACATTGAATTTTGATATTCTATGTACGTTTTTAGTATTTTAAGTCGTGTTGCCAGAGGCTTTAAAACTTTGTTCAGTATTATTTTGTATAGTCTCAGATATATTTTTATTGTAAATTCTCTTGAAATATTGTCATATAATTTTGAGGCTATATCGCCCACCTTTAGAACTTATTAAAATACTGCTCATGGGTCCCAAGGACTCATTATATTGAAAAGCTATCAACATTACTGCAAGAAAATGGCCACCCTGGGAATAAGTTCTGTAGTGATAGCATCCATATTAATTATTGCTGGGTTTCCCTTGATTTTTTTCAAGACATTTAGTCAGAAAATGACTCCTGATTGCAGGATGAGGCATTTGAATGTAAGGGAATAACAACCACTCACTCACACTGCTGAATTCACAGCCTGTGTTAGTCAACTCCAGTTACACATCCACATATGTAGGCAGATTTCACACACACACACACATACCCACACAGACAGACAAACAAGCTTACCACCACCTTTGTCAGCAGTATTGGCTAACTCCCTTCACTGCATCCCCCGCCCTCATGCTGTGTCTGCTTTAAACCACTGCAGCAGGCTCCAAAGCTCTTTGGGGTGCTCCAGTAAATTTCTCTGTCAAAGCTTCAGGCCCCATAAAAATGCCCACTGTAAAACAGCATTCTTTATAAGGTACTTGTGCATGTGCACCAGAGAAAGTTGCCAATAAACCACCATTGTTGGATCATTTTGTGTTATTTTTTTTGCTAAGCAGGCACATTTTCTGATGCTCTGAACTCCTTCATAACTCAGCTTAGTTAAGAACTTTGTGTCATAAATGTTTCTTAAGAATTGAGAAACATTCCTTTTGTTCCTGATTAAATGCTACACAGCAGGAGTGTTACACTGCAGCAGAAAGGTCAGAACACCATGTAATACCTTTTTTTAAATATTCCTTTTCCAAAAAGATCTGTCTGCTCTTAAACAATAGCTGCCAGAGCTCAGCTTGAAGTCTTCTTCCCACAACAAGCATTGTTAAACTCTGTGGAGGAATGAGTCATGTCCTCAAGCATGATTTGATTCTACAGGGCTGTGATTGGTGTCCAGTAAGTGCAAATGTTTTTCAATTTACCTGTGCTAGCCACCCACTATTTGTAACAAAATTATAGCTGCTGCTTTTTTTGATTACAATGCCAACATCAAAGATTTATATGATGTGTATCCTTTATTTGTGTGTTTTTATGTACCAAGGGTGCAACACATCACATACGTATCTCTCAGTATGGTTTATTCCCTGAACCTGCCCCCCCCCCCCCCCAAAAAAAAAGAATAGACTTGTAATTAGGGCTGGGCTATAATTTGATAACGATAATTATTGTGATATAATTTTTCTCAAAATAAATAAAACAAATGTTCGATAGACATTGGTTATATTTAAACCTGTAATAACATCCCCCAACCACTGGAAAGGGAGGGGGCGCAAATGTGTCTTAAACGCTAGTTGCCACCCAACATTAGACAGAAGAAGAAGACGACAATGGACAGCAAATCATGTCACATGGTGAGAGGTGGGCTTAATGTGCTCACTGACATCGTGCATTTGTCATTAGTGTTTTACGGTGTGTTCTAAAGGAGAGCGGGATGACCATTACCCCTCTCATAGTCTAACCCCACAAACAACAAAACATTGAGTGCCCCTGCCTCTCCTCACTCACACACTCAGAACATGCACCAGAGGTGCTGACACAAATTTTCAGGAGTGAGCTTCAGGAAAAATGTAATAACAATTTGCTACTTGTTATAATACATTTATGATGCTTAATATTCAAAGAATCGGCAGATCACATGTGGTCTGAACTGTGGGGGTTGAAGCAACCGTAATCTGTTTTAAAAGTAATGTGAACTGTATGCTTTTGGTGTGTTTGTGTGTGTGTGTGTGTGTGTGTGTGTGTGTGTGTGTGTGTGTGTGTGTGTGTGTGTGTGTGTGTGTGTGTGTGTGTGTATGTATGTATGCATGTCTGCATGTAGTGTGGTGTTTACACTGTAAGTCAAAGCTGCCGACACTGCTGGGCAAAAAGTACCTCCTGTATCTGTACTTTCGGCATCTAGACACGGAGATGGGAAATAACAGGCAGGGTACTAACGGTCAGGGTTGCATATTTATTTCAACACAGAGACCTCAAGGTTTCGCTGAGATCTCTGCAGCAATTATAAAGAGAGGGAGGGCCCCTGCTTCGTTTTATGTTGCTGCAGCGAGGGCTTGGAGAGCACCCACTGTCTCCTGGCATGCCGCTCCTCATCAGCGCCGCAATAAATCAATTTCCATCCTCACACCAGCCCCACCAACACCCTCTCCACCTCCTGCTCCTTTTCCTTTCCACTTCTGTCCTCCCACATGGCTCCTTCTTCTCAACCCTCTTGCTTTCACAGTGATGGTTCTCAGTGCTGAATAAGGGCAAGGGGAGGCTGAAGTCATCTTGACCCTTCTCCTCCTTTTTCACCCTTTTCTCAGAAGTTGGTGGGTGTTTTCTCTGAATGTCTGAAATATTATTTATCTTGACCTGAGGCTAACATGTTTACATAATGGTTTTGCCTTTTTACAAAGTCTGGGGTCAGAAAGTTATAAAACCACATGGTGGTTTTGCTTGCCAGCTTTCACTACATACATTGCAGCATTAGGAAGCAGGTGATATGAATCTGCTCCTTGAGAGAAGAAATCAAGAGAAAGTAGTCCTCCAGGAGACTTTCAAAATACTCGAGCCTTAAGGGCCAAGTCTTCCTGCTGTTTCACAGTTTGCTTTGGCAGCACCAACAGCATGTTTTCTCGTTTTTCTTAAAGTTCTAACATGCCAGTCATAAAGCTGAGATGATACAGGGAGGGGGGGGGCATGGGGACAGTTGTCATCCTCAAGCACCAAATACATGTGATAAAAGGAACAGCTTTAATCCCATTGGTCTGTTTGGCTCAACATTTTACTCTGAGATGCTCCTTTCCTTTTTTGTACAGATTCCAAAATTTAGACTTTTATGTGATTATTTTGATACCCCTCTAATATTAGTGTGATTAAAACTACAGTATGTTTAATGACATTAGTCTATTTTTGACAAACATTACACTCTCTGACAGCTAGGGATGCAAATTCAAAGCATTCTCGTTGATCAATCTTTGGAAATGTCAACAATCATTTATCAATTACTCTTTCAAAAAAAAAAAAAGATTTTTCCTATATAAAAAAATACAGTTTTTTTTCCCTAAAGCATATTTTCCACAGCTACGAAATACATATAACTGACGCCATTGACTAGCTACAGACGTACAGAATGTTTAACATGCTAAATATTGCTGAGTAGAGCACGCTCTTAAAATAATCTTTACAGACATAAAGGCCTTGTCATATTAAGTGAGGGCGCAAACTACTAAATGTGGATTTGCTGCAACAAGAGAACTAAAAAGAAAATGATTTCAGACTTGCAGTGTCAAGTTTCCTGCCTATTCGTTCTTATTGACAAAATAAGCATGTCTCCGTGGTCAGGTGTCAGTCAGGAGCGCAACCTGGTTGTAATCAGTCTGCAGACATAGTAGCGTCCCAGCAACATCATCCCACCAGTTTGTTGATTTTGCACCCAGTTGGGGAAATGTGCAAAGTTCTATACCTTCATATATGTTTTGTTCTTGGCAGAAGTTGTGTATTTATTGCTCTCCACAAGAGCTTGTGGAGACCTGACAAAATATTACAGCCCCCAGCTGAGTGTCTCTGCTGGGCACAACACCTTTAGCCAGCTGATTCACATTGAAACATGCTTTAAACTTGAAACACCTCTCTGATAGCTGAATGTAATATAAGACAACATGTTGTTAACATCCTTGCTGCTAGCACATCACTGCTGTTAGCGGTTGTCAAATGATAATTCACCTCATTACTGTTGTTTTCTGGAGGATTAACTCATTATGGTACTGGACCAATGCATTGACTGGCATACTCGCTGATTACCAAAACGGCATTTCAATAATATACTAGGCAGACTCCAGTACTGATATTGCTGTTAGAAAACACAAATATTCATACTTTTGCATAAGAGTGTTTGAAAGGCTTACTCTCTACAACAGTGTTGTGGCAAACCCTCTTTTTGACTACATTAAACACAAGGTGATACTATTCCAGTCTGCAGAAGCCTGTAAGCAGTTTGACACAGAAGCAAAACCTCCAAAGTGCTCTGACATGAAACCAAGTGAGAGCTTGTCTAAGAGTTGTGTCTGTCAAGTGAAGATCCTGCAGAGCTAAGAAAAGAATGAGGAAACAGCCATCCAGGCCCTTCCTTTTAAATGTCAGCTGAGCTCCAGCCTCAGGACAGGTGCTGAAGGAGGGCAATACTCGGTGGCCTCCATCTGTGAATGGCTTTTGGTTGGCTTTGATCTCATCTCCATATTAACCTGAGGGCACTTCTTGATATTTGGAAGAGACAAACACAAAGGCACTCATGCTTCCTGCATCATTATGTTCAAAGAATTGATGTTGTCTCAGGAAACACAAGCGCAAGGATTGTTTATGAGAGCAGTTGGCATAAGTACATGTTGCCATGATTTGAGATCAAATATTTTTTCCATGGATTTTTCGTGCATTAAAAGCTGCCTTGTTTGTTCATTTGTTTGTAAATGTCAATTATAGGGGTGGGCGACATATATATCTGCCTGATGAAGGGAATAGTTGTTATTATTTAGCAGTTGTAATGAATATTGACAACCAATTAAAGTAGCTTTTATTCATCTATTAACAAGTATATAAATCCTGTCACAGTTGGTGAAATTATGCAATCCATTTCATTCAGAGAAGCGATACAAGCATAGCTGCAACAAGTTGCAACATGTTCTTATAATTAGTTATGATGTCCTAAAAATGACTGATATTCAGAACTTCCAATGTGTCAAACCAAGTGCAGTTGCAGCTTTTTTCTTTGTTATAAAATTTTCCTTCATTTTTATGCCTTCACTCTCCAGGGTTTTGATCAGTAGATCTTTCAGACATTGACTGACTGCTGTGCTGACTCAAGACTCTTTTTTTTCTACTCCTTTTAACTTGCCAAAGCTTTAAAAGGCAACCTATATAAAGTGTAGATACGCCTTTCCTTCTCTTTTCTTTAATGCTGTGGGAATGGTCCCTAGATATATCACTTTCATTTCTGATCTTATATATCCCTTAAAAGGCCAACAAGCAAATAAAACACTTACAAAGCACCTTTTTGTTTTCCTTCACGAACGTTGCATAAAAACAATGTCCCACTGGCAAATAGGGCTTTAGTTTTGATATAGAGATCCTCTAACTTTCTCTTCCACTTATCCAACTAATCTGAGGTGAAATACATCTGTCATATAAATCGTACATGTCTCTACAAAAAAGAATTTGGCAGTGTTATCTCTCCAACCTATTGGCAAGCACCGTTGCTGAACACTTACGGAGGAGTGATCACAAATCTTCTTTGACTGAGGTCCCTGTTAGATTGCTTTGCTATTCTCACAGCTGCCAGCCTCACTCCTTTACACAAACTCCATCTTACTGAGTGTGGTTACACTGCCTGTACCTGAAATCCCCAGCCTACTTTAACATTTTACAAACCGGCTCTTTAAGGAAGTTATTTTTTTTGCAAATCAATTTTTTACTGACACCATGCCAGTACAAAATCTGGCTCAAAAAACAGGGTAAAGGGGCATCCACTAAATTAGCTTTTGGATAATAAAGCACAGAATCAAATGCATATGTTTTTAAAGGAGAGAGTATGGCATTTTTCCATCTTCACCTGCACAACCTACAAATCAGTTCAATAATGAAATATTGCTTATGCAATATTAACACTTGACAGCACCTATACTATTTCTCCCTTTCTCCGTTTCCTCCACTAATGTAACAAGGAGACATGAGAAAAAATGGCTCGTTATCACTGTGTACAAAACTTTCTTAAACCATGTAGTCCTGTTTAAATAATATATTAGTATTTGATATGAGATGTAGGAAACTGATTTAATGTGGTTGTTTAGGTTTGTTCATGCTGGTTAAAATTTGCATTGAAGTTATAAATTAACTGAGCATTTCCCACTGAATGATTCTGTACAGCAGTGGCTGATCTTACCTCGGCAATGGGATGTATGGGACATTTAAAATATGGCATCAGTCGTGTAAGAAAAATATCTTAACTCAATATGCTACATTCAAAACAAGATGTGGCTCCGCAGTCAGAGCACTAAAGGGTGAGATGTCCTGGTGGACCTCTCTCTAGCATTGGTCAGGCACTGTAAGTCATCAGACACAGGCAGAGTGTGACAAGAGATCACCTGAAAGATTATTAACGGATCGTGATCTTAGATATATACAGATATACAGATATATTTTGTTTTTGTTGTTTACAAAAACTAACTGAATTACAAAAATAAACTAAAGATGTCTTTTAGTTATTCCTTTCAACTTAGTCTAGCTAAAAAATTTGGAAATCTCACATATTATATCAAACGTCAGAGCTTCAGATGTCTATTATAAAATAACATCAGTCTCATCATGTTTTAAATCACCTTGTATGCTGTCATGAATTTTGCTGTACAGCTCCCGTAACTCTGAAACTCTCTGTGTCTGAAATATAGTGTCAAGACAGCAAATCAGACAGCAAAAACAGGCATTCTCTATGAATTGGTAGTATTGAATGCAGCGCTCCAGTCACTGCCTTTCAAAAGATTGTATTGCATATACTGCAAGTGGCTGTTTGCCGGTTTCACTTTCTAGTTTAAAATATTTCCACACTGCAGACATTTTAGCCATGGCGTTGTTAATGCTAAGTTACCTTCACCTTGGCGTTCTTGTGGTCAGTTTAGGACAGCTGAAGTATCATAGGAGCAATATGATATGCTCATAGTGTCAATCCCGGATGATTTAACAAATGACCAGATTGGCTTTGACTCGATAGTTAAGCTCAAGGTATGGACATCCCTAATTCCAGCATATTAGGTGTCCAGATCACTACACACATATAACCATTTGTTCTCCTTTTCCTGCATTTGCACTGAATGTTATTTCTCCACTTCAAGCTTGATTTGTTTTTCTAGTTTTGAAAAAGTTATTATTGCAAACATTTTTTCTTCTACATATACTTGTGAATCACTGTTGTATCCATAGTTGTAAATTATTTAAGGCTGCCCAATTTGGTGATGGATTTGATTTGATCGATTTAAACTTAAACACATAACTATATTTTTTCTTTGTCTCCTGCCTGTTGAGTTTCGTCGTACGCATTGATCTTCTTTTATGGTAAGGACAAGGTCAATTGCAAACATATTATTGTAGATAAAATTCCCAGTTTTGCAGCTCTCTGCCATATACCTCACAATAAACATGGATCCGTGCTACAGTGGTTGCAGGGGGTTGTGGATTGACATAAAAGAGATAAATGGGCTGAGCCCTATGTTAGATGGAGAGGGCGTATCAGACTACAGTTTAACCTGTAAGCCTGTGTCACAATCCAGCCTCTATCTCTGCCACAGGAGGCACTAACATTTTGACAGGAGTTGTTTGTCAGTCCCCAACAAATGAGATTGGATCTGTCTGCTAGTTCCCTCCTCTAGTCAGAGAAGCACACTGGCAAAGAACTGTAAATGTCTGTCATCTGAGTTTGGGAGAAACATTGTTTACGATAATGTACAGAGAAAATGCTGACAAAACATTTGATCTGTTTTACAACTATGAGAAAAATGTATTGGTATTTATACATCTTTACCACCTTTGATAGGTAGACCTGCTGAGATATTCCCACTCTATAAATGAACACAGGACAGTTATTAGAGTTCCCTTAGACTGTGTTAAAATAAACCTATAGCTTCTGTATGTGGGGAACCTGCTTAAACTGGTAAGCCAATGGTGGCCCCTAATTAGTTTTATAAAGTCAACTGTGCAAAGGTCCAAAGTAATAACTAAAACTTATCCAGATCACAAAATAGATAGAACCAAACGGCACCATAAATATATGTATAAAAAAGCACAACAAACATTGTAAATTAAGCATCAATTCATTCTTTTTCTAAAAGGAAAACAAACCAAAGAGAAGTAGGGTTTCAGTCGGTCTAAGTTTCAGCAGTAGCAATATTTTTCATAATCAAGGATAATGTCCAGAGACTTTCCATCTCAGAGATTCTCAAGGTCAACAGTGAAATGAAAAGCAGGCTTGACAACAAGACAAGTTAACACAGATTGACACACCTTCACTTTGCTCAGTTAACATAGAGTGAAGTGAAGGTGTGTCTATGTAGTGTGGGAAGTCAGTCAATGTTATCCAGTGATGTTGGATCACTTAAAGTACTGAAGTGCATGAAAAAACTGACCCCAACAAATACTGTAACTGCAGTAGAAACACATGGACTGGTAGCTGAGTGTCACAGGTAACAGGAAAGCAAAGTATCAAGAGAAAAACTGATGAACTGTTGAATTGAACTTTACTTGGCACTTGTTGAACTTGATATAAAGTATAATTCTAGCCTTCTCTTACATTCTTACACAGCTCTTTATTCACATATTTACATTAACTTAGAACAACCCCTGGATGACCGCAGAGCTTCACTGCCCTTTAGTATTACTTGTTAGCAAAAGCAGATGGGACATTTTTATTTGGACTGTAACTCTCAGCTTTTTGCTCAGGCAGCAGAGGTCTTAAGAGATACAGATTTATTTGCACTGCCCACACCAAGCTAGAGGAACAAGACACAACAGCACGACAGCAAAGCATGTTGAGCTCATCCCCCACTGGTCCTTAACACTGTCAGGACCCTGTTGGATTTATCAG
Organism: Notolabrus celidotus; assembly: GCF_009762535.1. Taxonomy (NCBI): domain Eukaryota; kingdom Metazoa; phylum Chordata; class Actinopteri; order Labriformes; family Labridae; genus Notolabrus; species Notolabrus celidotus. The sequence continues at coordinate 22,380,004 of NC_048278.1, read as the reverse complement.
ATGTCACGTTGCTGTTCACTCCATCCAAGAGGCTCATGTGCCATGCTGAAATTCCTTTCCCTGACCATTAATCTCACTGTAAGGACTATGAAACTGCTTTACCCTCTCTCCCCTCTCTCAGTCTGTGTTTCGGTCTCCTGTCTCATATATTCCTCCATGACCAGCGCCCTCCCTCCCCTACTGCACTTTACAGTCCTTTGCTCTGGAGATAAGGTTTAAATATCTGACGCCATTTTTATATTTCGTCTTCCCCTGAGGGCTCTTTGTCAGCTTCTTATCAGGCCTCTGCTTGAGTAAGTAAACAAACAAGCAGCAGCAGAAATGATGTATCAGAGATCTGCCACTGGTTGGGGATGAGCTGTCAGTCGCTCTGTTGAGCTAATGATTACTGTTGGGTGCTGTGGGAATAGAAGGTCTCTAATTCAGGCCACATTTTTTTCCCCCTCTGTTGGTGCTAGAGTCTCACTCATGCATGTGCTGTTGGATTCTTGAGTCTGTGTCTGCAGAGAGGTCATGATCCCAGAAGCTTTGTGGTTTGTGAGGTTAGTGAGGCTGTCCAGTAGTAGATGGAATAGAAAATTTGATCCACACGGAAAAACGTTGGTCATTGAACACAACAGTAAATACGGGCTACGACAGAAGATTGCTTTCTATTCTTTTTCAAATTGACTGTCAATAAAGGTAAGAACATTTTCTGAATGATGAGACTCTGTTCTCAAAAGCCAGAACACAATCATGTATGATTTTCCTCTGAGGACAAAAACAAATTAACAAACAAACAAAAACATTGATGATTAATTATTCACAGAACGTGGTTTATTGCACAGTAGAGCCATTTGCATCAATCCTTCTGTCTGGCTTTAGGCAGCAGCCAGTCAGCCCAGGTATACTAAAATATTTCTATATATCAGGTGTTTGAATAACTATCAGTTACACCTAAATATGTCACAACAACTTGATCTATATAAATGTCCCTCAGGATGTAAATGATTGAAATTGTTGTCGTAAATCAACGACAACAACAATATGGTAAATCATCACATGTTGGCTGTAAAAGTCATCCACACACTGTATGTTGAGGGTCACATAGACTTATATAGATACATGCAGTATACACCTTGAATAACTTATAATCTCAGCTGAGCTTCATCTGTTTAAGTATCCAGTCTGCATCATAAATCCCGGCGTTGCTAAATTTACCCAGGTTCTGTTTAATTGCAACTTCCTGGTAGGAAAAACACAAATGACCAGATTTGTCTTGTTAAACAGATGTTAGCCAATGGTGATAATCATCCAATTGGGTCCATGAGGCTTCTGTCATTTCTCTCCCCTTTGACTGGAACACATTATAAACACAAATAAGCCAGCGATCCAATTAGCAGCAGGATGCTGCAGAGATGATGAAAAACTGCAAGAGGGGTTATCAGGGACCTCTTCAGGGCCTTTACAAATCTTCCACCTGTTAACACCAAACTGCAATATTTCAGAGAGACACCTCTCTCTCCTGTCTCTATATTGTCGGCTCTGCTTTGATACTGATGAAAGTGATTGGTTAATTGGCAAATATACACATTTTTCACTATCAATTCAAGAATTATTGTTCATAGACTATTCTTTTTGTTGTTGCAGCATATGCAGAGGATGTAGACCAGCATAGAAAGATTTCTAGACTTGTAAAACTTCTAATACTTTCTCCATAATTCTATACTATACTGTTCAAAATCAAAGCAAGAGGAAAATAAATCCAAGAAAATGACAGAGATCGCTTTATAAATTTGAGCCTTCGTGCTGTAGTTTGTTATTTCCGTCCAGGTGCTTCTAAACTTCAGGCCTGCTTCCTTGGTAGAATTGACAGGTGATGCAGGAGCATAGAGGTGAGACAGAAATACAGTGTGAGGTGAAAAATCCGGGGAGTTTTGGCTTGCTGCAGATTTTGCTCTTGTTCACATACTGCTTACTACATACTGAATTTTGGTCAAATCAGTACGTACTGCTAGTATAGTAGGCGGTTTCGGAAACAGCCCAAGTATTTAATCTCCTCTGTCGTCTCCTCTCTACTCTTCTCTGTTATCATTGCTGTATGATAAACAGCAACATGTGTCAGCTGTAAAGTAACATTATAAGCTCCGAATCGCTGTGAAAAAGTAAACAGAAAATCTAGCGGGGCAAGAAACAGGCCACTGGACTATCAGAGAGACCATACTACCCTTAAGCGTTTCAGCAGAGTACTGCTGTGCGACATGAACACATTGATGCACAAGTATGTAGTGCTCACGTCCGCGTCAACCATTGCTGCTTAGGGTTGATGCAGAAATATAAACCAGCATTAAGTGCATCACAAGCAAGGATCTAGACAAGAGGATTCAACATGAGTAAGTAGTACTAACTACCTCAAGTCCAACTGGACACAAGTGCTGACATACAGTGCTAGAGGCAATTTACAGTGTGTATAGAGTCAGTTTTTTGTTTGTATTTATTAATGTCATCATCATCCTAAGAAACAGCAACAACTCCAGTCATCATGTAGAATTCTAATTCAGCACATCAGCATCATCACTAGTCACCTGTCACCTGTCACTAGTATTTGATATCATTAAGTGCGGAGCTGCTCTCCAAAAAGCTGGGTCTATAACTTTTCAAATATAAAATAGAATGGGATCAAATTTAGTTGGGTAGCTTATTGCAACACTGGGGACTAGGTCAGGGTGTCGCCACTGATTGCATGAATCAATTCGATTCCAATTCTCAAGGTCCCTATTTCAATTCGATTTTGGATTCAATATTAATTTGTTTCAGTGCATTGAAATTACTATACCAATTTAGCTTTAATATGAAAGATTTCCCCATAGAACAAATGCTGTTAATTGTACAAGGAACCTTCAAACCGACAGCATTATTCAAAGAATTAAGATTTACATTTAGATTGACCTCAAAGTGGTTACATGAATGTTCTATCTATTTCACATCTGGAAATTTGCACAAACTCACTTCCTCTTTCTCTTTTAGACACATACAGGATATTCACCTATCACACACCAGAACCGATACCAATGTTTCTTCTTTTTCTTAAGGAGAAAAAACATCTAATGTAGGTCTATTTAATTTAAAACAAAATTATGATCTTCGGATAAAAATTACAAATTTAAAAATGATACGTTATTGCTTAAAACCAAAAGTGCCATATCAGTGCAATTTTGAGAAGTGCAGTAAAAATAATGATTGAATTACAATTTTAGAGTAGTTTTGACTATTCCCATTTTGGATTCCCTTTTAATCTGTTTTAATGCTGTAATTTTTTTTTTTACCCTTAACTGATATTTTGAATCCTTTTATGTTATTAACTGCATTAAGAATTTTCCTATTAGAAGACTGCTTATTATTAGCAAATCTGAGTGAGTATGTTTTCTCTTGATTGGTCTTCTTTATTAGTTTTGATACACAGGATGAACAAAGCACAGCAGAGCACACACTATTGTGTAAGATATGTGCCACAGGATAAAAATGAGAGCAACTTGACAGGCGTCACAGTAATCATTTCATGATTCATATGATCGTAAGAAGCCAAAATCAAATTTGAAATTTAAGTTTGATGATTTGCTCAACTCTTACTGGAGTTTTTATGTATCTGGAGTTTGTTTTTTTGTGAGCTGATGGAAAAACAGGGGTCTCTGTAAATGTTGCATGGAAGGACTTTCATGTGGTCCTCCTAACTTTTACCATAGATCACCATAACATCAAGATATGCAGCTGAAAATCTGAAACAGTCCTGAAGAACAATGTCCATTAAAAGGTTGCAGGTTCTCTGTGCAGGCCAAAAGGCAAAACAGTGTAATGCAAAAGACCTAGGCCTAGAATCTGGAAGCCAGTGTATTCTTTACAGGCAGGGTCAAGGGGGTACCTGCCAGTATCCTTTACAGAGATCTCGGTGATAGGTGGTGATGTATTTTGCCTTACCTAATCTTTCTAAAAGTTCATCAATACGAGGCAAAGGATACAAGTCAAAACATTAAATGCTATTGAGCTTTCTCATGTCAGAACAGAACTTTAGCTGGGGGAGTCCTTCTTAGGCACCAACACAATTGGATTGGCCACTCACTTTTAGACTCTCACTCCCATGTCTAGCATTGCTTGTACCAGGTTGAAAAAGTGTTGAAAAGAATCCTTTACCTCCATCATTTGAATTTGTTGCTTTAGACTCAAGTGTGGAGGGACATCTTGAGGACTACCTCCTTTCCTCTTGGGCGTCAGCTCTGCTTCATCAGTCTCCTCCGCCTCTCCCTCAGTTTTAGGGATGTCTCTGATCAACGGAACATGTGAGCCTGGGGACTGCTGGCTTGTAGACCCTGGCTCTTTTTCCAAATACAACTTCAGCAGATTCACATGAAGAACCTGCTTCGATTTCTGTTTGTCAGTACAAAGAATCTCATACATTACAGGTCCTACTTTCTTGGCCACAGTGTATGTTCCCTGCCACTTAGCAAGTAGTTTACTTGATCCTGCAGGCAGCAATAACATTACCTTCTGTCCAGGTTGCAACTCACTCTCTCTCTGGCATGTTAATCGTACCATACCTTTTGCTTGCATTGACTCTCCTCCACGTGTTTCTTGGCAATCTCCCTGAAGTTGTCCTGCCTATCTTTCATCTGAATAATGTAGGAAACGATGCTTTGTGCTGTCGCCTTACCAGCCACCCAGTTCTCCTTGAGCATGTCAAGGGGTCCTCTGACCTTCCTGCCATAAAGTAACTCAAAAGGAGAAAAACAGTTGAGGCCTGTGGCACTTCTCTGTAAGCAAATAACAAGAAAGGTACCCATTTATCCCAATCTTTACCTGTCTCATGAATTAACTTCCTTAGCATTTATTTAAAGTATCAATCTTTCAACAAGACAATCAGTTTTCAGATGGTAAGGAGTGATTCTTATACCTTTAACTCCAAGCTGGGCATACATGCTTTTCATCAGGTGAGACATGAAGTTAGTGCCTTAGTCTGTCAAGATCTCTGTAGGAATCCCGACTCTGGAAAACAACTCGACCAAGCACCAAACCACATGCTTCACCTGAACAGAACACAGAGGATACACATCAGGATACCTGGTGGCGTAATCACAGATTACAAGGGCATATTTACATCCTGAGCTACTCTTAGGTAAGGGACCAATAATGTCCATGGCTATCCTCTCATAGGGAACACTCATAATGGGAAATTGTTGTATATAACTTCTGTCTGACTTTCGGGCAGCATGACATGTTCTATAGTATTTTTGCACATCCTTATACAGTCCTGGTCAATAAAATCACTGACTGACTTTGTTGTATGTCTTTGCTTGTCCCAGATGCTCTGCCCATGGTACAGTGTGTACTAAATGAAGGATCAGCTGTTGGTACACTGTAGGAATAACTGACCTAGGTGTTGCAGTGTCAGAGAGAAACAACTAATAGTTTTTGTGTAATTGGAATTTGTTTTTTGTGAACTGATGGCAAAACAGAGGTCTCTGTAAATGTTGCATGGAAGAACTTTTTTTTTGCACTTTGTTATACCCTACATATCTTGGGAATTCCCAGTAAAGGCTTATTTAACAACCAATAATGTCCTTGTTTGATCAGCTTTGTTTCAGCCCTACGATTGAATCTTCCAGATCAAGCTTGGACTTTGACTTAGATTCTACTTTTTCAGACAGTTCTGGTGCCTCAATCTTACCTTTGCTGTCCATAACAGCAGATAATCTCCCTTTTTATTCTCTGTGATGTTCCCCATCCTCTTCAAGAGAGAAAGGGTAACAGGCTCTCAGTTGTACTGTAGCCTACATAAGTATTTCACAGTAGAAGGAGTTGTCAGAGGAGTAACACTGAACTCACTTCACTCAGTACGATTTCTGACACTCCTGCTTTCGCACAAGGGATTTGTCATTGGGCTCTACCCTGGAAGTAGAGATCAGAAGGGCCTCCGTGGTCTTCAGACTAAATTTGTTTAAGTTGCAAAATTGTATTTTTCAGAGTGAAGCGAATGCTGATTCGCGACGGCAGAGCTGTCGTTCATTATCAGCTTTACTTTTTAAGATTAACTTTTAATGTGGTTGTTATAACAAATAAAAAACATTATAGGGAACCTTTAACATCTCTTCAATCCAGTTTTGTTTAACATCCTTATTTTTGCATTACCTCACTTTTCTGCAGGAATAAAGCACTGTGTTAGCAGAGATCTACACTGAGCTGTGGAGCCTCCTGATGAGTCTGTTCTTGCTGAGCCAAATAACTGGATCAGTAGAAAGAGCCTGAATGCCCATCCCTAGGAGCATTGCTGAGTTTGTTTACTTGAGGAAGAAGAGGGATCCAGGTCCTGCTCTTTCATGGTAAGATTGATCACTGACAACTTGAGCAGGAGCATACAGCCTTTGTAGATGTGAGGTAATCTGCAGATTGTGGATTTAATTCAGATTCAGATTCAGACAACTTTATTGATCCCAAGAAGGGCAATTCATTTATAACTTACCATACAACATTTAACATTTACAACACATCAATCATATATACATGCTACAAGTCACAAGTCAAGCACCGGATCTGTACATGAGACCAGAGGATCCGGGAAGGACAGCTATAAGTTAATGTAGTAAATAAATAACAGTAAGATAAGACAACGATTAAAAGACAATATAATCTCCTTGTCATACAAATGTTATTTAAAGTGACTAAAAAGACAATTGTCTGGGACGGGATAAAAGATTTGGAGTAACAATTTGTTCTCCTCAAGGGTGCATAAAAACGGAGAGCTGATGGCATCAGTACAAACTTGGTAGAAAGAACGTAATGGCTGGCTGATAAAGTTTTTAGCTTTTTTCACCACCTGATTCTCCCAGAGGGAACACAAGTCTCTTTGTTTGATTCCTGTGATCTTGGAGCAAACCTTTACAATGCTCTGCAGGCTGTTCTTCTCTTTAATGGGTAAGCCCTTGAACCAGCAGATAAAAGAAAAGGTTAAAAAACTTTCAATAAAAAAACAACAAAAGTTGCTTAAAATCCTCTTACTGGCATTAAAAGAGTTCAGCTTTATCAACAGGTAAATCCTTTGCTGGCTTCTTTTGACAATAGACTCCATGTAACTCCATGAATTTCCCCGTTGTGGGATGAACAAAGGAGTATCTTATCTTCTCTTATCTTATCTTATGTTGGCATCAAACTTCAATTTAGAATCAAACACAGTTCCAAGATATTTGTATGACTCAAAAGTCTGTACATGTTCCCCGTGAATGACACTAACTGTTTGCTCAGCATTGTGTCTGAAATTAATGATCATATCTTTAGTTTTGGAGACATTAAGGTCAAGGTAGCTTTCATTGCACCATGTGACAAAGTCAAGTAAAGCAGGACCATGGTCAGACTCTGAACCATGGAGCAGTGACAAAAGTGTCATCAGAAAACTTTTTGTGACATTTGTTCATTCACAAAGAGTTTTTGGACTCTCCCAGTGAGAAAATTTAAAATCAGCAAAAGCAACTGGTCTGAGAGCTTAAAATGGGACTCCAGACGCTCCATTAAGATGTGAGGCTGCATTTTATTAAAAGCAGAAGATAAGTCTACGAATAAATGTCTTGCATGAGCTCCAGGTTTTTCAAGATGCTTAAGTACAGCATTTAAGATAAAAAGTTTGGCATCGTCTATGCCTTTGTCAAAGATTTTCATGATGAGTGATGTAAGTGCCACAGGTCTGTACTCATTGGGGCGGCAGTAGCTCAGTCCATAGGGACTTGGCATGGGAACCGAAGGGTCACCGGTTCGAGTCCCAGCATGGAGGAAGGTTGGCAAGTGGACTGGTGGCTGGAGAGGTGCTGGCTCACTTGCCTGGGCACTGCTGAGGTGCCCTTGAGCAAGGCACCAAACCCCCAACTGCTCTGGGTGCGCTGGTTGACGGTAGTATCCTCACTCTGACATCTCTCCCTAAGCATCTTCAGTGCATTTGTGTGCATTTGTATGTATATACCAAAAAAACTATGTGTAGCATGTCCAAATATAGCATGAGTGAAAAAATGGAATTTCCCCCCTGGGGATCAATAAAGTACCTTTCCTTCTCATTAAGTTCTTCAGAGTTGTTTGATTTGGGGATAGGTATGATAGTTGACATCTTCAATATAATGGGAATCTGTCCAAAATCCGCCCACCTTTGAAAGAGTTTGGTTAACACCCCGCTGAGCTGGTCAGCACAGTAGTGCAAAGTACGGCTATAGATGGCATCAGGACCAGCAGCTTTCCTAGGTTTAACCTTCTTAAGTAAGGCAGTGACACGTTCCTGAGATATCACAATTTCCTTAAGGGGTTTGAGGGGCTCAGTACATGCAGAAATATTCCCAAGAAGATCAGACCTTTCAAAGCGAGAGAAGAAGGAATTAAAAGTGTATCACAGGTTTAGAACAAGACATAATAGTGCTGTGAAACACCTAATAGAACCTTACTTCTGTTGAATATACCCCACATTCAGTAACCTGCCCTGTCAGGAAGCAACTTCTCCCCTCACTTTGACAGTCTCTGGATAGGCAGATACAATTTGCTGTTGCTGTCCTCCAAAGACAGCCTTTCAAAGAAATGTCAAACAAACATGTCAGATCTGCATAGGTCACTCCTGTATCTTGTATCTTAAGTTAGCTGTATGGGCTGTCTTTTGTCACAGATGCAATATAAGTCTTTGGTTATGCTTTTCATGCAGCAATTCTTCACCTATTGTAATATCTGTCAGAGAAAGGAGGGAGCAGAACGGTATAAATAGAGGATAGCTCACTCCATGCATAAGAATTAACTTTTTGTACCCTCCTCACATGGTCACTCCTGACTCCATTCCTGACTTGGATAAAATTTTAAATGTGCCAGAATATTATTCAAATGATGGAGCTTTGAGGAATTAACACATTTGAATGAATTGCATTAAAAGTAGATAGAGGGGTTGGAAGTGTCAGGTTGTCCTCACCCTGAGTGTTTTCCATTGCAATTAGCCAGTGTTATCTTGTGTTGTGTTCAGCAGCCCTTGACATGATGCTGTTATAATGGCCCCTTAAAAATATGCACAAGCTCAAGGTGTAACAGCAAACTAAAAAAGAGATTAATTAAAAGTGACATTTATTTTCAACTTTTTGAATACAGTTATATTGTTTAAACAGCTTTCATTAAGAAATGTTAAATTAAACTCAATTTTGCTTTCACAATTCTCTCAATTCACAACACGATCCAAGTTCTTAGTTTAAAGATTCAATTATATGTTATATTTACTAATTCTCTTAAGCACTGATAGCCAGAAAACTAATTATCCATTACTTTTATGAAGATGACAATACTTTGAATTTAATACAGTATTATATTAAAAAAAAAAAGATCATGTACAGTGCATATTAAACGTTAATATGTCACTGTAATTATAATAAGAAATTTCGACAGATGACTACTTTTCATCTACAGTAAGCAAAGTGGTGTTCCGAGGCTAAAGTCAATCTAAAACAAAGAACAAAGTTTCAAACAATTACCATTATGTGAAGTCTGCTAAGTTAGCAGAACAAAACCATCAGTCGACTAAATAGAGTACTAAAAGAGATAAAGAAATCATCAACTAATCAAGAAAGAACCTAAATCATCTGCATAACCAAGCAGTAGTACCCCTGCAGGCTAAATGTGCTGTATTAGTTTCATCTAGAGCTGGGCGATATTGAAAAAGATGTTATCATGATAACATTTTTCATATCAGTCAATATCGCTAATTATTATGAGATATCAAATCATTATTTCATTTAAATTTAAAGGCTGAATGTTGCTCCTGAGTGAAAGTTGAAGAATCCAAATGGTTTGTTGGCTTGCGCCTGGGATTTAGTACTCTGATAAGCTTCTTCTCTTCATTTCTGAAGGTGCTAACAGGAAGCAGATCTACTGTGTAAAATGAGATTTTAGCAAAGTTTTTGTTTGTAGATTCTATTTTTTCTTTAATGTTGGGTGGCAACTAGCGTATAAGGCACATTAGCGCCCCTCCATTTCTAGTGGTTGAGGGCTGTAATTACAGGTTTAAATATATCACATTTTTATTGAACATTTGTAATATTAATATTGAGAAAAATTATACCACGATTATTACTGTTATCGAATTATCACCCAGCCCTAGTCTCATCTACTCTTCTTAAGATCACTGTTTTATTCTGGATGATTCATGTCTGAAAAAAGTAAGCTTTTCAAACACACTCTTAACTAATGTAAAATCATTTAAACTTGAATTTGTTTTAAAAGATAAACTAGTAAGAGTAAACTGAGTGAGACTCTGTCTTTGCAGTTACCATCTTTGCAGTGCACCAAGTGTGTACCCTGACACTGAAACAGTCCACTATTCCTCTAATAGGCAAATACACCATTTATCACAAAACAATGAGAACTCACAGGAGAACTTTTGAGATGTAAGCCCTGTATTTTCACACTGAGCAGTTCTGCCACATTAATAATGCAGTTGATTTACTTAATGTGGCACAAGTGTAGTTTTTTACAATAGTTACCTAGATTAGCCATACTAAAAGCTCAGGAAAATTATTTCCCAGATTAAGGGCCAGTTACAGTTTAAGGAAGAATCATCACAACCCTTGAAGGTCGTTCTGTTCATTCATTTTTTTCTGCACAATGCGACACATATCTCATAGCCCCACAAAAAGGCATGTCATACCTTTATAAGCAATGGTTGTCAGCCTGCCCTAAAAATATTTCCCTGCTGACAAGACTGAGAAGGTTTTTTTTATTTTTATTTTTTAATATCATTAAACCGAAGCAGGACTCTTGACAGCTTGTAAGCTAAATTTAGTTGCAGCTGTAGAAGCTTAAATAACAGGCTGTGAGACACTGAAATGATATACACATCTGGGTACTGCAAAGTATGGTGACAATTCTCTCTGAGTTTTTCTGCTTAAGTGACACCTTTCACACAACACACAGCCATTTGAGTCTTTATTTAGAAGTGCTCAGGGGAAATTGTACCTGATTTAGATTTTTGGGGGAGTGTATTGTCTCAGCCAAAGAGCAATTCCAGCAGTAGTGCTTATAATTGGTTCCTGTTTGACAACAACTTGTGAGAACTATGTAGATGGGACAGACACATGAACATTAGCATTGTAATTTATGTATGCGAGAGCGAGGGTTGTTGTATTCACTGCACTTACTGACATCTTGACCTCTTCTCACTGCCTGTGTCCTCATTACTCATCTACTAGCTGCAAGCCTGGAGTAAGTATTAAGAATTGAAACCTGCTTACCCAGTTCATGGCCCTGGTAGACCTGAAAAGTGCAAAGCATCTTATACTCTTGATATTATTTAGCATCTACCAGAAACTGTTGTGTGTACTCTTACATTTTGATGTAACAGATGCATCAATTTTCATTTCCTGTTTGCTGGTTTTGTCTTGATGATTCTCTCCCACAGAGAAAGAAACACATGTCTCGCAAATGCCTCTTCTCATGATTACAGCCTATGGAAAATGTCAAATGCTTGGCAAATCATGTTGTTTGAGGGACCTGTTCTCATTTTTCAAAGGAACAATTCATCTAACACAAAAGGCATGCTATGGGCATAAACTGAGGAGGAGCTAGAAGCAGTCATATGCAGCTGTTATTAATATGCAATACTTTGTTTAAACATGTCAAACAAAACTGACAGCCAACACCTGGATTTCTTTATTCATTATATTACCATTGTGACTGTATTCTTTGGATTATTAGCCATTTGAAAAGCTTGAAGCAGATCTTAACATTTCAGTCTTACTCCCTATCATCCTAATCTGTGTTATTTCTAAGAACTACATTGTTTCCAAAAGACTCCAGGCTAAAAACATAAACTCTTTGGTAGTGACAGTTTTTCAATACCCCAGAAAAGCTTTGTTGTTTTCCTGTATTTTCCTATATTTATATAACAGTCTTGGTAGGTTCACCACAGTATGACAAATAGAGCTATGGAAAGGTTTAAGTAGCCTCTAATGTATTGATATGAAGAGGAATCCTGAGTGCTGTTGGACTATTTTCATGCTGTTAAGATAACAGTCCTGTTTGTTGCTTCAGAGTGGGTTGCTCCTATGATCATGGAACGTTTTTGGCATTCAACATAATACCTGTGCCAACCTGCATCATTTATTTTTATACTTTTTAAAAGGAAGTTTCATTGCTCTTTACTTATTACAAGCAGCTTACCAGTTCTTGTTTTAGACCTGTATGAAAACTGAGATCTGCTGAAAGAGATGCCTGTTTTTCATCTTACTGACTGTTTGTCCAATCTAAGTATTTCTGCTCTTGATCTGCAAACAACCCAGAGAGCTGTTGAATAACTATGTACTCGGGATGGGCATTTCAATCCAAAATACTATTATATAATCATTGGCATCTGTTCGACGATTATTAGTAATCGAGACCCCCTACACTGCAGATGTTGTGTGTTTACATTTTACAGCCACACTCAGTCTCTGCAGTTTTTGCTGTTTCTGAATCTCAAACCACTACACAGATATTCCCAGTGACTGTAGCTGTTTTTTTCTTCCTTTGCTATTTAATGAAGTTAGCATTCTTCTCATCCTGCTAACTACTTAATACAGTTAGCAAACAGCTTTAAGACGCTCTATAGCCACCGTCTTGCAGGAATACTGTATTACAACCAGGCACCAGTGAAAACGGTGAAAAATTGTACTTTTAAAATTAGCTAATATTTGCATTAACTCTTTGATATTTAATAAGTGAAGGAATATTCAAGCATTCGAAAAACATGTCCCATCCCTATGACTTACTAGGTCAAACATATGGCCTCACATTACTTATGTTGTTAGATTCCTATACTGTCTCCCAGTTTTATAATTTTATACAGTTTGAAATTCTCCCTCTGACAGGCGACTGGATATGTGGCTGAACTGCCTCTGCTCTCCTTATCCACTTGCCCCTAAATTCATATATGCTAAACTTTCTGTCTGTGCCACACAACTGCCTCAAAACCCTTGATGATTGAGCTTTTAAAAGCATAGCAACTTTACTTATATAGTCTGCTGACATTGATTTTTACACAGATTTAAATAAGGCATACCTGTTTCAGTGCGGGTGTTAAGCTCTGCTTTATCAGATGATTCAATCTGGTTCTGAATATATTGACTACCATCTGATTCAAGGAGGATTCATTAAGGTATAAAATGGATCATTTTGGTCCACTCTAGAGATGCACCAACTGTATTATACCACATTATTTCTTTTTAATTCTATGTGTCTGTTTTTTCCAAATAAGCTCTAAAATTTTTAAATTTAAAATGTGTGTACCTCCTGTTCCATCCTTTTAAAACGTTACTTAAATGTAACTTGAGCATGTTTTATAAACTACATGTTGCTAATCTTTTTCGGGGACAGTGTTATAACGCCGACACTTTCCTTCACATGTGACAACGAAACACAAATTAGAGTTTTTGCAACAGGTTAATTTTTCTGACTCACAGAAACCCTCTGCTCTAAATCAGCGGTACTAGCTTGCCGGCATTAAACTGGTGCAATTAAGATAAGGTGAGATACATTACAGATAAAAATAGGCTACAAATGTATATTGATATCAGTATTCAGACTTAAAGAGCTGGATTGGTGCATCCCTATGAGCACATTCAAAATAGTAAACAACCCCTTCTTTGTAATCTTTTCTGTGTTTTTTGGGGGATCAGCACTGTCCATTAGCAAAGCATATTCATTCACACTCACTCATTTTATGTTAAACCAACCACAGTAAAAAGTTGCTTTAAATGCATTAAGATCATACATAATGTAAAATCTTAGTGCATTCAGATAACAGAAGGCCATTAAGTTACCTTCTATTGTCCTTACTAGCTGTGCTTGTTTCCCCTCTCCTTATTAGCATGGATTGTAATGGTACAGATGCAGAGCTGCTTTTGGGAGGACTCTTGCACACAAGTGCCTTTTGGAGACTTCGTTTACATTCTTTCATTAGCTTGCAAAATGTCTCTTTCATATAGAATGATAAGAATGGGAGATCTTAAAGGTAATTATGGGAGCTTGAAAGATTGTTTGTAGACAAATAATCATTTGTGACATACATTGTGATGCTCAATCATTTTTGCCAATCCTTTGGCACTGATGCACAACTGAAACTCTATCATTTTGGAACACTTGAAAGCTCCAACTATCACTTTTATTTGAGAGATTTAACTTTCCTATCAAGACTTAGGTCACTGACACACGTTTAAGCCACCTCTTCTTTTACATATCACAGCTGTATCACTTTTGTCCCTGTATGACTTCTACTGTTGCATCAAAAGATGTTCCCTCTTACCAGAATAGAGTATGAAGAGGCAGCTGTGAGTATTCCACCCCTGTGCCACTCTCTTCTAAGGGTGGGACCACTGTGGCTACATGCTTTCAAAATTGTGTCCTTATGGTAGTTGAACATTGAGGATCAAAAGACAGTAGATTTTTTTTGCGGGAAAGTTGTCAGATCCACTGCTTACAAGTCGTGCTCTTCATATATGCCTGTTTCATTTATTCATCAAGATTCAGTAAGAATTGAAAACAGGCATATAGACTTCTAAATTGGTCTAATGGATCTTTTTTAATTTGTTATTTCACTCTTGATTAAGGGAGTAATTGAAGCCTTTTGTTTATTTAAGTATAAAAGCCAAAGATGAATAAGTAATATGATATTATTTATATATGATTATATATTGTAATTAACTGTAAAGCATAAAAATAATACTGTAAACGAATAAACATATCAAGCACAAAAACGTGTATCGCCTCAAAAGGAATTCCTTGGATTACTGAGTTGAACTCTATATACAGCTCTGCTAATGCTAAGGTGTGTGTGGCTGAAGTAAGATAGTGTGTCCAAACACATTGCCTCATCAAAATGATTGCACAGCCTTTGTTCGTCATGCAGGGAGTCTCAGACCTCCCCTCTTGTTATACCTAAAAGAGTGAACTCATTAACCACTGGGTGGAGCTGTCACTCTCTCTCCATTGAGGTTCTTCTTGCACTATCTCTGACTGGGTCTCCCTCTCTGACTTCAGTCTGTCTTTTGGCCTCCTCGCTGAAACATCCCCCCCCCCCATCAGTACATGTCTTCCTCACCTCATTCTCATTTTGTTTTCCTGTCTCCTGGTTAAGATTGCACACAGCAATAAGGCTTCTATTCTCTTTCTCTCTCTCTCTCTCTCTCTCTCTCTCTCTCTCTCTGACACTCTCTCTCTCTCTCTCTCTCTCTCTCTCTCTCTCTCTCTCTCTCTCTCTCTCTCTCTCTCTCTCTCTCCCTTTAAGTTGTTTTTCATTTTCTCAGAATGACCTGACCCCTTTCCTTCCACTTCAGCCATAGTTGCTTCCACAAAATTGCATATCACTGTAATGCTGTTTTCAGTTTTCAATGTTGTGTAGTTGTTGATTTCATGTTTACATTGTGAAGCTTTTGAATGCATTGGTAACGAGCGGAGCAGGTGAGAGCTACTTTGAGTTACTAGTCGCTACAATCAAAATTAAATTGTGAGTGTTGGTGATGATAACAGCAGTTTTCAAAGGATTCTATTTCCCATAACTACCTGCTAACCATACATTATCCTTTACATAGTGAACAGTACTGGAACGGGACCTATGATCAAATAAACTAAAAATGAAAAGACAATCTTATGATTGATCCTTAATATTCGCTATTTTAGCTTGGATAAACCTGACTCATGGTAATCTTATGCATGTTTTAACATGAAGGTTTGAAAGACTTTCACACAAAAACACTTAATCCACTGCTTCTGTGTCATGCCTCTTAATGTAGGCTTGCATATAATGTTTGCCTGGCTTTTTGTAGAAGTTAGCTAATGCTCATACTACAATATACAAAGTTCTTGAGAATAGCCACACAAGACGGACGAGGTAATGCATCGTTTGTAATAGTCTGTGATAAGACTAAGAGCTGTCAGTTTTAAAGTTCAGTGGCTATATTTCCATTTGTCAGTCCATGCATGGAGACATGATTTACAGTCAGTTATTATCAATCAATTATCAATCAGTGCAGTCCTTATTGTAAGGCCTCCAGGCACACTGTAACAATAATGCTAGATTGATGGAACAATAAAGTTACAAAGGCACTGTGCAGTCCTTGGATGGTGCACAGCATGCACGCTTTCTTTAAGGAGTAAATAGGTAAGTACTTTTTAATCTTTGTATGCCATTTAGGGCTGCAGTTATCAACTATTTTAGTTATCTAGTATTTAATCAAGTATTCTGGAGATTATAAAAGCTTGCTAAGAAATATTGCATGCACAGCAATTTATTTCATTAAATGTATCTTTGCCTTTACTCTTTTAACAATGCAAATGTAACTGTCTTGAGACTTTATAAAGGATTGCCTAATCTTTTCTTATTACTTGGCCTTAATAAATATTATACTTTAAGATTATTATGCTAGCCAATGCACTATGTCGAATCATTTATTTACTATGTTGAAGGGATGCCCTACACTTGCTGACCCCACTCACTGCATTCAAATTGAAATATACCTGCTTTATCGGATTGAGTTATTTTAGGCTCCGACTGTGTGTTTGTGTGTGTATGTGACTGAACTAATAATAACACTAATAAGGCTCATGCTTTGACTGCAGCATTTTATTTTCCATGGGTTATTTTCTTGAGCAAAACTTAGCTGATGTAAGGGCACCAGGCCATAACAGTGATTTATGTTCTTCACCAGCCATTTACTGTTGCTGTTATCAACTTGCAATCTTTACTAGCCTAATCTCAACTAGGAAACACATGAATCTATGTAATTGTTACTGCTAACATATTGTTAATGTTAACTTGTGTCCGGTGTATCAGTGTAATTGTTGACTTGCAACTTTTAGCCAAATGCATCAGTGGTTGTCATAGTTGAGAAAAAAAGTACCCTCGCACACCCTGTGCCGGACTCATCCAGCTGGAAGTTGCAAGATAGCAGGGTCACATGTTAAAAGTGGACCGTATGTTTACGGTTGAGGTGCTATTTCCACTGGGGAGTCGACCTCAGACATAACCAACTGTGGGTAGCACTATGTGCTGTAAAGTTGTCCAGATTTCAATGAATTTGCCTCAAGGCTTTTTAGTAATTAAGTTACTGGAGTTTTTCCAGGAACTGTTTCAGCCCTAATGCCATTATCAAGACACTGTCAGTAAGCCAAGTGG
Source organism: Notolabrus celidotus (assembly GCF_009762535.1). NCBI lineage: Eukaryota > Metazoa > Chordata > Actinopteri > Labriformes > Labridae > Notolabrus > Notolabrus celidotus. The sequence continues at coordinate 22,362,828 of NC_048278.1, read as the reverse complement.
CAAATAACACCACAAACCAGCAACTTTCATGCATCCAAGTGCTGCTTGTCTGTTATTGCTGTTTGTCTATAGTTGACTTTCAGATATGCATCAATCATTGCTTGGGATTCAATCACTGCAAAGCCTTGTGCTTGCCCTAATAGCCCCTTCTTCACCACCCAGTGGCTATTAACTGCTGAAACAAACCTCTGTGTTTCCAATGAGGTCTGTATAATGATTAAAATCATATATTCTTTTAAAATAAGAGATGAAACTTGCTGCTTTGGTACTCAGAACAGGTATGTTTTTGAAGAAATGGCAAGACTGAGAATAAAGTACTCTCTGTCTACCGGTATGGTATCTGTTAGAAGCTGTGACATTGACTGCAGACTTCAACAGACGGGCCAAGTCCTTCATGACAGTCCTATTTGTCCACTGCTCTTAGGTGACTCCACTATGACTTCTATAGTCATGGGTGACTTCATCTGATTCAATGATTCTCTGGAATCTTGCCAATACTCAGCCCCCCTGCAGTAGGTTCAGCCTGGTAATGTCAACCACTTTTAAAAGCTAGGACAGCAGCCACCTGCGTCCTCCTCACCAGCTAAATGAGCTTCATTTAATCAAACTGACACAAAAATAAGTATTCAGATGAAAGGTATTGGCTTAATAAGACAAGTTGTAATACATTGTTACCGATAATTATGTTGGTATATAACACGCAAGCCCATTTGGCTTTTTATCTGTTTTAATTGATAACACAGCTTTTGTTATACAATTGGGGAAATTGTAAAAAATACACCTCTACTTAGTTGGATCAACAGAGTATCAAAAAAACCTACATAAATCCAGTTACTATTACATAATGGCATAAAAATGCAAAAGAAAACAATGAAGATTTTACAATGGGATTGGATTTGAAATAAGTGCTGTTTTGTCATTTCCCCAAATAGTCAGTAGACTAATTGAAACATTTCAGCTCTACTCGAAACCTGAATATAGATTATGTAACTTGCAACCAATAGTGCTTGTTTTTTACCACAGCAGTTTCCAAACAATTTGTTTCTATCATTTATAAGTTCTTAAAGGTCAAAGGTCACCCCCCATTCTTCCTATGCTGCTGTTTGCAATAAGGCAGTTCTGGTTGACTGAATGCAAGCTGTTCACATCAGGAGTACAATGTGCCTACAACTTCAAACTAGCCAGTATATTATGTACTGAATGAAGTGAATTTTGTAGACTGGTTTTGTGGACTCCTCTGCTCGTAAATGAGGGTTTTTTGTCGAAGGATGTGAATTGCAAATTTCCTGTAGCAGTATTAAATGACTGAGACAAGGCCACCATTTAAGCATTATGGAAAACTGTGCATGACAGCCTGGTTATTAATCAAAATCATGACAAGACTGAAAGGTTTTGTGTTTCATCTCCATGCCATGAAATTTCACCTCGGTCCGTCAGTGTCAGGGTCCATTAGCACAGAAGCGATTCCTGCTTCAACAGTTACATGAAAGGCAGTTGCGGTACACTTGCCCCTGAAAGAAATGCTTGTAATTGGCATACTTAGAAACAAAAAAATTAAGTAAAATCTTTTTTGAACTCTTTCTTTCTTTCTTTCTTTCTTTCTAAGTTCCTTTGCTCATTTGAAAAGAGGTACAATTATATTGTTTTCTACCAAAAAGTAAAAAGGTATTGTCAGATATTGATTTGCTGAGTGAGATGTCACACAGCGGTTGTAAATGGTGCAATGATGAATCCTGCTGCCACTCACCGTCCAGGGGTTCAGTGACATGTGACACCCTACCCTTTACTTGTCTGTTATGTAATACTTATCTAAAGGTGGAGGTAAAGTTCACAGTCCTTCTGTTGTATGTACATTTGGTTCCTTCAGGTTCTCTGGAGTATTACTGACAGCACTTACGCAGTTCTTGTCATCATCAGTTTCATTAAAGCCACTTCGCTCATTTAATCTTCTTGATGCTGAACCATACAAGTAAACTGTTCCTCAACCCTTTGAATATTTTATCCAATGGAAACACGATGTTGCATTGTTTTTCTTTTTAAAGGAGGGTTTGATCTGTGCACCACTTATGTAGAGGGAAATGGGGACAACAGCTTCACAGCAATGCTTTAGCTACCAGTTGGCTGACAGAGCCCATTGTTAGACAGTCCTTATAATTAAGGTTTAATGTTGACATGATGAATGAATGCTTAGTATGCACTGTCACTCTAAAGGGTTTACTGATAATTGATATTGGTGAGTGAGCTGATTTTTGAGCATAACCTTTTTAGGTTTGACACTGATTTGTAAAGAATTTGCTCTCTTTGTTGTACCCTTTTGTTTTGTAAGAAGTGCAGATTTCAAGTAACTCACTGAATGTGAGATAATAGAATCCAAGTAATCATAGTTTCAAAATAATCAGTTTTTGTTTTTAGTATTTTATTTCAGTATAGTTTTGATTCATTTTTAATGGTGATGTATTGGTTTAGTTTTTGTTGGTTTTTACTCTTAGAAAATGCTCAGTTTTAGTTCAGTTTTGATTCATTTTTAGTTTTTACTTTTTGTAATATCAGATACTTGATAGGAGTGAGGCCTAAAATGAAGAAATCACACCATTTGAAAAATGTATTCAAATATAAAAAATGAACAACCACAGCCATCCATGGGACACAATACAAGCATTATAATAGTAATAATAATGGCCTTCATTTGTATAGCACTTTTCAAAACAGGGTTAATGGGTTATGAGTTTGCCATCTTGGACCTGGGCCCACCATTTGCACAATTGAACGATCCTTAATGATAGGGTGGAAATAGACTTTCCTTACTTCCTTACTACGACTGACATTTGAAAACAGTTTAAGACATTAAAGAATATTTCCTTTTTCAAAATATCAAAAAACGCTACTAATTAACCTGCTTTCATGTTTAAGGTGGTGACTGTCCATGCTTAGAGTGTTGACAAACCAAGTCCAGCCATTTAACTATGCATGCTTCTTATACAGGCACATACACATACACATACACATACACATACACACACAAACACACACACACACACACACACACACACACACACACACACACACACACACACACACACACAAAGACTGAACAAACATTAATATGAGGCAGAAAAAAAAACACATTTTTTCTTTTCAGCATTACTCTAATAATGAGGGAGAACTTTCTTTTGTCCTGACCTTTTTGTCCCTTACTGGTCTCTATGACTACATGAGATAAATCTTACATGAATGCTTAAAACAGTCTTTACGGTGTTTATTAATCTGAAGCTGGGAATTTTAATATTCAAGTCCACTCTCATCAGTCTGCACTGAAAGATCTGGTTTTGATTGAAAACGCAAACATCAAGTTGAGAAAAAATTAACATTGTATTTACTCTGTATGCATCTGTTACCATCCCCAGCAGACTCCAATCATGAGTTTCAGTTTCAGAAGTTTAGACATTTGAAATCTTTCTTGGTACACAGACAAAGTGTACCTGACAGAGTAGCCTCCCACGAACTTCTAGATTGGACAGAAAAGTGCTTGTAGATACTTGTGTCTTATAGCAGCTGTCATGACCCCAGCTTGTGTGAGTATATAACTGCAGGGCATTCATGGCATTTCATTTCGAACTGTGAATGAAATCCTGTAAGTGTGATCTGAAGAAATGGCTGCACGACATGTTCATTCAGAATTCCTCAACTATAAATAACGTGTTGGCAGCACACCTCAGAGGCAGGCTTAGCAACAGGTGCAACGAAAATAATAAAATGGCCCTAATTTGTTTGGGTTTCTATTAGGTGATGCTTACTCTTGCTTAAGTTGAATGGAGAAACACTTTTCAGTTTTATATTTTTTTTAAAAAACGACAAAATGAACTAGATAGAAACATTTCAAATTTAGAGTTTCAGTTGAGTAGATGAATGCAGGGGTTTGAATGCAAGTTATTCATGAGGAAACATAATATGATTGATCAATAAAGCAAACAGGCCATTTGCAGAAGAAAGCTTCATACAATTTCACTTTCACTCACTATTTTCCAATTTTCTGAAAGGCCTGTGTGTTTATCGAGCATCTATACTATAACTTAATATAGCTAATTTGTATAAAATCTATCCTTTCATCCAGATACCTGTCATCTATTCTGCATAAGGGCTGGAGCACTTCCTAGCTATCATCGGCAATAAGTGAGGTACACCCTGGACAGTTTGCCAGTAAGCCATGGAGCTTATAGACAAACACACTCACGAAGGGTCACCAGTTCACCTAAGTAGCATGTCCTTGGACTGTGGGCAGAAGCTGAAGTACCCAAAAGAAACTTATGCAAACAGTGGGAGAATATGCAAACTGGTAAGGCCCTTGTCCAACCAGGGGTTCAGACTAGGAACGTTCTTATTGTGAGATGATGGCACCCACCACTGAACCACTGTGCAGCCCAGATCAATTATTTTTTTCATTTTTGTGTCAAAGATATTGATGATTCGTATTTCCTTTCTTAGTTTTTGATTGATGTTAAGGATTGCTGTGGCTTTGTTTTACACTGAATAGAATGCATTCATTTTAAATTCAGTTAGAACAAAAACTCAAGGTTTCCAAGAGCATCTACCTGCTGTACTGGATTCTTCAGTGTGAAGACTTTTACTGCACATAAGTACATTTTTGACAGCAAAAGATTTCAGGGAGTTGGGTTTCAATGGCATAACTGGTATAAGACTTAGTTATAAACTAAGGCTGTCAGCGTTAACATATTGATCATGATACAGTTAAGATCACAAATTAATTAGTTTGTTAAAATATCACGGCTCACAGTAGTTAAGCTCCAACTGCCACTTCCTTGTGCTGCTGTGATGGAAAACAATGAGATTGCTGCACTTTTAAATGGCACATTTCACTCAATTGACAAGTCGAAAGAAATATTGTGTGAATTGTATCAAACAATTCAAATTTAATCAGAGTTGTTTGAGTTTGAGCTATCACCTATGCGCTTAACATACAGGAGTAGCTGATGTCTGCTGGCAGGAATCGCCACAGACAAGCGACTCCTTTCTAAACGATGTTCTCAGGTTGGAGACCTGGAGACCCATCATGCCTTACTGTTGCAGCTAACAATGGTTTCATGAAGAGAGGACCTGTATAAAAAATAGACAGCAACCAACTTGAACTCCTCAAGAGTGTAAATCACATTAACCAGGAATTACTAGAAGTTAGTGAATAATAAATATTGTCTCAGAATAAGTGCACACTTTATTGATACTGACTGGACATTTTGTACATGCACTTCTGCATATTTTATAAGACATACGAAACATATAATTACAGCCTGTAATTCATGGAGTAAACATTTGAAAGCTGTCTCCTACTTCTAAGTCATGGTTTTAGCCCACACTAGTGTTGCAGTGTAGCATTTATTTGCATTGTAAATCCAAAAGACAAGATAATTAAGTACATTTCATTGATCAAAACACTGATAAGAATTACTTTACATTGTAAACATGGATTCATTGAAAAGAGGGATGTTACAGAGGACATCCAAGTTCCCTTACAGATTAAAACAGGGCAGGCTGCCACTCCTAATAACACACAAGGCTATGTCTTCACTCAATTTTAACTCCTTTTTTCCTTGATTGAACACTTTTTTTCTTTGAAAATAATTATCCTCTCTTAAGATATTTTGACACAATAAAAATGATTTTTTGAGTAAAGTACCTATTCATATTTTGAAATACCCCGGTACAATACTGTTACCCATAAAGGAAATTAGATACTGTGGTGTACATTTTAGGCCATATTGTCCACCTCTAGTCTTTTCCCATGTTTGCTCTTCAAACAAGTTATACTTATCTTTTATTGGGAAACAAAGCTGTCACCAAAGGAGTAACGGTTGAAATTAAGGTTATAATGCTGCCTCCAGTTTCAAATGTAATTACATATTACTGTCCCTTTTTCTACTTCTATGTAAATAAAAACCTCACTTATTGTGTCCTTGGAAGATATGCATGGGCCATTTTTATCAGCGTTCTCTCTGAGGCAGAGCAGAAAGCAACACTAAGCCAGGCAGCTGCTTGCTAATCAGCACAAGTGGAGCAGATTTGGACCAACCACAGCAGCTTTTGGATTTTGTTTTAAACCTGAATTTTATGCAAGTGGATCTAGTTTGTTGTCCCAATTGTCTTTTTTTCTACAAATTTGGGGGAAGGACTTCAAGTTGGATCTTTGTTACAAACATCCTCAATACAGGACCAGTTAATGAAGACTTCTATGAACTTTAAGTACTCAGTGCACATGATAGTGATCCATTCTCCTGTCCTTAGACAGACATTTTACCTGATTTCACCTCAACCTTTTAAAATACTGACCGAGTAGAGACTTTTCCATAATAATGAACCAGCTATCAAATATTCAGTACCCTCTGGCCTTGCATTAATATGTCTATGCTGTGACAATCCACAATCTCTCAAATATATGGAACGTAATTGGTATGTTAGGTGAGTTTTCAGTTCAGCTTTTTGAAAAACGGGACATTGTTTCTGAGAAAAACAATCTAGGTTGAAAGTCGGATAAAAAAGTTGTATGCTGTACAGCATTTGACATTTTACAGCTTTATTTTATTTGAACCTTAAGGCAATACCCTCATTGTTTACCAATCAAAGTTTCATTATCACAGCCCCAAAACAGGATCCTCCAGGCCCAAACAGTCACACAGCTACGACTAAACCATCTCTCACCTTTGACAACAACTCGCAGAATAATGACAGCTGTCAGACTTCTGTGGTACAAAAGAGTGTATTTGTGTTCAACTGAACTATTAACAAAAAAAACAAACGCATAGATGTTTGTTTTTCTGTGTTCTCCGATTCAGCTTGAGATTATGTATTTTTCTGAAAGGTTCATTAATTTAATTATATGAGAGAGAAAATAAAATGGGTTTTGTACTCTTGGTGTAAGCTACAAAGTGAAATTTGATAATAAAACTGGTTTGAAGGTCTTGGTCTTCAATATAATGACAGTCATTCAATCAAAGCTTACAAATACAGCAAAATACATTGTTCTGTACAGTTGTATATTTTTGGGCATTTTTGCCTTTCATGGACAGGACAGCTGAAGAGAGAAAGGAAATGTGGGGAGCAGAGAGTGGTAGAGGACATGTCGTAAATGGTCAAGGCTTGAATTGAACCTGCAACAAGCCTCTGTACATCGGGCGCACTTAGGGCCCGATCTACTAAAGGTTTGCGTGTATGAAATACGTGCAATTTGATAGCGTGTGCAAAGCTGATGTACTAACCGGGTGCGCCGAGGATTGTGTCTGTCAAATGAACAAAATAGCACGTGCGATCCATTTAGCGTATTTGCCGTCATGAATATGCAGAATACATGTAGATTATCAGAACGTGCAAAATACTGGGACGAGGAGATGCAAATGCAATCATTTAGCACACGCAATGTGATTTATCAAACCTGAAGACAAAACTGGTCTGTGTTTTTGCGTCTATATCAAGCACGTTTGAAAGGCAGGTGCAAACTGGCACAGCGTTACGCACAAATGGCTTCCGTCATTTTGGCGAGAAGGGGCATAGGTGCAATGAAAGATGACTGATAGGGAGAATCTTCGGTGCGTTTGCCAACATATTTGAACTGTCAGAAATAAAAACAGTAGAGACATATTGTCTATCCAGCAGTCATTTTTGAGCTGCTGGATGACCTTAGGGCCGCTTTGGAGCCAGTCACAAAAAGGAGCCATTCCATAGCTCCTATGGAAAAACTCTGTGCAACACTGCATTTTCTTGCATCTGGATCATTCCAGCGCACCAGCGCAGTTAGTGCCGGCGTCTCCCAGTGTCCACCCGTGCGTAATGAACGTTCATCTCCCTTGCTGTCCCCTCCCTCTTCAATCGCCGGCAGCTCAGTTGAAGGACTGCCACTGTATGACCTCCCGACTGTTGTCAGGGCATTGATGGCCATTTTCAGCCCAGACACAGCACTGACCAGCTGCCTCGTGTGCACAACTATGGCTCGAGTGTCACGGCGGAGGGCACACGCCACATTGGACACAGCTCTAACCTCCTGTGCAATGGCCTGTAACCCATTTGTCTGATTTATTTGTTGCTGCAGCAACTCCCGATCAATGTCATCATAACAATCTTGGCGCCTTCAGGGCTCTAGTGAGGTGTTTTCTGGTCTGGGCTGACTTGAGGAGTGCGGTGGGGATTGTCAGACATCCGATGAGGATTCTCCATTGAAGGAAAAAGAGATTCTTATTTTTTATGGTCATGACGGACAACTTACGGAAACACTTTTCAAATAATTAAATCACTTTTTTTCCCTTTCTCCCAAATTGTGTTTCTTCTTGCAAAGCTGATGTGTCTCTACTGGAGTTCACCAGTGTGCTTATTTGCCTCCTCCACCAAGATCTCCAACTCCATGGCTTCATACTTCATTTTTCGTTTGCAGCCACTCTGCTCTCCAAAACTCTCAATTTTTTTTTTTTTCACATGCAATTTAGCGCTCGTTATTTGGGATCGTAGTAGATCAGGCCCTTAGATTGCTAGGCCAACTGCGCCCCAAAATGGTGTTTTTTTTTTTTAACAGGGTGTCTCATACTCTCCCTTTATTGTGTGTGTTTAATATCCAATGTTAGCTTGGAGTGCGTGAAAAGTTGTCATCCCTTATGTAACATTTAAAGAAACATATATTAAAAAAGAACTAATCCCTGTAAGAGAAAGTTACTCTTCTTAATGTGCAAGTTTAAACCTGAGATTTTTTAACAGTTAAACACATAAAAGGGAACATTTTACAATAGTCTGAACCACAGACATGATGTGAAATGTGTTAATGTTCATAGTTCAAAAGAAGACAATTTGAGACTGCTTTGTCACAAAGGAAAAGAAAACTTTTCTATCTGAAACACCTTACATCATAATACAATGAATGTAAAATATGCAAGCCTTGATTCCACGGTAAGATAACAGACTGAGTAGAAATGTAATTCTGATCATCCTCATGGAAACGAGCTTCACAGTAAACTGGGCTTTTGTCCTGAATGTAATATCTCTCTGATTTTCGTGCCTCAACCTTGTTTCTCTCCATAATGTAATATCTCCCCTTTTTTCAGCGCGCTGTCACACACTCACACCCCACACTGTTACTGCAGTGTGCATACTGCAGGTGAAAGCCAGGTCTGACACATGGCAATAGGAACCTTATGTGTTCCTCCTCAGGGACCTCTGCAGCCTCCTTTCATCTACCTCTTGATGTGTTTACGCATCACTGATCTTCACACATGGCATCCTCTTCCAGGCTGACCTGCAATGAAGCTCTTTCCTATTTCTTCTTTGTTTCGGTCTTCACATATAGATGTAGTGTAGGCACATACATACAACGGGATGTCAAGCAGAGAACTGTGAACCAATAGGTAAGTGACTGAAGACGGTGACTGGAGGAGGAACACCTCTGCAGGATCAATTTAAATGATAGACAGAGAGAGATGTCTCCTCGTACGTCCTTCATATAAACGTATCGGCTAAGGTGCAACATCTTAAGTTCAATATGGACCGTCATGTCAAGAGATGTCAAGAGATTTCAAATTCATCGGTTGACTTTGATGGTAACGTTTTTGATCATTTTGATATGCTGTCATTAACAACAATCCCCCTCATCATGCGGCATACCTGCTGCTGTGAGAATGTGCTCGCAGGTGAAAATATTCAAAACACAAGCTGAGCATTTGAGTGTGACTTAAAACATCAGTTGAAACCAACAAGGCTGACACATGACGAGCAGAGAAACTGAAAGAAGGTGTTAAGCTGCCGTATGCAGAGCACAAGTGTGTGTGTGAGAAAGAGGTGCAAAAAAGACAACTGGAGGGAAGCATTGTGAGCAGATTAGAATCGTCAGTGAACAATCACTTCAATAAGGGGGAGAATCTAAAATAATTAAGGTGGTTAAATTACCTACCATAAATAGGGTTATTTTTTCCTCATTAATTTCCAAGATAAATTGTTTAACTACTTTTGACCACACGCTTGATGCTGGTGCTCCCGAAGGCACAATTAAACATGAGAGCAGAGCGTCACTGGTCCAGTTTGACCTGGAACAGAGGGATTATCATTGTAAAACTGCACCTGTAATTTTCAAAGTAAAGGCTGGAGCAGTGGCCTATTTCATGCTCAGTCAGTCATATCTGAGTCTGATGCAATGCTTTTATAGTTCAGATCCACACTGTCAGATACTTCAAATTGTGATACAAATAATAAAGCTCTTTTTTTTTTTACACAACTTAACTTCTGAAAATTAAACATGACCTTGGTGTCCAGATGTGGGAGTGTGTGGTTGCAATGTGCTGGTGAGACATGTAACACAATCTGCCTCTTGAAATTTTAAATACTCAAAAGCTGCATAAACAGCATTGAGAGAGAAGACTTGAAACTGAGCTTGAATGATGATGATTTCATGCTAAAACATGATTATGCTCTTACAAAGCAATGTTTATGCACTCTCAAATGTTCAATGGTAGACTGAGTAGCTGTAAGAATTTTTCAGCTCTCTCGAATCTGATTATGATATACTACTACAGTCACTTTGTGCAACTCAACAGTAAAAGAGAGGATTAAAATGTAAAGTTTAGGACTCTCTATCTCCTCTATCATAGGAGCTTTTATGGGTTTGTCAAGGACTGTATCATTTGTTTCACAGATCTCTCAGTCTAACTTTATTTTGATGTGAATCTCTTTCTACAACAAGTGTTCATAAGAAAATGTGTGCCTAATTCTGGAATCAACTATTACTATGACAGTTTTACTTGTAAAGTTTTCTGTAATCACAGACACACAAGACTATCTTAATCTTCATTTTGGTCTCCTCCCATTATAACCCCTCCATCCATCCGTCCATCCGTCCATCCATCCATCTACTACTAAAAATTGGATACAGATAAAAGCTTTGCTTTGCACTCTTACTGTGGCCTGTGCATTTCACCTTTTTGTTACTTACATTAAAGGCATTAGACAGATTTAATTAGTGTCCAGTCGTATTATAAGGATGAAAGTGTCAAGTTTGGGGAAAACTGAAGGAGGAGCTAAGTGCAGATTTTAAAATAAAAAGAAGCACAAGCAAAGACTGGTGTCAGCAGGCCCCCTAGCGATGACCGGTATCGGCAGCAACCCCGAGCAAAGACTAGTGTCGCCAGGACCCCAGAGCAAAGAATAATGTCGGCAGGACCCACCTAGCAAAGACTGGTGTTGGCAGAACCTCCTAGCGAAGACTAGTGGTGGCAGGACCCTTGAGCGAAGACTTGCAACAGCAGGACCTCCAGGCGAAGGACACAACCCAACCCAAACAAAAACCCAAAATAAAAAAAAGTCTGCTGGGTCCATTCTTGCTTGTATCTTTCTGTCACGTTGGGGGAAAGACTGGGGGAGGACCCAAGTGCAGATTTTAGAATAAAAAGGTTTTAATAAACAAAAGGTACCAACAAAACTTCCTAAAAAATATCCAAGAATAAATCCAAATAAAACACAGGGAACACATGAAAAGAAACACAGAGATAACACAGGGAAGACATACAAAGAGCCAACACAGGACAAGGGAAACAGAGCAACTAAATACACAGGTAATTAACACGGGTGTGGAACACAGGACACATGTGAAACGAATCAGGTTAATCAAAAAAAGGAGGGCAACACACAAGGGCAGGAAGAAAAACTAAGAAAACACAGGGAACACAAGCTCCAAAATAATACAGTAAAAACTAAACTAAGAAACACAAGGAAATACATAAAGGACTTCAACACAAGACATGGATCACTAAACACAAGACATTAGGCAACTTATAACAGAATACACACTGGGAGGAACCATGTTATGAAACACAAGAAAAAAACAACTAATCAACTCATGACAGAACGATAATAGCACCATTTTATTTCTGGATTCTTTATGTGAGCATTTAACTTCAGTGGTGTGATGAAGACACTGATGGACACTGGCAGGCTGCATTTATATTAACAATACAGTACCAAAACGAACATAAGCCATTCAAGTTATTGTTACACAGGTGGAGAAGGATGATACCAAAATCACAATGTCAGGATTTTGGAAGGTTAAGTGGTCTGAGACTGTCAGCAATCATTGACATACGATGTTATATTTAATCTGCTCGCCCATCCACAGGACATTAACAAAATAAGAAGAATATTAGATGAGTGAAATTCAAAAATACCCTGTCTTTGCTTTTCTGTTTCTGCCCTCACATCTCCTCACTTGCCACAGGTACATGGAGCTCAAACAAACCTCACTTCTTCTTTGAGTTAAGAAAGAAAAGCCAGGCTGGTTATTTTAAGGTAATATTTTTCATGATAACAGGCATACAACTGCTTTCAAAAGCAAGGAAAATGAACTGAAAGCAAGATTTTTTTTTCTACCCAATAACTTTCTGCTTTTCCAAATCTGAAAAACACATTTGGGCACTTCCCTAGCTGGGTTATTGCTCCCCTCTTACATTACCCCAGCTGCTTGATTTAGGAGGCTGACCTCTTTTTAGAGAGTTAGCACTTTTGTTTGTGTTTGTGTCCCAACAGTTTACTTGAAATTAATTAGATCTAAAGTCCTGCTGTTCAGGGGGTCAAATTAATACATGGTTACCTGTTTATGTGGCAACTTCCTAGTTAATCATAAGACATATGTTGCTGCACACTGTGAGCATCTGCTGTGATTTAAAAATAGATAAACAAAAAAAATGAAGCTCACAAGAATGAAACAATTAGACAAGTTCAGTCAGCCTTGTGAAAAGAACCAGTTCAATAATTACCCATCAGAACTACACCATTAAGTGGTAAAATCAGTTTTGATTCATGTGTTTTATGTCTGCTATTAAATGACACATCCTGTTGCTTAGACATAGAAAGCATCTGATCCACAGAAAGCCACCAAAACAGATGTTTTAGCTACGTATATGTGATGGAAATGTGCCAAAAGCCAAATTTTTGTCATGTATGGTATCTCAATCTGTTCAATTTCACACTTCTCTGGGTCGGCTCTGATCATCGGCAGCCTTAAGGGCTCTATAAGATGCCCCAGATGCTACATATCCTATTGACAGCTGTTCTTAAGGATAAACGTATCATCTGAAACTAAATTGACACTGAAATTAGCAAAACCAGTATGATGAAGAGAAAACTTTGATAGAAAAGAACTGTAGTGGTCAGATAGTTTGAAATAGGTCCCAAGTATCTGCTCATACTAAACCCTGGTCCAGAATTTGTATTTGGGTCATTGACATGACGTGCAAATTTTTGTGTTTGATTTATTTTATTTTTAAGTATCTCAAACCCTGAAAATGTCAGGTGGCGCAACTGTCCGAGCAAGTGAACTGACTTAAAACACTATAAAAATGTATTTTAATAATAATAAATTCAAATTAAAGCACCATGGCATGATTTTACATATAAGAGCTTTGAAATAAACATAATTTCATAAATATCAATAGTTTAAAGGCACCTAAGGTTATTTAAAAACTTTTGTCCAGCAATTTGCATGTTCTCAAATGTCAGGGTGGCACCACCGTACTCATGGACCTTTAATTTGAAATTAAGTAGTTATAATGGACTTCAACATATGAAATAATTCAGAGGACCCTACTAATTGTCATGGCTGAGTTAAAAGGTTTGTAGATGTCTTTTAAACAATAATAGAAAAGCTTGTATCAACTTATATGTGGACAGTAACACTTTCCATGTCAGGTGGTACAACCAACCTAAAACTGTAAAAGTTATATTTTATACCTGGCCAATAGAATGCAAAAATCCTAATATATTGTAAATAAAAAAATATACTCACAAAATACGAATGTGTAAAGCACTGTTACCACTCTAAGGGATACTTCCTAAAACTTTCAGTTAGAATAAATGATAGGTAAGTACATATATTTTGACAAATATCTGGTTGCGCCACCTGACATTTTCTGGGTTAAGAAAAGGTTAAAAAAAAACAAAAAAACAATTTAAATACTTAAAAAAATGTAATGTGTTTAAACAAGCCTTGTTCCAGACACAAAAATATGCATTGCAACCATTCTGGAAATACTTTAAAAAAAAAAGCTTTTTTGAGGCTTATTTGTCAATGACCCATTTGCCTAGATAGGACAGCTGAACTTTTTCTTTTTGTCAAGAAAAATATCTATAGTAAATAAAAATAACAAAAACATGTCTTCAGCTTATCACATGTAACATTACCAGCCAACAGTGCTGTAAAAGTCAAACTTAATCTGTTTTACATGCTCTGCTTAGACTCAGCTCTTGCTTTAGTACATTTCTTTATCAATCAATCAATCAATCAATCAATCAATCAATCAATCAATCAATCAATCAATCAATCAATCAATCAATCAATCAATCACTACAGCGGCAAGGAAAAACTTCCGTTTAACAGGCAGAAACCTCCAGCGGAACCAAACTCATGTTAGACAGCCAAACAGCCTCAACTGAGTTGGGGTTGGAATGGTTAGTTTTTTAGATTTTGTTTCAAAATGGTAGTATTGAACGTAGATCTACTGCTACCGTCTCACGAATGATCGTAGTGCAATATATTTCAAGTGGCTGTTGGACTGCTTTCACTCTCTAGTTGAAAATATTTCCACACTGCTGACATTTTAGTCACAAGGTTGCTAACACTGAATAAAACTGACTATCCTGGTATATGTTTTTGCCTTTTTTAACCTTATGTCCCTGGATATTTACCATAGGCTTCCATAAAGTGGTTGTTAATGCTGTAATCTAGCAGACTGTGCACATTTGTCTTCATGCAATAATGTTTAAACTTGGCTGGAGTTCCACCTGGATGTCTTGTTTATTATTTTATAAGGATATTGGCAAACCCAGAACAATGAAACAAAGTTAGTTGAATGTTTGCATTCTGACACAAATTGTGCTCAATGGCAGCTGAAATATGTTAGATGCTTGGCTTAAATGCCAATGCCTAATCAATAAAGTCAGCTCCAATCTGTTAGTTGAGACTGGGATTGGGACATCCTAAGTTTCGTAAAGATTTGTGAGCTCAAATGTTTGGAAAGGCCTTTGTTGTTTGAAAAAGTGGTAGCTGATTACTTTGTGCTACGGACATTTTTCTGTGGAAGTGATCCATTTACATCCAACTCGGTTGAGGTCATGGGGAAGACCCAAAACATGCTGACAAGATCATAGGTCTGGCCTGCTGTGGGATGCATTGGATTCCCCTAGGAGGTCAAAGCTTGAACGGGGGCTTCCTCACTGTTTACTCTTCTGTTGGCCCATAGTAATTCTCTAACCCAGTTTACTGGAAACTGTCAAATTCGTCTTTAAAGATAATTCAATCCAGGTGTACTTGTCACCATGAAGCATTAAGTAGCTTTGCTGCCTATAAGTGCATTAGAATAAGAATTAACATGATTTTTTCAGCCCATTTGAAGGGTCATGAGTTAAGCTTGACATTTCTTTGTTAAGAAATGTCAAGCTAACCAATACTTTTCCATACAGCTCCATACCTATTGAAAAGTATCTGTGCTAGGTCCACATCAAAGACTTTCATCATGAATTCTTGTGGAGTGTAATGCTTGAATATTGTACCTCACTGGAAACTGGCTATGAATACAACTGCATAAATCATCCTGACAGGTGTGATTTGGTATAAGAGATGTAGATGTTTGCTTTAAAGGTACACTTTTTTGATGAATATCTTTATATGATGTCTGATCAAATACAATGCTCATTGTCATGGTAACATATTTGTCAGAGTTAGTTTCAAATCTAACTTCTCTGAGCCTTTTGCTCAGTATAAGTTTTTTTTTTTTTTTTTTTTTAGAAAATCACTCAGATCAGCCCCATTTTTTCGCCTATTCATGATATTGCCTAGTGATGCTGTTGTAGCAAGCTGGCTTTCTGCAGGTGTGCAGTTTATTACTGGGCTTCCCACAGCACAAGCTTCAAAGTCCCTGCGTTGAGTTTTCCTTTAGCTTTTACATTTTGTACCCATTTACTTCAGGCCTGTATCTTTCCCTTGTGTGGTAGAACACTGACACAGACGGATCGTGTTAGTTATTGCCGTGCTCCTTGGTTACTTGTTACACCAGTCTTGTTTCTCACTCCCTAGTCTTACTGTTGAAATTACCCCAGTTAGACTTTTAATGGTGTCACAGTGTCAACCGATGTTAGTATTGATTGACACTGACATCAGCATATGGTCACAACATACATATAAACTTTGAACAGTTTTAGATATTTGATGTTATTTTTCACATCACTGACCAGCATTGCCAAACTGGCCTCCCTCCATTACTCTCTATAATCTATCCTCTGTTGAGTGCAGGCTTTGTTCGTCTTTGGCTCCCTGTGTCCCATTTTACCTCCAGGTGTGTCATTACATGCCAAGTGCCACATTCACATGTGCTTGCATTTCAATATAAAACCCTCTCATTTGTTGCCCCAGATGCAGTGTTCTGAACTCATTTTCAGCTTTGTGCAAAAAGCATCACATTGTAAAATTATTCTAATTACAAACCCGGTGAACAGCTCTCAGTTTGCACACAGTGTCTGTTTCAACAAACACTTTTCACTCAAATGAAGACTGATGTTTCACACAGGTTTGTATTTCATCCTGCTGCAATGAACTAAATGACTACCTTGCTGCACTGATGGAATGAAAGGGAACATTGAAAAAGGAAAAGCAGGCAAGAACAAAGCTCAAACTGAATTTAGACAGCAGAAGAAGCTTATTACTATACAACCACCATGAGGCTACATGTCCTGCCTTGTTTCTTTGTGTGCCTGTTTGCCTTTTTTGCTTGAAATTTGTAAAAAAGCAGAACACATCATGGCTCTGCTGGTCTGAGATGAGGGATGTGTTCCCTGTGTGTACTGGTGTGTCCCTCTTTGCCTCTTTGTCCTGCACAGTGTCAGTGATAAAGGGGGCAGCCATTATTCCCCATGGGTTGTTCGGCAGAAGTGGTCTGGCTGAGATGACAGCTAGTAGACAGAGCCATAGCTCAGTGCTGACTGGCTAGCCGGTTGACTGATTGGAAAAATGTGCTGAGTATATGGTTTAAAGGCGAGCAGTCCAGTGCACTTGGATCTAGTGTGGTCTCATGTTGCCAGTGATTAAATCTCACTGACCAGACTCAAAGGAAAGCTTAGTGGCTGTGCTCATTTCTATTTTAGTGGCTGTGAACTGAAAAAATATATACTCCAGAAAATTGATCTAAATCTTTATTTCCACATACATTTTCCAACCAAGTGCCAATCTTAACCAATGACCAATATCTAGTCAAAGACCAAATCAAAAGGCCACACAAAACCACAAAATAGGGGATGCATTCACATAAGGTCTGAGTGTGTACTGGTTTCTACACTCCATGGATTTGGCCAAACTGTCACCTGCCAAGGTGGCGGGTAAAATAAGGTAGTGTACTGTAGTGATTTGTGACAGACTACTCGGCTCAAATGTATTAACCATGTCACAAAAGTTGTCACTGCTAACTGCAATGTGCAAGTGTGTCATGTTTGGGTCGGCTTGGTCTGCAGCTTGCTATCGCTTGCATCTTTGGAAAGGTTCAACTTTGTGATTTTATCACCAGGTGAGATTTGTCTTTCTGCTGTTTTACTCAATCACACTTTTCCAAAGTGTGCAGACCAGCAGACTTTTGGATATTAAGTCCACATGTCTTGATTTCTTAAGTGGAGTTAATGAATTGCTTTTTTATTATTGCAGACATTTTAGCCTTGTATAGCAACAAATGCTAGCCTGCTAGCCACCTAAGCTAACATCTTGGGAAAGGTGTTCAGTCAAACTTAGGGTGGTGAGATTGAGAATGCTGAGAACTGTATGCAGGATAAGCAGCTTAACCTCAGTATACCCGTTCATAGCTTAAAGATATTGCTCAGTAGGTTTTCACAGACCGAGGCACTTGGATCTTTAAGATCGATAAGTGATTTGAATCAGTGGGTCATTACCCTCCTACATTTGCAATTCTCTGTTTTTGCGCCATCTGTTATACACTGTTAGCTTTAATAACTTCATGCCAAAGCCTTGATTCATCTGAGTTCAGGGGTATGTAAGAGAATGTTCATGCTATCTGCTTAGCAGTGGAGTTTGAGGAGCATTTAACCCTTTGGGCAGGCTTTGTGAATTAGAATTGTTTTCTGGGCTTATTGCACAGGTTTAGGGGGCACACAAGTTGTGCAATCCTTTGGCCCTGAGAAAATGCAAGTAACCAGATATTTTGTTTCCTGACTTGGAGTGTGAATGTTCCACTATATTTCTACTGATGTGTGTACCTAGTTTACCCAAGTAGATCAGCAATGACAGAACAGCAGCATTACGTTGTGGGAGAATCAAGGTTAAATTATTCAACTGAGGAATCCAGATATTACGCTAGAAAAAGTATTATGTGAAATGTTGCTTGACAGATTTAAACACTTGGTAAACCTTGATAGTAATTTCTGTTTGGCTAATTTAATTAGTTAAAAGAGAAACATTTTGACTAAAAGTAACAACCAAGATTTGAGGTCTAAAACTAGACTTAAAATATAAAGAATAAAAATGACTTAGACTAAAACTTTAAGCTCTTTCGTCTAAAGACTGTGACAGAGGATGTCTTAAATAGCTGCCAAAATGATCACTGCTTGCAGCCAAATAAGTTATGATCGAGCCAAAGGATGCAGTCAAGTGAACATACTTCAGACCTTGAAGTCCACATGGGGTAGAGGCTGTTGTCCATGCATGGACTGGTCAACAAACAACACAGAGCTATTTGTCCTCTTTTTGCAACACACAAGTAATGTTTGAAGGATCACAGTCTCTCCCATTTTTCCTTCTGTTTTTTTAATCCACGCCATGAGTTTTGCCCAAACCAAACTGAGTGTTTTCTTTGACCTATCCAAGCCTTGACTGTAGTCCCAGTGATCTCAGTGGTCGAACCTACACTGCAACTTTATATCCAACTTTAGAAAAGAAAGTTCAGCTGTTTCGTACATTTATTTTGAGGTGAAGGGGTCTGTCAGCAGCAAGAACAGCAAACATATCTATCTTAGCAGAGCACCAAATTGGATAGGACCATGCCAAGTCTGTCTGGGGCAGCGTGCCAGCAGAGAGCAGGGGAAGGGCTTTAGGGCTGCAGCAATAAAAAATAAACGATGACAAAGATGGGAAACGGGGTTCACTATAAACATTTAAATGATATTTTAGAATGAGCTGTGAAAGAATGCAGAAGGAGAAGATGTGTACACTACAAAATAGCAGAAAAACTTTCCAGAGATTTTTAATTTTGCACTGCGGTAACTTTCAGTTACAAAATATAACACCCCTAAGCTATATACTGTTTATCCCACCGCTAGTTTTACTCGCTTGCTCATGCCTTCTGATTGTTCTCCAAACAAAATGGAATTCACCTTTAAATCTGTAATTTCAGGTTTTTGTTGTTGAAAATTAAGTATTTTGTACAATTGTTTTTAGCATTTTCAAATGTACCCATCGTCACTGTAGTCTCAGTGTTCCCGTGTCCTCTTCCTCTCTCTTTCCTCTCCTTTTCCCACACTGACACACATATACACAAACACACCAAGTATTTTGGGAAGATGTCCAGCTGCCTTGGTGAGAATGACTAATGACCCCTTTCACAGCACAAACACCACCTAATCAGAGATGCTGAGGATCTGTGTCTGCCCGCTGTCCTGTCTGAGTAATTACGCCAGGGACTCAATTAATCTACTACACAACAATCAACCCAGCTGTACATACTTGTTGCCCGCTGCTGTGTCCTGGGATCTCAGGTCATTTTTTTCAATGCGATCCTATGCTAATTTATCATTGACAGAAATATGTCTGGAAAAACAGCAATAGAGTAAAAGAACAAACTGTTTGGCTTAGGGACACATTTTAAAGAATACCAATGCAGATCTATTCCAAACCAGTGAAGTTAATTCAATGCTTCAGGATAAAGCTTAACATTCCTACAGCAGTGCAGTTAAATGGATTTGGCTATTTACTGTTTTGAGGGAATTTGTTCAAGCTTCGGAAGGAGATTCACAACAGGCACTCTGCCCTTCTTGGCACCTCTTTGATAGGCCATAAAATTTAACACTGAAAAAAAAAAGAAAACAAAGTGTATTGTGGACACGTTTCATCTAAACTCAGCAATATTTCCCCTCAGTGCCTTTATTTTTCCAACACATTTATGAAAATGTGTTGCTTATAATTTATTATTCAATTAGAAAAAATTTACTACTTAAATTATACACTTTTCTCCCCTCTTTTTATTTTGTTCCTGCAGTTCAATGGCTCCTCTAGGAGTCCAAATGCACAGTTTCGCTCTACATCAGTGCCTCCACAAATTTACAGTTGTGTTTGACAGGACTTGAATGAAAGTTATTTGAATTTATATTAAGTCAGTGACTCAGCGTGAGCCTGCTGCCCTCCATAAAACTCAGTACATGGTTAAAAAACATCCCATCAGTGAAAAACTTTTCAATTTTCTTAATCTATTCTTGAATCCACAAATGATTTTGAGCACAGTATTTTGCTCTTGAACAAAAGCATCAGAATCCATTATCCAATGTTGGTTTTCAGGGCTTTTCACAGCAGCTGCCTGAAAGCACATTTTTCTGTTCATTTCTTTATTTTTGAACACATTTTCTAAAGAATTGCCTTGTCCCAAAGACCAAAGGGATGGGTTATTTAGTCCCCTATTGTGAGAGACAAGATTTTTTTACTTTCATGAAGGACTATTAAAAATTCTCACGGTCTCAGGTATTTTCATGGCTCAAAATGGCTCAGACGATACCCCAAATAATTCTAGGATTTGAGAGTGGCCTATGTCACATGAAAGACAGTTTTCTTTAGTAATAAATTGTTCTACATAAATTTGTTATATCATAGTGTATTTTTATGCACCAAAGGAAAACAAATGTATGTGATATATGAAGATTAAAAGTGTCATCATTATCATGTTAGCTCATAAGAGGAAGAAAGCTCTTTAACAGAGCTATACTTTTGCCTTGCAGAATTATGGATCATCAGATTTACACAAAAGAGACGGGCTAATTTTCTTTGTTTTTATTACAGGTGGAAATAATTTTGGTTTGTTGGTGGCCCTTAGATGTTTGTTTTTCTCAATATCATCCCCAGGACTGGAATACAGTTGTTGATATGTCAAGCTGTTAACATGACCTAAATGTAGCCTATTAGCCAACCAGTGTAGTGATCTCTAATTTCTCTCTGTCTCTGCATCAGTGAAATTGTATGGCAATACAAATGTTTTACTTTGTTTTTCCAATGCCATTTTATTACATTTTAACATTGACAAAATTACAGGGATGCCTAGGCCTTACTATGTCAAATAATTTTCATTTTTCTTCTTCGGGCTAGTACTGCAGCGTCTTTTCTGATGTATGGGACAGGATCAGAAACAGGGTTGCCACTACATGGAGATAATTATTTAACTGCAGTTAGAAATGACCAAGTTATGTCCTTGGAAAAAGGTGTTCCTCATGATAACATCCATCAATGCTGACGGAGGCTGGAGGTGGTACCAAAATTAGGCAGGGGCGACCACCTCCAACTTTTCTTTCCCAGAAAAACTCTGCACTCTAATGTTAGGAACTACATTTAGTATCAACATTTCTCCATATAACATCACTTTAGAATTTGAAGAGTTTTAATGGACTAAAAAATAAGCTAGATAATAGCTAGAAAGCTTGATAGTAAGCTTTTATCAGCCAGTTAGGCCTCTACATTCAGTGTGAAGGTTAAGTTGGCATGATGATGTTACCTTCAGCATGTGCGTAAAAAGGCTCATTTGCAGTGTAACCAGAGTGAAGACGTTTAAAATGTTGTAGCAACAACAAATAATTGCAATTACAGAAAGTATCACTTCTATTGACTGTGTTTTGAGAATATAAAAATAATCAACTTTATTAATAATTCATTAAGAAAAGGAGTTAGTCTCATACAATGCCTTGTGTGTAGAATCTGAATCATACTGGTTGTCGGAGGTCTTAGTATCTGTTGTATGAAGGAAAAAAGCCTCTAAAGCTCATTTCTGAAGAATCATCCTCCTTTCATAGTCTTTAAGGAGCATTCCAGCTCCATTCACACCTGGCATTTCATACGTATTTATTTAGATTGTGCCCAGATGTGGTTTATCTACAGTACTATATTTGTTATGTTGATTTTTCTCTAGCAGCCAAATGGTAATCCATTTTTCCCCATGCTTATGCATATGCAGATTACATTGGCCTGGGTACCATTGGCTGTCCAGGATTCTCATCCAGAACAGGAAATTATGCTACCACTCGCCCAAGGAGAGTGATTAAGACATAATATGAGTTCAGAAAATGAAGTACTGCAGTAGCTCATTTAGTCAGTGGTGATTTAAGAATTTTATAAAAGCTCAATAATCAGACAAAGCTGTTTCTAAGTTGGCTGTAAAATGCTTCTCCATCTAACATTATGACAGGGTAAGTGTTTTACATATGAGAAGTTGTCCCTGGTTGAATGTTAATGCAGTGGTGTGAGATTCAGTAGTTAGAATTTCTACTTCTTAGTGTTCTGTTTATAAATGAAAAAAAAGATGTTTTCCTTTTTTCTCACAAAGTTTATTTTTCTTCAAAAGGGAAATGGGACACTTTTATGCTGCATCCAGCATCTGGCTTAGGCCACATGTAGCTTCTAAATTGGCTTGTATTTTAGATGTGGTAGTGATAATGTAGTTACCTCGACTTTTTTTTTGTCTGAAAATCCATTTTAAATGCACACAATAGACAAACTATCAATGTTTGATGTATGGGAAGTTAAGCTGGCAATACAGAAATTGATCAGACTCAAAGAGTGAGCACACATAAATGTTAAGCCAACATTTTATGCAATAGTTCAAGACAGCCCAAGGCATGTAAGTGTTACTTGTGCTGAGCTCAAGTAACTGAGGTCTCCTAGCAGAGTTTTTATTGTTAGCAAATACTAACACGACAAGGGAAAGTAGAAAGTCAAACACATTTCAGGTTGACTGAATAAAAATATAAATGATAATAAACAGAAACAGCTTTGTGTATTTACAAAACAAACTACGATAAAATTAAATTAAAAAGAAAAGTTTCCCTCTTTGCCACCAGAACCCTGACTGACACAGTGCCAGGAGTTCCATTTTTTCTAGACCTCTAAACAGCTCAAGTTGTAACCCTTTCCTGTTGTTATTCTGTATTCTATAGACTTTTAAAGAACTTGCTTGAGATAGCTGCTTGTTCACGTGCCATCAATTAATATTATTACTAATACACACAAGTAAAGTATGCTGCTCCCTTTATTTCTCATGACTGGAGGTTGGTGCTTGATGAAGGAGAGACAGTAGACGTTATTTAAAATGTTAAAGGTGGAAAATATGTCCCCTAACATTACAATTATCATTATGTCATAACTGCCATAGACCAAAAGCATAATAATAATAATAACAACAAAAGCAACACTCCTACTACCACTGATGATAATAATAACAACAACAACAACAATAATAATAATAATATTAATAATAATAATAATAATAATAATAATAATAATAATAATAATAATAATATACCTGTTATTGTTTTTGTTATCACTGTTATGTTTGGATTTCTTCTAGAAGCATTTAAATTAAGACACTCCTTGTTTTGTATCAACAGATCCCCCCCCCCCCCCCCCCGTTCTATAATTTAAGTTTATTTTTTACACACCTGCCATAGCTATTTAAAAGTGGGGTGTTGTAGGATATTTCTGTCTCACAGATGGATAAAAACTTCTGTCTTGATCAAGATTGGTTGGTGGAGCCCGGTATTGCAGAGATTGCCATTTGTTAAGAGGTGCACAGTGGGGGTATTAACGATTTCAGAGGACTCGTGCTACCTTGTTACTTGATGAAAAAGAAGTTGTCGGAGGTCTCTCACAGCCATCACCTATTGTATTGGGCTGTTACTTCTCACCCTGTGAATGGCCTCTGGACCAGGGGGAGCTTCCTGACATGACCCTCCGTGTCTTCACTCTATCACATGCTGTTTTGTAGAATGACTGCTGCCTTCGGTGCAGAAGAATATCATCCCCCACAAAGACATGTGGAAGTGGTTCAAGGTCTGCAGCGGCAGAGGGAAGTCTGTCTTTTGGGAAATGCTGCTTGCTTGTCTAAAGGGCCCTTCCAGATGGTGAAGCTGAGAGTGCACCTCAATCACTTTTCCTCCCAGAAGCACTGAGCTAGAAGAGGTGTCTGGCATCCTCTGCAGTAAGGGGGGTAAACGAAAACCACTCTATAGCTGGAGGTGCAGATAAGAGGTACTCGAATGTGCTGGACCAGTGTGAAGCATTGCTTGGTTGGGGATGTCCCAATATTTATTCTCTTTCTCTGACATTTCAAGTTGAGCATCTGCAAATGCTGAGTCTTCTAAAAGTTACATTAAGTACAAATAAAATGCAATGGCAAGTAGATTTAAAGAGTCTCCCATGGATTATGTCTTCTGTCAGATTAAAGAGGAATTTATTTATGAATTTAGAAATTGGCAGAAATATCAGAAAGTTAATCAAATATGTTTATATTCAAATTTGTAAATTCACAATGGCCCGCTCCTAAACCAATAACGTAAATATTGGACCTGAACTACAAATGTATACGTTTATACAACCCTCTTTTGGGGTCTGGACATCCCTAGTTGTTAATCTTATAGGTATCATTTCTTCACTTGATAGTTACACATAGAGTTTCTTGCATATAATTAATTTCCTTGCATTTCTGACAAAGCATATCATAAAGAGGGAGTATTATGCTTTTTTCAGGCTATATACTGTCCCTCTGGTGCCTCTTTTGTAACGTCACATGATTTACAGCAAAAAAAATAATCCTTATTTTTCTTGACACTTGTGTTTTAGAAAACCCATATTTCAGCTCCTGTCTCTTTAAAGGTGACATATTACACCCTTTTCATCAATATATATTGGTCTAAGAGGTCTCCAAAACATGTCTTCAAAGTTTATGCTCAAAAAAACACTTTGAAATCAGATTTTGGCATGCCTGAAAAACCCTGTATTTTTAGCCCTGCTCAGAACAGTCCATTTTCTCTCTGACCTCTCCCCCTCAGGAAGTGGATGTGGCCTCGGCTCTCCAGCCAGTTGATCTAATGTTTACATGTTGGCTGAATATACATGGCTGCTCACAGACCCCCGTTACTTCAACCCTCTGAATTTGATCCAGAATCTGATCCTGACGTAGAGGCGCCTGTAGCAGGACCTTACTGAACGATTGGTCACAGATTTTGTGTTTCTTGTTGTTTTATTTGTCAGTGTGTCGACATGTGTCTTGGAACAGCTAAAAACATGTAGCTATGTGGCTATGCCAACTAGCGCTAGCACTTTTCCACGAAAAATAAAAATTATCCAGTAGATCTTCAAATCTGCAGACGTGGGGAGTAAAACCGACCTTTGTGTTTATTAAGACAGCCTACAACTAGCATTCCTCCCTCTTAAGCTGCTTGTTAGCACACATTTGTGCAGGTAATGAAAAACGGAGGAGAAGTTGAGTTGTATTTTATACAGTCTATGGGCTGAACAAGCTCCGAGCTCTGACTTCCGTTAAAGACCGGATATTGTTGTGACGTAACAAAAACACAGAAATCTGAAATGGCTCGTTTCAGCACAAATTTACAGAAAGGTGGAGAAATCAAAACAGGGGCAGAATGGATTTGTAGACATGCCAGGGAAACATATTTCAGGTAGAGGACCATTAAAAAGTCGATTTTGCATGATATGTCACCTTTAAGGCCCCCCTGCTCCACAAACACTCTTACCTCTGATTGGCTAGCCCCTCCAGAGGCCTGTTGGGGGAAGAGCTGTGGGCAGATCATTTCCTCATGTGTTGGTGGGGGCATGTTGTTCTGTTGTTAAACAGCACAGATAACTACTTAGCAGTTAGGAGATCCTTATGCGATGACCTCATCATTTCTGCAAATCTCGTAGAGATCTTGCAATATTTTAACAATGCATATGCGCATATGCGTACAGTCATGGCCAAAAGTTTTGAGAATGACACAACTATTAATTTTCACAAAATCTGCTGTTTCAGTTTTTATAATGGCAATTTGCATATACTCCAGAATGTTATGAGGAGTGATCAGCTCAACTGCAATTAATTGCAAAGTCCCTCTTTGCCTTGAAAATGAACTTTATCACCAAAAACACATTTCCACTGCATTTCAGCCCTGCCACAAAAGGACCAGCTAACATAATTTCAATGACACACAGGTGTCACACACATTAACACAGGTGTGGGTGTTGATGAGGACAAGGCTGGCGATCAATCTGTCATGATTGAGTGACTGGACACTTTAAAAGGAAGATGGTGCATGACACCATTGTTCCTCATCTGTTAGCCATGGTTACCTGCAAGGAAACACGTGCAGCCATCATTGCATTGCACAAAAAGGGCCTAACAGGGAAGTTTATAGCAGCGAGTAAGATTGCACCTCAGTCAACCATCTATCGAATTATTATTATTATTATTATTATTATGAAGAACTTCAAGGAGAGAGGTTCAATTGTTGCCAAACAGGCTCCAGGGCGCCCAAGAAAGTCCAGCAAGCGCCAGGACCGTCTCCTGAAGGTGTTACAGCTGCGGGATCGGGCCACCACCAGTGCAGAGCTTGCTCAGGAATGGCAGCAGGCAGGTGTGAGTGCATCTGCACGCACAGTGAGGCGAAGACCTTTGAAGGAAGGCCTGGTGTCAAGGAGGGCAGCAAAGAAGCCACTTTTCTCCAGTAAAAACATCAGGGACAGAATGATATTCTGCAGAAGGTACAGGGACTGGACTGCTGAGGACTGGGGTAAAGTCATTTTCTCTGATGGAACCCCTTTCCGATTGTTTGGGGCATCTGGAGGAAGGCTTGTTCGGAGAAGACGAGGTGAGCGCTACCATCAGTCCTGTCTCTTGCCAACAGTGAAGCATCCTGAGACCATTCATGTGTGGGGTTGCTTTTCGGTCAAGGGAGTGGGCTCTCTCACAATCTTGCCTAAAAACACAGCCATGAATAAAGAATGGTACCAGAACGTCCTCCGAGAGCAACTTCTCCCAACCATCCAAGGGCAGTTTGGTGATGAAGAATGCCTTTTCCAGCATGATGGAGCACCTTGCCATAAAGCAAAAGTCATAACAAAATGGCTCGAGGAACAAAACATTAAGATTTTGGGCCCTTGGCCAGGAAACTCCCCAGATCTTAATCCCATTGAGAACTTGTGGTCAATCCTCAAGAGGCGGGTGGACAATCAAAAACCCACAAATTCTGACAAACTCCAAGCATTGATTATGCAAGAATGGACTGCCATCAGTCAGGATTTGGTCCAGAAGTTGATTGACAGCATGCCAGGGAGAATTGCAGAGGTCTTGAAAAAGAAGGGTCAACACTGCAAATATTGACTTATTGCATGAATTCTGTGTAATTCTCAATAAAAGCTTTTGATACTTATGAAATACTTCTAATTGTATTTCATTATACCATAGAAACATCTGAAAAAACACCTAAAAACCCTGAAGCAGCAGACTTTGTGAAAATGTAATATTTATGTCATTCTCAAAACTTTTGGCCATGACTGTACTAAGCGATTTGAAAATGTGCACATTTAGTATGGACTTCAAACATTGCTATTTTATCTATGTTTGAAATATGAGAAAGCATAACACCCCCTCTTTAAGGACAACTCATGCATAAATTTTATAAGAACAGTTCTTAATTTTTTTCATCATGTTAAACTGTTCTTTTATATTTTCTATTTATACAAATATAACCATTGCTAAATATTGAGAAACAAGGCAGCAAATTTGTTTTCAACATAATATTTTTATGTTTATTTTTTGTTTTTCGGTCTTCACTAGAGAGTACTGTACCTTGAACCGATGTGTCCTCCAATTGATTAGAACAGTGGATAGAACATTTTAATTCCTGCTCCATATTAATGATTTCTGTACACAATGAAGACAGGAAATCATGAGTCAGTCGTGCACTAAACTAATCAAGTGAGTGAAAAGGGAGGAGTATTTGAAGAAATTAAAAGAGAATCAATGCTGTCCTGGAAAATGAGATTCTTCTGAAAGCTTGGTAGAATTGGGATGAACCCAAATCATGAATCACTGGTTAATTAAGCTCTCAGTCGATGAATTTATTCGCAGGAAAAAAATGTTTTTCCTCTATTAAGATGAAAATGGCTGGATGAAGAAGTAATCTCTTTTATTTCAATGAAGTTCAAATTTGCATGCTTGGGCTAAATTGGTATTCATTTCAGGTCTAAGTGAGATACTAAAACAGACTGCAGTTTAGTCACTGTCATATTAGTGAGTAATCCTTTACTCTCTTTAAACTTTAGAATATGAATATGTATAAATTGCATCCTACATGAACAAAATAAGGGTCATTTGTAAGTATGAGGTGCATGTTTTTTGGAATTAAAGCCATTGATTTGCTTTATTCATAAAGCTCTTCGTCTGGACAGAAATTCTGTACTTTATATTGGCCTTCTGCTTCACTCTCCTCTCTCTTGTATCATTGTTATTCTAGACTAACTTTATATAACGGCAATTACGATTACCAGTGCCCCCGTTCATACAATTTAAAAAAGATTTTACGTAGTCACATTTCCTCCTGATTGTTTTCCGCTGATTACATGCAACCAAAATAAATACAACCCGCGTAACAAAGTCTAGTCTCTTCCCACTCACTATTTAAAACTGTCAGTGTGCCTTTTTAGCAAGTGACATGTTTGTCAAGGAAATTACAAAGTAGTAGTTGTCATGTTCAGACAAGATGTCATCCCTTTTTCTATGAAACAACCCATGGCAGGGTGTGGTAGTAAATTAAGGCTTAACTTTGAGGTTTTGAGGCAAATTTGTGAAACGACGAAACGCCTAATGTAACATGAGGAGTTAAACCTTTATTCTTTGTATATAACAGCTGTCAAATCAGGAATTACTATGTTGGCCCAAGTGTGGGACAATACTGATTAGACAACCCCCAATTTTAAAGACTAATGTCTTATAAAAAAAAATTTTGGAGGCCAACATTTTTTGTGATGGAATTTCAATCAGGAGAGACACAATTTAAATATTAAAGGTTATTTATTACAACTGAATGAATGATGAAACTTGACAGAAATCTTTGGCGTAAGGACTCTATGAGGATAATGTTATGAGCGTAGGATGCATGAATTTGGCAGCTGAAGAAATCCCCCTAGAGTCCAGAGACTGGTAGTTGTGGTTGATGATCCTAGGAATTGAATACTTGCAGAGACCAGGTGGAGATGGGGAGGTGGAGGGGTGCGCACCATCAATGCAAAAGGAACTAGCAGGAGAGAGAGACACATTTAGAAAGACAGCAGAGAGTTGATAGGCTGACAATAAGGGCGTGCCACTGAGCTATTGGATGACGCCGCTGCTGATTAACCAATGACAGCTCTGGAGCATGCAGCTGGAAGCGGGTGAGCTATTGAACGAAGGAGAAACGACTGCTGTGATTGCTTTATAGTCTTCCTGTCTGAACTTTCGCTAGAGCTACATAACTCGCTAACAACCTCAGGTTCAGAGTCAGGATCTGAAGCTATGTAGATCCATAGACTGTATAAATATTAGATGTATTATCCGTGACGTCACCCATCTATTTCTGAAGTGCCGTTTTCAAGCCAATTGTCGTCAGGAGCCATATTGGAAATGCTGAACTCAACCTAACTGCTGACGAGCTAGTGGGAGGTAAAGAGGCGGGCTTTGACCCTCCTAGCCAATAGCTACAGTGTTCCCGTCTGTCAATCAAGTCAGCTGCACCTCATAAAGGAAAACATCTCAAGATCTTTGAAATTGCCGTGTTATGAAGAGTTATCAAGACTACATTCGTATCTTGTACCAGGCTGTAAACATGCTTATTTTTGCTGTAAAGATCAGCTTTTTTGAATTTGTGTGTATGTGATTTCCGGTACTTCTGGAGCCAGCCTCAAGATAACACTCGAGAATCTGCAGTTTTTAACCCTTCCGCATTGGCTTCAATTCTCATGGCTGAAGGTTGCTGCTTGTGTAGAACCCTCTATAACTTCAGACAGGCTCATTCAGTGTTGTAGTCTAGATACCAGACCTAGAGTCTAAGTCGAGTCTCAAAGTCCGACTGGAGTCTGAGTCATCAAAGAAGAAACAAATTAAAGCCGTTAGTTGAGTCCCTGTTAGTCTGAGTTTGAATTGAATCCTCATTGCAAATAGTACTATTGATTACTAGAAGGAATACTGTAACTAGTTCACTGTATAAACCTTGGCTAATCATATGGGACATTCTGGATGTAGAAAACACTTCATTTTCGATTCTCACTGATCCTGTCATTGTGTCAATGAAGTGTGAGCTGTATCGTGTGTAAATGCTAACTGTGCCTCTTGAAGTGGGCAGATGCACATTATTTCCAACTGCTGCCAATATTCAAACAAAGCTCCTGTGAGGAGTTTCTTGCTTATAAAACAGACTTAAATTAACAGAGATGCCTACTTATGGCAAACAAACAAGAAACAAGACCATTTTGGTCAGAAAACATACATACAGGACAGATTAAGCAACATATATAGAGGTATCACTCAGAATCTACTTCAACAGAAAGTTCCTCACGAGAGCTTGAAAAACAAAAAGTACTATTTTCTGTTTGAATGTTCAGCCATTCTGTATAAATTTCATTAAAGATGTAAAAAAATAAATAAAAAAAAAAACATAATTAAATACCAGTAAAGTCAGGCTTCGATTGTACTCTAAAGATAGGATCATTGAAAAATCCTAAAAAACATGCAGGTATTAGACTAAATGTCCTTCAACTCAAACTGAGCCTTGTAGTTAGTCCATAGCAACAGTCTTGTTAGAACAGAGATTTTTCCAGTGCAACAATCCCTGTCTGCTCATCAGGTGGTCAGATTCATGGAGCTTCCTTTTCTAATCAGCCCCAGCCCGCACTGGCTTTTCCAAAGACAGTGAAGGCAATTAGTTTAAAAAGCATTACTTGACATTTAACTTTGCTCTCCCCCCCATCCTTTCCATGAGCCAGTGAATTGCTGACATTTATAGCAGACTCAGGTGGCTGAAGACTGTAATTTTCCTCAGACCGAGCTGGCATCAAAGGCCCAAATTCGCGAGCCAAATAACTCGACACTTGTTACAGAGCGAGTGATGAGAGGGGTCAGAGGTTAGATCTGCTCCACATAGAGACCAAATGCAATAACTGGGCTGAACTGAGGAATTTAAGGTCCAACCATCAAAATAAATGAGACAAAGCACTTAGACTAGAGAGGTTTGCAGCCTTCATGTAGGGTCTTTTCTGTAGGTTGAGGGGTGATAGCAGTGCCATGCTTTTGTGGTAATGACTTACATTTCAGCTGCACCCCTTTTAGCTAAGACATTACTAGTTTAACCCTCATGATAAGAGTCCAGTATAGAAGCTTTGGCAAAGTTCTCCACTGAATAGTGTCTTCTTCGTAAACACGTATGACATCAAACAGACAACTCCATTAGACAAAGCTGTATTGGGCAGGTCTTCCTAACATGTATTAAACCTTAAGCCTGTCCTTATTAAAAATATGCCCATGTAGGTTCATAGTTCCAAGGCTTATCATGACCCATATTAACATCTATTATTATGCAGTGACCTTTAGTGACTGCAGTAACTATGATGTGAGCAGAGTCAGATGCCTGGTGATGTAGTTTAAAGAGCAAGAAAGTCTGTGATTGTGGTTCCCACTGTTCATCCTAAATACACTAGACAAGGAGGAGGTGGTAACACTTTGTTATTTCCAACTTTTGTGAAATGGAAATTAATATCATTTTGTATTCTTTTTCTACATTTTAAGTAAAACAGCATAAACAGAATACAGCGGAAGTTGGTATACCCAGTTGCAGCCCCAGAGCCAAGCCCCTTGCGTTCCAAATCCCCATGTGTATTTTGACAAGTTACACATTCTTTCTCTAAGTTTGCCAATGTTGACACTAATACTTTATGAAGTCCTGCATTAACTAATTAAATGATCTTTTATTTGAAGCATAAGTCAATGTGTGAGTTAACGTATGACTCATCTTTAACTAAGTGTATGACAAACACACTTCTTACACTTCTTATTAGTAATAAGTATTTTTAGAAAACAGCATTCTGAAACTGTGTACATAGGGACACATTATGAACTATTAAGTGAAATATATTTATTCACCCTTGTGCTGGGATATTATGATGAAGAAAAGAGATGTTTACTCGTAAACATGCAATTAAACCTACAAAACACTGAAGAGACGTAAACAAACCAGTGGCTCTATGCTGGATCATGGGCAACAATTGCCATGTACAAGTACGGCAGTGTTTCCCAAAACTTTCATTTTTGCTGTCCTAAAAAGAATGACAAAACAGAGTTTTCAAAATTCTCCACATAGGATGCCGCTCTTGAAAACCTTCATTTTTGGTGAACTAAAAATCTGTTTACGTGTGGACAGAAGGCCAGAGAGATAACTATGATTTCAAATTAATCCATATACATGTGGACGAGGCATTATACTATTTGATAATTAACATAGCATACTTGTAGCCTATGTGGCATTTTGTTTTCTAAGGAAGTTTAGTATAGCATTATGTGCAAACAAGCAGTCACTCCACAGAAAGATCAGATCCTACTTTTTAATTCAGAAAGCAAACCAAAAGAGTTACATACTTCTTGTATCATCCCCAAGATGTATTCTATGCATAAATATTGTTGATACAAAGCCAATAAATGTCTATTCTAGCTAAAGGTTTCCTGCAGATCAAGGTAAAAATAGGCAAGCCTCCTTTCACAGTTATTTTTGGCACATTAGGTGGATGTGCATGCGAGCTGTCTAAAAGCTTGAATCTGTTAACAAGCATGCCAAAATAAAAATTAAGCTGTCCTCACCTGACATGCATCCAGCATGCAACCAGTGTGAAAAGGTGTTAGGTTGTTAAATAAAGGGGGCTCAAAAAACGATCACAGTATATTCAATAGGATGCAGACCAAATAGACTACAGCTATTAATTTCCAATTCAACCTTATTAATGTAATGCATCCCACTCTTAATACCTCAGCGAGAACTACAACTTCACTTATTTTCCATAGAAATGACACTACCAGAATTACGCTTTGAAGTGTGGATTCCTGAATTAAACAACATATTTTATATTAAATGGGGTCATCAACACATTGAAAATATCGATGAATAGTGATAAGTATCAATGAATAGTGATAAATACAAATACATAAGTACTCGCTGTTTACCCAAAGAGGCCTTTATATACATTTTTGGGACCTAACAAGTTATTGCTCTTCACTTGCTAATAAACATCATTTCTTATAATTTTTGCTAATAGATTCATTCAGATGAAAGGCAAACCAAAGTGCAGAGCCAGTAACAAGAGCCATGCCTCTGTCTCTTCAAACAAA
Source organism: Notolabrus celidotus (assembly GCF_009762535.1). NCBI lineage: Eukaryota > Metazoa > Chordata > Actinopteri > Labriformes > Labridae > Notolabrus > Notolabrus celidotus. Next base: position 22,329,379 of record NC_048278.1, on the reverse strand, counting down.
CTTTGTTTCCGTAATGATCATTAGGAGCTATGTGATTAACAAAGGTCAAGAGCAAAACCTTGAACTTTCCCTGTGAAGTTGCTACTTCAAAACTTTGGTGAAGATAAAAAAACTATAGGTCTTTTACAGCTAATTATAAAACAGAGACATTATCCAGTGCTTTAAAAAGTTCAAAAAATTAGGTCTTATACTTCAACCTTGCCAGACGGTGATGACTAATTCCTGTCCAGTATTTACATAACTTATTTGTTTTGAAGCTTTTAAGGTCATGAGTTTGTCATAATTAGGTGAACGTCTGACTTTACTGATAGGTGGGCACCCTGTAGCTGTGAGCAAGGAGGCTCAAGGCACGCCTCAAATCCGTCATCTGTCATTGCACTTATGCCAAACGTGCTAAATATAGTCGCAAAAACACTGACCACAATCAGTTTCAGGTTTGATAAACCACATGCAGGTGCTAAATGATTACATTTGCATCTTCGCCTCTCAGTATTTTGCACGTTCTGATAATCTACATTATATTCTGCATATTCATGAAGGTAAACATGCTAAATGGATTGCGCATGCTATTTTGCTCATTTGACAGACGCAATCCTGGGGTTCACCCGGTTAGTACATCAGCTTTGCACACGCTATCAAGTTTGCACGTGTTTTTATACACGCAAACCTTTAGCAGATCCGGCCCTTAGTGTGCAATGTGCATATCACAAGGATCAATACAGATGTACACACATAATAAACAAAGAATGCAGGTAAATAAATTTAGTTTTTCCTAACTCCCGAGACTTTTTAGGATAAAGATATTGGAGTGCCTGTACACCCACATTAACATGTGGTCTGTGCTTTTTCAGGAAAATATATCAAACGATCAAAATTTGCAATGCCGTCGTTAACGAACTGACAGCTGATCCAGCTGTGAAATCTGTAGAAATAGACTCTGCTTCAGATGACGCTTCAGAGGAAAGAGCATCTTGTTTCTTTCAAAAAACCTATTCCCTTGTGTCCTCCCTCCTCACAACTTTGCCTTGCATTTCTATCCTTACATGAGAGGTAACATCCAAGGAAAAGATGAAAGAGAACAGGGGGCATCAATGAAGAAACTGACTTAGCGGTAGGATTTAATATCCAACTTTGTTTACCTAACAGGTGTTGGGGAGTGTTTAAAAAAAATAGGTCATGAGTCAGCTTTATTATATTGTATGCACTACAATTTGATGGCAGAGATACACTTGCTGCCTGCAGTAAGGTGACCTAAGCCGAGATTTATTTACTTTGGCGCTTACTTTCATAAATATTCCACTTATTCTGGAAAGAGGTAAGGTAAACAAAATCTCTCCAAGCCAGAGCCCTCCCTGACCTTGGTTGCTTTTATTCATATCATCCTGATATTTATTCAGGATTCACTTTTTGAGATGTATTTTGAGCTTGACCTTCATTCTTCAACATTGATTTTTATGTCTTGATATTCAGAGAAATTAGTTTCTAAAACTTGACAAATACTTGCAGTGGTTGAGACAGCATGTAGGTTTTGCGTGAAAGATAATAAACTTACAAATATACAAATGTTTCCTCAATCAGTTAACAACAACTATTTTCTCTCTTACTGTGGCTGCACTTATGATCAGCATTGCTTTTAGATATACCTGCTATTGTGAGCATGCTTACATGTTTATGTTCATGCTTATATCCAAATGTTAGACAAGTGTGCTCCCATTCCCCTATCTTGGCTTAGTGGCTTTCATGTCAGCATTTGGTAACACGCACTAAAAGATGATTAAGTTAATTGACATGCTTTTATTAAAATGTCTGCTAAAATATAACAGGCATCAATTTATTGATCTGATAATTTAGCTAGATTAAAAGTATATTCAAAACCCCTTTAGTTGTCTTAAATGTCTAAACTAAATTCCAAGGCATCCAATATTTGTTTGAATTAGTCTTTCAGAGGTCACCAAAGTCAAATGATTTAACCTACGGAGAATACAAATGTCTGTACATATTTCAGCACAATTTTTAACATAGTAATGTGGATATTTCAGTCTGGATTAAAGTGTTGGAACAGTGCTTTTTATATATCCCAAAAATAGTAAATTTCTAATTAAGATTGCTTACTTATTGTTGTAATTTTTTGCACAGTGTTTAAGCCTTTTTGTTTTGTAGTATCACTCAGCATGTTTCCCAACATCCAAGCTTTCATGTTACAGAGTGTGAAGGTTTATTACAGCCTTTTAATGATGTATTTAGCTTTGATTTTACAGGGAGCATCTGATTGTCTGACCTGCTCAGCCAAGAGATAGTGAGTGCATTGTGTCCTATAATTAGTGTTTCTTTTGCATGTTAAAGTGAGGGAAAAATCCCTGATGGCCAGGAGACAGCCAATTAACTTCCTCCTCTCCTTTCTTGTATGGCATACTGAGCTTCTGAGGGAATAACTAAACCCATCTCTCTCCTGATATGAAAATAGTCAAGTGTGTCTAACACTATCTTTTACCCCACTACATTTCAATCATTTTTGTGCACCATCATGGCAAATCACAGGCAAAAGTAGCTTTGTATTCTGTTTGAAGTCTTAGTTTTTGGGCAGATCACAGTTTTTTCAAAACCTCTTTTACCTTCTGTTCACTTGATTTTGGAAGGAAAATATAATGCAAAGTGAAACAGATGAGACGATGAAGAATTAAAGGCTTTCTAATACTGGGTATGTGACACTAATGTGTAAATATGATCAAAGAAAGCAGCAAAGAAGAAAAACACTAATACATACCATGTCTTGAATATCCAATTAGACCAATGCAATTAATTTCACAAATGAGCAAAATATGAAATGCAATTGTATTCCACAAATGCTCAGTGAAGTGCCTCCACAAATCCACAAGGCAACAATAAATGAGGTGTTAAGAACAAATGATACCCCTTGAGACCAATCAGCATCACATTTGTCACCTGAATTGAAAGTGTCCATGCTGTGAGTTATTCAGCAAGATTTATTTACTGATATCTCAGCTTACACACCAAGAGAAGTGCAGTATTTTGGTCCCTGCGTTGCAGTGTTGTCAGCATTGCAGTGCAGTAATAACATGTTTTATACCCCCTGGTTTTGGAAAAATCAGCACTAATGACACACAAAGGGCCAAGAACAAACAGGAGAACAGAGTGATGGGGAATGTTTTGATGTTTTTTGCAGTCCTATGTATTTTAATATGTAAAACTTACCAAGGGACTGATTTAAGGGAAAAACTCAAGAATGGGATTATGATTAACTACAGGGTTTTAAATGTTTTCTTTATACTACACATTACTTTTAAATCATATCAATAAAATATTCTGAAAATAATTTTTTTCCTGTTCAAAAGCTAATTGGAAGCTTTTTCAGAGTAAGTACAATGTTACAATGCCGTCATCTGGTCTGAGAAGATTGAGGTAGCTAAACAGTAAAAAAAAAACAGTTAGAACATGCACCCCATGCTTTAATCCCCAAAGTGGGCCAGATTCTATTTAATCTGCGGTACTATCCACTGTTTTATCATCTTGATAAAGGCACAAACAGTCCAGGAAATATCTGTTTTAAAGGGCCGCTATAAATGGTCATCACATTTCTAGGTTGCATGAGCTCATCCATACTGTTGCAACATGATATGAATTAACATGGGTCTGTGAGCAGCCGTGTTTATTCAGCCAACATGTAAACTTTAGATCAATGTGCTGGAGAGCCGTGGCCACATCCACTTCCTGAGGGGGCGTGGTCAGAGAGAAAACAGCTTGTACTGAGCAAGGCTGAAAAAGAGGGTTTACAGGCATGCCAAAATCTGATTTCAAAGTGTTTTTTTGAGCATAAACTTTAAATACATGTTTTGGGGACCTCTTAGACCAAGATATATTGATTAAAAAGAGCGTAATATGTCCCCTTTAAAACTGTAACTTTGAATTATTTCTGTTCAGATTCAAACCAAATCACACGTTTCTTTATATAGCTTTAAACACTCATTTTGATTATACCTTACATACTCTATTGTTTCAATGAAGTTACCATTAAATGTAATTGCATGTAGGAATCAAAAAGCCATTAACCGTCTTACCTTTCCCCTGATAGGTTTGTTAAATTGCTGAATTTTGTGCTTCAGATCAGGAGGTGTGATGCCACCACAGGGACAAAGCCCACCTGTAGTTTTTTTTTTTCCCCCACCTCACCACAGTGCTTCCTCCTATCATTTTTCCAACCTCCTGCCAACAGTTTTCATCAACAAAGGAAAGCCTGGTGGACAGGAGGCCTGAGGTTATCTGCATCTCATCTTTTAACTTTTTCAAAGATAAAATATCTGTCAGTGACAGTTTTATCATGCATGCTGCTATGTAAGTGTTTAATTGAGAGTGCTCTACCAATTTGTTGATACATCAAATGGATGGTTGACCAGACCAGTCTGACATCTTACTTTGAGTTTACAACTTTTCATTCTCTCTTTTGTCCCCACAGTAGCACCTTCACTACATATCACCTTTTCTTATTCGTGTGTAATACAATGCATGTCATCTGTATGGACTCCCACACAGTATTATTCAGCATATGAATTTTTGGAAACAGCCCTGTCAGCTGTCAGCGACAACAGAACTGGCAATGAATGAAGTCAAAAAATAATTTTCTGCTTTAAAGTCCTCCCTCATTGCTTCAACACGCCTGTAATACTCCCTTCAAGCCTTGGGACACTTTTAACATGTAGTGTTTTTGATTTTGTTGGCAGGAGAGGGGAAGATGTTAAATTGAGGCATCTTCAACTTTACATCCACTGTTCAGGGGAAATTCAAATGTACTCAGATAAAAGGAGCCGACTTCGGAATATATTTTCATGTCCTGAGGATAATTCATGGACTGTAGTGGGAGTGGTCCGCTATATCTGAGTTAAATTGCAGTTAAGTGAAAGAGAGTAACGTTTGGCGTGCTGGTGGATATTTTACAGGCATTCAAATGAGGCTTAATCAAACTGAAAGTGACACTCTCACAAAGCCTTTGTGCAGCTGCTCTTTCCTCATTTTACATATTGAGGTTCACAAAGCAGGAGGCAATTTTCACTGTAGTGGAGGAGGTAATTTCAGGCTGTTACAGAGAGCTTCAAGACAGCCTCCGGGCTAACTGACTCTACCCTCTGACTCTGCCTTACTGTATCATTTTATAGATTTTTAAGATACAATTATTGTTTGTATTGTCTGGGAGAGAAAATTGATATACATAGATTCAAATTTTGCCTCATCTTTTGTAAATAAGCCATAATTTAACACCGCACACTGTGATGTAAATTGGACCTGGTAATGGGAGAGAAATCCAAGGTTGGTCCTTCTAATGTCGATGATGATGATTCATTTGAATAAGCCGTGATACAAATCCTTTGCTTTGCCCTTGAAGAAAGTGTTTCCATTCACTCAGCGCTTGTTTCAGGCGTCCAGTAGATGAAATGTAACCTTTATTTTGCATTGTAATTACAGAGGCACCCCTCTAAGCCAATAATATACTATAATCTTAGTGCTGATGCTTTCCAGAGCACATCCTTGCTTTGCGTTTACCTCATAGTTTAGCATCTCAAGGTGACAAATGATTGAGTTCAGCCTCATTCCTTAGTGACTAATAACTTACAGTTACTGCAGCAACCTGCCCACACACATCTGTGTGTTCCTGTGAATGTGTCTCATTTTCTCCAACACACACAGAGAACACATTTGGACAGCTCCCTTGTTTATAGTTTGCAAGTCTCCTAAGCATTTCTCCTCATCAAACACTTAGCTCCCATTTATTTACTGTTTTCCTGTCATGGTCTGACACCCACAAGCTGTTATGAGCACCTTGTTCTCTTGTTACACAGTTAAGTTTATGAGCCTAAAATACAATGAAGTTAAAACCCAACACATAGATAATAGCTGTAGTGAATTATTGAGTTCTGATCTTAATCTTTTAATATTTTTGTGACTTTTCATGTCTTAAACCGGTGTAGTTTGCTAATTAAAACTTGAGTGGGATGCAACATCAAAGGGTTTTTTCCAATAAAATATGACCTACCCTGTGGCATTTGGTGATATATTCCCATCAGCAGCAGAAGCTTTATTCTTTTCTCAGAAGTATTTTTAAGGTAACTGTGAATATTCCCAATGAGGGCTGCAATCACATTTTTTTCTCAGTGATTAATACAGTGATTTTTTTCGATGTTACTGGTTTTGAAAATGCCACCAGAAATACTTTGAGTGTAATTCAATGGATACTTGTGAAGTAAGTTGAAAAAATCTCAGTTTGGCAGTTATTCTCAAATGATGTATGATCGAAAAATGTTGCTTGGTAATTTTCTTTAAAGATTATTCAACAAATTGTTTAAAAATGTTGTCTTAACAAAATGTTATAATAACAATAGAAAAGACCTGGCCTTATATTTAATTTAATTTCATTAAATTAAATGTAAAAAAAGTTAATTAATCCATCCATCTTCCTCCGCTTATCTGGGTCACGGGGGTAGCAGTCTCAGCAGGGAAGCCCAGGCAATCCTCTCCCCGGCCAATTCCACCAGCTCTTCAGGGAGGATACCGAGGCTTTCCCAGGCCAGCTGAGAGATATAATCTGGCCAGCGTGTCCTGGTCCTGGTCCTTCCCGTGGCCTCTTCCCAGATGGACATGCCCGAAACACCTCCCAGGGAGACGTCCGGGAGGCATCCTGACCAGATGCCCAAACCACCTCATCTGGCTCCTCTCGATTTGAAGGAGCAGTGGCTCTACTTTGAGCCTCTCCTGGATTGTCTGAGCTCCTGACCCCATCTCTAATGCTGAGCCCAGCCACCTTGTGGAGAAAGCTCATTTCGGCCGCTTGTATTCACAATCTTGTTCTTTCGGTCAGAACCCACGGCTCCTGACCATAGGTGAGGGATTGAACGTAGCTTGACCGGTAAATTTAGAGCCTTGCCTTCTGGCTCAGAGGTCACAGCTTGATGACGCCAATAGGATCACATCATCTGCAAAGAGTAGAGATGGAATCCTAACATCACTGAACTGGACACCCTCTGCAACTTGGCTCCGCCTAGAATTTCTGTCCATAAATGTTGTGAACAGAACCAGTGACAAAGGGCAGCCCTGACAAAGTCCAACTCCAACAGGAAAAAATTTGACTCAGTGCCAGCAACGCAAACCAAACTCTGGCTCAAATAATACAGAGATTGAATGGCTGGTAGCAACAGGCCGTCCACTCCATATTCCCAAAGCATCCCCCACAGGATACCTTGGGGGACACAGTCATAAGCCTTTTCCAAGTCCACAAAGCACATGTGGACTGGTTGGGCAAACTCCCATGTCCCCTCCAGCACCCTTGGTGTGATAAGTTGACAGCTCTGCAGATCAGCTGATACGACTACAAAATCGATCAGTGATCTGCGACCTGGGGTGTACTGGGGCCACGTGCACTTAGGAACACCCTTCTGTCCAGAAACTGAACACTGCTCGAGTTGAGATCAGGCAGGCCGTTCTTCCCAATTACACCCCTCCAGGTTATGCTGAGTGTTGAAGTCCTCCAGTAGGACAATGGAGTCCCTAGTAGGGTTGCCTTCCAGCACCCGTCCCAAGGACTCCAAAAAGGGTGGGTACTCTGCACTGCTGTTTGGTGCATAAGCACAAACAACAGTCAGGACCCGTTCCCCTACCTGAAGGCGCAGGGAAACAACCCTTTCATCCATCAGGGATAACTCCAACTCACAGGCAGAGAGCTGGGGAGCTATGAGCAAGCCCAAACCTTCCCTCCGCCTCTCACCTGGCACAACTAGAAGAGTGTCCAACCCCTCTCAAGAAGGATAGTTCCAGAACCCGGGATTTGCATAGAGGTGAGCCCGACCATATCTAGCCGGTATCTGTCATCCTACGAAATTCAATTTTTTCACTCGTGTTATATTTTGGTCATGCTACACGCACAGTTTTTGGTAGATACATACAATGCACACACATGCAGTGGACATGCACTTAGGGAGAGAGGTCAGAGTGAGGATGCTGCCATCAACCAGCGCACCCCAAGCCGTCGGGGGTTCGGTGCCTTGCTCAAGGGCACCTTGGCAGGGCCCAGACAAGTGAACCAACCCCTCTCCAGCCACCAGTCCACTTGCCAAACTTCGTCCATACTGGGACTCGACCGGCGACCGTTCGGTTCCCAAGTCAAGTCCCTATGGACTGTACTACTGCCGCCCCCAATTGATCAATGACCCAAAAGCCAGTTTCCGTTAGTGGGGATCGGACCGCCAAGGCCCCTGCCTTTGGCTGCTGCCCAATCCTCACTGCACCGACCCCTGTGGCTCCAGGGTGAGGCTCAAGGCTGATTTATACTTCTGCGTCGAATCGACGGCGTAGCCTACGCCGTAGGTCCGCGTAGCTCCCGTACCTACGCAGAGGCCTACGCACGTAGCTGACGTGCACCTCCTCCAAAATGTAACTACGCGTAGAGCCGACGCGGACCGCAAGCTCTGTGATTGGTCCGCTCGACGGCTTGGTCTTTCCCGCATTCACAGCACTTCCGGGATCCCGGACATCGGCCACACATCGGCCGTGTATTTCATCTCCTCCTCTCTATTCTTCATGTAATCATGTCTGTATGATAAACAGCAACATGTATCAGCTGTAGATTAACTTAACACGCTCTGAATCGATGTGGAAAAGTAAACAGAGATCGTAGCAGGACCGGAAGCAGGCGACCGGCTATCAGAGAGACCGCACTGCCCTCAAGCGTTTCGGAGGAGAATTGCTGCGCGACATGGACACATCGACGCAGAAGTATGTGGGCTCATGTCCGCGTCAGCCCCTGCTGCGTAGGGGCGACGCAGAAGTATAAATCAGCCTTTAGGTGGCCCTCCTCTAGACAGGGTACACTCTTTTGTGGTGTTTTTCTTTATCAGGGGTCTCGGGTCACACGTTGTCTGACCCCTCACCTAGGACCAGTTTGCCTTGGGAGACCCTACCAGGGGCAATGCCCATACCCAGGATCATTAGAGCACTTAAACCCCTCCACCACGTTAAGGTGGCGACTCATGGAGGAGGAAAGTACATTTAATTCAATTAACTTGCATTAAACTACATGTAGTAAAATAAAATAAAATTTGATTTAATTCAATTTCATCTCAATATATGTTAATTAATTTATGTTTATTTATTCATTCATATTCATTTTAATTTAATACAATTTAATTGGGTTGGTGGGGTCATCTATTGGAGTGTAACCCTTTTTATGTATTTATTCATTAATAAAATAAATAAATAAATAATAATAATTCACTTAAAAATTGTAATATATATGCTGTTCTTAAAGCATTAATTTATTGCATTATATCTGATAGCTATTAGTCAACATAATCATTTCATGTTCTCATCATTTCAATGTATCTAGTGAACAACAGATTGTTGGTTCTGAAATGACTTTCAAATGCAGAACCACTACCCAGACTTGAAAATGTCACTGCACAAAAAAGGAGAATTTGAAAGGGAACACAGAAAAAAGGTAAGAAATGTTTGTGGAGAAAGAAATCTAGAGAGTTAATATTTCGAGTTGTCTTGCAAAGAAAAACAAAACAAGCATTATGTTTGTTTTTTTGTGGGTCACTGCTTTGCCTATGCATAAAGGTTACATTTCTGTTTTCATACGAGTGAATGTGAACCTGCAGTCTATGATCCCGTGTGTATGTGTGTGTGTGTGTGTGTGTGTGTGTGTGTGTGAGCAGCTTCTTGTGCTCAAAAATCCTCACATCAGCATTCACCTGCAAAGCGCTTATGTGGCAGAAAGAGTGCTGTGAGCGAGCCTCTAGAGTGACAGAAGGTGAATTAGAGAGTGATTAGAGGTGAATTCTAATTCTTACTCCCATGTGTCTACCTGTCATCTGTAGGACAGGGCATTTGCAAACTAACGAGAGAAGTGCTAGACAAGGTGCAGCAAAGACACACACACACACACACACACACACACACACACACACACACACACACACACACACACACACACACTGCTCGACAATAGCTGTCCAAGAACAAAAGCATGAGGTTGGAGGATGTCTTTACTAACAAAAACACCCACACTCTATGTTAATTGCTCTCATGGCACAAGTGTGTGATGTGGAGCAGTACATTATAAGATTAGCTGTATGACTTGTTTCCTTTAATGTGTAATACTGCTGGAGAGCTCGGTGACATTGTAGACTTTAAGAAAAATACTGATGTAAAGGCCATTGTCTTCCAGACAGTGTTTGACCTTTGTGTCTGTGCTGGCAGGCATTACACAAACAGATGCATACAAATAGACAGCCCGTTGTCATCCTCAGGTTGTCAAATGCAGACGCTTGTCACCCTCAGAGCCTCATACAGACACATAAGGTACCCTTCAGACTCTGTATGAGACACACTGGCCTATCAACAAACTGTGATGTAAACTTGACTTTGGCAATGTCAGCAATCAAGGAAACTTCTCCCAGACCCTTCCGGTCTGCTTGCAGTGGAGGGGCCAAATAATACGCAGCCTAAATGTCGGTGTGGGATTGTGGGTATTCCACACAAAATACTAAATTCTTGTAAGTCTGGCACTTATAATGCTGGAAAATTCCGCACATATGTAGAATATATTTAAATAAAGAACCCTATATTACACTCAGCCAAAGTGCAAATGGTTGTGTTCTGGACACTAGTTATGTCACAAAAAGTAGAGCAAGACAACTCGTGCCTAATCTTATAAATGTGCCAAGCATCGGCTTGTTGTCTCATAATCCCAGTTTGAGAGAATACTGCCATCTGTCAATTAACTTCTCTCTCAGCTGCTTAGTGACTGTATTGAGCTAAAAATCACTAGCTTAAGCTAATGAACTTGCGCTATTGTGCCAGCAATGATGCAAGTTAACAGTAGAGTACAGTTGGGCTAGCATAAACACAACACAGTAACTGAGTTGTTTGATTACCATTCATGAGGTAATTTGCTTGTGATTACAAAAGTTGGCTCAACTAAAATTACTGCAGCTAACTAGAGTTGAGTGCTGTTGAGTTTTCTTTACAGGAAGTTGTTTGAGATGTGACTTCATTGTTTGATGTTAGACTGATTCAGTGATAGCTGTAAGACATCTCCCAAACACAGAGCATTGGGAACCTTGATTTATTGCTCCCAAACGTTGTATTAAATATTGTTATATGATACAACAAATGCAGCATAAATCCTAAAACAGTTATCAGATATTCATGATAACTATGGCCAGTCATGGCAATCAGACAATAAAAACATTACAAAGATGATTCAGTGAAAACTGTGATGTAGAAAACCAGATTTCATTGTTTATTATTCAGTTAGGTGTGTGCAACAGGTAAACAGATCTGAGCTTGGCATTATTATTATATTGTGTCATTCTCCACAATGGGTTGATATTGTGATACCTATAAGGTAGGTACAAAGTAGGACATATTACTAGTTAACTTTTCTCGACAACCTTTGAATTGATTTATGGATGTTCCTGTATGTTGTATTCTGCTCGTCATTAAACGACGTGATTATCACCTTTGAAAAAGCAGTTTCTTTATTTTTCTTCTAATCCAACCACTGGCACAAATGTTGTTCCTGGTGAAAAGTTACTGCTCTGACAGGCCTTGTTAGCCATCCAATTGATATGCTCCAGCACTTAATCCTAATCACAGCTTTGCAAGAACATAATTGATGGACATGTTTGTTCACATGTCAATTCCTCAATATTATTAATGGCACCCAGTGATGCATGCCATTGGCTTGTGTGGCTCAGTGACTCGAGGACATTACTGAATAAATGGTTGGCCTGATGCAGTGCCATTTAAAAGGTGTGTTTGCAGGAGTGTTTATATTTGTGATTGATCCTAATGTGCTAACTGATTTGCTCACTAAAAGTAGCTCCATTGTTCAACATGTTTAAGTGTCATCTCAATTACTTCAGGCAACTGGAGAACTGAGAGTTTTCCTTCTTTATTTTCTATGATATAACAGTTTGAAACAAAAATATCAATAGATAAATATCGCGTGTCATTATGTTTAAGAAAGACAATTAGCTGTTTTAAATCATTCATCCATTCGGTAGTTTGATACCCTATTTTCTTCAAATTAAGCAGCACCCCTCCTTCAAACACACGGATAAGCACGTACGTGATATTTAGGAAAACAACACATTTCTCAATACATTTTGCTCACTAACTAACTTGTGTGGTTGAAAATACAAAGCTCCTAACCTCAAGCAGCATGCAAAATGTGAGTTCAGATCAATCTGCGGGCATGAATTGTTTGTTTTGTATGACAAACTTACTGACATTAGAAGGGAACTGAGCTCAGTGCCACTTCCTGTGACTCCTACCCCATGCTGTATAAGTGCTACACAACAGCACACTGTGAAGATTTGTGTTCCAAGCCAAGCACCAAAGACATCCCATGTTACACCAACATGTAACAGGCATTACAAAACGCACATCTCTGTGTGGTTGCAGAAACAATGAACAGTGCAAAAGTTATCTTGACTGTTGGGTATTTCAAGTAGGGCTGGAAACGTGTGTGTAGTGCTGGCTTCTAATTTTGGGGTTTGAAGTGGGTCAAGTTTGTGTGTCTCTTGTTCCTTTGGATTAAGCTATGTCCTATGACTTAGTAACATTTTAGGGTGGACAATACGATCTAGAGGTACTGTGTGTTAGCTCAAACACTTTAGCACTGGTGTATTATAGAAGAGTGTCACTAGGGTGCCATTGGCCTAGCGGTCTAAGCATGTGCCCAATGTCCAGAGGCTATAGCACTTGTCGCAGAGGTCTTAGGTTCGATTCCAGCCTTGACCACTTAATGTAACTCCCCCACATTTCCTGTGTCTGTTCAGCTGTCCTGTCCATTAAGGGCAAAAGTACCCAGAAATATAACTTAAAAATAAATAAAGAAAATAAAAAAAGAGTGTCTCTCTCAGTCGAATTAAAGCAACAAAATGTCATTTAAGTAAGTCCCCCTAAGGATGTATCTGGAAGTCTGAGTAACAATCTTATTTAGGGCGTATAATTGTTATGTAGTAAAGAAGTAGATACAGAATTTGCTGTAGCTCAGTGGTAAATGCATTGCACAAATCAATGACTGGACGAGCCAGAACTTTCTTCAGTTAAACAAAGAAAAAAACTGAAATGATTGTTTTTGGAGCCAAGGAAGAAAGGTTAATGGTTACTGCTCAGCTCCAATCTGCACAGATGAAATGTTCAAACCAAGCCAGAAACCTTGCTGTAGTCTTAGACTCAAACCTTAATTTCAGCAGCCACATTAAGACAATTACAAAGTCAGCCTGTCACCTTACGAATATATCAAGGATTAAAGGACTTATGTCTCAGATAGGATGCAGAAAAACTTGTCAATGCATTTATCTTTAGCAGACTAGACTACTGTAACGTTGTCTTTACAGGACTCCCTAAAAAGTCCATCAGACGGCTGCAGCTCATACAGAATTCTGCTGCTCGAGTCCTAACAAGGACCAAAAAAGTAGACCACATCACTCCAGTTCTTAGATCCCTACACTGGCTTCCTGTCTGTCAGAGAATATACTTTACAATCCTGCTGATGGTTTATAAAGCACTGAATGGTTTAGGCCCAATATACATTGCTGATCTGCTACTACTTTATGAACCACCTCGACCTCTGAGGTCATCAGGTACTGGTCTGCTTTCAGTCCCGAGAGTCAGAACGAAACATGGTGAAGAAGCGTTTAGTCATTATGAACCACATATCTGGAACAAACTCCCTGAAAGCTGTAGGTCCGCTCCAACTCTCACCTCTTTTAAATCAAAGATTAAGACTTTTTTATTTGCCACTGTCTTCCTATCTTAGCTTATTTTAACTCACTTTAATTTAAAATTTTAATGTAATTTTTTAATATATTTCTAATTTTCCTTTTCTTTTCAGTTTTATTGTATTTGTCATTCTTTCTTTTTTTTTTTTTTAAAGTTATATTTTTGGCCTTTTTGCCTTTTATTTGATACGACAGCTGAAGAGAGACAGGAAGTATGGGGAGTAGAGAGTGGGGGAAGACATGCAGGAAATGGTCAACCAGCCGGGAATCGAACCGGTGACCCCTGCGACGAGGACTGTAGCCTCTGTATGTGGGGTGCTTAGACCACTAGGCCACCAGCGCCCCACGTATTTGTCATTTTAATTATGTTATTTTATGCCTGTCTGAATGTCTCCAATGCTTTTAATGTTTTATTGCCTTGCCTTGCCTTGCCTTGCCTTGCCTTGCCTTGCCTTGCCTTGCCTTGCCTTGCCTTGCCTTGAATCGGTTGTTTCTCAATCTGAAGTTCGGGTTCAATCCCCGGTCACGCTGTCCCCATTCCGAAGTGTCCTTGGGCAAGACACTTGACCCTGAACTGTCCCCAGTGGCTGTGCTATCGATGTGTGAATGGGATTACTTAATACTGATGGACTCTACATAGCAGCCTCTGCCATCAGTGTATGATTTTGACATACTGTAAAGCACTTTGAGTGGTCAGAAGACTAGAGATAACGCTATACAGTCCATTTACCATTTTACCATTATTACCATTATAAAAGTTTCCGTCCTTGTATGGAGGAGAGCAGGGTGCTTGGTTGGGTCAACAGTAAACCAGACTTTTATACAAGAGATCAGTTTGTTTGTCTTTCTAAATAGTCAACATAGGTTGACTCTGACCAAATATATATAACTAACCACGTCAATGAAAAGCCTTGTCACCAAAAGTATTCTATATTTCTAAAGCCACATTATGATCCTTTCCTGAATCCAACCAGGTTGGTTTTGCACCTGTGTCTTGTGCCTGTACAATACCCTCACATTATAAAACAGATTTTTTTTCAGTAGAGAATGAGAACACTTTTAAAAATGACATCCTGTCGCAGTGGTGTCAGGTCAAAAAACAGTGTTACATGTAGGAGGAACCTTGTGTGCGTCTGTAAGCCTTTAGAAGTACTAAAGATGATAGTGTAGTTTGTGATTCATATTGGAATCTTTTAAAACTCCCTTCCTTAGAGCTAGTTTGACTCACAGGATGTTGACATTGGCTGCCTGTTCCAGATGGAATCATCCTCCCCTTCTGCTATCTGTGTGTTGACGTTTTCACAATCCCTGTAACTATGTAAAACAACAAAAAGCCTCAGAGCGAGCAGCCTTCACACTGAAAATGTCAAGGTTTGATGAAAATTTGGATCATGCAAGCAGACAGGCTTCGGGTCTTCTTTCCTTCAAGACATATCGCTTAATGTTTTCTGTGGAATATTCTTTTATGAAAAATTAGCCATTTTAATGCCTGGCCTCACCTCCCCGAGTGCAGATATACATGAAAACAATTCCCAACACTATTTCGCAAGAGGTTGTGTACAAAACTTATGGTAATTGAAGAACTGTGAAAGTTTTGATCAGGTTTTTCTTACAGAGCAGTGGGGGCATGTCTGGGTTATTCCAAACTACTTTTTGTACTTTTCAACCATAGCGCTACAGTGTTTTTCTCAAAGACACGAACATTAATTGAGGCTTTAGAGCACCTTTTTTCACCCCACTTCTCCAGGTTGCTTTATACCCTCAGTTATTGCTTTTTTTCCCACCATGCAACAGCAACAGCTGTTTCTTTTGTCATTATGGCTCCCACAGCTCTTATGTCCATTTCTCACCAAGACATGCTAAAAGCTTTAGTATTTTAACAAGGGTGCATTTTCTCCAGCTTCCATGTCTTGCTCATATAGACTGTAAATAGTAGCAGTGATAATAATGATGATGCAACTGCACTTAAAGAAAACCACCGGGTAACAAGATGTGTTTTTCATGTACTCCATGAAAGACAATCCTTGAGAAAGCCACCTCATCATCTTGGTTGTTTTTCTGTGTCCTTACTCAAACTCTCAAACAAAACTGTTTGTTCAAACTGTGATAATGTAGTACTGAAATGCCCAGAAAATGTGAGCATTAAATTAAGCTCCTTTCAGGGTTGTCAGCTTCACCATCTCTCTTCTGTCACCTTCAGGTCTCCAGGGACTGGTGTGCGGCGAGAGGCAGCGAGGACGTTGAGACTGAGATGGCTTTCATAAAAAAAAAGGTAAAATATGAGAGCATTAAAACACTGCACTTAATCTGTCCCTTCAAATTAGCTCCATTAATCATAATTAATTTGCTACATTATATTTCGCTACTTAATTACATGTGCTACAAAGGAATAATTGCCTTGAAGGATGCATATTGTGATCCATCATTCCTCTGGAGTGGTGCAGAATTTTCTCTGGTAATTAACAAAGGTGTGCTCATTTGGGAGGTGTTGACAGGCATAGACGTGAGGATGAAACTGAATGAACCTTTTAAAGACCTCTTTCTGACAAATTGGAAATGTAGTGTATGGCAAAACAGATATTTATTATGGAGGTTGACTAATTAGGGAGTACTTTAGGGATGTTTTTGTTGTAAGAGCTAATAAAGTTTGATATATTTTGACTTTTAGAACACTGCTTAAGATGAGATAGATCCTGAAATACAGTACTCACATGGCTTCTGTGCATTTGCAACAGTAAACGTCTGTTTTCAGAGGATAAGATTGTCAAGTGGGCACATTTTTTCTCAGCAATATTTCCCAGAATGTAAATAGGACAATATTACTCAGTGGCACCACAGCAGAGAACTGATATGTGGAAAATGAGCTCTTCAGCTGAGCTGTTGACAGTATAATCACTTTTTTTGGGAAAAGGTTTACAGTGAACACATGCAAGGACAGGAGAAAAGGGAGCGAAGGAAAAACTCACAGCGAGGTGATTTACAAGCAGGTGACAGTCATTTGTTTTTCTGCATGAGAATTATTAATGTGATACCTAGTGTGCGTCAGTCAGAGCTGTCACTCAAACAACATTGTTTATCCTAAAAAGTGGTAATCAGCATAGCCTTTTATAAGACAAAGTACACAATTGCACAATGCACTTGATGTCAGGTAAGCCACAAATATTTTTAAAGGTACAGTGTGAAGAAATGGGAATACTTATCTAGCAGTCAGATTCTAGATTAAAACGCTTTCCTGCTCACCCCTCCCATTGGCGAGGTGACATTGGCCTTCCTTTGAGGACAAGAAGCTCCTGTGGTGCATGATGAGCAGTATGATCCTCCATTTGTCAAGTTTTGACCATCAAAGACATCTATAAATACAAATTATTCTTCCACTCTCTTCTTCTCTGTCTTTCAACTGATGCATTTAGTGCAGCTAGTCATGACAATGCATATATTTCTAGTTTGTCCATTCTGTGCTGCAGTAGAAACATAGCAGTGCAAGATGGTGACCTCTGTGGAAGGGGATTGCCATCCTATGTAGATGTAAAAGAATCATTCTAAGTTAATAAAACAAAATTATTGTTATATTCAGGTGGTTGTATACTAATTTAAACATACTTTCAAATATTTCATTACATTTCTACCACATCTGTTCAGCTAAATGATGCTAAAAGTACACACTGTGAACCCATAGACCATCAAAATCTGAATCCACTAGGTTGCCTCATCAAAAAATGAAGAATCAAAAATCTGTGGATAGTTAAGTTGAAGAGAGTGATTCAAAAGCAAAACCCCCCCAAAAGAGAAAAACTGTTGGCGAACTTTAATTAATAATGTGATTCAGTGACCTGTGGGATAGTATTCAATAAGTGCACATTTAATTACAATCACTTTCACGTCTTAACATGTAAACAAAAAGGAGTCTAACCTAAACTTCCTTTAAGGTCAAATGTGTTGGAAGTTTACGCATCATTAGTCCTGTCATGTTGCCTGTAGATGTCAGTCAGATTTACAGACACAGCAGCAAAATTAAGGTTCAGTCTTAAGTGTTAATCGCTCTGAAGGGAGGAGATAATTAAAAAAAGAGATATAATCAGAGGAAAAGGTTCTCGTGCCCATAAAGTTTTCCTACATGGTGACGGTCAGCTATGCTGATATGAAACCATCAATCTTACCATACCTTAATCACCCATCAATTTAGCTGCTGCACTTGTTTTGAAATGAAAGGGACAATGTCAGAGTCCTCTACACAGAGTTCTCCATCAAACAGCCTGCTATAAATGATAAATCAATTAATGAATTGCCCTTTATTAACCTTCTGACGTGTGATTGATATTCACATCGATGATAAACGTGTCCTTGCGCTTCTCAGGACAAAGCTTATTCAACCTTGTTTCCAAGGTAACCAAAGACAATATATGGTTTTCATAGAATAGTTATTGTAATGGGTTGTTGGGAGTCTCCATCAACCCATTACAAAAGAAAATCATATCCTTTGTATTGTCAATCTATTTTTCTCCCTTGTAAACCAAAGTCTTTGTTACTAACTCTGGCACAAAAGTAACCCGCAGAGGTAAATTATTCTTTCACCTGCAAGTTACAGGGTGAGTGGACACGCTGATTAAATCAACATCACAATTTATAAACATGTCCCTGGCAACACAGACTGGGATGCTCTTTGTCCTAATAATTACTTATAATATACATTTGTTTTCCCAGACAAAACACTGTGCCTTGATTAGACAAAGAGGAGTAATAATGTTTTGTGTACTTAACATTGGAGACAGTAGCTTGAGTATGAGGGCAGTGAATAAAAATAAATAAGTGCAACGTTGAGTTTCATACAGGCACAGAACAAACACCTCATCAGTACCAGTGCTTCTGATGCGGGTGTTTTTAATGATTGTATTCCTTTAATTTCAAAATAAAAGCCAAAAGCTGCAATACATAACAAAGTCTCTTGCAGTCAAAGACTTAGTTATACTGTATGTTAATAAAAATAACATAAACTCACTTTCTACCTGTGTAAGTGTATTGACATCTAACACATCAATTGAATCAGGCAGTGTGATTAATTATATATGCTGCTTTAATAATACTGTTTAAATAACAATCATAATTTTGAGGTTATTCAACATTGTGAGAAACGTTTTGTAACTTACAGATATTATGGGGCCTCCAAGTTATTGCATTTTTACTAGCATCCAATAGGCTGTGCATACATATCAATACAATTAAGAATCACACTATTTTTTTTCCCATTATAGTATATTAATTATCCAGCTTCACACATTAAATCAATGTCTGGAAGACATTTCACGACCCCCCCATTTGTGTCTCACCACCCCCAAGGGGTGCTTTGGGAACCCCTGTTCTAGAGCAGGGGTTCCCAAAATTACATACAAACAGTATTTTATAATTTCTATTTTAACCATAGCAATAATAGAGAAGAATGATTTTTTTCTCTCTCTTGTTATTCATTCATTGAATTCAATATGTCTTTCTTCTATTAAAACTGTCCTTGTAATTCCCTCTTAACAATATTAAACATTATTAGTAACAACATTCTCAGAACCCATCAACAATCATCGTTTGACGATGATGGGTCTAGTGCCAACTATTCAGTAATTCCAGTAAAGCCAGCAGTTAGCATTTACATCCTTTTAGCCATGGCTTACTTTCCGGTGCAGCCTCACCATCTGCAACATCAACGTCATCATTTTTGTTCCCTTATATCCCTCAGAGTAGCAGCTGTTCATCTGTTGCAAGTAGATCTTAAGACAGTCAGTCACAGACACTACACAAAATTCTTGTCATTAACTCACAGGTTACAGGTCTAATTAAGTTGCCAAAATAACATCATGATAGAGTCA
Source organism: Notolabrus celidotus (assembly GCF_009762535.1). Lineage (NCBI taxonomy): Eukaryota > Metazoa > Chordata > Actinopteri > Labriformes > Labridae > Notolabrus > Notolabrus celidotus. Next base: position 22,309,728 of record NC_048278.1, on the reverse strand, counting down.
TGTAAAAAATGTAAATACAACATTTTTCAAATAGAAAAAACAACAACTTTTAAATTGTTTTTTTGTCTAACAGAAGTTGGATTGATCATTTATGATGCATTCCAGGGCGTTAGGAAATCTAAACTTTGCTTGAATTTTCCACAATGGCAGGCAGATCTCTTGCTCATGCTAAATTGTTAAATCTAGAACAGTTTGTTAGTTGCACTTGCAGGAAGATATATCTTTGTAGTGATAAGTAAACCGCCATCAGATTACCGCCAATGGGAACCTTAGATGTCCTGATGGCGGTGTGTGCTCTACCTGCTTTTGCTCTAAACACTCAGGGCCCGATCTACTAAAGGTTTGCGTGTATAAAAACACATGCAAACTTGATAGCGCGCGCGCGCAAAGTTGACGTACTAACCGGGAGCACCGAGGATTGCGTCTTTCAAGTGAGCAAAATAGCACTTGCAAATCATTTAGCACGTTTGCCTTCATGAATATGCAGAATACATGTAGACCATCAGAGCACGCAAAATACTGGGAGGAGGAGATGCAAATGTAATCATTTAGCACACGCAATGTCATCTATCAAACCTGAAGCAGATAGCGCGTGCTGTATTTGCGTCTATATTTAGCACGTTTGAAAGGCAGGTGCAAACTGGCACAGCGTTACGCACAAATGGCTGCGGTCACTGTAACGCTCATCATAACATCGCTTTACAACATGCCCGCAAAAGCTGGGCTTACAAGCATTCTTAAATGTTTTAGTCAACCAAACCAAGAGAACAAAATAATAATAATAATAATAATAATAATAATAATAATAATAATAATAATAATAATAAAACAACCCAAATTCAAAGCAGTTCAGCACCACGGATAGGGACCGCATCATTCTGACACCCACTTTAACTATTCAACTAATGAGAGCACAGTAGGTCACTGTATCAACAGTTATAAAGTTTAGTAAAATTGGCACAGCGGCCCACATGTTCACATACACACAAAAAAAAACATATGAAGTACTCACCACTGTTTGGACGAGCCTTAAGCTCTGCGGACTTATCCACGATGCACTGTATGTCCATTTTCTTTGATCTGTCATTCTCAATAGATAACATGACATGTTCACTCAGTCTATTCTGTCCCATCATGCTCATCAAGGGGTTTTTAGTTAGTTTTAACGTGAATGAGCGCTCACTGAGCTGCGCCAGGCAGCTCTGCGTAACTCCTCGTCTCGTGCTTGCAGCAGTGTGTTGGGGTGAATTGCCTCAAACATGTTCCCAGTTCCATTTAAGCTGGTGAATCTTTGGGACAGTTGCTGGATGATGATATCAGGCATTTAAAACGTTCACCCGAAAGTTGCTCCCTGGGACAGTGAGGCGACTGTCTTCATCCAAGTGACGCCTAACTTTTCTAGAGTAAGAGTGGCAGACTAAGCCTCATCAAATCGCTCTCTAAACTCCATCAAAACACTGATTGTGTTTTAGAGTAGAGTATATGCATTTATTTCATTGGCAGATCTTCTGATTTTTCTCTCATCATTCACCTTTTCACAGATGGCCTCCCAAATCGCGTTTCTAATGCTGAGATGTCTCTGCTGGAGTTCACCGATGTGTTTATTTCCCTCCTCCAAAAAGACCTCCAACTCCATGGCTTCAAACTTCATTTATCGCTTAAGGCCACTCTGCTCTCTCAAACTCTCCATGGTGACAGATGATAGCACACGCAAAATCCTCGCAACATAGGGCGGTCAGCACCACTTTTGCACTTGTTATCATTTGCACATGCAGTCTTAGTAGATCCCCCGCAACACGCCCAGAAATAGAAGGTGCAAAATTATCATTTGCACATGCATATTAGCGCTCGTTATTTGGGATCTTAGTAGATCAGGCCCTCACTGTTTTTCCTGCATACACCAAAGCCTGCTGATGATCAATACTACTAGGACTACAAACAGAAACCAGAACACCTCCCATGACCCACCCACCAACAACTGCACCTCTAACATCGCTCCTCTGGCTCAAGGCGTCCCCCAGGGTTCGGTGCTTGGTCCCCTCCTGTTCATCATTTACTTGCTCCCCCTTGGTAACATCATCCGTCAACATGGCCTTCATTTCCACTGCTACACTGATGACATCCAGCTCTATATTTCCACCAAATCCATAACCACTGTAACACACTCCACTATCACTAACTGCCTCTCTGAAATAAACACATGGATGCATACCAACTTCCTATCACTGAACTACAACAAATCCAACCTCACAATCATCGGCCCCAAGTCCCTCACAAATCCCATTCCAAATTTCAGTCTCACTTTAAATAACTCTACTCTATCTCCTGCACCTCACATCCGTAACCTTGGAATATTTTTTACAGCAACCTTTCTTTTCAACACCATGTCACCCAGCTCACTAAAACGGCCTTCTTCCACCTCCGAAACATAGCCCGCCTCCGTCCATTCCTCTTTCTCTGCCGCAGAAACCCTTATCCATGCATTCATCCCATCCCGTTTAGATTACTGTAATAGCATCCTGTACGGCACATCATCCAAAGTCCTCCATAAACTGCAATACATGCAGAACTCTGCTGCACGCCTCCTCACCTGCACCCGCTCCTGTGAATACATCACCCCCGTCCTCCAACATCTTCATTGGCTCCCTGTCCCCTACCGCATACAGTTTAAAATCCTCCTCCTCCTCACCCACAAAGCCCTCCACCACCAGGCCCCTTCCTACCTCACTGACCTGCTCCACCATCACACTCCTTCCCGTAACCTGTGTTCCTCACACCTCAACCTCCTGACCCCACCTCACAGAACCAAGCACCGAACCTGGGGGGACAGAGCCTTCTCAGTAGCCGCCCCCACCGTCTGGAACTCACTCCCCTCCCATATCCAAAACTGCTCCGACCCTTCAGCATTCAAATCTCTTTTAAAAACTCACCTTTTTAAGTTAGCGTTTAATTTGTGATTGTATTGTTGTTTTGCTTGATCTGGGTTTTTTTTTCCTTGTGTTGATTTTAACAATTGTACAGTGTCTTTGAGTCTTTGAAAAACGCTACATAAAATAAATGTATTATTATTATGATGAAAATCCAGACCCATGAGTATGGATTCTACACTTTTATGTAGAATCTGTAAATAGAGATGATAGGAACAGTTAAAAGTGAACTAGTCACTCTTGATTTTAATTTTTTTTTCCATTCCCCCCACTCTTTCACTCAAGTTCCCACATCGCCGTTGGTGAACCCCCAAGGGGTAGGGACCCCCACTTTGAAAAACACTGTCCTAGAGGATCGTTATCCCTATCATTCAATGCATGAACCAGTGCTTTTTCATGCATAAATTCATGCATTAAGGTTGTGTCAGAGCTTGCTCAGGGACACTGGTGCAACAGTATTGACCCTCTGGTAAAAAGCTCACCTATATGTTTAATGGGACAATTTTGCATTTTTTTAAATCAATTTAAGCATTGGAAGTAGGAAAAAATCTATCTGTTTTTGATGGCTTGATTTGTGATGTAACATAATATGTTAGGTACTCTTGGTTTAAGTTTTTTTTTCTCTTTAATACACAGATGAAAAAAAACAGGCTTTCAGCAATCAGCCCTTCTTTTTTAAGTAACATGTGGGCTCTCGTGTGCTTTGTTTCAAAGAACACTTTGGAGCCTTTATCCACATTGTATAAATGAAAAGGGATCGCTGCAGCTCCGTCTCCTCTCAATGTGACTAATAACTTTAATCACGCCAATAACTTAATGCTTTGATGAACCTTAGAGCACAGAGCAATTACTATGTGCTGAGGTGGCTTGTTTTATAACCGAGGTGAGAACAGCAATTCCAGTCATCAAACTATCTGCCATCAATCAGCAGAGGTGAAATGTTTGAACTCTACCACTGAAACTGCATGATGACAGTTAAATGAAGGCCAAGATGATGGCAGCTGTGTGTAATTTAATTTCTCCTTCAGACCAGGCCAGCACTGAGTCACGGACCACTGGAAGTGATCTTGTCAAATGTTCATATTTAATTGATGGAAATTGAGAGCAAGCCCAAAGTTTCAAGAAGCACTTATTAGCTTGTACATCATCTTTTTTAAATTTTCGTTTATGTTGTGTTTGTTTTCTAATGTCATTGTATTTTATTAGGATTGAGCCCTAGAGATGTACAATCTTGTTTCATGGGCAAAAATCCCTTTTACGAGATAACAAAATTGTATTGAAAAAGCAAGTAACATAAAAAAGTAACATAAAAGGGAAACATCTGGCTTGTCATGAAGGCTTCTTCTGCACTCTTCCTCAGGACTCTTCACTCAGTTATTTTATCTTATAGCTATTTTTCAGTGAAAAAGAAAAAAAGGTGTCCTAAACAATGGAATAGTTACATTTTGCAAGATTCCCAAAATGATATACTTGTACGTTCTCCGAAACAACTAAAATAACAGTTGAAAAGGGCCAGTTTTAGGTGATCAGAAAAACACAGAAGCTGTGATTAATACGAATTGTTGCCGTAGTTTGGTTAGGTATAGAAGAAGATCAAAGTTTAAGGTTAAATTTGTATTGTTCTTAAAATAATGAAGTTATGCACCTGAGTAACTTCACTCAGACATGTATCATGATAAAACTAAAAGATATTACTTAAAGATTGAACCTTTGTAATCTCCAGATAAACACAACTGGTGCGTTGAAGATCTTTGCTCAGTTTTTCGTTAATGACTACGGGGTTGTGTCCTTAAATCAATCTTTTTGCACTGGCAGAGCACACATCCTTAATTTCAGAGCACTTCTTACCACCTTACTAATCTTACAAAAGTTGTCCTATTGCACATCTGCATCCCTTAAAAGTAAGTCTATTCTAAAATGATCCGTCTGCGTCATATCTGCTCTCATTCAGTGGCATTTTGCATAATATGTTAAAACAATTTATAGAAATTGTGTTGTAGCATTAACAACAACTCAAGACTTGGAAATTGTTCTTCAAAAAAGTAAATGCTGTTAGTTTCCCCTTCACACAGACAAATACCATGTCGTTGACTAAGCTGATATTTGAAGTCAGGCCTCTTCAAGATTTTGATTGGCCTTCATCAGAAAAGACATTCCTGGGCCAGGCGGTGTTCCATAAGTTGAACTGTTTTAAACTTGAAGTGGTAAGAGGGCAGTGACACAAAGCAGATGATACTGAGGGCATTTTTGCTCTGAGGATGCTGAGCTCTAAAAACACTGACCTGCATTTACTTAAAATAGAAAATGGGTTCCTCTGGATACTATTTTTCTTCTGTCTGAAGGTTGCACAGCATTGAGGTTGTTTATGCATTATGCTTGCAAGATCAATAAGTGATGATGATATTAAAACTGGGCAAGCCATGTTGTCAGGCTGATTATACTCCTTGATTAGATTCATTAGACATCTGTTATTGCAAGGTAATAACTTTTATTTTGCTAAGTTATCAACATCCCCTCTGTAGTCATGTTATCTCTGCAGGATATAATAATCCAAAAACAAGCTAAAGACAGCCTTGGTAGCTGTTGCTTTGAAGGAAACCAATGTGAGTGGCATTGAGAGTAGCTCTGTTTGTACAGATTTTTTGTTGTTGAAAATATACAGGCATACACTGTTTCATAACCAGCCAAAGTCACCTGCTGTAACCTGCTCCAATAATACAATGTCATTGGTTTAAATAGGCCTACTGCTTCCTGGGCCAAAAGTTTCCTTTACCCATCAGTCCACCCTATACTCTCTCCCAATTTGGGAAGTGTTCTCATTTATATTTGACCACCAAAATCAATGGACGCTGCTTAAGATACATTTGTACCAACAACCAATACAGGTGTACACAGAACACGATGGATAGATTGTTAAACTGAAATATTCCCATCTAATTGCTATTTATGTACTCTAACAGGCCCACTGTATCTTGACAATAAATGCATCTTAATTATTTAAAAGCCAATGTAAGTTTTTTTTTTTCTCTAATAGGGTGTATCTTACTTTGATGTAAATACCTACATTCCTGATGCAAATGCAATAGGAGGGCATTGCTGATGGACTTCAGCCAGGTGTGAATGAGATCAGATTATAATGAGGGGAAATGAAGATAACATGAATGACTCAGCTCAAGATGTAAATGTAAAATGTATTTGCATTTGATGTATTTACCCTGATAACATATCAGATATACATCACAACATCATGTCTTATTTACACCAGACATAACATCACAGCTAGATGGAGTCCAGGCTGTGAAGTATGTCTCCCATCTGAGATTTAAAAGAAGTACACCTCTGAAACCATTCATTGCCGTAGTATATCAGCATGATACTACTTATCATGACCTTGGTGCTAAAATATTAAAAGTTTTATTTTTAGAAAGACTAATTGGGTCTTTTTGCACTTCAAAGAAAACGGTTTGGTGTTAATCTTTTACCGCTATCATCTTGTGCAAACCTTTTCTTTAAAGAGAAACCCCAGACTCCACCTCTCGCTCTTACAATGATCATGCCTGACATCCCAGCTCCATCCCGGGCCTTGCCATCACCTCATTTCTTTCATACGTTTCCTCTCAGTTCACAGCCCAGTAATAAATCCCCCCAATGAAATTAATTCCTCAGCTGCCCCTTCTTTTCTCCCCTCCTCTCTCGTTGCTGTTGCTCTCCCTTGGCTTCAGGACTTGATGAAATGGAAACTGTTCCCACCAATTATTCTTCCCCCTCTTCAGTTGTATTCCGGGCTCCAGTCCCCCTCTCCTCCCAGAAAACCTTGACAATTAATGGAGCTCTTCATCAAGCATGGGAAAAGCTCCTCACCATGACAAATTGTGACACTCCTGGGGGGTTAGCACGTTATCAAAACCTGACGTTAGTATACAGAAAGAAAAAACAGAGTGCATCATTTGGAAGGAGTGAAGGTTTCTCTGGGTTTGCAGAATACAGATTTAATTTGAATTTTGCCAACTCATCTCTCTTTGCTGGTGTGATAAAACATGACATGTTTCCCCTAAAGAGCTGTTTAGTGTGGCCTCTGAGAAACTATCACAGTTTGTTCTGAGCAGTTAATTACAGGTGAACTGCTAGAAAAAAAATATTTTGAATAAATCGTAACACCTTATACTTTTTAACCTTAAATGAAACTAAACCTTTTGGAATATTTTCCATCAGTTTTTGAGAAAATAATACAGACTAATCATTTTATTCCAGATTGTTCATGGGATTCAGTGAAACCCTGAATCCCCCCAATGTACGCCTATGAGTTGCAGTCCTGTTTTTTTCATCACATGCTGCTCTGGCTGCTCTAACTGCAGTTGTCTGTGACAATTTGTGTCCAGAGGAACATGACCCTAACCCAGCTCCTGCTGGAGCTTGTGGCATTTCTATACTCTATTCTATACTCAGAATGCACCAGAGCACATTTAAAACACAATGGTAGTTTCTGTAAGTCTGTCAACATTTACATTCTTCAGCAGTCATTTCTCAACTCAGATCTGAACAGAAGTGAATGTAGTGATAAAGTACTATTCAAAAAACACCTCGTCCTGTGCTTTTCCTAGTCTTTGCACAAACAGCTCAATAAATAGAAAATAACGTATGACCAGGGCTGGAAATGGGGTGCATACTGCCAATCCCAGAGTAAAAGTTGCTATATATTTCCTCAGTTAATATTGTCTAAATGATGTCTTTACCATCTTAAACGACTGCATATCAATCTAAAACAGTTACTGACTAGTGTTTAATACATGTTAGTTATGTTATGATGTAAATCATAACATAATGTAGTTTAATATTGCTTGAAAAACAAATATGGGACTACCACTAGTTAATATAATGATGTTTTCCAGTTACAATACTTTTGGCACTGTAACACTAACTTTAAAGGGATATTTCAGTGTTTTTGAAGTGGGGCTGTATGAGTTTTAAATCACCAATATTTGTACTAGCCTCAACAGATGCTGCTCAGCTCGTCTCCTTTAATGAGAAACTGCAGGGAGAAATGGAACGCAAGCTAGGCTACTGTTTCTGCAGACGGGGTAATTACTGCTGCATAATTTAGCTAAATTTGAAAGATTCTGACCCGAGCACTCACCTCAGTATAGGTGTACACTCTCCTTGGATTATTTCCAGCACTTTACTTTGCCGCAAGTAAGCCGGTTCGTTTTTCTATTATTTGAAGACACAACACAGACATGCTATCCTGCCTGCTGCGCTTTGATCTAAACTTAATACTGAGTGATTCTGACCGTGCCAATGTCATGCCGTCTACTGTGGACACACGTAGACAACTTTATGAGACGGAGTTTACCGAGGAAAAGATGATTCAGTGCACAGGAGGAAGAAGCGGGGAAACCACTTAGCAAAACTGGAGAGCAGGAGAGATCCCCAGTTGCCTGGTGGGTAAGGTGTGTAAACTGCGAGCTAATGCAGACGAAACGAGAAAAATACTTGCTGTCACGTGTAAGACTTGGTAACCATAGACTGTATAGGTAACAACAGTACTTCTGAACCTTTGGGAATTAAGATACACCAGTGGATCAAACAGGGCTGCAGTCTGCAACGCTCACACACCAGAGTCCACTGCCGTACTGAACGCCAAAGTTTGTTACTGACTTTCTTTAATGTTCAGGAGTTAAATCGGAAAACCAGAAAGGCTGAATGCAAGTTCGTCCTCAAAGAAAGTGTTCGGCTATCAGTGTTTTTTTTTTTGCACAGTGACACAACCCATGATTTGCACGACATGTTTACATGATCAAAATACACTGTTAGCTGCTGAAGGGGAAGACTGAGCTGATATAACAAACTCTAAAGACGTCACTTTGTCCGCCGGGTAATCTTAGGCATTTCCTGCTTCACATGATACAAAACTGAGATGCAAAAATGTAAAAAATTGACACTATATCAGTGATACATATTATAAATCGGATTAGCTGATCAATGCGCTGCAGGTGGAAGAGCACGTCTGTGTTGCAGCTGCAAATAGTGCAAAAACGAACAGGCTTTCTGGTGGCAAAGTAAAGTGCTGAAAAAAATCCCAGTAGATCATACACCTAAACCGAGAAATGACCCCGTCTGCAGAAACGGTAGCCTAGCTTGCGTTCCATTTTTCCCTGCAGTTTCTCATTACAGGGGACGAGCTGAGCAGCATCTGTTGTGGCCAAGCGGCAACCTCCGGTTTCAAACTACGAAGCCCATGCGGAAGTGTTATAAACTGCAATTCATCGAGAATCCACTCGAGGCTGGCTGCAGAAACACCGGAAACCACATAGACACCAATTAAAAAAAGACGATCTTTGCAGCATTAATAAGCATGTTTACAGCCTGGTTCAAAAAACGGCTTGGGTCTACGGAGCCAATTTCTCTATCGGTTCACACTGTACGGGAGATTAATTTTTTTGTAACGCAAAGGTTCAGAAGATATTAAGATTACGAGATTTTGCCCAAATAAGGACATGACTGACTTGACTCCCGGACGGGAACACATACAGTAGCTGTTGGCTACGAGGCTCAAACGGCGTCTCTTTACGTCATACTATGCCTTGTTGAGTTTTTCCAATATGGCTGCTGCCGTTGATTGGCTTTAAAACAGTGCTCAGGAACAGATGGATGACATCACGGATACTACGTCTATTATATATACAGTCTATGGTTGTGGCTAGTAAAATTACTAGTGATATAAGACACATACAACCCCACTTCAAAAACACTGAAATATCTGTTTAAAGAACAGACAATGTACTTTCATTTCTGCCCACTGTGAGATATAAAGCCAAAAGACCTCCTCGATAGGTGCTGACATACTACACTGGTGGAGCACGAGCATATGCAGAAGCAACCTGGCTGGTAGAGCAGTAGAGGCGGACATCACATGCTTTCAGCTAACTAAAGGCTGATTTATACTTCTGCGTCGAATCGACGGCGTAGCCTATGCCGTAGGTCCGCGTAGCTCCCGTACCTACGCAGAGGCCTACGCACGTAGCTGACGCGCACCTCCTCCGAAATGTAACTACGCGTAGAACCGACGCGGACCGCAAGCTCTGTGATTGGTCCGCTCGACGGCTTTGGCTTTCCCGCATTCACAGCACTTCCGGGATCCCGGACATCGGCCACACATCGGCCGTGTATTTCATCTCCTCCTCTCTATTCTTCATGTAATCATGTCTGTATGATAAACAGCAACATGTATCAGCTGTAGATTAACATATCACGCTCTGAATCGATGTGGAAAAGTAAACAGAGATCGTAGCAGGACCGGAAGCAGGCGACCGGCTATCAGAGGGACCACACTGCCCTCAAGCGTTTCGGAGGAGAATTGCTGCGCGACAAGGACACATCGACGCACAAGTACTTGGGGCTCATGTCCGCGTCAGCCCCTGCTGCGTAGGGGCGACGCAGAAGTATAAATCAGCCTTAAGACAGCATTTAACGTACCCATGAAATGTAAAAAATCTCCCAGGTTCATACTGTCTGCAGCAGAACACATTCTTGTGCAGCTTTGTTTTTTCCCTCATTGTTCCTGCTCTGCTCTTCTAATCCTGTACAGAATGCTACAGGAGTCTCAATTGTCAACATAGCTGTCAATTATCTTTTGAAACCGAATAGCTAACTAAAACTAATCTTCTCAGAAAAAGGAACTCTTAATACAGAATGATGAAAATCAACTATAATGACAGAAAGCATGCTTGAGAAAAATGTATTTGACCTGTATTATACATTTATAGTTTGACCCATGTTTCATCTGTTACAATGGAGGAGGCAGGGTTTTGTGACCAGTACTGCAGACAGTCAGTAGGAGGAGCTCCAAATATTTTGGCACCACAGTTGGTGAACACTGTACAGCTTCAATTTTTTTATATTCAGTCTTTAATTGTAACATGTTCACTTCTTAGCTTAGCCTGTTAGCATGCAAATACCCAACCACTACTTTCAAAGTAAAGGCTGACCTGATAGGAATGACACAATATTCAATTCAATCATATTTGAATGTATATTTGCATAAAATAAAATAATAGTTTATTTGTCATTAGGATTAATAACCTTGTGATGACATCTTGTTGATGAAACACTTCCTTAATAATTACTTATTTAAACATCTTGGTGACATTGATTAAATTAAATAGCATTCTGTCTTGTAGATGAAGAGATGCGTTATTAATAAGTTGATCTGCCGTCAATGAGACTAGTTTTTTAGGAACAAGGAAATACGTTAGTGCCAAATATAGCAGTCCATGTTATAACTAAAACAGTATATTATCAAGAATAGATGAAAGAATACACACAAATCCCTAAAATTCACAACTTCAAACCTAAAAAATTACTGCTCAAAAGACTAGTGACACGCTGCTGCTTTCCTGTTTAACATATTTTTTGATAAATTATGTATAAAAGTCTTTGAAACCTCGTACATGCTGCAGCAGCAAGGTTGAGAGCTCCATGGAGACAGTGTCAGGCTTTCATGATAGACTGTTGTTCCTGTGTAGGTAGAAGCTAAATGTAGGAGGAAAATAATTTCCATATAAATAGGTGAGTTCTTTAGGCATGAATTGAGCAGAAGAATTGGTAAGTGTTATCAAAGTTGAGCTTGTGCTACTTGAAGGTACTTACTTTTAAATGTCATAAAACACTTACTGCAGGGGTTTCAGTTTATCTGAGTTATAAAGTGTAAGCAAAGAAAAAATGCCAAATGTCATGACCTGTATTCAGTTATTCTGTCATTCAAATTTTTATGTTAACTATAGCCTCAGATTTGCCTGAAAATGCTGTAGCTTTCATCTCTATTAAAACACTCTTCTCTAAAGTGTGTTGCAGTGGACACGTCGGGGCATTGTGGTGGCCCTGCTGTTTAACAGGGTAAAGGTTAGTGTTTGGGACATCTTTTTGGCCTCTAAAAACAGAACTTTGCTGTCACTTAAGAGGATCTTCTTTGTACACAGCTGTTTATTTTCATTGCCTCTTATCAGGCTTGAAATTGCTAACCCAACCTGGATATGTGTGAGACACACACTGGGCCAAGTAGTTCAAAAGTTATCTGATTGGGTTCAAACTAATCGGACTGGATCAAAGCTCATCATCCCAAAAAGCAGTATCCCAGCAGAAGGAAAGACTCAGGCTGAAGGAACAAAGTTAAAATTAAATAAGATATTTAAGTGTGCCAAACTAAACACAACTTACAATGATAATGAAAACAAAAGTTTTTTGTGTTGCCTGTGTAATGCTGAACTGCTGATGTGGCATAAAAGTTGAGTTGGACATTAGGGCTGTGTAAAAAAAACCCCAAAAAAACATTTTTACAAATAAACATTTCCAACAAGTAGCTGTTAGTATCAAACACAAACAAAATCCACACAAACATATTCAACATCTTCCACAGAAATATTCACAGAATATTTTACTGTCAGTATGTGGCCATTGAGGCTCCCCCTCTGGAAAAAGTATGCAGTTGGAAAAAAAATCTTGATTCAGTAATCATTAACCATTTGAATGAGGAAACGGTTGACCCTGTCCACTTTTCCTTTTTAGAAGAAAACAAAACATGAATAAAATATCCTGGATAGGGATTTCCAAATCCAGATGATCTGTACCAATATGTATTGGGTCCTGTGGCTGAGCTAGGCCTGTGGTAAGCCAGTGCATATTTCTTTATGTGTATGGCTGACCAAAAGTTGCATGACTTATTGAGACTTGTTTTCAGCGTAGACATCTCACAAACAATCTATGCACTCTGGGGATAAATCATGCTTAGAGAAAAATTAAAATAACTTTAGACAGACAACTAATGGATAAATGATGCTATCTAGAAAAAAAACTATGACAGCATCACGAAGTGAAGAACAAGCCATGTCAGCTTCATGAAATAGTCCTGTGGGAACTCAGCTGTAACTTCTAGAAAGATGGCTGAACTTCACTTTGCAGGTTTATTCCATCTTTACTGGGAACTTTGCAGCGTTACATCGACAATGCATGGCATGCACAACTTTGTATCTGACTCGTGCTCTTTCTTTCATTCTAAAGGCTGATTTATACTTCTGCGTCACCCCTACGCAGCAGGGGCTGACGCGGACATGAGCCCCATATACTTGTGCGTCGGTGTGTCTGTGTCGCGCAGCAATTCTCTGCCGAAACACTAGAGGGCATTGCGGTCTCTCTGATAGCCGGTCGCCTGCTTCCGGCCCCGCTACGATCTCTGTTTACTTTTCCACAGACATTCAGAGCGTGTTATGTTAATCTACAGCTGATACATGTTGCTGTTTATCATACAGACATGGTTACATGAAGAATAGAGAGGAGGAGATGAAATACACGGCCGATGTGTGGCCGATGTCCGGGATCCCGGAAGTGTTGTAAATGCGGGCAATACAAAGCCGCCGAGCGGACCAATCACAGGGCTTGAGGTCCGCGTCGGCTCTACGGGGAGTTACATTTTGGAGGAGGTGCACGTCAGCTACGTGCGTAGGCCTCGGCGTAGGTACGGGAGCTACGCGGACCCCCGGCGTAGGGTACGCCGTTGATTCAACGCAGAAGTATAAATCAGCCTTAAGGCAACTACGTCATTTTACGTCACTGTTTTACGTTACTTCTTTACGGCACTTGAACAGCAACATAAACAGGGGGAATACTACCATCATGTGGACTGCATAAAGAACTGTTTTTACCATCTGTTAACATTAACTGGAGTTATTATCTGTGACCAACGATATATCTTGTCACGACCTAAAGTAAATAATATTATATCGCATCAATGAACTAAAGATACAACAAGTCCTGTTAGATATGACATACTTCTGTATATTTGAGATACTTTATATTACTTTGGCCACATTTAAAGATTTAAAAACAACTCAGCTTTTGGCTATATTCCAATTAAGAGCATGTTTGGGTTGAGGTGTTTACATGCACCTTATTTATCCTCTGATTGAATTTATGAACAGTTTTTTATGAATAAATCCAATAACATTTTCCACAACACCTATTACATTATATATGCTTGAAAAATACATGCAAGTTGTAGATTTCCATCGGAGATACATAGCACTTTCTTCATTGTGCGTAAGAACACGGGTGAGTTGTCACCAATTATGTGTAGATGACAAGGCTTCCTGCATGCCTTGAGGACAGCCGTGTACTGATTGAAAAGCCTACCTGGCTTTGCAGAGGATTGTACGTAATTGAATGCATGGATGGCTGGAGAAATGGATAGAGTTTTTGGGGGGCATACTAAGCATGCCTAAGCTCATGAAAATTACAAATTTATCCTATGGAATCCAAAGCAAAATTATTTTCAAAGGGTGATTAATGGTATCTATCAAACATAGTCAGACACCCACCCCACATACACAAAAAGTAAAATCAATTTATGGCCACAGGTCAAACGATTTACACAATACAAAGTGGAGGGTTAATATACAGTGATCATTCTCACATTATATTCCATAACTTTAACTCAAAACAATCCTCAGCCTCTCACAGCAATGGCCTGCTGGTACCATTGTTGATCATAAAATAGGAAAATACAAGAAGACACCTATTACATCTAACAGTGAAAAAAGGCTACCAATTGCAGATATCTGCGTCTAATTATTGGCCTTTGTTTGCCATTGATAGTCACCTTTTAATGAGTAAAAAAATATGGGCAGGAAAGCAGAATGTGCTGACAAACTAAAGTCATGTATTGTTAAATTATTAATAAATTACTCAAAAAATAAGCTGTGTAACTTGGCTCAAATGTATTAACCATGCCAGCCATCATTCCCAACTACATGTTACTTCATTAGCTCTAGAAAAACTCTAGACTACAGATACTGTGATAAGTACAGACTGATTTAAGTTGTGGCTGTAAAAGTGTTGAACATTCAGGTACCCTGTTTCAGCAGTGTTGCCAGTGTTTTGGTTCATCATAAATGAGCCTCTTCCACACATGGATCACCTTTTGTGATAACCCAACATTCAAACATATATCTGGTTATCATTATATAACATAAACATGTGTTTTTATATATTTTACTGCTGATGAGTTTAGTCAAAAGAACAGGGGATTGCCTCCCTGATGCAAAGTACATGCAAACAAAAGACTTCTCGAGGGATTTCATTCCTACTGACTTGATTACTGAGGTGAAGCTCTGTAAATCACTTTAGCAATTCCTGGAATTGTTATATTGTCCTTTTAAGCAACCTAATGCTAACTAGCAACCCACCTGTTGCCTACTCTCCTTGAAGGCAAATGGTAATCACTGGCCCCGGCAAGATTGAAGACACTGAGCACAGTATGTAGATAGAAGCAGCAAAACCTCAGTGAATGGAATCAAAAGTTTGACAGTTTCCTATTATATTGGCATTTTCCAGGGTGTTGCGGTCCAATTTACTTGGTGCTGTAAAGTCAAGATTACTTACCAATTCAATTAGTTGATTCTGTAAAATCACTCATTATAACAAAGCTTTAGAAAATTGGTGTAGGCTTATTAAAGATGAGATGATGATGGTGTTGTACAAAACTACAGCCTCAAATTTGAACCTATGTGTAAATAGAACATTAAGTCATGGGCAAAATATTCAGATACGTCCTAATTGTTGAGTGTCTACCTGAAAACGACAAAGGCACTGGTGTTCCTGTAAGCATTTGTTACTTTAAAAATAAGCGTTATTATTATTATTATTATTATTATTATTATTATTATTATTATTATTATTATTAGTTTTAAATAGAGTCCCCTAGATCATATTTCCAAATATGTCTTGCAAGTGTGAGGAGGGGGAAATCTTCCATAACTTTGATCAAGCTGTTGTCTACGGACCTGAGTATGCAAGTCTCAGAAAGACAACTTGTCCTCAGCCTTGGTCAGTCTCAGAGTTCCCTCGACTCCATTGTCCAATTAATAACTGCTTGATGCATTATCCTCTATTTGCTTGTAGCTGATGTGCTGTCACTTCTAACTGGGGGCTGTCTGGTCTGTCAGAGCTGGGATTTATATATTCGTCTTCAAGAGACATTGAGTCCCCAGACTCCAAAAACACTCAGATTTAGAGTGAGAGCTTTCCTTCTTTATTTTCTTCCCACCAATGTTATTGCCCAAGCAGAGCCAGTTTAGCAAAATTGGAAATTCACTTGAGTTACTACAGTGTATCAGTGAATGCACATCTTGTGCTTTACAGAAAATGGATGGCTGGAGCAGTTAAAGGCAGAAAGAGGGAAATGTTAAATTGGCTGTTATTGATTTGTAAAACCAGATTCCTGCAACATTTCACTGAATCTGTTCTTCTAGACAATGTATTTGCCTCTTTCTGATACACTTTATTATCAATCACAAAAAAGCCCATCTGAATGCTAAAATTCTGTAAAGCAAAAAAAACAAGGCAGAGGGGATCACGTAAGAATTTATTTACAAGCAAGACACTTACTATAACTGGTGTGTGTGTTCACGGATGTTAATATCTCTCTCAAGGACAAATTGACATCACAAGGGCCTGTGATTTTGACCTTTATCTCTCCATTATAGGATCACCACTTTAAGAGCTGGGCTAACATTATGTCAATTAACTGAAACCCTTTAAAGCACTACTTAGAGTTGCAGTGCTTCTTGGTGCAGTGAAGTGGTAAAGATGGGTTCTTGTTTCTTTTCTTCTCGACCAAATCGCAGGTCAGGTCTTGGTTTATCATCCACCCTGCTGCACCACATTTTTTTCTTAAATACTTCATGCTGACAAATAGGGAACAGAAACCAAAACTTACCTTTATTAGCAAAGGATGATTATCCTTCTCCAATTGCCAAATTCAAGACAATCTAGTTTTCATAAAACATAATCCTTGTGTGAAACTACTACCTGATTTTTGTCAGACATATTTTACACCCCAGTAAATACTGGAGATAATAGAAATTTGAGAACTCATTGGACCAAAGATACGCCGTACCGTCATTCACTTGTTGATTATTTTGCAGCTAAATATACACAAGTCTTTAGACATATTTGGTATGTCATATTTGTATATTCATCTCTGTCATAAAGCTCTGCAGACCTTGTGTGAGGTTTTGTCTTCCAGTTTCTTCCAGAAATCCTAGTGAAAGCAAGCACTCTTTCCCTAAAATGCCTGGCAGCAACCCTGTGGCAAAGACTCGGAGGAGCAGCAACAAGTTCAGCTTTGGCTCTTCTTTTATTGGTTCTAAGACAATCAGTATCTGACAGATATAACTTGTCATATGAAGACAGTTTAAAACTAAGGTGCCAGTATCATGTCTCTGTAAAATTTGGATGGTTTCAAATTGTTATCACACACACACCCCTTTCGTTGCACTTTGACCTTGATACTGTCATACGTCTGTGATCCACATTTTAAGTTGGCATTTCAATCGCTGTGATGATGCTATTGCACAGAATCTCTGCCAGTTTGTGCATCAAAAGATTTGAAGTCGGTGCCAGAAGCTGCTCCTTCACGGTTCACTCTGACAGATATATTACACACATCACCACTCACTCTGAGTGTCCATCTCTTGCCTCAGAGGCCATTGTGTACTGTGATTTGCTTCATTTCAGGGATAATGAAATTTGTTCTCTCACATCATTCTGTGTTGATGGCATACGGTAGGTGCTATAAGATGGAGGTTGACCGTTTTGTAAAAAGAGGTGACACTGCGAATTGTCTTGCATTTTCACTTAAATGTTTCATCAAAGCCTTGACAAATCTATCTGTAACAGCCGCTTTACTTCATTTATTCAATGATATCGAAGGTCTGTGTAGCATTTATTCCATTCTTCAGAAGGAATTTCCTTGGCAACATGGCAAGCTAAAGCTTATGCTTTTTCACAACAGTGATTTACCTAAATTTGAAAGATGATTTTATCCAAACAGATTTTCATAAATACGTTTGTGCGCATGCACCAGCCTTGTATTCAGCCTGTTACAGCAGTTCTTATTTGTTCTTCTTCTTTTCGATCATTTACTATATATTTTTTTGTGTATATTTGTCAGAGTTTTCACTGGCAATTTGTCTATGTTCTGACCTTTTCAACTGTAACGTTGGTGAGGAATTGTGGACTTTTTTCACGATGGTATTGCCAACTTTAACTTCAACTCGCATTGTCATTGCGCAGCAACCCAGCTTTGTTTACACCAGAGCCCAGCTGATAGCACTGAAGCCTGCCGGCTCATAGGCCAAACCGCTGGATATTCCTGCAGAATTTTAGACATTTAAGACACACAGAGGCTGCAGAGAAGGCAAAAAGCTGCGGGAGAAGAGAGCTGGTTCAAGAAGACAGAGGCTTATGGAGAGGAGATACAAGCCTCTGTCTCCCCTCTCTCATCATGGGCAACGTGACATCTCTAGCAAATAAGATGGACGAGCTAACGGGACTAGCCAGGAGCAAGACGGAGTTTCGGGAATGCAGCATGTTGTGCTTTACAGAAACGTGGCTGCATGAGGATATTCCCGACCGAAACGTCTCCATCAAAGGCTTCAAGGCTGTCCGGGTGGACCAGGATAGCACCAAGAGCGGTGAGCGAAAAGGCAGGGGGCTCGCTCTTTTCGTTAATAACAGATAGTGCAGTCCCGGTCACATTACGCTTAAACAACGTATCTGCAGCCCGGACATTGAACTGTTAGCTGTGGGACTCCATCCATGTTATCTGCCAAGGGAGATCTCATATGTGATTCTAGTGGCATCCCCCCCTCTGCCAACCTGACTACAGCGTCCAACATTCCAAACACCACCGTAGCTGAACTACAAACGTGAGTGCCCTCCTCACAATCTCCAGGGACTTTAACTATGTCACAATAGCAAAAACTCTCACCACTTTTACACAGTATGTAAGCTGCCCAACAAGAGGAGAAAAAACACTTGATCTGCTGTATGCTAATGTAAAATACGCATACCCCTCTCCCTTCCCCATGGAGAGTCAGATCATAGCCTGATTTACCTCACCCCTTGCTATGTGCCATTGGTGAGAAGGATCAAGAATACTGTAAGGAGATGGTCTGAGGAGGCCTATGACTCACTACTGGGCTGTTTTGAGGTGACAGACTGGCAGACTCTCTGTGAGCCCCGTGGAGAAGACATCAACGGGCTCACAGAGTGCATCAGGGACTACATCAACTTCTGTGTGGACTGCATTGTTCCAGCAAGGACTGTCCTTTGTTATTCAAACAACAAGCCGTGGGTAATAAAAGACATCAAGGCCATCCTGAATGCTAAGAAGAGGGCTCTCAGAGATGGTAATCTGGATGAAATGAGGACAATCCAAGGGCAGCTGAGAGTGAAGATCAGGGAGGCTAAGGACAACTACTGTAGGAAGCTGGAGCGAAAACTCTAGCAAATAACACAAGGGAGGTCTGGAGTGGCATGAAGACCATCACAGGTTTCAGGACTCTTGGCAGCAGATGAGTTGAAGGCAGCCTGGACAGAGCCAACAAGCTGAATCTGTTCTTTGACAGATTTGATACAGCTCCTGCTCTTCTCTCCCCTGTCTCTGCTGCCTGCCAGCAGCCGCCAGCTTCTCCTTGGCCCTCCCTTGCTCCCCCTCCTCCTCCTCACAGTCCCCCATCTTCAGGTGAGGGTCCTATTCACCACCTCAGCCCTGCTGACATCCACTCTTACAGCCCTCTCTCAGCTGATGACTTCGACCCCCTCCTACCACCTCCATATTGTCCTTCACTGCCGACCATGTTAGAAGACAGCTAATGAAACTCCACGGAGGCAAAGCTGCAGGCCCTGATGATGTCAGCCTCAGGGTCCTAATAGCCTGTGCTCCTCAGCTCTGTGGAGTTCTTCACCATGTCTTCAACATGAGCCTGAGTCTCCAAAGGGTTCCTATGATGTGGAAGACGTCCTGCCTTGTTCCTGTCCCCAAGACACAGCGCTCTAGCAACAGGAAGGACTACAGACCAGTGTCACTGACTTTGCACATCATGAAGACCCTGGAAAGACTTGTCATGGAGCAGCTCCGGCCGATGGTCAGGTCCCTTTTGGATCCACTACAGTTTGCCTACCAGCCACACCTGGGAGTTGAGGATGCCATCACATTCCTACTCAACAGCGTGTATGCTCACCTGGACAAGCCTGAGAGTACTGTGAGGGTCATGTTCTTTGACTTCTCCAGTGCTTTTGACACCATCAGGCCAGATCTACTGGGGGAGACGCTGACAGCGATGGAGGCTCCTCTCGTGTCCTGGATTGTCGACTACCTGACAGGCAGACCTCAGTATGCACGCCTTCAACACTGTGTCAGAAAGAGTGATCAGCAACACCAGGGCTCCTCAGGGGACAGTCCTGTCTCCTTTCTTCTACACCACGGACTTCAACTACAGCACAGAGTCCTGCCACCTTCAGAAGTTCTCTGATGACTCTGCTGTAGTTGGATGCATCAGGAAGGGTGAGGAGGCTGAGTACAGGGCTGTGGTGTGGTGGTGACCCCTGTTTCCATCCAGGGGGCCAGTGTGGACATTGTGGAGGATTACAAATACCTGGGGGTATACTTGGACAATACACTGGACTGGAGCAGGAACACCGAAGCCGTCTACCAAAAGGGCCTGAGCCGCCTCTACTTCCTGAGGAGGCTGAGGTCCTTCAACATTTGCAGGATTATGCTGAGGATGTTTTATGAGTCTGTGGTGGCCAGTGCTATCCTGTTTGCTGTGGTGTGCTGGGGCAGCAGACTGAGGGTAGTGGATGCAAACAGACTAAATAAACTCATCTGTAAGGCCAGTGATGTTGTCGGGGTGGAGCTTGACTCTCTGACAGTGGTGACAGAGAGGAGGACTCTGTCAAAGCTCTACAGTATCATGGACAACATCCACCGCCCTCTCTACAACATGCTGGTGAATCCCAGGAGCACATTCAGTGCAAGACTGATCCCCCCTAAATTCACCACATAACGCCACAGGAAGTCATTCCGGCCTGTGGCCATCACTGTACAACTCCTCCCTCTGATGACTGAACTATATCCTGTACTCTGTGCAATAACGTGCAATACATTGTGCCATATCCCTGCCACTTCAACATCCTGTATATAATACCTTAATTCCCAGTGCTTTTGTACATAGCGAACTCTAACTATTCTGCATTTCTGTATATACTTATTATTTTATTCATATTTATATCTTATTTTATTACTTCTTTTTATTAATATTTTGACTTGTGTCCCCACCTTTTTGACCAGCCCCAAAAATGACCACCATTTTGGGGGCTGCGCAAAATAAAAGCTTAGGACCAGTTAGGTAACTGTAATGGTGCTTTAAATTATGGAATTGACTTTCAAGAAGTGAGGCTGTGATAAGTTGTTAAATTTCTTCTTTCTGTGTCAAGCTTAAAAGCTATTTCTTGAAATAGTAGTTGACAAAAAAAATCTAACTTAGTGGTCCATTTCATAGTGGTTTGACATCTGTGATGAAACCACAGATGTAACAAAATCAGGCAACTTAGCAAACCTTACTTCCTGAAATAGACTGTGTTATAGTCTCAAGTTTTAAATCTCAGATAACGCAATTAGATCATCAATGTTAGAATGAAAAGCAGGCAAGCAGGTGCTGGTTTGACTCAGCTGGTGGAGCAGGTGCCCCATATGCATAGACTGTTTCATTGCCATGTGGTCGTCATGTCACTTCCTGGTCCCGACAGGATTTGATACATGTCACACCCCCCCCCCCCCCCCCCCCCCAACGTCTCCTGTCAACCTTTCAAGCTGTCCTGTCCAATACAGGCTAAAAAAAGTTTAGGAAACTGGGCAAGCATGTGATTTCAGCAATACATCATAAAGGTAACTAAATGGACCTTAAGATGAGATTTTGATTTCAATCATCCTGTTCCCAAGTCTCATAAATTGTTTGTTCAGCCTTTCCCGGGAAACTGTTTTCATTTATTTTATGTCTGCTCCCTTTATGATGTCTGACTAGTCTTGTGCACTGTCTGACATAATGCACAATCCTGCTCCCACGTATCTTTCAAAACAGTCTTCAGGTATCTCTGTTACCCCTTGTTCTTCATCTGGGATTTCAGTTGGCCATTGTCCAGTGTCCTTGTCTTCCTCCTGTACATCAATACTGGCCTGGTCCCTCTGTCCCTCTTGGCTAATTGATTTCTAATGCTTTCGTCTGCATTGAGTCAGGAAAGAACAAGTCATTTATTAGAGGAGTCTGAAGGGCATCCAGTGTGGCTGTGTGACCCCAGGACGATGAATTCCTATGAATAACATTTCACAAATTTAAAAAGGTTTCAACTTTCAAGTTGGAATTTTCCAGTAATTTTTCCTTGGACTTGTGAAGTCGGTACTTTATAAAGTGAACATGTATCAGCACAGCTCTGAAACTGGGTGATGAATGGCCACTGGTGGTAAAATGTATTATCAATTTGCTTGCCATGATCCATTAACTTGTCTTTGGTGTATAAGTACCATTTTACTTTGACCAGCCTGAAATAGCCCCATTTTCAGGGAACACAATTTATTATAGGCTTCACATAAGGAGTAATTACATGAATATGTATTTATAATTGAGCTAATAAACGGGTAGCTCCTCTATTCATACAAGTTATACTGGAGACAAATCCCTTTTATGTGTGTAAACACCTGGTCAGTAGAGCTAAGCTCGACTTCTTATTCTGAGTCAGGGGGTCAAGTTTTATAATCATTCAATAAAAGTGGACTTACTAGGGTGGATAATGCAAAGCCTAGTCTTGAAGTAAGACATTGATGTCATGAAACAATGAGGAATAAACAAACACTCTCCTGCTAAGTCACTTAAGATCCAGAGCAAAATGTTTAAAGTCATTCAACCTGTGTTGTAGAAATTGAGCATATTTTGAAGGTTTGTTCCATCTTTCACAGCTCTATGCCCTTTTTTTAAAACAGTTATGGAGTCCTAAATCAAGTGTTTCTGGTAGAGATTGGGATTTGACTCTTGAAATCCCATTCTCTACCAGGAATTTTCACATCACGGTCCAAAAGTTTCCACTGCTGCTACACTGAGATCCTCATTGGCTAATAGAGATTTACTCTGCAATGAGCTGTCGGAGTCACTGAAAATAGAGTTTTTGAATTTAGGACAAAATACTGCAGCAATAATATTTTGTGTTTGAGGCTGTGTTTGAGTGAGTGTGCATGATGGAGAGCAGGTCTCAACCTGGAGCTGAAGTCCAAGGCTTAGGCTGGAATCCAGAAATCTTGAGATGAGAAAGATGTCTTAGAGGTAGCAGTGCTTTGCCCCTGACCACACCTAATTTTAAGACCAACACGCCCATAGGTGCTCATGTGGTCACAAGTTAATTTTCTATTTACACAATGTGGGTCCCGAGTGCCAACATGACAAATGTGTCAGATCAAAGTGTTGAGCAGAGAACACCCTGCCCAGCATTCTTGCCAAGCTTTACCGTCTACATAAAAAACCCCACAAGGTTTCGGTTCCTCTGGATCTTTTTCAAGTGAAAAGGTCACTCGACAAAAGATCCAGGGGGCCAAAACATTGTGGTTTTTCTGTGTTTAAGACAGCAACCACTGCAGCAAGGACTACAGCCTCTGTGTATGGGGCGTGCTCAAACAGCTAGGCCAACCAGAACCCCCACAGTTCATTTTTGTAATTTATTTACTCTGAAATTCTTACAGCTGGAAGTCTTTCAAAGGCGGAGGCTGAAGATTGTTCAAAACAAGCTTATTAAAGTTAACTCCCTTATTTTTCTTTTGCCTCGAAATAACATATTCACACATTAAGGATTCAACACACAAGTTAACAACTTGCTGTTTTGTAAATGCTTTCTACAGGTGAGAACGCCGACCTCTTTTTCATAAGCTTCCATAAAAACTGTCTGTGATCAAGTATGAAAAATCTCAGCACATACTGTAAGAGCCTGTCAGTGCTTTTTTAAAAGCTGTAGCTCCTTAAAAGTTAGTCAGTAACCCATTTTATTCTGCCTCCTACCCTTGTGATGGTCTCACACATGACCACAGGATTTTAACTTAATGCTACTATTTCAAATAGATCCCTGTTGAGGCCTGCGGTGCCCATAAGCCATGCCTGTCTGCTTCCTACTTGTGCCCTGCTTCCTCTCACCATGCTACCTGCTTCATGCATCATGTATGCGGATTCTCCCCTGTGCAGAGCCGAACTGAAGCAGCTTGTTTATTCATCAAGTCAGGTGGTAACCCAAGGCAGTCAATAGGATGGCCTTGCAATATCAATAAAATCCCTGCAAAGTAGAATCCAAGATATATGAAAAAAAATTGGAATCCTTTTGCTTTCTTAGTCAATTCATAAATTCAGTTATCAAATATTAGTGCACTGTTTACTTTTCCAAGGCTTATTTAGAGGAGCAGGCTCACTGTGCCTCTTTGGGATACTTCAACAGTAGTACTTTGCACAGTTTGTTGACTTGAGCAAGACTGTTTTCAGGAGTTGCATGAGACAAACAGTTATTTAACAATGGTCCTTTATTATCTGCACGTAATCCCAAATTTCCCCCTAGCGATTAATAAAGTATTTCTGATCCGGACAAAGTTTTTTCGTCTTAGTCTGGCAAAAGTAGAGTCCTCTTTCTGATCTTGAAGATCAGGTTAATTAATGACTCAAAAGGGCTCTACTGCAATATAGCATGTCATGATAGAATAGCAGTAAGTCAAATAAATGTCTGGGGTACACTTAAGATAGTCAAAGCAACTCTCTCCCTTAGTAAATGTTTGAAAATAAATACAGGCTGAGTAGTGAAAGCAGTTTAGAGGTTTGAAGCTCAAACTCAAGCCCCCCCCCCCCCCCCCCCCGTACAATCTTAATGGTTGCTCTTATAAAAAACAAGGATTTGTCATTTTCTTTTAAATTTGAATCTGTGGAAAATCCCAAATCATTGCTTCAAGGTACCAAACTACCATGTGTGTCTACTGTACCAGCTGACTAATAGTTCCTCTCTTTAAAAACAACAACAATGAAATCAGAAAAATATTTGAGATGTATTTTTCAAAGATGTATCACATGGAGAAAAACAATGGTCAACAACAAATTGACCTTATTTATTGCACAATAATTGTGGGAAAGTAATGAAGAAACTATCAATTGCATGGTGATAGCAAAGTAAACAAAGTAACTACCTTTACTCAATGAATGCAGCCAGCTAGAGACCACATGGCAGGTACAACAGAGAATCCATTTAATAAGCACAGACCAAAATGGTCGAAAAGCATCATGGAAGACTTATTTATATTGCAAGAGATTAAATTGTGAAACAAAGAAAGAGAGAAATAAAAAGTAGTGGAAAGTCAGTGAATTACCCTGAAAGGGCATATTTGCCATAACTACTTGACAATGGTAAATTCAAGCCCCTTCTAAAAATTGAGTAACTACAGACTGTCTAATATTCTATTTATTGAAAATGGAAAAATAATGAAAATAATAAAAAATGTTTTTTAATATTGACTGTCTGTTTGGAAATATTTCAATCAGGCTTCATTGGTGTTTATCAGAGTGCTTATTTAAGTAAAACATCAGTCAGTTGCCGTTAGAAAGTAGTGCAGCCTTTGATACTGTGTATGATAAAATAATTGATATAATTGACAAGCTAGCATCATCTTGCACTCTCTTCTTGGTTTATATTTAAAGGGCAGAAGCTATGTTACTGCCTCTGGATCACAAATCTGAAAGGAGTTCCCCAAGGTACAGTTCTGGGGCCACCACTATTTGGTATATGCATACTGCCACTATGTCAAATCATTCATTACCTGAGGTTTGTAAAGACAGGAAGGCAGCCTCAAATTCTCACTTCAGTCCTTTGCAACCCAACTACCAAAGCTCAGAACAGATAAAGAGCAGGATGCACTCACATGTCCTTGAATTACACAAAACAAAAGTATTTGTATTTGCCAGCAAGCAACAAAACAGGGTGGAGTACAGCTCAACTACATTTACAGCCATGAGAATTAGGAAGAATTCCAAAAACAATTTGAATCTTGTTTTAAATGAGCTTGAGCCGAAACAACAAGATGACATATGGTATTCAATCAGCATCTTCAGCTCAAAAACATGGAAATATGGCCTTACATCTCTCATCTCCAGACAAGATTTAGAGAACCTTGTTTATGTCTTTATACTGTATCAAGAAGAATTAACTATTGTTGTGGTCTCTTGTCTAGTCTTCCCATCAAGGCAGACAAACAACTGAAGACCAATCCAAGTATTTCTTACAAAGTTTTATTTGGAAAACAAGAGAAGTGAGGACAACACTCCTTTTCTAAAATATCTGCCCTATTTTCCCTTTTCTTACAGAATAAATATCAAAGAGCTTTTGCTATTGTATAAATCAATCAAAAAACTATGACCACTACATTTCTTGTCTGTTTGAAGAATTTGAACCCAGGAGTGCTCTTAGATGTTTAGGAAGCAATCAGCCAGAAGTAGCTCTATTCAGAATCAAACAGCATGAAGCGGCATCCAGCCTACCTGCTGAAAACAAATGTATTGCCAAATGCAAATTTATCCAAGTACTTGATCATATGAAACACTTGGCACAACTTATTACTATACAGTACATTTATTTTGTATTTCTAACATCTAATCCTGACATCTTAATTACTTTTGTTGTATCCACCTCTTACTCTCAAAACATCTAGTGGTTGACTTTGCCCACTTTGATTTATCCCCATGTTTCACATTCACCTTGCAGATACGGTCTTGCCTTTCCTTTCTGTGGTGAGATGTAGCTTCATTGAAAAGATGATTTAGGTCATGACCTGGCGTCTTTAAAGAACTGTTCTTCTCTATCTCGGTTTGAGTAAGATACTTTCCCCGAGAGCAGATAATCTGATACACATCTGTATGGGAGGCAACCACAGTGTAGGATCAGTTAGCATTGTGAACTTCCCTACTCATAGATTTGTATTTCAACTAAAGAACTGAAGGCTATTCTCAGAATGAGGATTAATGGGATTTTGGTTGTGCAAAACATTTAATTAAATTAATAGTTAAGGCTGAGAATTTGTTCAATTTTAGATATTTTCTTAAGAATACTGTGAACCTTATGTTTATGTCACTGTGATTTGACATATGACTAGTGTTTGAATGAGATCATTGGTTATATTTGGTTATTAATTTGTCAGAGAGGTAGTATTGGTTATTTCCCATATCAGGAACACCTTTAGTGACTTATTTGAGACCACAAATCTTAATCATTTAAGATGAGTTTCCATGGTCTACTTTTTGTCTTTGCTATGGACAGTGTATTGAATCCATGAACTATGAAGACATGAATTCTGTTGTTGATTAACTTCTGGATGGTGGAATCTGTTAAACACCCAGTGTTTTTCCCAACCATAGACTGTATAAATGATGGACGTAGTATCCCCCCCCCCCCCCCTTTTGGTGTCTCATAAAGATGCAAGTGCTACGTTAATGTCTGATGCAGACAGACTCAGAGCAGAGGTTCTTGTATATTTTTCAGTCCCAATGTGTGGACTATTGGCAGTGATCTCAAAAACTCTGCACAAAAGCAGACACCAGTAAGATAAGATAATTGGAAAAAACAGACAGAGAGCACATTCTGCAGACACAGACACCACCACACATTTCTTGGATAATTGATAAAACAGAGGAAATACATTGCAGGTTGGAAAATATAAGTAACAAAAGTTTGGGTGCACAAAGTAGTTGGTTATTTTGTTCTTATTTTGGTATCAAAAAGTTATTAATATAATTGAACCTTTTCTGTTTTCATATCTAAGATCAAAATTCTGGTATTATAACAAGCAGTAGATTATCTATGTTTCTATATTGACTTTTTTGAGCAACACAAATCAATATTTGGCTCTACTGGGCTTTAATATGATATTTGCATTAATGTAACAGGCCTTTGATTTGTCAAGTGTCAAGCCACTGGATGTGCTCTTTTATTTTATCTATCAAAAGTATTTTTAACTCATAACCCCCTCACATATGTTTTGTGTTGTTGTCACCCATGGAGAATTATTTGTCACAGTTAACACAAACGACTTTGATTAGCTTGGTTGGAAGCAGGCTCAGTTTATTGTCTTTTCAGCAGTAACAACTCCTGCCTGTTGGTTCTGGCACCTACGCAGCAGGGGTTAAAGCCGTGGGTGGCTGTGTGTGTCACCTATGACTTACTCATTCTGAAGGCAGCTCAGTGTTGGCAGGTGAAAATAAGCACCTGGCTACAGTGTATGTTATGTAGGTAGCAGGTGTTTGCTTTCAGCCCAACGAGACCTCTACAGTTTGTAGTGAGAAGGACTCAAGTGCATAGTGAACTGTGCAATTTAATTTGTAATGTAACTGTTAAAAAACAAAAAAAACAAAAAAAAAAACAGCAGTCTGTTATGTCATCATACATGTTTTTCATGCTGTGAGCATATAGTTTCCAGGCTACACCTTAAAACAAAATCCTCAATCTTTCATCAACAATAATAATGTTTAAAGCCAAAAGGCTTGAAGTCAAATTATTAATAGCATGTTTTGAGTTTAATGTAAAAGCTAAGAGCCATCAATAATTTGTGCAATTATTCAACCCATTGATTAATCCATTGTTTGAATAATCATTAACTAATCAACTGTAGAAATAGTCGTTAGCTGCAGCCCTATTCTGCAATAACGTCTTTATTTGTTGTAGACATGCAAACATGAATGCCATCTTTGTGTTTCTTTGAAAGTGAAATCCACATCAGGCTTTAATCATACTCTCTCATGGTGAATCAGGAGTATCAACATTTATTTAGACGGAGGAAAGTCTGTCTCTGACGCTGTGTATTTGGAGTTTTTTTCTTGTTGCCAGTGAATATTGTAAGATCATCATTGTATTTTGATTAAAGCAGAAGCACCGTCACTATTCTGATTACAGAGCGCTGCTGTTATCTCAGCAGGGAGTACATCACTTCTATTCTGGCCCGATGTATGACACATTTTGTTACAACAATTGTGTTAATATTTCATCAAACCCATGTAAACAGTTGTATCTATACTGTAATCTTGTCTCAGGCTTTAACAGCAGTTTCTTCAAGGCTGTAATAAAAAAAGGCTTGGCATTGATTTGTTTGGAACTTTTTGGTTATGTTAACATTTTTTTTTCTCTTTTACTTTCTTGCAAAACAATCACATGGAGATGTTCAAACACTCAAAACCTTTTGCCTTAACTGCTCACTAAATAAGAACCAAAAAGCAAGATCAAAGTGCACTTTTTTTTCCTTCTGGGTAAAGCTTTGACATTTTCCCACCATGTTTGTGCACAATAAGTGTATATTTGAACAGTTTTGCACATGGCCATCTGATTTCAAACTGGAAGCAGAGGGTATTGGAGGGTTTGGATAAAAATAACATAAGTGCTTTTGGAGTATCGTATAAAAAAAAAAAGATCTATCTCACATTATTAGATGACTAAAGGTTCTATAGCTGTATGTGTGCATGCATGTGGTGAAGCATTTCTTAGTAGCTTAGCTCTCAAAACACATCAAAGTGAAGCAGAGGCAATGTAAGGTCTCTGCATCATGTCTGATAAGACCAAGTTTCCATTAAGTCGCTTTGCCTCGCAGGGATTAAAAAAAAAATCTCTCCACCTTTTCTTAAAAAGGATTCAAAGTGCTTTCCTCTTTACCATTGTTCCGCTTGTGCTTCCTTTCTAACACCATTTATGGTGTGGTGACATCCCCTTTTCCACCACCCCATCTTTGAACTTTAGGTCTTTTGCAGTGTGAAATGTATGTCCAAACATCAGACATATGTGAAAGAGGTGTTTAAACATGTGACTGACCCAGTCAGGATCTTTACATGGCTTTAACTTTTTTAAATTAAAAGGGAGCCACAGTCGACACCCTCATAAGAGTATCAGTTGAGCAACCAAGACACAGGCTGTTTCCGAAACGGCCTGCTTCATACTACTTACTAATGTAGTAGGCAGTAGGTATTGCCTACTACATACTGCATTTGAATTTAGTATGTAGTATGACTGTTCTGTTCGATCTGTCATGCAGCATGCTGAGCCAGACTTCGCTGGATTTCCGGTTTTGGAAAGCGGAAGTAAACAACGGCGAAGCCGATAAATAAAAAGCTTATTTAGCATCCATTTATGATTTAAAAAGTTAGGAAGTGGTTTATATGTAATTTGATAACTTTCACAGCACCCAAAAACGGATTTCCTCCCGTCAAAAAATGAGGAAAAAGAAAAAGCAGAACGAGCGCTGTGCATTATGGGAAACAGTACGCGAGGAAGACTGGTCCGATGCACACTGAGATATTTTCCCGAATCAGTAGACATCCGGGGAGTTTTGGCATACTGCAGATTTTTGCTCTTGTTCACATACTACTTACTACATACTGAATTTTGGACATATCAGTACGTACTGCTAGTATAGTAGGCGATTTCGGAAACAGCCACAGTCTTCATACGGATAACCCAATCAGTGCCCCCAGTTACTTTTTAGAATCTCAGCATCAAACTATTCATGTTTGACAGTGGGTGGTGATTCAGCACAGCACAGCACAGCTCCTTTTAAGACCAATGATTAATAGTTTTCTCGCAGTCCTTACCAGAAGGGATGAGACTTTCACACAGTGCCTCGTATCATGGTCCCAGTTGTGCAATGACCCATCTTTTGATCTTCATCCTCTACCTGACATGATCCAAGTACCCTGACAGTGTGAACAATCTGCCCTCCTATTGTTAGTTATTTCAAAAGGACAGCTTAAACTTATAATCAGGGATCAAACATGGTGACATTGCTGCAGCTGGAACAAAAATATTTGCAATAGTGGTCACTTGATCTTCCATTTAATCCATATCTTTCGATATTCTGGTAAGCACACAGACAGTGAACCAATGGAGGTGAATGAAGAAAGACTTCCTTGACATTTGGTGTTCATTGTACAATCCACAGATTGGTAAGAAAGCCCAAGTGAGCAATTAAAAACGTTTTTTTCACTGTGTAAAGATCAATGAAAAGAACATGACTATCAAATTCAGCTGTGTTTTCAAACAGTTTGATAACCACTGCTTTGGGACAATTAGGGAAGTACTTGCCTGTTTTCTCACTGTGCCTTTTGTGTTCTTTTTCTTTTCATTCTTTTTTGGGGTTTTCTCCCAAAGCTTTTGATCATAAACCTAACACCTCATACTTAAAATGGATAAAGTCAAATCCACCTCTGTCTGTTAGTTTTAGCAGGCAATTCTATCCTGTGATTCAACTCTGTAAGGGAGGTAGTCAAAATTATCATCATGTTCATATCTTCAATACATTCAATATACATGAGCCATTTGTGAAACAAGTTAATCAAAGGTGAAAATCTAGGATTGGTATTTTCATTTCTTATTTTCCTAATGAGACAAGAAAGACTGCATAGTTTAAGAAAGTGAGGATGGCATGTCTCCGGTTTATATTCTAAATTCACATTTATTAGTAGATAATTACTTCATCCCGTAAGAGCGTCATACAACATAGGAAAAGTCAATGTACTTTAGAGTCTGGTTTATGATAGTTAAACATTTGTCTGGTCCCACTTTCCAGGAAACAGTTGAAAGCCAGCCAAGATTCTTTGCTATTTCAGCAGCAGCTCTTGCTCATCAAGGTATCAACACAGTTAGGATAGAACTGCAGAGACACAGCGTGAACCTCCTGCGTGAGGCTGGAAACCCTCCCTACATCTCTGGTGATCCATTCCAAAGAAACAGCCAACGAGGCTGGCTGCTGTGCACAGGTGTTAATGGTCCCTTGGATACTTTCTGTTTCGTACATTGTTTCTATTATCTGTAATGAGGGTTGTGATTGAAAGATGGATCCATGTCAACAATGTGAGCCTCAAATAAAGCTGATCTACTCGCCCCAAGCTGAATTGCCACTGGAGAACAAATTTAGATTCCTGTATCTGTTCCAGTTGGTTTGATCTTGCCTTTTTTTTTAAACTCAACAGCCCTTTGGTTCATTGTATGAAGTGGAATACTGTTGGTTTTCAGGATAAGAAAATAAAAGCCCTATTGGACAGAAAACATAAAGTAATCAAACATCAAGTATGATGCAAAAACAGGCATGAATGTGGTTATTTTCAATTTCAAAAATACAAAAAGAGTATGAAATAATGTTCTTCCATCTTAAAAAGTTTTACCCATCTTCCCTTTATCAGTCTTGACTAATATGCCTCTGAAATTACCTATTTGCTCGATGATGCATAAACATAAAGTGTATATGACTATGTTTTTCTGGGAAATTTCGCCACAATGTACCGGAATTACCCTTAGCAAAGATTTGTCTGAATGGTTTTTAAGTTTCCATGATAAGCTGGTGAATAAACCAAAGCATCTTTTTTTCAGTTATTGCCCATGCATCTACATCTTATACCACAGACACAACAAAAAAAAAAAGGCCATGATGAAATGTCTTGTTGATGCTCTTCTTCCTCTGTGCAGCTTTTGTTTCATTAATGATGAACACAGTGTGGGCTTGAGGCTTTCAAGTTTTGCTCGGAGCAGAGAAATAATTCAGAGATCTATAAATTATTTAAAAAAACAATACATACAAGGCAAAAATCACAAACTTATGTTTCTGAGAGTAGCTATAAATATAATTACATCAGACAGAAAACTGAGTGAGGTATAAAGAGGCTGACTTACTAAGTCCAGAGACATAAAAAATATTAAGGTTTGGATCATAGCATAATAATGCTTTATATTAATGTCAATGCAGCATGCATACATCCCTGTTTTGTATGGAGTGCATTTTACCAGTATCCCAGTTGCCTTAAATGCCTTGCTTATCATGTTGGCCTTGCTGAAAAAAACAAAATTTCGGTATTATGTGCTGTGTCCAATGCCGGCGTTTTTTTGGCGATGGGAGCGCTCAGTTGAACTGTTTTCAACTGAGAGTGCTGAGAACGCTGTGACAATAATCAGCAGACGCGTTTTGGCGCTGAGGGAGCTGAGCAGTGGAAACGTTGAATCACATTGGGTTTGAATAGAATATAGGTGCAGCCAGCGCAAAAAAAACGGCAGCAGCAGACACGGCACCTTAAGGTAACGTTACATTAAGGAAATCAGGAAACTGAATACTTAGGTTGAGGCACAGTCAGCAGTGTTGAGTATCCTTTTTCCTACAGCTAAACTCTCGGGGCCTGATCTACTAAGATCCCAAATAACGAGCGCTAATTTGCGTGTGCAAATAATAATTCTGCATGTGCTATTGCTGGGCGTGTTGCGGGTGATGTACTATGACTGTCATGTTGTACATTGAGAATGACAGATCAAAGAAAATGGACATACAGCGCATCGTGGACATACAGCGCATCGTGGACATACAGCGCATCGTGGACATACAGCGCATCGTGGACATACAGCGCATCGTGGACATACAGCGCATCGTGGACAAGTCCGCGGAGCTTAAGGCTCGTCCAAACAGTGGTGAGTAGGCCGAGTACTTCATATTGCTTTTTTGTTTGTATGTGAAGATGTGGGCCTTTATAGCTGTTGATACAGTGGCCTGTGTGCTCTCATTAGTTGAAAAAGTTAAAGTGGGTGTCAGAATGATGCAGTCGCTATCTGTGGTGCTGAACTGCTTTGAATTTGTGTTGTTTTATTATTATTTGTTTGTTCTCTTGGTTGGATTGACTAAAAAATGTAGTATAAGCCCCGCTGTTGAGGGCCTGTTGTAAAGCGATGTTATGATGAGCTTTACAGTAACCGCAGCCATTTGTGTGTAACGCTGTGCCAGTTTGCACCTGCCTTTCAAACGTGCTAAATGTAGACGCAAAAACAGCGCTCGCTATCTGCTTCAGGTTTGATAAATCACATTGCGTGTGCTAAATGATTACATTTGCATCTCCTCCTCCCAGTATTATGTGCGTTCTGATAATCTACATGTAATCTGCATATTCATGAAGGCAAACACGCTAAATGGATAGTGAGTGCTATTTTGCTCATTTGAAAGACGCAATCCTTGGCGCACCCGGTTAGTACATCTGCTTACTACCAGCTATCAAGTTTGCACGTGTTTTTATACACGCAAAACTTTAGTAGATCGGGCCCTCTGTGTTCATAACTAAGTTTGATTAAGATTGCCAGCAGTTGGGGCACTGGTGGCCTAGCGGTCTAAGCGCTCCACGTATAGAGGCTATGGTCCTTGTTGCAGAGGTCCCGGTTTGACTCCCGGCCAGTCGACCATTCACTGCATTTCTCCCCCCACTATCTACTCCCCAAATGTCCTGTCTCTCTTCAGCTTTCCTATCCATTAAAAAAGGCCCAAATGCCAAAATATATAACTTCAAAAAAAAAGGTTGCCAGCAGTTTCCAAAAAACTCAAGTCACATTTATGACAGAGGGTCTGATCAGCTGCATCTTTTCTTACTACTTTTGTAGGTGGGAGAGTAGTCTTGACCTCTTGTGGTAAATATTTGGTCCACATCAAAACTGTACAATATTTCTAAACATTTTACAGCTTTTTTTGATGGTGGATTTATCCCCTCAGAAGAGTCTGACTCAACAGTTAATCAGGCTTTTCTCCTAAACATGCCATGATTGTACTGATCACATATGTTTTGATCATCATGCTTTGATTAACATTTGTCCTTTGCTGCTATGTCCAAGGATCAAACATGATAAAAGTCATATGGTCCCATAGTCCCGAGTGTGAAAGGTCGCAGGACACTAGTTTCCACCCTGTGTGCATCAGACAGGGCTAATCTGTTCTTTTCATCCTGCATCAAAGTCAGCTCTCCACCAGTTACCATCAGTGTGTTTTTTACATTTGTGTTAGCTAACATTTGCTGCATTCTGACAGAAGGTAAGCTGCTGCAAAATATTACCCCTCTAAAGCTTAAAATGCAGTGTGTAGACATGCTGTAGATCACAGTTATCAGTTGCAGTCAGCTGAATGTTAATAGGCAGTTGTGCAGAGACTCAGTGAACACCATCTGATATTGTGAAAACAGTTTATCTGGTCTCTATCCTCTCAATGCACTTAACCTCATCAGACCAAGGAAATCTGTTCATTCATCTGTGTATTTATTTAGTCACTCGAGTGCAGTATTATGTAAACCCTCCCTTGTGCTGTTTTTATTTGGACCTCTAGTGCTTGAAAGGTTTTATTCCTAAACCCTAGAATAAGAAAATAACTGCAGCATTTGAGGCAAACAGGAGTGAGAATGCAACTAAGAGTTCAGTTGCTGGGATTTTTTGGACTTGTTAATACTGTTATGACTTATATAGTGGAAAACAGCTTGTGTACACTCATTTTAATACTGCACTTACTGTTAGATTGCTTATGTACATTCTTCTATGATAACTAGGCATTGCTTTCCAAAACTCGACCAACAATGGACCCAATCTTTTCCCAAAAAACAAACAGGTGGAATATGAATTTCCCCATCACCAGATAATATAATGCTTCTGCAATACACTCTTTTATTACTTGGCACCCCTGAGGTATAAATGTCTCCCTGGCAGCAGACACCAAAAACACCCAGTCTAAGCTAGATCTCGGACACTATTGCCTTGGCAGAGATTTAGTAGCCTGATGTGAGGGAAGTGTAGTCCACATCACTCACGTTGTCTTCCCAGTTATAAAAAGGCTTTGTGTTACATCATTGTTTTTAAAATTTGACAATGTTGTTTCTCTGTGGCCCTCAAAACTTGCCATTCTCTATCTCTTATTAGGTTTTTACAACACCACATAACAACTGATAGTACAGTATTAGATGACTGTCATCAAATACTGATGGCAGGTACCGCGAGTGCTTTCTTTGAGCTTTTCTCACAAGTCCCTTGCTATTACTTCCCCTGTCCAATGTGTATAGAACCTGTAGACAGAGTTTGACACACATGAGGACTACTGGAACCTTTGTTCCAATTTTTGGGAGCTCTAACATAATACAAATTTAACATTTTCTCTCTATATTCATGTGTTCTATAGTTTCCAGAAACTATGATAAGCTTATCATTAATTATTTTACATTTATTACATTGTTGCTTGTTATAACGCTTCTAGAGAGAGCTTCACAGCTGCGCAGAAACTGCACATTGGCTACATTTACATGAGACTTTTAATTCCTCTTTAATTCAGAATAAAAATTAAATCCTCTTTAAAAAGATTAAAAATGACCTTGTAAACCGCTAATTCCGAATGAAAATGACCATTCCGAATTAAACTTAAATCTGAAGTAAGTGGCTGGTTTATTCTGATTTTAAATCCGAATTGAATAATTCCTCGATCATGTATATGTTCATTCCGCTTTAAATTAATTCCGGTCGTTCTGCGCATGCTCGTTCCCTTGTCCTGTCATGATGACACACATATTCCGTGCTGGCGGGCACATATACCAGGATGGCTGCCCGAAGCAAGCATTGGACTCGAGCCGAGACTATTTATTTAATAGGAGCCCGAGAAGAAATGGATATCATGAAAAGAGTTGATGGACGGAAGCATACAAATGTGGACCTTTTTAAAGCTGTAGCGTCCAAGTTAATCAAGGGAGGAAAATTGTACTTATTGTATGGTCTTCCATGTTGTAACCGAAAATAAAATAAGCAGGAATGGAGTATTTTTTCTCCCGGTAGACATAAATATTTCACGCCCGCCCCTGTCCAATCAGAACCCTTCCCAACTCCCAGACCTTAAGCGGAATTGAATAAAGATGATTAAATGTGTTTTCCATGTAAACCTCAATTCGGAATTACTATTTCAATGTAAACGCGAAACAGAATACTTTAATTTCAAATTATTTAATTCCAAATTAAAAAACATCATGTAACCGTGGCCAATGTGGACTTTGCTGAACACAATGGAAGTCTTTACTCAAGACGACAGTTCAAACTTTTTCCACCCTGGTTAACCCCCCAAAATAAAACAAGCCTTATATACCGGTGCAACATAAAATTCTGGATTTCACAGTAAACCTCGGGTGTTTTATAACATGTTAATCCAACCTCTACTCATCCTGTACCTCCTTTATTTTGTCACTTTATTTTAGTTGCCTCTGTTCATCTATCAAAACAAAGAAGATATGCTGTACAAGCATACACTTTAAGGTAGGTAGGAAAAACAAAAAACTTATTGTGTATGCATTCTGGATACAGTAGGATGAATTATGATTTTTTTTTTAATTATTTCTTTCTGGTCTAAATTTTTTGACCTCTAATTAACAAAACGGTAGTGAGAAGGCAGACAAAGGGGAAATGACAGATGTGATGTATGAGTTAAAAGTGGTGCAAGCAAGCTGGCTGAGCTCTACCTTAACACCGTGAAATAAGTGTCTATGAAAAAGGTGACACCAAGAGTGAGAGCATTTATGTTTTTTGACCTCTGACAAGTACAATGACAAGGGACAGCACTCTGTAAAAGAAACAGACAGGAGGGTTATAATAAAGAGAAAAAGTCAGGGATGGAGAGCATAAATAAGGATAGGTTGTCAAAGGCTTCGTGGAGAAGTACAGACTGGCTTGATATAGAATATAATGGCTAAATCAGTTTTAACCAAGTTTTTAACTTTAACCAAGCGGCTGTGAGAAATGAAGCCAATGCAAAAGTTCTAAAACAACAGCAGTTCCATGAGTGTCCACTTGAGGCTATCTCCGGAAGCACCGGAAACCACATACTACACCCATTCAAAAAAGCACATTGTTAATGATAAATTAAACATGTTTACAGCCTGGTGCAAAAAAGGTTTTTGGTCTGAATAGCTAATTTCTCTAACTACACACACTGTATCCCCTACAGTGTGCATGGTTAAGTCATTTGTTTAGAGGATATTACGGTTGCAAGTTTTGCATAATTAGAAACATAGCTGACTTGACTGACAGGCCGGCACACTTGAGCTGTTAGCGAGGAGGCTAAAGGCCCACCTCATCTCCACTTCTGTGCCTGTATGTAGGTCAAGTGAGCTTCTCCAACATGGCGTCCATCCACGATAGGCTTTAAAACTCTGCTTCAGAAACCAAAGGGTGACATCATTGAGGCTACATCCATGTATTATGTGTTCCATGACTTTAACTACAGCCGCTGAAAAGAAGCCAGCAATTTTTCACTGACAAGGAAGGAATTATACAATACTACTCTGATTGGTACGATTGAGTAATACTCCCTAGCAATGGGTTGCTGTTTTTATCTGCTGTTTTAATGTACGTTTGCTGAAGCCCCTGTAATTATGTGTACATATTTTATTGAAATATGCATAGGGGAAATGTAGTTACATCTGTCCTTTCAGTAAAAAGCAGTATATTCAGTTGCGTAGTTGATATTTGCAAAATATATTTATTATCACTGAAATGTTGTAAATAGGTATACACACATTTTGTTGTTATGTGAGAAACAAACCCCTGTTGGAAGTCTCATCATCTTCTTCTATCCTGCAGGGTACCTCACTTCTCAAGCCAGTCAGCTTGGATTTCTGTGAACAAAAGCAGCCCCAAAGTGTATTTAACTAAACAGTATTTGCAGTTAAAAGGCTCTGAACAGCTTGTGTACCATTATCCAAGTGTTTTGTAATGATTACTCCAGACTAAATTGCTTATATGTACTTCATTACCTCTAACATTGTCCACTAACAGCTGCTTTATTTTGAAAGGATGAATAGTCATGTGCTTTGTTTGCAGTAGTCTTTTGGGACATTAAACAGACAGTGTGCAAGCAATGAAGCTTCTGGAAGTCCAAGGAGGGATTCGCATAATCATGCACACTTTCATAAACAGTGAGCTACAAGAGACAGTGATAGTTGGAATATACTTACAGGCATTTTCATAAAACACAAGCAAATTGTTTTGATAAAAATTGCATGTATGAGGCTGCCAAAGTATCAACATTACAGAAAAGTGATGCTCATACCGTGGTTATGGCCCCTTAACAACTAGGGCTCATTCAGTTGTGTTGTTTAAAGCCCCCATTTAAGTCTGGACAAAACCCATTGTGTTAATGGATTTCAAAGAGCATCTGAACGTAAATCTGTTGAACATGGGTTCATGAATTCCACTGGAAACATAATAATCGTAAAATTTCAAGCTCATTCCAAAAGGAAATAAAAACAAAATTGTCGCAATTTTCGATCAAACCTCAAACAAACAATGTTAGAATTGCAGTTTGAATTTGACATAACAGCATGAAAAAAACATTCTTGGTTCTAACAAAAGGTTACAAAAATGTGTTTAAAGGAATTTCAATTTGAACGATTTTATATCACACAGTCAATACTTAAAGCAGTTTCTAGACACCAACTGGCCTGTCTTTTTTAGTTCATGTGCTTAGGACACATCAAGGCAGAGACACACAAAGAACAAATTGCTGCAGGTGCTATGCTGGCAGCATTTTCCATAAAGTCTTTGGATTTCAATGCTCTCAGAGATTTCTGTACAGTTTCCTATTGTGTCCCCCGGAGAATGCAGGAGATAGAATAAGGGAGGCTGTTCTGTTTATCCCTGAATATAACAGAGATTTCAGAGATAGTCAGTGATTTCATGACAGTTATTTTCTCTGATACAAACCAGAGGGAAACATAATACAGTAATGCTTTTCCTCCTCTTTGTAGGACACAATGGCACCATTTGCTGTAACTATACTTTTTTCTTCTTCTTATACTGTGTTGTTGTTTTGAAAATGAGGCTAACCCCATACTGTGGCTCCAATAATAATGAAGTAAGTTGTTTGGACAGTCAGTGCAACCTGAAGTAACCTTCAGTTATACATGTTTGTTTTTGTTAAAATTCAACCAATTTCCCAGTCGCACATCTATACAGAGGAGAATGACTGGATGCATGGACCTAATGTTGTACCTTTCCAACCTTAGTTGTACTTGCATCATGTTTACAGTATATGTCATCATTATCAGTTCGCTCCTAAAGTGTGTAAGAGATTGGGTTCCTTTCACACCTTTGAAGACACTCTAGACTGAGAAGTGGCCTCTGAGGACAGACTTGACAGTCTTGAAGGTGGATAGTGATATGTAAGTAAAGAACATCAATTCCTTTGTTTAAAAAGTCACAGAAAAAATGTTGTGTGAATTGATGCTGCTGATTTGTTCTGGTGGACCACATAAGTATTTTTTTGTTTTTTTTTTTACAAACCATAGGTCAGGATGTTCAATGTGAGCTCAGCTAAGCAGTGGCCTTTGCTTTTGGATCAGGTAATCAGTTCTTAAAACCAAATTATGCAGTTTATATGAGGATTCTGATATTCACCAAAGTTTTCTTGTCTGGGATTTTTTCTTAGCCATGAACAGAAGATAAGAACAGTACATGTGAGCGCTGACATCTCAACTGAGTCTTACCCTGTCTTGGTGTTGGGTCTCTGTTCATAATTTGACACAGAGTGGTCTAGACCTCCTACGTTTGTAAAAGCGTCTTGAGATAACATTAGTTGTGATTTGTCACTATACAACTAAAGATTGATTGATTGATTGATTGATTGATTGATTGATTGATTGATTGATTGATTGATTGATCATCTACAGTATACACCATCATTAAAAGATTCAAATAATCTGGAGAAATCTTTGTACAAAAGGGACAAGGCTGAAACACAATACTGGATACTCATGATCTTCAGGCTCTTAGGCAGCACTGCTTTTAAAGCAGACATGACTCTGTAGTGGAAATCCCTGCATGGACTCAAAATAACTTCTAAAAACCACTGTCTGTAAACACAGTTCATCCGTCTAATTCCTGTGTGGAATTCACGGACGCTGCATCCGCTGATCTAAAGAGGAAAGGGACCACCTGGCTTGTTATTAGCACACAGTTCAAATGCACCAGTGCCCATGGAAAGAGTAGCTTACACATCTGGGAAGGCATCATTAATGCTGAATGATATATACAGGTTTGCAGCAACATATGGTGCCATCCAGATGATGCCTTTTTCAAGGTAGACCTTGCGATGCCAAACCACATTCTGTACATATTACACATATTACAACGGTATTAGAAGAGTCTGGATGTTACACTGGCTTACCTGCAGTTCCAACTTGTCACCCACCCATTGAAAACATTTGGCCCATCATGAAAAGACAATTACAACAGAGGAGACCCTGGAATGTTGAACAGCTGAAATCTTACATCCGGCAAGAATGGGACAACGCTTTCAAAACTACAGAAACTGGTCTCCTCAGCTAACAAATATTTACCAGCTACTTTGTTTAGTTTTTACATTCAAACCCATTTTTGATTAAAGATTGGGTTTGATTGATTTTCAGACCATTAAACAGTTTTTTCATCAATATTAAAAACAGCATCCTAACTTTTTTGGAATTGGGGTTATAAAGGGTTGGCAAAGTCAGTGGGTACATCTTCTTTCTCATCATTACTATACACCAACTAGATCATGATTTAACTGACTGTAAATATGAGATTGAAATCATTAGGCAAACAAGATCAGAATAGAACATCTCTTTCTTGTGTCTAGCAGCCCCGTATACAATCAACTCTCCAGTGACTCCATAGGATGTCACCAAATATTCACAAATGTGCAACAACATCTCCGTACTTCTTTCTTCATCTGTTGAAATGCCACAAAGGTGTGGGTATCAACCTCCTGGTTGCAAGAAGCAGCTGGTCAAAATCTCCTACTCTAAAAAAAAAATGTCAGCACAATTTCCTTACTCCTGGGACGTAAGCAAACTGTGGCTGGAGGGATACAAGCATTGTCATGTAGGGAACCGTAAAGAACAGGTAAACAAGAGTTCACAAGAAGCTCATCTAAAGTTATCAAAATAGAGGCTATTTTCTCTTTTAAGAAGGCACAGAAGGAAGGAAGGAAGGAAGTAGCGAGTTGATGTTGATTTGAAGTGAGTAATGTCTCCTCTATGTCCTGCTCAGCATAGCAGAGACCAGGCTGCAACGCTCCGGTCTAGGAGAGATAACACTCTGCGAGCAGGCATCTAGAGAGATGGAGACATTGGGGCACTGTGGGTCCACCTCACATTACTCTGTCACACAGAGAGTCTGGGCACAGTTATGAACAGTGTTATGTGTACAGAGCACAGTGTGCCAGCAGCAAGCGCTGAGCTGAGAGAAGTAGAGAGCTATTTCATCCAATGTGACATTAATGGCTTGTTAACTGATTGAGGTGAAGAAGAGGGATAAAGATAGAGATAAGTAGGCTCATGCTCCTTTAAAAAAATGTTTAAGAGCACAAGGTAGCATGAGAAGCACATATAGTAACTTACTTTTGTAGCCTGAAAAATGCTGCACTCTACACTGGACATCCTCAAAAATGTCAGCCATCAGTGTGCTCTGCTGGGTGGGTGAGATGGTGAATGTAGCTCTCCAAGAAGAAGAAGAGCATTTAAATTCTTGGTTAATACTCATCATCTCTCAGCTTGAAAACTCCTGGTCAGAATGGTCTGTTGCTAACTTAAGAAGTATGTCTCTTCTGTTATTGAAAACAAAGGTGTGAGAAGAGAAAATACATTGTTAAAAGTAAGCTCTGGTCATTATTCTGACTTTGACAGTTATCTTCAGCATACAGTTCAGTACACTGCTGAGTTAGATGTCCCCCATGATCCCATCAAAAAGACTGCCAGCTAGCTGGCAAGCTTGATGAAGCTAGTGCTCATACTTTGTTAGCATAGCTGTTGTAGAACAGGATGGGCATAATCCTTCCCTTCTCAAACAGCAAAGAGGGCTTCTCGACATGTCAGATGTAGAAAATGGGAACAAGACAGACTAATGTTGTGTTCTGGTATTGTCTGATATGTAGCTAACTGTAGTGTAGGATAACTTGCATGACATTAGTTACATCTGTGTGATTACATGTGGGTAGTGAATTATTCAGACATAATTCTTATTATAAAATTGTACTAACTCAACACGAATTAGCATTGTTTGAGCTTCTCTGACATAAACAAACTCAGCTCTTGTTTTTAAACTAGGTCAGAGCATCTAAAGCTACTGTTGGTATTTTGCTAAATACTTTAACAATTTGTGTAGCTGGAAAAATCTGGTAACTGAAGCTGAACTTATGAACAGTCTTTGAATGGCAAGAAAAAAAAATCTCACAATATGTGTATTAAAAGTACAAGCTGAGTAATGATTAACTTATTTTTGCTTCTAGTACATTTTCCCCACTGAGGACAGAAAGGGTTTGAATCAAACAGATATATTGTTTGCATCAGAGATTTTCAATTTTCT
The DNA here is from genome assembly GCF_009762535.1 of Notolabrus celidotus. Classification (NCBI taxonomy): domain Eukaryota; kingdom Metazoa; phylum Chordata; class Actinopteri; order Labriformes; family Labridae; genus Notolabrus; species Notolabrus celidotus. Next base: position 22,266,715 of record NC_048278.1, on the reverse strand, counting down.
AAATTGTGTGTGCTTGCAGTGGAGATCTTAAAGCAACAGTAACCAGGAGGAAACATTTAGAACTTTTTCAAATGTGATAGGAACTCGTGCACTAAAACTAGAAAGAATATATAAGTTACATAGTGATGTAATAACACATGAGTTATGAAATAAATAACACATTCCGTCCAATGTTATCATAAAGATATATCAGTCCATTCATCATCCATTTTCAGCCATCCATCCATTAATTAATTGTTTTCCCCTGAAATCTGATGGCTGATTCATCTAACATTACCATCATTTAATCTTAAAGCAATAGGTACACTGATTTACATGTGTAACTTAGAACTTAACATTTGTAAGTTATCATGTAGAAATGGCATCAGCCAATGCCAGTTAGCTTGAAACAAGACTCAGCACTTCTACATTTCTATAATGGCCTTGACCTTTTGAGCCATATATAAACCATTAAAGCTTTACAATAAACCCTCATTATATTTTACTCGTTTTATCTGTTAACTGTTGGTCGTATCATAGAAACTTTCTCATCAAGATTTAAGCTGAGATGTCAAGAATTCCTTCATCTACTATACTTTGATCTTTACTAAGCTAATAAATGTTTGGAAATTTGGTGCAAGAGGTTACCATCTTTTATTTAAGGCTTCATAACATGGTTGATAGTGGTTTGGAGGCCAGACTGAATGATATCAAACCTCAAAGTTATCATATTTATTGATTTTGTATTATCATACTTGTAAGATGCTTATTCACCACTGGATACCAGGGTAATCTCTCCAGAAATCCAACCTATATTAACAAAAAAAGAGAGATCAATGCCTCATTTTTTTGTGGTCTTTTGTTAAAACTCCTGCCCGTGCAATAAGTTTTTGATCTTTTTCAATCTCCTTTGGAATTATAAACCAACCGCAGCTCTCACACTGCTGCTTCAGACAGTCTATCATGGGCATAGAGAGAATGAAATTGAACTCAGCAGTGTTATTCTTCCCAACATAAATGTATCTTAGTCTGTCTGTCTGTCTGTCTGTCTGTCTGTCTGTCTGTCTGTCTGTCTGTCTGTCTGTCTGTTGTCATTGAATCCATCAGTCAGTCTGTCTTTCTGTCTATCCACCACAATGTCTCTACTGCACTCCTGTGCACATCCTTTTGTTACTCTAACAACCAATCAATCCAGTGCCCTTCAAACAATTAGCATTCCATACTGTTGCTATTCCAGCACCAGCCAACATCGACCTATCACAGAACATATAGTTGGTGAAACAAAATGTAAACACAGAAAAAACACCCAGACCTCTGTGTATGGCCTGTCTAATGACAATTTGGCCAGTTTAATGTTACAAGTCACAAGTGCTGTACCTATCCTGTACCTATATGAACAGGTAGCATTTTTAACAATATTCAAATTGACAGTTTTAAGAGTTTAATCTGTAAGGAGACTTGTTCAGTGATATCAGTCTCATCTACATTAACTAATATCCATCTGCATGTTTTGAGGGTGGCACAGAAACCTTTCAATGTTTCCAGGTACAAAGCTTTGGTTGACTGTATTGTTTTACTAATTGTTGAATCAGAGTGTCTGATAATTATGTTGCTCATTCTGGCTTAAGGGGGTTTTGACAAAAGTTGTCTTGCTTGCTAAGTTATTAATAATTAATATAATTCCTTTCTATTCTGTTTTAATTGCATGCTATAATGTAAAAGTATTTTTGTAACCGGATTCCCAAAAGGGATTAGTCAAGTATAGCCTATAGTGCACTGCTATTTATCACTGCAGCACTAGGTTACTGATAATTTTTGGTCGTTGATCTACATTGCACCAGTAACAAGTAGCAAGGAACTCTTTTGTTAGAAGAATAACTGTACAGTGAGAATAATCTTTCTGATGTTTCTAAATTATTATTATTTAGGCATATTTTTGGTCAAGATGTCATTCTTTCTGCATTTTATTTAACCACTACTCTGTGCACTTGCTTGTACTGTTAAACAAAACAGAGGAAGCATTTCTTCAAAATTAATAAAAAGTTTTTTGAATGATAATTGGTGAAAATAGCTTATTTATAAGATGTAAGTCATCAACATTATTTTTTCCATATTTACCGTATTTATCATACATTTTTGCCACCAGTGTAGTAGAAAAGTGTTGTCTGAAAAGCTGTCTTGACACATGGTTGCGCTTCATTGGAATTTACATACAATTAACTGTAGGAAATAGTCAAAAAGGTTTTTTTTCATTGCACAGTGATTACACTGCACAGTATCATGAGGAAAAAAGCTTGAGATGTACAGGCCTGACTGACAACACCCGCAAAGGTCATCCCCGCCTTTTAGCCAGCGTGAGGCGGACAGGAAGGGGAGGCATCACATGCAGGCACCCATTTGACAGACTAAATACTGTGACAGAACAAGATCCCACAGGAAACTAGGGGATGCCACAAGCCCTCTATCTGGTTTCAAGATCTGTTCAGCTGCACTGCACACATTGTTTTCAATTGAGTTAGCAGTTCAGAATAGATTTAATCAATTAAAGTGACATTGTTGCAGGCTGGCAGTCAAATGGAAATATTAAATCATCTTTCCAAGCATTGTGGCACCAATACGCCCCCACAGAGAGGGAGAGAACATTTGCTCCATGAGAGTGATGCAGATTAATGCCCCAAAACATCCTAATTGCCTAATGAACCTTCTTTCAAACAACAGCATTGTGCTTTGAGCAGAGGCACCCCTGTAGAAACGCCCAAAGTCAAATGACTGAGGCGCTGCTAAAAAAAAAACCCTGAGAAATAAATTAATGAAAATGACAAGAAATCTTCGAGTTCTCATGCCACATTTTTCAAACAAATGAAACTGCAATTATTAAATGTCACACAAGCCCAAATGTCCAGGATGATTATCTCATATATCTGTGATGGATACATGTCTGGGCTGATATGCCTGAGCAGCAGGATGTACACACAATGTGTTATATTATAGTATCATCTTTGGAATCAAGGGTTATTCTTCACACTTTTACAGTCAAATCTTTTTTGAAAGCTTAAAAATAGGCTATCCGCCTAAAGTCAGACATTTAAAGTGCAAACCTGACAGATAAGACTTGTATGCTAAAGGCAGCAGCTCATATCTTCTTGAAAGAAGAGAGGGCCTGCTCTTGCCCTATGGAAAGGCATGCAAGGATAGATTGAGATACACCAGATACGCACAACCTGTATTTAAAAATGACAAATGACTTGGTCATCCAAGTTTGGTTGTAAGAGCAAAGAAACTGAACAAAGCAGCTGTTTATCATAATAACCATAAAATTGGGTGTATAAAACACACTTTTAATATAATTTTTTTCATCAAAAAATTGACCTGTATACCATACAACGGTGCAATCTAAATAAAAATGCAGAAAGCAGTTTTCTATTGTGTTGATGCATGCATGATTTTACCCAAAGATGGCGCTTGAAGAAGCAAAGCATACTGGATATATAGAGACTAGAATAACTAGTTTAGTGCAAACACTGGTTATTGCATTAAAGGAACATGTGGGGAACTATTAAGTCAATAAATGTTCTAGACTGCTGGTTAGCAACACAACGTATGCTTAGCTAGCAATATCAGATGCAATGTAGTTATCATACTGAACTGGAATCAAATCATTTGCGGGAGTGACTTCATGTAAAGTCATTGAAAAGATGTTAGACATGAGTTCTTGTCGGGAGATGTGAATGACGCAAATTTGGCGTTGCAAATGGCGAGAGATATACGCGGGAATGCTGCTAAATGTTAAATGATAACTTGCTTTTCGCAAGAATAAAAAAAATCTGATCTTCAGCGAACCATTCATGCCACAATGGCCAATCAGCATTGAGATCCTCCTTGATATGAAGAACTTATCAGCGGAGGTTTGTTCATCTGGAAATGGAGGAATAATCGAGTTACAGTGTGCAGCTACCCTGAATTGTACGACATAACCAGTTTTTTGTTTTTTAATCGAAACAATTAAAAAAGAGCGCTTGCATGGATTAAAGTGAGGGAGGCGGTCGGATCATGTGGTATGTTGATTCCAGCTATCTGCTGTACTAGCAAGTTTGCACTGCCCCAATTAGCATTACAGGCCTCCAGTCTTTGTGCACTCGTGTAATCGCGAATTGAGCAAGTTATTTGTGCAAATTAATATTAGATTATGTATTATTGCATATTATTATAGGCAAACATTGGTTTACTCCTCTTATATTTGCTTACATGGAAAATGCAAGCCTTAGCCTGAAAGTGTTTACTTTTCTGTTTACTTTCATTTTGTTTGACTTATAAACATTTTTAAACCTTTATGTGAGCTGTTCCTCTCTCAGTGATGACAACAGCAGGGATCAAATCCTCTCCTCCTAACCACCCTCCTATCTGACAACCATCTTTAGCTGGTAACCATGACTGAGGGGATAAAACAAGATACTCTGTGATAGCACAGATTGTAGTGACCACAGACACAGAAGTGGGTGTTTTAGCCCCTTAAAGAGCTGTCACGGATTATTGGGATTATTTGACAGAGCACTCAGCTCATCATTTTGACTACAGCTCAGCACTGTGTCATCGATCTCGGCCCTCAAAAAAAGAGGGGGGTGCAGGGCGAGTATAACCTTTAGCTTCGTCAGCATGGACAACTAAGCAGAACAAATGACTGGCCCTCTGAAATACTCACCGTGTTCAGAAAAAAGAAAGTGACAGCAGTGTGGCTCATCACATGAGGAGAATGATGGTCAGAGAAAGAGTGGTTCCTTTTTTCATAGGGTCAAATACTCAGAGGAGATTTTTAATGCTACTCAAAGAAAACCATTGTGAGAAAAAAAAAGATGATAACATTTCATTTTTCATAACTGTATTAGTTTAAGGATCAAATCTCTACGGTTGAGACAGACTGTAATTATGTCATACAACACAGCATTTATTCACAGGAAAATTATTGTGTAAACATTGTGTAGTTTGGAAGTTGGAAGTTTTAATAAATATGTTCCCACCTGTACAGAAGGCAGCTGCATGGTTAATCTAAATACAATTTAAACTGCAATGTGAGAACGTGCAATTACATAACTGCACACATGGCTGCGATTTGCGATTTAGTAAATAATAAAATAAGATGATTAAATAAATAATGATAAAATAAATGTGTCTGTGAATGTTTTAACCTCTCCCTTGATTGTTTGGAGTCTGTTAGGTTACGCCTGTCATCTGCTCTGACAGTTTGTGTGTGTGGGTGTTCGCACAGTTTGTTTGACACATGACTATCGACAGAGTGGCCAACATGGATGCAGACAAGCAGGGGCAAACAAGCTGATGCTGAACTGGTGGCAAAACAAACCAAAAAACATAACACAAAGTCACTTTTGCTAAATGGTAATATTTTGAATTCAGTTACTTGAACAGAACAAAATGCTGTGAAAAACTTGAAATATTTAAGTCACCATGTGGCATACCAACACAACCAATTTATGTCAACACCTGAGAAGGCAGAGTAAAGTATGATCAGTGTATGTGAGTAATGACCCAGGCTAATAATAACAAGGACAAAGAGACAGCTAAGGGTTGTCAACACTTAATAAAACCACAGCAGAGCGCGAGTCTCAGGGTCATTCACATCTGGTTTCAACATGTCTCCTAGGTGATCAGATCATATGTGGGTAGCTCTGTGTACAAGTGCTCACACTTGGTTCAGGTTGAGAAAAAAAATCATACATCTTTTCCGTTTTACTAATAAAAAATACAAAAGGTATTTACTTAATATTTGTATGTTATAAATTGAGATATCAAACTATCAATAATCTCAGTTTGTTCCTTGATAACCAATTGAGTAGACTCATAATACCATTTATTGTATTCAGAGTTAGAAATCGCTTTTTTGTCAACCATAATCACACTCACGTCACCAAATTGTGCAGCACGGCTGCACAGGTGACATAATTATATTTCTATGCTGCATAATAAGGGAAGGTTAAGGCAAGGTTAGGCCAGTTGATTTATAAAGCACTATTCAAACATAGTGCTTTACAGAAGAAAAAATACCCCAAAATGATTACATTAACAGCATTAAAAGACATATGACATCAAGTACACATAAGCGTTAAAATATAAAATATGTTAAAATTTAAGACCATGAAATAAATCAGTAAGACATTAGGCAAAAATGTGAAGTCAAATTATTAAAAACATTTGAATACCCTTAAATTGGATTATAACTGGTATGTTATTTAGACTGGGAGCCTACTAGTGTTATAGTGTTCTGAAGTCCCATGGGAACTGCTGTTTACAAAGAATTATGCCGTCCAACATGTAAAGTTAGTCTTTTCTTGTTGTATCAGTGTTAAAAACTAAAAGTAATTTATTTCCATGATGATGACGAGACAAAAATATTATTGATGGAACATTGGACATTGAGTACAAACTGTCCCTGCCTCCAAGCATCCTCCACATTTTCAGTGATGATTTTTTTTCCCCAATGCTTATCATTGACAAAACCACGACCAGCTGATGGGTGACTCCGGTTTAATATTAGACTTGTGCTTTTTTTTGCCGCTGTTACCTGTAATAGCTCTGTGTCGAAACCTTGATTATTCTAGTTTGGTGATATGTTAGACAGCATGTTAAGTAGGATGTTTTGTAGTTTTGATCAACTCTTAACCATCAAAGATGAAGATGCAGTTCAGAGTGCAGAGAACTGAAGTCTGTCCCGTGTGCCTCTCCCTACAGGCACATTTAGGGACCATTGGTAGAATATGGACACTATTTATTCAGTTATGTCGTAAATGATTTAGCGAACGAATGACAAAAGTAAAAGTGTTAAGAGAGTAGAATGTTGCAGATTTAAACACTTGTTTCTACTGCAGTAGAAACCTTGATACCAATATCTGATTGAAATGAATGAGTATGAAGAGAGAGAACATTTTGACTAAAATAAATGACTAAAATGTGACAATTGTACAGCAAACATTTGTAGATATCTAATAAATTATACACAAAAAACATACATAAGTGTCGTGTAAGATTACTGGCAGGCATGGATAGAAAAAGGAACCGATACCATGAACCCTTCATCTGTGCTTCATTTGACTGAGCTGTCAATGTCACCCACTCCATTGTTCTCACAATGATGAATAACTGATGTAAGATGAAGTGGAATCGATTCCTTCCCTTACCCACAACTCCCTCACTTTGAGTAGCCTCCAATTCCAGGTCATTTCAGGATGTTGTTCAGTATTCAGTAGTTTACTGTTAATGAGAAAGACTCTGTAGCATTCAAAAGAAATACTGACATTTCCCTTGCTACATGGGGTAACTGTGGCAGTTTGTCTCAGTGAAGAAGTGTTTTCATTAATCCTACTTCTTTAATGAACTCTACCTCAAGGGAACTCAAACAAGTGGTCAAGACATGAATAGATACTGAAATATTCACACATTGAAAGCAGTGCGTTAAATGTGATATATGAAAATGATTCCTGTGTGAAGATATACTTTTAAGAGGCTTTACATTAAAACATTAAGTACAGTAAAATGTGTGTTCGAGTATTTAAAACCTTAAAAATCCAGTGATTATAGCTTTCTCATTAAGCACCCACCTGTGTTGAACATTTGATTCTGAATGGTCAAAACACCTTGACAACAGTGTATTAATTCTGAATAGCAAAGGCAACGCTCAAGACAAACTGATCACCCACATCACTAATACAAAATCAGTCTGCAGAAAGGAGGTATGCACATGCTGTTTATGATTCCACCTCTGCCTGTTGACAATCTGACAAAAACATGACTTCCTGATAGCATCGGTAGACAATATGGAGGATGTTTTTATGAATCTTAATTTATTTGGAGAGCACAAAACTTTAGATTGGTGGATAAAGGCTGACCAGTCAACAGCAGGTAAAAGAAGACAAGAAGTGGTGAAACTGCAGAATTTAACTGATGTTAAGATGTCAACTCACTTGAAGAAAACAGTCATGGAGCAACTTCTAACCGCAACACAGTATGGGCTTTTGTTAGTGTTATAGGATGAAGGAAGGAATGGCAACTGAACAGACACATGGAACAGATCTTATGTAGGTACTGCTGCTATTTTCTGTTACAATGCTGACACAAAAATAATTGTACTGGATAATTTACCATGAATAGTTATGATAAGTTTAGTGACAATTAGAGCCGTAATTTGGCTGATAAGAATACTGTTACCATAGAAACGCTACCAACCATAGGAAACTCAGGGCCTTTTTTTTTTCAGCTGTATAAATAAACAGCATTTATTAGATCAATAAAATCTGATTATCAAATCAATACTTAGTCAAATTTTTTGTTGGTAGCTGGATAATAAGCGGGGGACAACCATGTCTCACCCTGTCAGAATTCTTTTTGGCATAACTACCTGCTAACCATTTACCCTTATGTAAAAAAAATATTTATGAGACTGAACTTTATTAAATACTACTAGTATCAGATTGATATCTTTTTTTTACTGTAATAAAGCTCTGCTTGTCTTAACTTAAGCCCTACTTTTTTATAATTACGTAAAACTTAACTTGATCTCAAATGAACTTTAAAAACAGTATATTAAACCAGATAGGGGCAGAACTCTCGTCCAGTTGTGTGAGTATCTATAAAATATGTTAGATATCTTGTTATTTCCATTTCCCAAAGCATTGACCTCACTGAGCTAACACTTTGATCATATTTAATACCACTCTTGATGTGTACCATGATGTATATGATTGGGGAGAGGAAAGATGAAAGGCCCTACACATCACTCTTTACTGTGCGACCTTTGAGCTGAGTTATGAGCCTCTTCACATGAAAGAGTAAGGATTTATCCAAGAGAAAAAAAAAGATTGCAAATCACAAGTCAGCACAATTGAGGTGATTCTGTGATTCAGTATTTTCATACCGAATCACTTCAGTTAAGCCCTATAACTTATCATGATTCTGTGACACAGCTATCAGTTTACTTTACATCACACCCTCATTGTGAACATATGCATCTTGCACATGAACACAGACTCAAGAGTTGTGTTTTCAAAAATGTTAGCAAATAAAATGTTCAAATTAAGATATGCCAACATCTCATTATTTAGATATTCTGAAAAAATGTCTAACAAAGCTATATATATATGTATATGTATATATAATTAGAGAAAAAATCTGGATCTTATATGCTAAGTTGATTTTCTAGAATGTTGATTCAGAGTCGATAGGCCCGGACATTTAATTTGACAGATTGTAGAGGACCTGGCTTTTGAATAGGTCTTTGGAAACACTTTGGCTATACTTTATTTATGAAGTGTTATTCAGTTTGCATCTCTAAACTGCTCCACATTGTAGTTTGGCAATATCAATGGACCTCACTGCCAACTGTGCTGGTTAATTTGGTTGCCATAAGCATAATGATTTGATAATGTGTGTGTTTTGTATGTGTTTTCCAGAATAATTCCACATTTGGAACCACCTTCTGCTATTATTTAGGGAAAGAAAAAATGCATGCTTTTTGTGATTCAATCAATGATTAATCAGGCACAGATATGTCCCTATTTGCTCTATTTTTGAGATGCAAGCCAACTGACCTGCGACAAAAAGCAGCAAAGGATAATCTGTAATATTTCCCTTGTTAATTACTTTCCGGCCAAGTATTCTAAAGTAATTTCTGTTCATAAATAAATGATTGTGTTTACTCAGAAGAGAAAGACTGAAAGGTCATATTTAAGATCAGCCTGTAAGGTGAGAAAAGGTTCTCTCACTTTTTATTATGCTATTCAGAGATGCTCAATACAAGCCTGAACCTGACTAAATGGAGGAGCATCACAATGTGTCTAAAATAGTGGGAGATTGTCTTGAACCTCACATGTCTGTATGGATTCCCAGGAAAATTCAGAAGCTGCTAGTATATCCATTGGGGATAAAGGACACTTTTGAGTGAAGCATCTAGGATTAGGCTGATTCAGTGGTACAAAAATGCAATGAAGGATTGTGGGAAAGTTGATGAACACAATGTTTTGGTTTTTGAACTCTCGTTGACAATCGGCAGGGAGAGAGACGGTTCCAAAAATCTTTGTATTTGGTGAAAGTGGTCTTACATTTTTAATCAAACAGATGTTGAAGTAGAATGAAGAAAACATTTTTTCAAGGCTCCTATGAAGATTGTATCCTTCACTACTGGATTACATAAAGAGCTTTAGAGATAAAAAATCTCTGATGGCCATTGAGTGACAGATTTAAAATGACTAAAAGACGGCTTTGGTTAAGTTCTGCTGTATAGTAAAACATGATGAGCTAGTGCAGTAGAAACATCCTATGTTGATGTATTTTTCTACAGTTGTCCATGTCTGTAATTTCACTGTTCAGCTTGTCATTGAAGTTCTGCTCACACAAGCAGTGTGTGGGTCTCCACAGCACCAAACTCACAGTGGAGGTTTTCCAAGAATAATGAGGTAATTGCTGCCCAATTCACACATTTTAATGTCTCATAAAATGACAGCAATTGCTTTAATGGATTAGCAATACACAGACATTTAGTTTAATGTAAAAATCTAACAACATTTAATACAATTACTTTACACTAATATGTTTATGTGTTGGCCAATCACCATTTATTTTTGGGTGCATACATTCTGTTTGTTATTTCCAACTTAATGATCCTCCACACATTCACTGTCTCTCTAAAAGTGCATGTATTGATGAGTTATTTACCTCAGACATTTTATACACAACTTGCCCTATTAAATCACATAAATGCAATTACATCCAACTGTGATAATTGCTGCAAATCCGAATAGCTCTTTAACCAGGAAAATTGTGTTTGCAAGAAAAAATCATCGCCATCTTTGGTTAAGTTTGACCTTGTCCTGATGGATAAAACCAGGCCTGGAGGAAAGCTTGGCAGGAGTTTCTGCGTTTGAGTGGCTGGTGGCCAGACCTGTATCTATTGAGTCCAGTTGGTCTTAGTCCAAAGTGATGTGGGGTTAGCCATCACACTGAAGAATATGCATAGGATTTGACTGGAACATTTCTTTTGGAAGAACAACGCCCGGGTTGCATTAATTGATCATGAATGGATGGATAGCTTTTCAATCCAATGTAATGTGCAATTAATCAAAGTCGTTTATACAGCACTCACAGGCATCCTGGATGTCTCTTTTGTGGCATTGACTCTAGTGTTTAAAGATCTTTATGTATGTATGGACAGATTTTGAACCCCTAGCTTTTGCCAAGTGTCATCTTTCTGTTGAAGTACTTTTACTGATAGCTTTGTTCTGTGTCCCTCGTTTGAACTTTCAATCATATTTCTCTCTCCTGTGTTTTCATCTCAGAGTATTGTAGGATACCTTCTTTTTGCATGTGCAAGTTATGACTTTCTTAAATATGTTTTTATTAAAACAGTAATGATTGTGCTGTGACTCATTTTCTTCTATAACAGAAGGTAATGGTAGGTAAGCTCTCCATTTGCTTTGGCTGAAGATAAATCAAAGGCAATTTAGTAACTAATTGACTGAGCACAAGAGAAAGTCTGAAGCATCTCCTTTTCTTTTCCTGATAGTCGCTGTGTTGCTCTCATTAATCACACGATTAATAAGGCCAGATTAGTTTCCCACCAAAGACAGGGATCATTTTTCAATTTACCAATTAGTCAATATCTTCCAAAATGTCATGTATTTAAGAGCACAGTGTGCCTTATGACTATATTAACAGCTTCATCACCCATGGGATTTGGTCCATGAGTATACATCAGACACATGGGAGCTGTAGTTTTCAAATGCTAAAAAAGTAGCAGTTGTTTAATGTTTGCTGAATCAAATAGGTGTCCCCACTTTCTAAGTCAGTAAACGGATTCAGCTAGAATTATCAGCAGGATGGTGTGTATCTTGAGGATTTATGAAAGAAGTCACCCAAAGAAAAATTACAGTGGTCGTTTGACAGCACCTCTATTTGTTAGAAAATACTCGTTGAACTGTTTGCCATAGGCTGAAATGTTCAGGTTATCCTTTGACTGCTGTTTTGTCAAGGTAACATTTTGACATGCATACTGAATGTAATTTCTTGCTAGGACTTTGCTGCAGCTAGACTGAGTATAAGCTTCACATTTAACAAACATACTAAAGCAATTACCTTGTACAGTGAACTTGCATAATGAGGCCATGTGCTTTGACAGTGTACTCTGTTATTCTAGGATAACAACCCACTCAATGAAGTTGGACTTCTCAACTCAAGAACAAGTTTTCCAGTAGCTCTAACAGATCTTTCTGTTTTCCTACACGTCATGCCTCTATTAATGGAGTCTCAACAAAGATGACATTAAAACACACTTCATTAAAGGCAGCAGTTGGCTCGCTGATTAGTGGCAGATATCTAACACAAAATATCACAAGTTTCATTCATCACACTTACTCTTTTACAAATTAGTGCCTCTGCCATTCTTTCACCTGTGTCATCCTGAGACGCTGCTTGTACTTTTTTGTTCTATTCCTGCTCTTCTCCTTTTTACTGTAACAAGCTGAAATGCCTCACTAATGACTTCAAAAACAAAATATGGCCTTATCAGAGCACTCATTTAGGAAAGCTGCTTGTTGCAGTGTGTGAGAAAAAGAAGAGGAAATCAGAAAAACAAGAAAACGGGTGAACACATTGTTTCATATGTGCCAGGGTTCTCGTAATAATGATGAATAAAATGTAATGTGAAAGCTTGTAGAGACACACTCACAGACAATTATCACCAGGCTCCGGTTCCTCTTGGCTTCTTGAAGCTTTTAAGCATCTTTCAGCTCATCTTGGTTTGGTTTCTCAGTTCACAACCTCAATATTCTGATTTAATTTCAATGCTCTTACCAGCCAAGGCAGCTGCATTCAGAAAAAAAAAAAGCCTTTGAAACCAACTGTAAGCAATCTGCCCAGCACCCAGTGGCAGACAGACAAATGTAATGTCCTGGTGATGTACATACTAAAGGACTGAACAGCCACAGAAACCAGATATTTCCCTCTGGAGTAGATTTGGAGGAGCTATCAGATAGGGAATATTGGAATTACAATCATCAGGTTGCCAGAAACATGATTTTTAATGAATGCTATAATGTTGCTCTGAATGTGTAATAAGGCAAATGTTTGCAATCACATTTCACTGTATCAGCTTAAAAACGGTCATAAAATGTCACTTGTATTTTATCTTGTATTTTCACAGCTTCCCTGCCGCCACCCTAAATGTAGGTGAGGAAAGCTACAACTGAACAAAATGCAAAATAACACTCACTGACCAAACCTGTCTTTGCTCTCTTTGACAGAAAACTGCTTCAACAACCACAACACTCCCAACAAACTCACAGCATCAGTATGGATTAGCCGTCTAACAATAAGCACACATAGTGATTCATGCTCTGTGCCTGTAGTAGAACATGAGCCATTTTCTGTAAGCACCAGTCAAACTTGATAAATTCAGAAAATCATTTTTACACATACAGTAGATTAGTCGCAGCAGTTCCAAACCTGTAGCTTGGTTCAGTGGGTTTGTCTGCAGACAAACATGTCGTCTGCCAAGGGAAAAAATGAGCTGTGTTTCAGTGTGTACAACAGCCTTAGCATCCAGTTTGTTTCATGTCATCAGTTCTGTAGACATGTTTATTTTCTCTCTGTGGTTTGGAAAATGAACTGTGCAGATTTGGGCACACATGAGACACACGAGTGCAGGCCATGCCGGCCTTATTGAATAAAATGTGTTTTCATTACACAGAGATATATATAGATATGGTGGCCTCCCTGATTTGGATATGCTGAATCTGTTTCATAATCACACTGAGATATGCTGGTTTACTCTTAAAAATAATAATAATTTAATGATTATGAAACTTAATGAATCCTGAGTTCATGTCTTTCCAAAGGAGGGGAATAAATCCTAAACTTAAACCGTGAGAACAATTTATTTATTGTCATGGCACATCAAAATATTTCAGTTAAATTATGAGGACACTTTTGTGTAAAGTGAGAGCGCTGTTTGAGGTATCACTACAGGGTCTAAGGTTGTAGATTTAATCTGCAGAGGTTAGAGTGAAGGTTTTGATCTGTTAGTTTGGGCATTAAAGACATACTAAAACATGCAGTGGAGAATAATATCTACCATTTATTACACATAGGTAGTTATAAATACACCTACAGAAAATCAAATCTTATATATTTTGTTTCAGACAGATACTACTCTGGTGCAGTAATGTGATGTACTGTGTTTATAAATACCATAAATCTACTATTGAGGGGAGGCTATAGGTGTTTGATTAAGTGTGATGATTTGGCATCGACTCTATAAACCAGACTAGTCCCAGGAGAACATTAAAAAGGCTTACATAAAAAGAGGTCAGTAGCGTAATCTGGAGAACTGACAGCTTTATTAAAAGCAGGATGTAATAAGGCCAGGACTTGTCCGGGCTAGATTTACAGCTCAGTTTTAATAAGCAGCTTCCAGGCTGTGGACACTCTTTCTGACACAAATATGAATAGCTTGGTCTTCTGTAAGGACTTGTTTGTCTTCAATAAGGTCAGCAAATGTGGAAACATTCATTTTATAGTATTGCTTCGTTTGGGCATTTTCCCACAAAAAAAAAGGGCATGCTCTTACACTTGTAGATTTATAAAGTGGCATTTGTTTACGCGAATCAGTGATTTTGGGTACTGGAACTTACATAAAAATAGTCACATTTATCGTAGCACTTGTACAAGCTGTGACAATCTTTGAAGACTTCATTTTCAACAGCTAAAAGTTTAACACCCAACATTTCTGCCTATATTCCTGAAAACTATATACTGCTAAGTTTAAGTTTAAAACCCAGTGAGCATGTTTCACTTCTTAAACAATATGCAATAAAGCATGATAACGCAACATGGATCAGTTCACAAAATTCCTTTTTTAAGAAGACTGTGTATTATGAAATGCTCTGAAAACTCAGAACACAGCATTCAGCTTATAACTCACATAACTTCTTAAAAAATACACATTTCATATTTCTATTTCAGGTCTGAAAGTGTGAGTCTTTAGCCAAAACTTCACAGTGCAATATTCAGCTTGCATATTTTGTATGTCTTCTTAAATATGCAGATAAAGATACAAGATACAAAAATACAGTAAATACATATGATTTGGAAATTATTATGTGCATTTTTGTATTCTGTTTGATTCTCTGTCTCCCTCACCAGTTTTGCTGGTTAGAGAAGAAAAACTGCAGCTCCGAAAACCTAGAAACACATAACTATAAGTTTTGGCTGAATATTTCGCCAAAAGCTCTGACTCTAACACACAAACACAGGAAAAATCTTCTTCTTTAAAGACAATGTGGGTGAGATGGTGTTTACATCTCCTGAAATAAAAAGGATTGGGGTAAATTAAACACTGTACAAACAAACAAACACAAAAGTAACAGCTACAACTCCGGGACGCCATACACTTATGAGATTCTTTCCATCAGGATCTGTGTTGAACACTCCTTCAAATGTTCATAAGCGCTGGCTTCAGCAGAATGCTAGCTGTATAATCTGAATTGCTAGCAGCATTAGCTGTGCCAAAAGCATGCCAGCTGCACTGCTTGGCAACACTTAGTAGCTCAAGAATGTGAGCAATTGTTGAGTGAACTACACTCACGTTCCCATTCACTAGTTGCAAATTGTTCAAAAACTATTCACCAAAATAAGAGCAGCAATTTTACAGTTCACTGACCAGACCCATGATATATTGTGTTTAAATAGGTACGTTTCTTGTTCCCAGTAGGTCCAACAACTTTCAAACCCCAAAAATTCTGGATTCAAAGTTGTTTCTTATTTGGTTGTCTTTAAAACAGTATGGCAAACCCCAAATTATATGTCACTGTGTAAGGAAGGAAATCAATAAAACATCAGACACCTAAACTTTTGTCTTTCATAACAATGAAACTATGGCAATGCATAAATTCTCAGCAAAACATAATAAAATAGACTACCTCATTCAAAAACATGAAGTCTGCCCAAACACTTCAGATAGATTTGAATCAGTGTTGGTTGTTTTGTAAGAAAAAGCAATAGGCAACAACTCCAACACCACTTGTTCTCTGGATAATTTTTGTAAACAAACGAATATGTTTACATACAGGGTTTCCCACAAGACTGCACCATGCATATACTTGAGGTCTGATTTTTCAGATACCTTTTACTCCTCATGATAAATGCCCAAAAAGTGAAAATAAAAGAAGACACTGTGAGTAAATGTCATACACATGAGGATGCAGAGACTATCACAAGCAAAGTAGTTGACCATGAGCAACTGCAGTATTACTCATTATCTTCTGTTTGATGCTGAAATTGGTTGTCTGCATTGATGCTTTTCTGTAAAGCTCATGTCCTGCAAGCTAGCATTGGCATACTCATGCTCCAGTTCCTCTTTCTGAAATAGTTTGATTGATCACTTTGCAAAAACATACAATTATCATGATCATCATTCGCTGGAGGCGCATCTCGTTCCTCAGAGATATTGTCATCAGTACTGTCAGGCTTCGGGGAAAAACAAAACAGCAGGAATAGGAAGATTTTCTACAATTCTGCAGAATAAAAAAGATGTTTAAGAAATTAGTTTTAGGCTAAATGAAAAAAAGACTAAATGAGATTGGGTATAATATAGTCCCTGGTCTCTTAAAATCAGGGGTATGTCTTAAAGAGTGACATTAACAGGTGCTTGAAAGTGAAGCAGTCTTCAGAATGTAATTGAAAAGTCAGGCCCAGCATTAATCACACATTTTATCATATCTAATTAATTCCCCTCCTCTCCTTTACCACAGCAGTTTTCCTCCCCTATCGTGTCAATCATAAACCTGACGCTGCAGAGAGCAAAATCTGAGACACACTCAACATGTGGATAGGCCGTTTTGAAGCCATTGTTTTTGACTTTCTCAAAGCAGGGATTCATGGATCTGAACCCTGTTTGCACTCAATAAATTGAGCTGGGAAGGAGTTGAAGGGAAGTGTCGTGTGATATGATAGCCTTTATAACCCCAGGGAAATCGAACCAGCTTGGTGTATCAGCCATTGTGAGAGCAGCGTGCCATAGTCCACTACAAACATACTGAGCCTTTTTCTCAGAGCAGGCTATTTTTTATATGCCCCCAGCAGAACTAGAGATAAAAACGCAAAAAACTTGAATCATGTGTGTAAGGAATGCATCATGCATTATGTATGCTGCTTGTTTTTCTGAACCATTTTGTTCCAAGGATTGAGGCGAACTTCAAAAACACCTTCTCCTTTTTTACCTTGTTTGTCTTGTTTAACCAACAGAAATGAACTGCCCAGCTCTTGTATAAACAATTCGGTTAGGTTGAGAATCAGTCACATCTAAAACACTGAACATTTTATCATTTCTGCTTTTACTAGACATGTACTGAGTGAGGCTGATTTATACCAGAGAGAATAGTTTATTGTGGTGGGTTGCTTCAGATCTGCTCAGCTGTAATTCTCTTATAGCAGCATGGGTAGATGGTGATTAATCATGTGATGTTATCAGCCCCTCCCTAATGAAAACAAGCTACATCTTCTCTCGATCATTTCCCTCATTTCAGCCCCCCTCCATCTATATCTCTGAGCATTGATATTTTTTCTGACAATTGTGGCCATAAAATAACCCCCGCTTGTCTGATTCAGCAATTTCCCCCCATAAATATCAGTGATCAATGACCATCAGAGTGGCAGGGCTGCTATGGTTGGACATTAACACCATCTCAGAGAAAAATACCAGCTCTCACCAAAGGTACGATTGGTGTAATCATGAAAAAGACAGCATGGATGAGGTTTAATTTTTGTATCTTTTGGGTTTTTTTTCCATATCGTCTATATTTATTCTGTACAACAGCCATTGAGGTGTTTTCTATTTTTGACCTACTTCTCTACAAATCAGTGATTAAAAACTTAATGGATTTGTTTCAGGAAAAAGGTTGGGTTGCTGGAATCCAGCCGGGCATCCTTCCAGTTGTTTGTTTTTCTGTCTTTCATTTGTCAGTAAACACCACTTATTGGTTTCCGAAAAAATATAGGAATAATGCATCTCATTACAATGCTGTATTCCAGTACTCCATATTACAGTCAGCATGGCTTTTTTTAAATTTCATTTAAATACCACAATTGAAAGCACAGTTTAATTTGTCTTTATTGGAGGCACATAGACATACTGTAGGTTTCTTTTACACAAATGCTTATACAAAACCCAAAGGAGGAAAATATTGCATAAAAATAACCAATGACATCAGAATTCGCTAATCAAATGTACGTACATGAAATAGGCATTATTCATAGTAATCTTACAAAGACTGACTGAATAGTGCAAAACAAGACCAGAAGGTAAAAATTATAAACTAAAAATGGTTAATATCAGGGTATTAAGTGAAATACCTCTAGTATTCTTAATGCACAGGGCTTTGTTGTCTGTTAATCTACTAATAAATCAAAGGAAACTATAATTCATGTTTTTGATTATCTGTATTGAACATTCATTTACATCTTTCCTCTCATTAATGAGTTCATTTTACACTAGAAGGACTTCAAGGTTACTTTGTTTGTACCTGTGGGTAGATTTGGTTTGAAGTGAGTCAGCTCCTTTTAACAACAACCAACAAACAGCACAGGACAAGACATGGCATGACAAAGTGACAGAGTACTCAGTACTAAAAAGGTAACCATCAGTAATAACAAGAAATAAGCAGTCAGTAAAAACAAGATAGGAATAAGATAAGATAAGATACTCCTTTATTCGGCCAACAACGAGGAAATTCATGGAGTTACAGCAGCAAACAAAAAGGTGTTACAGTACAAGAATATATATAGAAAAGAAATGTCCATCAGAGACAACAGCTTGGCCATAATTCTCCTGTCAGCCACCACATCCACAGGGTCCAGGACTGAGCTGGCCTTCTTCACCAGTTAGTTCAGTCTTGCTCTCCTGTATCCTGTCAACCCACAGCAGGTGAAATCCTTCCAATGTGGCGTTCTTGTCCGGTGTTAGCTCTGTTAGCATGATGCTACTCTGCCAGTATTCCCTCTGGTGCTGGGTTAGCTCATCCACCTTATCGTAGATAGATCTTACATTCCCCATAACGGTGGGTGGAAGGACAGGTCGATGTCGTCTTTTTTAGCTTGCACCTCAGTACCAGCACGTCGTCCTTGCCTCCTTCTCCTCAGCTTGCAGGGAACATCGGGCCTAGCATCGTTTAGCATCAACATGCTACGGGCTGCTAACAGCTGATCTCGTATGTAAACAATGCAACCATGGGGTAGTGGCTGTTTGACTTGGTCAACTTACAAAACTTAAATCTCAAATCGAAATCCGGCCACAGTGCACGGGGAGAGTGGATCTTACACGTGTCCAAAAAAGTGTCAATGTCCAGCCAAGTATTCAGTCTTTTGGTGGTTTATTGTATAACAAAAGGTTTGCTCAAACAAAAGGTAGCGTCTCTTTCAAATCTCCTAGTAAAAAACCATTCACCATCCCCGGTGTCAGCCCCTCCTATCTTACCTACCGATATATATAGACGTCACCCGGTGCAAAACTATCAACCTATAAAAAGTGAGTAACGGAATATAGCAATACCCCTATGGCATCAAAGTTAATTACCTTAAATTAAAT
Source organism: Notolabrus celidotus (assembly GCF_009762535.1). Lineage (NCBI taxonomy): Eukaryota > Metazoa > Chordata > Actinopteri > Labriformes > Labridae > Notolabrus > Notolabrus celidotus. The sequence goes on along the minus strand of NC_048278.1, from coordinate 22,247,100 downwards.
AACAATAAACAAATCAATTGATTAAAGTAAAAATAATCAAACACGAAACAATGTAAATAGCTCCAACACATGGTTACACACAGGATCTCCAGACACACAGAGATGGTGTACGATGCAGGTGGTTATGCAATCCTGTCAGGATGAGGCAAGACCCCGGCGTGAAGCAGTAACTTTATAAACGTGACAGACTCCTTGTTGTCTCGAATACTGTATCATTTTAGCAAACTTCATAACAAGATCTGTCCCCATCATCTCACTTCTTCTATAAACTGCTACACTCATAACATACGTATTAATATTTGATACTATTCTACAAATCCTGAGGCACACTGTGGTTATGGTTGATGAATAGTCAGGGACTAATTACATACCATTGTTAAGACTCTTCATTACTCCGTGTGACTGAAGTTCAGTGCTGCGGTGAAATGGCAAGGGAGAGGCAGAGATTCAGAGATGAGAAATGACTTGTTGAAGAATTAAATGAAAGTCCACTGTCACTTTGTATTTGACCCTGACCACCTCTTTTTGCAAGTATTAATTTTAGTTCAGCACTTGTAATAACTCTTGATTAGAATTCACCTAATCCCACCCTGTTTCCAATTAAATGTGTGTGTGCATGTCAGTTTAAGTCACATCTTCTTAGCAATTTAATAAAAGTGAATTAAAGCCCAGCAGTTTATAAATGGTAAATGTGTTGGACTTAGTTTGACAAGATATGGCTGCTTTAGCCATATCATGTCTTACCACCTGTGTGTGTCACTGACCAGGAGGGCTGTGACGAAATCTCGCAATTTTAACTTGTGATGAAGATTCTCATTGAGATGATGAGCTATCTTGCAATATCAGTACTTAACAGACACAGAGTAGCATTCCAGAGTCTGATTTTGAACTCAAATTAAGCCTAGAGGAGGCCCACTTTTCAATTCTTAGTGTAGCAGCATTTTGGGCACCTGGTGAAAACAAATGGCGACAAGGTGACAGACAAGACACAAACAATATGTAAGCACTGTAAGAAAATAGTGCCATAAACTGGCACTGTGAGTGACAATGTGCAAAATAAGGAAGTAGCTGTGCATAAGGCGCAGTTGGAGCTGCTCAGAAACCGTTAACATTAACCAAAAACCTTGTTGCTTAAGCTGGCATCAGTGTAGCCTGCATTGTTAGTTTGCTGGGCGGGAGAGATGCATGGCTGTTTGTTAACATCGGAGTTCAACCGCTACAATAATGTTGGTATGCAAGTAGAAGCTGCTGCAACTCCTATCACAGAAGTTAGTCATAGATGTTGCCAGATGATGGAAACAGATATGCGGGATTTCAACCTGGAACAGCAACTTGAAGAAATATTTAGTCAGTCTCTGTTTGCACTTTGAGTATAAGGGGAATACTGCTTTGATTTGATGGTTTGCACTTTAATAAGACTAAGAAAAAACTTTCAGTAAGAAGATTACACAGTTCATGCAGTTATAAGATCTGAAGAGACTCATGAGAAATTATAAAGGTAAAAATCCAGTAAGAGTGTGTGGTGAAATGTTTTATAGTGCTTACATATTGTTTGAGTCTTTAACTGCATTTGGTAATTCATACTGAAGTAACATTAGATAATCATCATTAGTTAAAAAATTGAATTGAATTGCATCGTTTTGCATTTAGTGACTTTCATTTCAAGGAAAGACTATTTTCCAGTCAAATATTTCATCATTGAAGTTTTATCAAAAAAAGTGTTACAATATTGTTTTGTCTCATGTGCTGAGTATATCATCATAACTATACTGATCAGTTATGAGTTATGAGTAAACACTGTTCTGAATTGTAAATATATTTACAAATATTCCACATAACTAAAAGAGTCTGTGATGGAAAAACATATTTTTTGTATTTTTTTATTCCGTGGTTTTTAGGCAAATATTAATATATTTTTACTGCAGTATCAGTACTACAGTATCTTGGTAGTATGCTCTAAAATGTGGTTAGCAAATACACAGCTATAAGGCTGATTAAAGCTCTGAAACAGACTTGTGCCACATTTCACAAACTATCTTTGTACTAGTAACTATGACACTTGTCTCACTTTCTTTCTGTATGTCAACAAATCCTTTAATGTGTAATGGGAATTTTTTTCTTGACCTGACCTTGTTAAATTAGACGAAGTAGTCAAGGCAACAATGAGCCAAATGAAGATATCTATAAAAAATAATATTTAAGTTAAGTTACCAGAGAATTTCAATCCTTACCCATTTTGAAATAAGGAAACTTTCTCTACCTAACACATACATATATACTTACAGCCCATATTCGTATATCTCTGGTGCACACCCACACCCCATCCCACGCTTAAGCTCACAGTAAAATGTAATTAGTATTGTAGATACTGGGATTGAGCATCCTGTTACCCATTAGTTTGGTAGTGCTCATTCTAGTCTGAGTTAATCATTGGGCCGCCATCATCTTGGCCACAAACTTTTTTCGAACATCCCTCAGATCTGCAACACCTACAAGATGTCTTACTCGGTGTAGCAAAGTCTACCCTCATGTTTTATCTTGTAGAAGATGACTGCAGGACAGTGTTCTGTTTGACATAGATTTGTGTAGAAATTGTGGCTTTTCTCTCCTCACCTATATAAACACAGGTGAAAGACAACTTAGCTAATCAATGATCAATGTCAACATGAACACCAAACATTAGTGTTCACAACAAGTCCTAAATGGTTTAATGGCCCTTATCAATATCAAAACTCACTCTTCTCTTATTACAAAATTTAAAAAGTAAATGGATTGCATTGAAATAATGCTTTTCCAATCTAATATTCACTCTACATGCTACATCCACCAATTCAAACGCATTCATACACTGATGTTAAAACGTGCTATACAAAATGCCTGTTGGTGCTAACTCATTCACGTGCATTCACACACTGCTGGCTGCCAGGAGCCATTTAGGGTTCAGTGTCTTGCCGACTTGCCCAAGGACACTCTGGCATGTAGATTGTAGGAGCTGATGATCAAACAAACATCCGTCAATCGAGAGCCGACCCACTCTACTAAGCCACAGCTGCCCTCACTGAGCCACAGGCTTGATATTGTATAATGTGACTTACACTGGATCTGGTTAAGAAATGTAAGTGTAATAGGGAACTAAGACCAAAATATGTTTAAATGTTTGTCCAGTTTTTCGATTAGAGTCAGCACCAAGTTGCCATTGCTGTTCAGCATGGCTGTAAATTTATTCCCAGACAAATATGCAGTCAATACTAATCTTTCAAGGACAAATTGCCCTCCGTGTTGTTTCACAAGCCGGTAATAAAATGGCATAAGTTATAGATTTTGCTCTAAGAATCAGTGAGCGACAATGTTTCATTGAAATTGAGATGGGACTTTTTTTTTTTGCAAAATCAATTTGAACTGTGTCTGCATCCATTACTTTTTCTTAACGTCACTCTTCCAGGGCCACCTTCTCGCTTTGATGAATTACTCTGTAAGGTTTGAGAAAGTCCTCTGCGAGCTCACATTTTGTGCTTGTGCCCTGAATTAGTCTGACATTTCATGCTTGAATGCCTTCGTGACATTTAGTTTAAGGAAATATCATGGTCTGCTGAACTGTCCAGGACCACAAACACAGATGAATATGAAACAAGATTTTGTGCCAGGATACTTTGTTTTTAAACAGCTTTGTACTGTTCCTGTAAGAAGAAATTAATGTTTATATTTCTAAACTTTTCTGAAAATCCATCTACCTTTTGTTTGATTTGTCTTATAAAAGCAGTATTTTTTTCTACAATGATAAATATGACAAGCTTATTACTGGAATATGTCCATGCATTTTTCCATAAGATTGCTCTATATGGTGTATTTATTTTCTGGTCATAAATAAGAATTGAATATGCTGAAATGATGAACAGGTCTCTTGATTGCTTTCAGATTGAAGATGTAATTGTCCTTTTTATATTTGATTGTATTGATTCAGTTCACACAACTGATTAAAAAAGAGCCAAATATGAAATTAATATGACAACCCAGCCAGCAGTGGATCCACTCTGACAAGATAAATCAGAGGCAATCATCTGTAGTACGTCTGTCTCTAGTCACATCTTTAAGTACAGTTCCAATCACCAGACTAATAGAATTGTTATTATTCATTTTGGCATGGTAAAATGAAATAATTAACATTGAATTGAACACAGATTGCTGCAAGTATCTCCTAGATGTTAGAACGGAAAATTTTACAGTAACAAGTAGAGGTCACATCAACTGTGTTTACTTGATCCTTATATCCATAAAATTAACCAGCTTTGTAAAAGCTAACTAGCAAAGACAGATTGTGTAAGATGATATTTCAAAAATCTGTTAATCCATAAGGGTCTTGGTTATTAAAGGTTTATCTTGCTTTTGTTTTTACCACTAAAGCAAAGAGATATTGTGGTGTGTTTTTTATTTTTTTGTCCTTTTGGAGGGAAAGTTAGGTCCAAGATTCAGGTATGCAAAGCTAGTAGAAGCTGATGTGGCCTCAAGCTGAAAGCTTTATATTCTCCAAACTTTCAAACAGTTATTTGTTTCAACAACCACTGTTGTGGTATCACTCTCAATCAGCTGTCTGAAATACTTTCTTGGAGTTAGTGATTTGGTGCTTAACTGGTTCATTTCCCTTCTGTCAGGCAGGTCTTTTTCTAATGCCTGGGAATGCTCCTTTCTGGTGTGGAGTCCCCCAGGGGTCTATTTTGGGTCCTCTTGTGTTTGCTGTTCACATGCATCCCCTGGGGCAAATCCTGCCCAGGTACATTATAGACTTTCACTGCTACAAAGATGACATTGAGCTCTTTGCACCATTAAAGCCTGGCACTAAAGATGTTTCACACATTATGTCCTGTCTGACTGTAATCAGGAAATGAAAGTTGAAAAATGTTGTACAGTTGAATGACTCTAAATCTGACACCGACCTTTCCTGTGACACCCACGGGACCAAAGTTATGCATTCCTGTTTTGTTCAGCTGAGACTGTTAACCAAAATCAGGTCTTCCATTTCTTCCTTTCCGACTTAGTGAAGTCATCCATGCGTTTATTTCTTTCAGACTTGACTATCTTAATGCATTTCATTCCAACCACAGCAAGCACAACATCCATCGACTGCAATTGGTTAAAAATACAGCTGCAGGCTTTTAATATATACTAACAGCAGAAATCATACAACAATAGTCCTTGCTCCCCTTCATTGGCTACCTGTGAGTTTTAGGATACATTTTAAGTTTGTACTCCAGGTTAGGTTTTTCAACTGTTATCTCCCTATGAACCTTTTTTAAAAACATTTTTAAGAGATCAGAGTCTATAATGACCTTCATTAGTATGTATTACTATATATTCATGTGATGACAAAGAGAAGACAAAATAGCTAAAGGTGATCAATTCAGTTAAATTATAAAGCAATGGTAAGGGCTGAACGCTAAAATCAATGAAAAACAAAGCCAAAAGAGAAAGACTCAATATTGACAGCTTTTGATTAATTTGTTTGTAAACAATCGTTTTTATTCCATATGGTAGCTTGCGTCTTGTGCTGCTTTACTTCACATAAAGGTTGGGTGACAGATAAGCAGATGACATGTTGCTTTAACTTGCTTACCATGTGTTTAAATATTGTACTGGCAGAGAAGATCAAGTAGCAAGTTTTTGAGCTTTGTACCTGAATACAAGTCATGAGTGACGTCACTCTTAACAACGGGATGGAGCCAAAACTTTTTCAACAAGACCTAAAAATCCTCTATTTAAAATTGGTGGAGTTCTGCTTTAAGAAGATCAGACATAGACAAAAAAACCCACATATAAAATGTTATTTTGTGATATGTTTTTACAATTACACTTAGATTTTAGTAAATATCAAATGTGACCAATAATTAAACTATAAGTCTATCAAATAAATTATTAGAGCTGAAAAAGGTACTAAGGAATGTTATAAGATACTAAAATGTACATGTTCAATGATATTACTTACTATTACTGTAATCTGAAACGCCTGGCTTAAAGTTGCTTGAGGCCTCTTTTTTATTTTTATTATGGCATTTGTGTACTGAACTGTTTTTCCTCTTGTATCAGTAAAACTCTTCTCCTGTCACTACCTTGGGCTGTTAATATCCTCTTTATTAAATATACTTCACATAGAAAAAGAATAAATGTAGAGAAAAAACATGGTTGTAATGCAATGCAAATGAGTATTCCTCCTTGAAAGTTCCATGATGTCTTTCACTTTATCCTTTATCTTTAACACCCGCAAAATTTTTATGCCGTACCTCTCCTTCAGCTAAGCAAAGAGCCTATTATTGTGCGTGATGAGAGGGTTTAAGTTATGCAACATGCTTTTTGTAACCACCGATGCTTGCTGATGCAGGTCTTCAGTTCACTGGGGTGATAGAAGATGGCAATTAAGAGCTAAAGTTACCAGCAGCAAGCAAGTGGGGTCATAACGGCAGCGTGGGCTTGTCGTGTACCGGAGCCTTGGGGGGGGTTTAGTGGTTTATTGGCAAAGCAGTATAGGGGAACATGATGTCAGAGGCTAAGGAGGATAAGTGGGGTTGATGCAGTGCACAGCTTGGGTTCCTTTTTTTATTCCCTCCCTGTCCATCCTACTTTTTTCATGTGATACTTTTGTGTTGACTAAATGGCTGCGACACCAGAGGTTAAGGTGGCAATTAAAAAATGTCAAGGAAGTTCCTTGTGTGTTAATACGTGCCTCCCTCTCACCTCCCTCTGTCACTTGATATTGAGTGTCTTTTGAGACCTAGCCCCTCTGTCACCATACGTAGCCGAATAATTCACTTCAATAATGCTAATTTGGATGTATGGTCTCCCTCACTCTCTCTCCTGATGTTGGCCTTGCTCTTAAAAGACAACAAATCTGTATAGTTCCTGCCCCTCATGGTGTAATTATGTTTGTTTCAAGTGGTTAACGATAAACTTAACTAATTAACTAGTCAAGTAATTAAGCTGGGGGACTGTTAAAAACACACATCCGAAGTTCTTGCTTTGGATTTCTGTGGCAAACAGTGACGCAAAATGTATGCAACCTTTTAAAATATTTACGGTAAATTTTTGTCTTTCATAATGGTATCTTTATACGAAGTGAAAAAGTATGTCCCTAAGCATCTTTGCCTTTTTTTAAACACAAAATGAATAGGGGAAAAAAAAAGCTTGAGGGCTGGTCCTCCTACAACTTCGGCATTCTCAAAGCAGCTCCACCATATGTATTATTCATGAGAGAGTTTGTCATTGTTTATAAGAGATTGTGTCCCACTGGGTGAACACATCCCTTTGAATGCAAATTTTTAGAGCGCCTGGGACAATAGAAAGTTTTACCCTGTTTGGAAAAATAGTTAAAACGATGGTTTAATCAAGGCAGAAAGCTCTGCAGTTGTCACAATCAAAATCTCTTGTTTGCTCGTGAATTTGTTTATCAAACGAACAAGCAGTGGAGCTCTCAACAACTCCTATGATGAATCCTAATATTTGTTTTCCTCTTCATTGTTTGGTGTTGTGGATACACTGTATGTGACTGGCATTATGTGGTCGCCCCCAGCTTGTATTTGTTTTACTTATTTTACTGTTTGATTTGTAGTTAGTTTCCTAAAACACAGCAAACCTGATGACCTCTGATACAGCAATGTCGCACTGAGAATATTGCCTGTGTTAAGGGATATTGGTGTCTGTATGGGGTCTATGCCTACTAATTATAATTCGAAAAAAAGAGAGCATTTTCATTTGAACCAATTTGGGCTATAAGGGATTAAATAGTCAAAATTAATCATTTTAAAAATATGTTTATTTTACTCCAAATAAGGAAAAAACAAACTGATTATGCAGAATCCTTAATAAAACAAGTAAGCTTGGAGGACTGTGACTAAAATTTGTTATTAAAAAGTTTGTTATGTTCCCGCAGGTATGCGCAGGTACAATACGCTTTGATAATTCATTGCAATATAACGCAGAAGTACAAACAAAGCTTAAGTGTAAATGAGCGGAATAGAATATAGTATGTAGTGGTGTTGTATGTAGTAGCTATGAACAGTATATTGTTTGACTATCATAATTGCGATGTGCGCATCCACAATAGTCACATCGCAGGATGTGCGATGCCTGCCATTTGACCTGAAACAAGTTGTGCTACCACCGGTTTCTTGTTTTCCAGGATTAATCTACGAATAAAGTATATCTCTAATACCACTTTAATTCAGCCCCCTCACTTAAAGACATAGAGAACTGACCACTGTGCATACAGAGTGTGTCTTTGTCACATGACTAAAATATAAACTATCTACGCAATGCTACTGCCATCACAGATATCCGAAAAAACTCTTGATTGAGCCGGACAGATTTTAAGACAATATATTCCTGCTCGTCCTGGGGCTCGTTAAAGTTGTGAGCAAATATATGGGCCGCTCGCCGGACCACAGAGTGTTTACTTTTAGTGTCTACACCTATAGCGTGCATATAGTGCAGTGTTGTGAAAATTGAATGCAGAAAAAGATGGTGAGTTTTCCTGATATGTATTTATTCTGGTCAAGATATTTCTGTCCTAGTATTTAAAGTAAAGTTCTCTGAGTAGTCAGAAGTATAGGAAATGATGAAGTGCATCCCTGTGACCTAGCTTTGCCATTTGAAAAAAGTGCCACGAATAAAGTGTCTGTCAGAAGCAAGACAGAAGTGTTGCTGTCCCTCATATCATTCTACTTATGATTGTAAAATGTTTTACAGACAGACAGACAGACAGACAGACAGACAGACAGACAGACAGATAGATAGATAGATTGAATAACAATAATGATATATGTGTCCTGGGCTATTTACAACTGAACAATTGTTGAGTAGATTAATACGTATGTAAAGTGGATAAATAGGTTAAGGTATTGCACAGAGTAAGTGTTAAACTTTAAGCAGCTTGGTCACTATTGGATTTCTGTAATTGACCTGTTTTTCTGAGGGGTGGAGTTATAGGATCAATAGTTTGTCCACAGCTTTGGGGCAAAAGCTGTGAACAAAGTCAGTTTAAGTTTTAATTTGTTGCTGAATGTTTCCAGAGCTGACTCCTGTGTAAATATAATTTAATTTAACTTTGAATATCCTTATAGAAAAGGAACCCTATGATGGTTTTAACTTTCAGCTAGACTGGACCATGAAAAGCTTTGTGTAATTTTGGACAAGATGAATACCCATTGTTCACTATGTTTTAACTTTAATACTCTCTTCAAAGTACTAACCTTGTGTGAAACTATCTGAATTTGACCTTCAGCTGAAAGATCACCATATTAAAGTTGAAATGCTTTATATGAAACATTCACATTCTTTGGCATGATAAATTATTAGATGTATAAAAAATGTAACAATTTAAATATATTCTGGCGGCGGAGGAGTTTATTAATTATCTCTTTTGCAGTCATGTTCTATAAATTGTATTTGCTCCAACCGTTTTGCATTCATTTTTAAGGGCTGTCTTCATTGTTATTAATTTTCATTTTTATTTCATTACTTTTGCTACTTTGAACAGGTATCTTTCACAGAGTTGTGGCACAGTAATATTCAAATGTCCCGAGGCTTTCTTTAATTGGAATTCAACATTTTTTATGGTCTTGGGATAAATACGCTGTGAGTTTTTTTCACTGCATATTTCTTCAAAGGAGGCTTGTAATATGGTTCACTCGGAAAAGGACAAATTATTCTCTCTCACCTTTTTTTTCCTCCCTGTTTAATGGTGCAAAACTAGAAGTTCCAACAGCTTGGCAACACCTCTTAAGACAAAATGTTGTTTGTTCCTACAAAACTACCAATGCATGATGCTTTTTGTCACAATCATCTCTAAAGCTCAAATTAATTGGGCAAACAACATGCTGTGTGCCTAATAGTAGAAGACAAAGGTTTAAGATCAAACTGTGTAGGTTAATATTTGAAAATATTGTCAGTTACCTCTTAAAATGTATTTAAGAGACACATTGTTCAATGGACTGAAAATAAAAATCACTTCAAAAACTGAAATGTCACCAGTGTCCTCAGAGCTTCTTCTGTTGGAAGCTGTGCTACTTTGCTAAAATTAATTACCGCAAAACTGACGTGATGTTCCACAAAGCAGCTGTTGCAGAGTGACCTTTGCCTGCTGGTGATGTAACACGATCATAAAAAGGAAGCCATCTCTTGTTTAAGTGCAGCTTTATCGCCAAGGTAGTGATTCAGCTGCAAATATGGACATCCTTTTATGACAGCCATCTAAAAGGCCTGTTTGCTCATAAGCCACTTTATAGTGTAGATGTCACTCCTTGTTAAGATTCTCATTTTATTTTTCCCGAACACACGCTTTCTGAAGTGTTTGCTGTTTAATGTGTTTGCCAACTCATGTTGCCATTCTGTTATCAGCCTTTTTTTTCAACTCTTTTCAGATTTTGTTTGCGGGGAAAAGAAATGTCACTGGTAATTAATTATGTCTTCCCTTCCAGCAAATATCAAGGGCAGGATTCGTCATAATTGCTTCTCTGTAGTTAGTGTTTTTGTTCCTTTAAATGATCATCACTTAATTTGTTTCTTTTATTTAATAATTAGTTGTCTTGACTCACCACAGTTAACTGGACCCTCAAGTTACTATGTTCAGTCATTAAAATCAGGCTAATGACTTGAAGTTGCAGCTTTGTTGGAAAAAAAAAAAGTTAGATGTTGTTTTGGCAAGTTAGGGTGCAGCACCAAAACTGTTTGCAGACAATTAGCAGTTTTAGTGTGGAGATGTCCTCAAATTACTGTAAAATTTGGTGTAGCATTCTTTAAATTATTTTTTTCTGACCTTTGTCTTATTCTTTTAATGTCCTGCGTTTAGCACTCAGGATTGCCTTGTTGCTGAACAAATAAACTTGCCTTGTATTGCGACTACTTCTATCCGCAAAGCATTGGGTATAGCGAGGAGGAGCAGTGTAGCGGCGTCACTTTTTGATGCCTTACTCTCACACTAGGCTTAATCACACAATTTAAGAAATGGTGGTATACTATTAAATACATTAACCTTGTCAAATTGCAAAGACTTCTAAATTGAAGATAATATAATCAGTGGAGTGGGATGACTTGAGTATCTATCTAAATTTGTCAGTGACGATGGGCTTGTCCGTACCTCACAACTATCAACAATACTGAAGGCTGAGCCCAACTACTGTACAGGTAGCTGCAAGGGTGGCATTAACAGATGCTACTAGAAAGAGATACACATCTGCATAGAAAGTGCCCTTTGCTGAACTCAATAGGAGTCTTAACGCAGGGTGACAGTTTGGTCCTTTTTTCCCTCTGGGAGCTCCCAAGAACAGACATTTCATTTCCTCTTGATCTCTCAATGTCCTTTTCTACACAGTTTTGATACCAAATTAGAAATGTTTTATTTCTCTAAAGCATTTCTTTACAGTCTTGATGGTTTGGCTACTAGGTTTGGTAAATGGCAAATGTATGAGATAGGGGTGTGCGGTATGAAAAAAAAAATCATATCACGATTTTTTTTTTTGCAAAATCACGATCACGAATTTATCACGATTCTTTCATTTAGATTATTAAGACTATTTTACAAGTCATTTATCAGTAAAACAAACTAATTTACCTTTTGAAAATCATAGCCTTAAATGGATGAAAGGATAAAAGATCATTTAAGACAGGATACTGTTCGAACACTTTTTTAATTTAGTTAAGCAATTTAGAAAACTTGTGCCAAGTACAATTAACATCAAACAAAAATAATGACATGCATAACTTCAACTTCTTTTAGTCATAGTCTTTTCTCTTTTCTTAACTCAAAATGAAAAAAAACAAACACAACATTAAAGTAAGGTGCACACTTGGGGGATCATGTCCATTGCAAGATAAAATGTTATTGCTGTTATAGCGCTTACTTGTTTTCTTATACGGAGTGCCCTTATCAAATGCCTGTGTCAAAGTTGTTTGTTTTGCCTGTGTGGACGGTGGCATGACACCGGTCTCCTCGCTTTTTGACTTTCTGCATACTGTTTCGGGTGCTGTCTCTTCAGGTGGTTAAATAAGGTTAGTTGCGTTTCCATCCGAGGTACGGACCTTCTCGTTGGAAACTTTGCAAATAAAAGTTGTTTGCATTGTGTCGCTTTGGGAAAATCGCTTGGAACTCAAATACTTTTAATATTGTTCTCGGTTAGACATAACATTTTCAAAACTGCAGTGATTGATATGTAAGTATTGTATTTAAAAGAGATTGTTCATAATAGAAAATCCACTTTTCCAGATTTACTGACGCAAGATATATCAGTTCCATGTTCTTGTCTTCTTTCCATCAACTTTTTTTCAACATCAAACCTCTGACTCTGAAGAAGAGCCACATTTCCCCTTAATATTTAATTAGTTGTCAGAGACCAAAATACAAGAGTGCATATTTGACTTACATTTATCAAATGTCCAAAAGCACCTCAGCAGTGCTATAAGCTGATCGCCATTTCGTCATGCAACATTGGTGCAGTAATTTATGGTAAAGAAGATATGCATTGAGTGCATATATAAAGGTACCTTTCAGAAGTTTGATGTTTTTGTGTTCAAATCAAATAACTTGAGATACTGGATTTCTTATTTTTATTAGCCATAATCATCAAAATTCAAACCAAAAAAGCCTTAGAATATTTCACTTTTCATTTCATGAATACAAGAATATATGAACGTTTACCTTTGTTGTTGTTTTTTTTTAATTACATAATATGATGACATTGTTGCTCATCACAATTGCATTTGTATTACAATGCAGTTTCTCTGCTGCCTCTCATGGTTTGGAAAAAAAAGAAAGCCTCAATCAATGCAGCTTTGTGTCTTCTACCATAACAGATTGTTTCTATCTAGCTACAGAACATGATCTTGTTACATTTAGAACTGAATAATCTACACACCACATATTCTCTTAATTTTAAATCCATTGTCTTCCAAGCTCTGTTGTTTTAGTTCAGATACTTGTTAGTTTTTTCTTTGATTTTATCATGCAGCCTCATGATGATTTAAAGTACTCACAAAAATAAGTAAATCTCAAAACATCCAGATGTGTAATATGCATGTTCCTTTATTTACCAGGATAATATATAGAAAGTCTTTGTACCTCCCCCTGCCCTTAGCCTGAGAAGCATTATGGCACCAGTTCATTTCCACTGCAGTAATGTAGCAGTTTGAATGTAATAAACAGATGTTCATGCAGTGCTCTGATATTAACCATTCTTCAGCAGTGACTCTATCAGCCGTCGGGCTCTGGAATGCGAGGATGTGCTTAAGCACAGCGTGTGTGTTGATATTTGTAATATCTCATCACTTCTCCTCAAACATAAATGTGCAGCTAAATCTCTCCTTTCCCTGATGACTTCTATCTGTTGCTGACATAAGCTGCTTCATCTGATTCAATCTCCGAAACAACATCTAGACGCAACGTGCAGCAGATCAATGAGCATTGCTAGAAGCTATTCACATATCAGGACAACCCAAATAAAAAAAAATGTATACTCTGCATGAATGAGAATAAAAAAACTTATGTCCACAGAGAGTTAAGATGCATTCCAGCAAGATTCACTAATAAAATACCTGTGGATAGTTACATTTATTTTGAAATGGTTGTTCAAGGACAAGCCTGAGAGGATAATCTCTGACTGTGCTCACACACATTGGATTTGTCTTGTGCTGATTGTGTTTGTGATTCCAGGGATGCTTCTGTTCTGTTGTGTCTGTGTTTGGCATTGTACTGTCTAACTGGCTGCAGGACCATGAGTCACTGATATCACCAGATTGTAAATTGATTATTAACACTGGAAAGCACATTGGAATCTGGCAGTTTATCTCAGCTTTTTGTTTTATTTATTTGTGTGTGGCTGAAGCCAGTTATCAGTAGATCAGAGTATTTCTCACTGGTTTATACATGTTGATATGGATAAAGAGCTTAAAGCAGCCAAATTAAAATCCACGAGGAGGAATGGACTGAATTTTGTGTTATTGTGATTGTAGATGAACAAGAACATAACTTTAATTGTTTAAAAAATTTGAGTTCCTTCATAATTAGTGAAACAATCTATTTTGACATGTGTTTGATTAAGAGTTTATATAATTTTAACATATTTATCCCCCCAAAAAATCTCTAGTTTTATCCTCTCTTTCTGCGAGTTTTAACAATTTTCAAAGCCTAATGACATCAGAAGTTCAACATCATTTTTTTTTAGCTGAAGCCATGAAAAACAGCAAAATTTGGTTATTTTTATTATTTAATATGCTTCAATTATTCAGCTTTTTTCTCAAGTACAGTCCAGCAGTATCTCTTTTACCAGATAATTACACAATTAGACGCACATTTCAGTCTACACCATTAATTTATACCTGAACGAGTAGTTTTGGGTAATTATATAACCTTTGGTCAGCCAAGGTATGAGTAGGGTCTAGGGCAACAGTAACCAATTATTTTAGTAATCAAGTACTGTGTCAGTTATTCTGGCGATCAATTGAGTAATCTTATAAGAAAAGTTGCATGCTCAGCAATTTTTTTTCATTAAATGTATTTTTGCCATTCCTGCTGTAACAATGCAAATTTCCCTGTTGTAGTAATATTAAGGAGTAATGTTTTCTTGTCTAATCACTAGGCCTAAATAAAGATTAGGTATAATACACTTTACTGATAGCTGTTAAAGTAGATAGTGAAGACAAAGCAGTTTTCCTGGGGAAACCCAGAACACAAAACACATGTTGCAACAAAACCTTGGCCATCTCTTTGGCCGAGGGAAGTTTGGTGAGTGCAATGAAATGAACCCTCTTAGAAAAACAATCCACCACCGTCAGGATGGTAGTGTTCCCATCAGAATTGGAGAGCCCTGTAACAAAGTCAACAGACAGGTCAGACCAGGGTCTTTGAGGCACTGGAAGAGTCCATGAGGAGGATGACAAGAAGTCTAGTTTTGGGTACAGACGGGGCAGGCAGCGACCTGAAACATCCTTTTCCATGGCAGGAAACTAGAAATGTTACAGGGACAAGTGGCCCTAATGAATAACCTGCAAGTGTAGCTGAGAAGAAACATAAAGGCGGTTGGGCGGACAGTCAGCAGGAACAGGCTCATTAGCATTAGCTTGACTAACCTGGTTCTCAATGTCCCTTGTAATGGCTCCCACTACACAGGAATAGGGCAGGATATGGAAGGGGTCTGTGGAAGACTTATCAGTGGGAAACAGTCTTGACAAAGCATCAGGCTTTCCATTCTCGGAGCCAGGACGATAGGACAATGTGAAATTAAATCTATTAAAGAATAGGGCCCCCCTGGCTTGACTAGAAGTGAGCATCTTGGTGGCCCTGAGATATTCCAGGTTCTTATGGTCTGTCCAAACAAGAAACGGCTGACTGGCCCCCTCCAACCAGTGTCTCCACTCCTCCAAGGCTACTTTGATAGCCAACAACTCCCGGTTGCCGACATCATAATTTCTTTTAGCTGCTGACAACTTGCGGGACAGGAAGGCACAGGGTTGAAGCTGGCCATCAGAAGGCAGTTTCTGTTACAGCACTGTCCCCACTCCGACACTTGAGGCCCAATCTACTAAAGGTTTGCGTGTATAAAAACACGTGCAAACTCGATTTGGAGCCAGTCACAAAAAGAAGCCCTGCCATATCTCCTATGGAAAAACTCCTTGCAACACTGCATTTTTTTTGCGCCTGGATCATTCTAGCGCATCATCGCAGTTAGTAACGGCGTCTCCCAGTGTCCTACCATGCGTAATGAACATTCATCTCCTGTTCTCTCCCCTCCCTCTTCATTTGCCGGCGGCTCAGTTGAAGGACCACTGCCACTGAATGACCTCTTGACTGTTGCAGGGCATTGATGGCCATTGTCAGCCCAGACACAGCACTGACCAGCTGCCTCGCGTGCACAATGGTGGCCTGAGTGTCATGGCGGAGGGCATGCGCCACATTGGACACAGCTCAAACCTCCTGTGCAATGGCCTGTAAACCCATCCGTATGATTTCTTTGTTGCTGCAGCAACTCCCGATCAATGTCATCATAACAATCTTGACGCCTTCGGGGCTCTGCTAAGGTGTGTTTCTGGTCTGAGCTGATTTGAGGAGTGCAGCAAATAATGAAATCATGTTTTTTTCCATTGTATATTCAATGAAACGCACGAAGAACATTCATTTTGAATTAATTCAATGCATCCAATATAAGAAATGTGCAGAGGTTTTATTAAGGGAAAGTTTTTCCTTTGTTCTTCCACGGGTATCTTGCCATCTTCTTTTTATTGCAATGGCAGATCTTCTGGTTTTGCTCACAGCATCCACCTTTCCACAGATGGCCTCCCAAATCGCGTTTCTTCTGGAAACGCTGAGATGTCTCTGCTGGAGTTCACCAGTGTGTTTATTCCAATCCTCTGCACAGGATTGGAGTCTGCTGGGTCCATAAGTGGCCAGTTCATACTGTCACACTTAACCACTGGAATGAACCCAATAAAAGCAAGACTCCAGGATTCAGAGTTAGTCCTTTTAATTATAAAAGCACAAGGTCGGCAAGAAACGATTACTGGGATGCTGACATAGAGACAAGATGAACTGGCACAGGAGGGAGGTCACACAGGGATTAAATACAGAGAAGACGTGGGCTTAACAAGACACATGTGAGACACAAAGGAGACAGAAGGATGGGATCTGCAACAAGAGACTAAAGGTAAACTACAAAATAAAACAGGAAACACAAGACATGCAACATGAGGAAGGTCAGACTACTTCCTTGTCACGACAAATTCTAATAAGTGCACACACCCTGGCCACCCTTATCAGTGCCCCAGTGGTGTCACCCCAGTCTTATAGTCAGGACACGCCCCTTCACAGCAGCACACAGAAAACAATGGGAACTGAATGCTCCAGGAAAACAACCCTCTTTTGTTTTTTAAAGACTGAGAGAAAACATGTCCAAATGTCAACTTCTGTCCCAGAAAGACGTAAGAAGTGACTCACGTGCTGACGGGAGGAGGATTAACGGTCAGCCGAAGCATAATATAGGCTACGTGAGGGAATCCACAGTGTGCACTTCACCGATCGGCATTACAGTTTCCCACAAATTGATCAGGATAAAGTTTCAAGAAAATGTACACAACGCTGAGTGATAGGAAGGGCTCTGCTGCTTGTGCTCGCTATATATAAACACGGAAATATGAAAACAAACGTCTTTTCTTCACGTCTCACAGACCATTTATGGTATGTCGTGCATTATAACAACAAATAAAACATACATTAAAAGGATTACAGAGCCCTGTTATCATAAATGTCTCTAAACACGGTGAATGATTAAAGTTCTCCTCTCCATTGATGCAGTAGGTTGGCACACTGTACTGTCTCTCAGTTCATTCATTGTAATCTGCTTTGCACAAAGTCTCAATTTAAATAATCCACATTGATGCTTTTTTTAAAAAATCGATTTGCTCAAATAATTCCATGAATTGTTTTAGCCCTAGTGCAGTCCCATCAATAAAACTAGATATTTCATGTTCGCTTCAGTGGTTGACCTCTTGGTGTTGCTGTGCACAGCTCCAGTGGGACAGAGACCCACCTTTTGACCCCAGTCTGCTTCCCTCAGGTCATCTTATTATGTATTCATCAGCCCCGCTGTTTGATGGGCAGTTACTTTGCGGGCTCTGAGCCCTTATAGGATGCTAATTAACTGGAATGACAAGATAATTATATTCTCCTGAATGGACCCATATCACATTTTTTAATTGATTTAGCCATGCAGAGAAAAAAAAGTCACAACATTCAATCAAGCATCATCAGCTCACTGAATCTGCCCGCCACAAGCAATCCCAAAACTGGACTGAATAATTGTGCTCTCCTTTGGTTTTTATCATTTAATTGATAAACATGGTGGTTTTACGACAGTTATTGCAGGTCGTCTATTAAGTGATTCATACCCTGTATGTGCCCCGTGTCATTTCAGATTAAGGATTAACTAATGATGGAGTAAAACAAGGACATATCAGGGGGAAAAGTGCAGAAATGACTCAGTGATTAAATCCAATACTATTAGCTTAATAGTTTGTGGCAGCCATCGAAAGAGACATTATTGGCATGCATGTCACGTTAAAAAATTGAGAATTTATTAAATAAATAAGACTTCACATAAGAACTTAACTCAGAAGCTCTAAAGAAAAGGACTAAATTGTGAATCTGGTTTTAAAAGTTGACTGTAGCTTTCTGTTTGAGCTAAACTCAATATTGTAGGACACAACAGCAATCTGATGACATTAGTGTGAAAGGCATTTTTCACAATTCTTATCACTAATCTGTCTCACTTATCACTAAGTAATTCATGAATGAAAAATGAATCTGCATTCATTGTAAAAATAAATCTTTGAGGTCTGGTTGAAAGATGGTTACTGAGAGAATGCAAATTCACATTCAAAACCACCCTTTGACTTTCTTCCCCAACTGGTATCATTTTTGTTCTTCTTAAATGATCATTTGTCATTCCTCTCCAGCAGTGACTGAGGGTTATTTTGTGAGTAATCCTTTAGTAAACAAAACACTGTCAAACGTTAGGTCCTCTCCCTGGTTGTCGTCTAGGCAGCGCAGCATGAAATGCAAGGGGCATTTCCATCCCACACCTCTTCATCCCACATCAAGGATAATGGCCTCTGTCAGCCTGTTAAAGGTTGGTCTAGCAGCCCCTGTGTCACATCCTGCATCAGCCTGTATTTCCATAACCCTGTCACTTTTATTGCTGGATAAATTAGTGTGAGGTCAGCTGAGCTCAGGCAGTTCAGATAGTAGCAGGCCATGAGGTTAATTAAAAGACTGTGCAGATGAACCTCTTGCACCACCCACCAAAAACTCACCACCATCACCACACACACACCACATAAACTACATGTGAAAGATTTGATGCACACCAACACCCAGTATCGAACACTTATACCCAGTACATCCTGGAGTAGATCCATGAGCAATGTGTGCTCCCTCTCTCCAGGCACTTTTGTCCGTCACTATGAGTTATGCTCACCTCCTCATAATGGTTCCTCCAGGCTTGAAATTAGCACAATTTACCCCACTCTGTGGCACGCCTTTGGTTCTAAAAATCCAACTGGTTGTGCCATTCGCTGCTGCTGATAAGCCCATGCGACAGAGCGAGCCAAGGACATAAGGGAATATAAAAGTTGTCAGCTTACATGACCAAGTAGTGTTGTGTGAAATGACTTTAGCCCGACATTGTTAACGCTGAGCAGGCTGCCTCCGCCATGCTCGATAAAGGCAAATAAAAGGCCAGATAAAGCCCTGATGAAATGCTGTGTGTGTGTGGTGGGGGTGGATGCAAGTGTATATAAAGTTTTCCATCTAATCCTTGGCCTCTATTATAGTCAGTTTAGCAACACGGACTACCCCAATGCCATTCACCCTGAAAGACTTTCACCTTCTCAGTGTCACTCTCACTCACACATTCTGTCACTCTTTGCACTCTATGGAAAGCACAGACTATTATACTATAAAATACTTTATACACCTTCTCTGTTCAAGAATTGCCGTTTTTGAATCTGTTGTTTGTATAGGGTCAAATCACAACAAGTTATCTCGAGACAGTGTACATAAAGAGCAGGGGTGTCATTAATAAATGTTGCATATGCACAAAATAGGGCCTGAAAATGGCGTACAGCCCTTTTCTTGACAAGATTATAATCTATATAAAACAAACTAGACGGGAAATGTGCGCACCTGTAAGTAAACTCTGACCATTGCGTATTGATTTATAAAAGGAACATTGCGTGAAAATGGCGTGTACACAAGATTATGAATCAGATTTTTTTCAGACCATTTCCAGGTTTTTGGCGTATGTAAACTTTTAGTGGGAATTCTCTGCACTGTTTTATAAATGAAACCCCAGGTCTTGACTGTACTTGTAATATTTTATTAACACTGAGCATGCAATTGGCAAGAACATTTTTCTTTGAACAGGTGGGAACCTTGAGTTGAACCAGGCTCTATTGTTGACAGCCATTGGCCATGGATAGGCTGAGAAAGTGGGATTGAGAAAGGGACAGGAGAAGACAATTGAATAGAGACAGTTGCAGTCCATTTCTATTGTTGTATGTGGTTGGTAAATTAATCATCTTTTTTTTATTCTTTGCTTGTCAATCCAGAATATTGTCTATAATCCAGACCATAGACTGTAAATAAAAATGGACAGCGTTGCTCTGCCTCTTCCCTTTGTACGGTTCTGAAGCCAAAAAATCCCGCTCCTGGGCGCAGCCATTGTGCAGCCAGAGCCTGCAAAGCCACTGTAATGAGCTACGCCCTACAGTGTAGTGTCACAAGACGCTGTGTGTCCTTTGAAGTTTCCCTCTACGGCGGCTGTGAATCAAAGCAAACCCGGAAGTAAAACCTTGTTTTTTAAACTCTAATAACTAACGAAAAGGAAACTTTTCAGAAAAAAGAGGCCTTGAACACATAACAGTAAAATACTAACTACGTATCACCACAGCATACGGATGTGAGAAACATTTGTACGACGTGTATTTATTTTTTAAAGTTTGACAGCTCCCCCATTCAAATGAATGGGGGAGACGGATTTTTTGACCTATACTGCAGCCAGACACCAGGGGACAGACACTCTGCTGAAAACTTCACTTTCAGCCGAGCGAGATGCACCTCTGACACAGACACATTGCCCAGAGTAAAAAGGAGATATTCACACTAAAGGTATTCCAGCAGCACTGTATTTCATATGGGCCAAGTAATTGCAGCATCCTTTTGTTTAGTGCAACTGGGGGCCACTGTCACATAATCCACCCCTCCTTGCTAATATTTAACATTGCTCCATACTGTCCAATCAAAAGTTACCTTCATTAGATCGGTTAGGGGATGTGGGGGTTGAGCAACAGAGGTTTAAGCCAAAGCACATCCTGCCGGCCCCAGAGAGAACAGAGAAACCATAGACATGACAAAACGACAAGATTTTTTGATTAGGACATTCTCACTGCTACTGCTTGCCGTGTGCGTGCTAATTAGCATGAGTACAATTCATTACCCAAGGAGACATGGGATTATGTCTCTGGATCACTCAGCAGCAAAAAGTTTTGACACTCTCTAATTTAACAGATGGAGAGCTCACTTAACTTTGCCAGCTCCCTATAGGCAAGTGGTGTTAATAAAGGAAGGGGGGGTCATGCAAAAGTGTGAGTGTGTGTATGAGAGACAGACAGAGAGAGATGAGGAAAATCAGAGTGTTTATGTTCGAAATATTAATTATGTTAGATTAGATCAGCAACAAACAGCTGTTGTAGGACCTACTGCGGATATTGCTCCATATCAAATCACAAATCATTCAACATCGACCCACAAGAGCAGTATCACATGTAAATGATCCGTTCTTCTTTCACACTACGTGTCACATTCACACTGACATTAACAAACTTATGGCAGAGGATGCTGTGTGAAGTGCCTATCAGTTTTAACTTAACACATACATTCACACGTCAATGGACACTACCTGTAGTATAATAATTTCAAATGAAACCGATGGGTGTGTATGTGTTCACACTTATTGGTACACATCAACTCACAGAAGAGTTAGGGGAGTTTTTCAGAGCAACTTGTTGTCACATGAATAATCACATGCATGCTGAGAGAGGCAACTACTAATACAAAAAGTGTACATGTTTTTTCTTTTGTTTCAAAGCTGTCCATTTTGTTCTCTACTGTTTAATCTGGAATGAGTAGTCTTGGTTTTCATTTTGATGGACCCCTTGGAAAAATATATGTTAAAGGGAATCTAATATACATTGAATAAAAATAAAATAAAATAAAACTTCAGTCATTACATTAAAAACTGCCTTATTTCACTCAACTTACATTGTATTTATCACAATACATCACTGAAGTCCACGTTTTACTTGTACCGATTGATAAATATGTGCCCAGTTTTTTCAAGTGAAGAAAATAGGTTTTGGTCTTCAGGACAGTTATTCATCACAGACAGAACGACACGTACGGCAATCATCAGGCTCTGCCCTTGGGGCCCGTATTGATAATACACTTATTTACAGAGCTCATGTTGAAGGTCTGCTCCATCCTGCTACTGCTGATATATTCTTTACTGTGATGGGGGTGTTTAGTCAAAGTTTATGTTCTCTTTTATAATTCAGTCCCAGGGATCATTTTACAATACAGAAGGACAGGGTAGTATGGTAATTTTTCTGAACAACTGAAACCTCAAATTACCTGTCTGGTACAAACTGCAGTGGAGATAAAAGAATACCCATCTTGTCCGTCCATTTACTGTATGAGTAGTCTGATGTCAGATAGGCAGGGAAAATAGTGTCTTACCCCATCCATAACCTTTGGTTCAAGTTTCAATTTTATGTTCTGGCAAAAGTTTTTAAGCTCCTGCAGAGCAAAATGACTTCCAATATTCATTCATATCCATGACTGTCAGGCTTCAGTGGTAATGTGGACAAGAATGGTCATTGGGTTTGAGCAATGCGTTTTTAGTGCACATGTGAAAAGCATATACAAGTTAATGAAAGAATGTGTGGGCATCTATTTGTTTTTTGTTGTTTTTTAAAGGTATAATTTGGGGCATTTTTTCCCTTTATTGGATAGGACAGCTGAAGAGAGACAGGAAATGTGGGGAATAGAGAGTGGGGGAAGATGTGCAGCAAATGGTTGAGGTCGGGAGTTGAAGCAGTGACCCCTTCAACAAACATAGTAGGTCTAGACTCTATGTTAAAATATTAACAAAGACCCATCATCAAGATAGGGTAAGACTTAGTCTTATCTCATCTTAATCCACCATGAGTAGAGCACTTTGCAGTATTTAGCTTGTTACAGTAGCAAGACTTAATTTAACGGGCAGAAACCTCGAGCAGAACCAGACTCATGTCAGCCGGACATCTGCCTCGGCTAAGTTAGGGTTGAAAAAAGGAATAGAAAGATTAAGGGAGAGAGATGATAGAGATGAGACAGATAGTAGTAGTTGTTGCCGCTTGAGTCTGGCACGTCTGTAGCAGGAGCTCAGGGACTCCATATAGGTAAATGGTTAGTAACTATTGTCTCAGTATATGGGGACGTGTGCCTAAACCGCGAGGCCAACCGCCCCTTCTTTTTGTTTTTTAATGAGCATAAGCTATCAAAAATACTTTCAGCATTGTGACTCAAGGGGTGACAATGATTGGTCCAGACTGTCACATCTTAACGATGTAACAAGATCATTTTTTAAAACCTTAAATTCTTAACCCAACCATCTTCAGACGATGGCTCATTGCTTCCAAGACTGCATTCCAATTTGCCAGTGTCCCTTGTCATTCTTCACCTCTACACCAGAAACCATTGGAGTTACCTGAAACTTGCCTGCCTTTCTGTAACCCAGTTTCTATCATCCCAGGATCCCAGTGTGTCAATGCGCCAGTTCACCAGCAGTCTAAGCCTATAGCAGCATAACTAAGATCTATATCATATTATATCATATTGTAATGTGACATGAGACAGGTATGGAGAGAAAGCAGAGAGAAATGAGAGCAGAGTTATGTAATGTGTTGGCTGATTTAACGCACATCTGTATGTTTACAGCATGTGCACAAACTGTTGTGTTAAGGAGCTTTTTGCTGTGTGCAGTCATGTGCTAAAATGTACACAAATGGTCATAACTTCATAAGCCAGATGAGTCTTTTGAGTTGAACAAACTATTACACCTATGACTTATTCATCCATCAGGACAAGTCCAAAACAGAACTTAATATTTTTTTTATTTTCAAATTGCTCAGTAACTATTTCTGCAAACAAGAGCTGAACTTGTCAATATGTAGAAGATAAAAAAAAGATCCTTTCTCTGATTTCTTGGATAAAACAGAGATGAACTGAGCGCAGACTCTTTCAGTCATTCATTAATTAGGATTCTGGGCTGCTGAATAAAAAAAGGACACAACAAACACAGACATCCTCAGAATATATCACAAGTGACTGTGACAGTTTTCATATTGTGCATCCTTCATATCCAATGGGAACACAACTGTAACTATTACTGTCCCTCTTTCTTCCCCTTCCTAATTCAAGCTGAACTCTCCAACTCCATTAGGGAAAACAGCAGATATACAATCTCCTCAGATATGCTTTTGCAGATTAAGAAAGGGAAATGCATTCACCCTTTTGAACTCTGAGATAAGAGAAGAAGAGATGAGAAAGGCCAGGCATGATTCACAGTCTTACAAAGTTGTGAGACTGTCTGTCACACAAGACTAATATTCATATGTAAAGTAAGAGCTTGAGACAAATTCAACTCAGAGGCTGCAGAGCTATTACTTTAGCAAAAGATTGGTTTTGCTATGGAAACAGGCAAAAGGGTAAGTGTATTGGAAAGACACTAATAATAGGTTAAGATGAAATAAAGGACAAATCACATTTATTTTTTCAGCTGCAGTAATCTGTTCTCTTTCTGTACATCCAACGAAGTGCTTAATCTGAGCCATTAACGCATGGTCACTTCTTTCTATCACCAGAGCTCCCACGATTGCGTCTTCACGCCTGCCTGCTTTGCTGAACGTCTCCCTCAGTCATGCATGCCCCCAATTTAATTGACCACCATTCAAAGAACAACGCAGGGGCAACATGTTTCAAGGAGAAGCCAATTTTTATCCGACATGCCTGTAGAATGAAGTTTCACATTGAGATTCCCTTTCAAATTAAATTAGCGTCCATCATCCTTCATTAGAGGCTTGGCATTCTGCGTCGCGTTTGTCTCTTTTTGGCCCTCCCTCGCATGCCTGTGCTCTCTCTTGCAATCTCCATCTTTCCTCTGCTCAGATTCTTGTCACTTCATGAGACACCTCCTAAGATAGCTTTGCTTGTGTTCTGTAATGGCATGAGCTCTGACATCAGTGCAACTGTCCTTGGTCATAGAAAATTAGAACAGTTTTTAGTTTGCTGTGGAGAGACTTTCTGTCCACTGCAGTTCCTTTGTTTCAAAATGTGTCCCTCTGCACAGAATACTGATATAAGAAGGGGAGCAAGGTACACCACCATCTTGATCAAGCAGTGTGCTGGCCAGAGATTTTTATTTGTGGTTGGACACAGAAGAATTGTAGCAGCGGAGGCTTATAAATTGAAGAGCAGGCGATAGTGCAGACAATTGTCGCTGGAATACCAATGCAGCTCTGAGTTGTGTTCACCTTTAGTTTGATTTTATGGTCCTGTGCATGTAACAGGGCTGGAATTTTTGTACAGCTGCATAAGAAAGCCGATTCAAAACTTTCACATTCCTAACCCAAAGTTAATCTATACTTCTGCAGCTCCCTTGAGACAGACTTTATCTTTACACATACTACACTGTTAACAAAATACTTCAATGTGCTGCACATATGCGTTTATCCACAACTGTCAATAGCCTCCTCCCTTAAACATTCTGTAAATACTGCTGTATATTCCTTTTGTGTTGATTATTCAAGGTGTCAGCATAATCCAGATCTTAAGAGAAAAAATGACGTGCTTTAGGTCCAAGTCTGTCTCTTGACAGGAAGAAGGTATTGAACAATACCATAGTTGTATATGAAGCAGGATGTCCCAGTTGAGCAAAAACGTATTTCTTTCCCCATCACTTTATTTAATTTTGATAATTACTTTTATTCTTTGTCCATTAGACAAACTTTAATAACATATGGAAAAGGCCACTTTGTCAGGTGTTAAAATTTGACTGGAGTAGTATGGACACAGATTGAATACATAAAGGAGGTATTTTTTTTAATTATTACTTTTTAGAAGCAACTTTACTATTTGCTTTTAAAATAGAAAGGAATGAACACGCAGTCAGCAAACACTGCTTATTATTTGTAAGGTGCAGACAGAAATCCATCTTACTTACTGCAGGAGAAGGGTCTGCCTACAGCCAATCTTTATTCTGACATACCGAAGCTGAGAAAAAAATCCTTTTGAATTGCGTCAAATCAATCATTAATTAAAAAATGCTCTGTGAATTTTTATGCTTCATTCTTGTGAAATTGTCAGACTAATTCTTACTTTTCTTATACTTTTATGCATGTGTTTTCACATTTAAAAACCCCAGCTAAATATTGACATACAACAAGTAGCCACTGTTGTTTTTCCACATCAGATCCTGATTTTAGAAATGTAAACAAAACCCGAAGAAGTAAAAGTTGAAGATAGGAAAAAGTTATTTAATCAATTTTAGCCATCAAGTTAAATTTAAAAACAACATTTATCTTCCATACTGTATAAGCGGTGCTTTAAGTGGGCTGTACACTCACTCCTGACACTGCCACCTCTGAATTTAATCCGTTACAGACCTGTCCTCTCCATTTAGCATTTTCTCTTTCTGTGTATAATAGCATCTAAAATACAGTATATTACTTATTGTGCACTACCTGATTCTTGCATCTTTTTTTGCGAGTGTTACATGATGTAAATTTTTTCCTTACAGATAACTTCAGATTAATGCACAATCTCAAGTCTCCACATTGTCAAAAGAGCAGAATCATTGGGTTCGAACATGGTGATGCAGAGGTTCTGTTTTTGTGACACACTTAAGTTGTTTTTTTCAAAAAATGTAGCTTTAAAAATCTGCATTATTTTTTGGTATATTTTATAAACTGTAGAAATTCAGATTGTAATACTAATGATTCAATGATAATTTCTGCACAATACACATGCCATCAAGTAAATAAATGCTTATTTTTTTCCACTGAAAGCACTGCATAGAAGCACAAGACATTTCTTGTCAGATTTTACATATGCTATATTCAATGTGTTTGAGCCATTAGGAAACCTCCATCTACACAGATTTTAACACACATTGATCCTCTATAGCGGGCAGACATAGTTTACAAGATAAGCTTGCACTGTACATCTATAATAAGAAAACCATCTTGTGGGTAATCACCTGCAGAGGAGTGTCAATGATAAGCAGTGCTGTGGGGTGTTTCATGCATGGTGCTCTTGAGGATTTCAGAAGGCCCCTCTCTGTGTCAGCTTAAACAGATGGGAGAGGGATGGTGTTACATTAATGAAAGGTCCCTGCTTCACTCGAGGTATCTGTCTTCCTGACACTTCATGTCCCTGTTGAGAACTTATCAAAGTTTCGCCATCATTTTTAAAGAAGTTTCATGTCACCTCCATTGCCAAGAGCGCTCATTTTTAACATCCTCAAGGCCGAGCGAACAAGTGTGGGGTGATTATGACACTTTAACCCCTCTAGGGACACGGCAGTGTGTCGCTTGATTGCTGCTGCGTTAATGCAGTAAAACACATACATGGTAAACATTTTTACACTCGCCCACACATGCACTGATGGAAACCTTATGTAATATGTCTTCTGGAATTGCTTGTTCTATTCATTATCTATTTTCTTGTTTATTTCAGTTTTCAAACACTCCTTGGAGCTATAATGATGAAATGATGACATAAATCTTGAAGACATTGTCTGCTTTATTGTAACTTTATGAAAAATAAACCTCACCGAACTTTAACTTGCTGTGTTTTGACAACAAATCCTGGAAAAGGAGAGAGTTTCATCTGTGAATATGAAGTGAGGCCTTACGAGGTAACAAGGTAAAGACCTCTCAAGAAGGTTGGTTTGTTTGCCCAAAAAAATGGATGTGGTTTATTGATATGTTTCCTTTTAATATATATGAATCAACCATTTTTGCATATAAGAACTATAAATAAATAACCGCAGCCTTTTCTGCAGCTTTCAGCACCCAAACAAAATATGTCATCACTGAGTTTGACAGGCAGTCAAAAATTAAAGGGCTCAGTACTTCTTAGCAGAAGAAATCAATTAATTGCTCATTTTGTATGATAATTATTATTTTATCTATTTTCACAGATAGGCTTGTATTTGTAGCTTTTACTGGATGTTTTGGAGATTAAAGGAATAGAGTTGGAGTTCTGATGGTCATCTGAGGATCATTAGTTGATTAATGCTGTCATATTTGAATCATGCTGATACTTCTAACCCACAGCAGCCAGCCAGCCGCAGAGTGTTACTTCTAAATGCTGCTGTGCATGTGGATCAGAATGTATTATTAGTCAAGCTGACAAAATGCAGTAGTGAAATAAGCCAAGTGCTGGCAGAAATAAGCCAACTGCTGGCAGTTGTTTTGTTTGAGTTGAACGTTGCCAAGACATGAAATATAGACTTTAGTGTGCTGCTCTCACTGGACAGTAATTGAGCTGCGAGCAGAAAAGATATAATCAGGTTGTCATATGTAACTTACATGTTCAAAGTTTGTTATCCTTCAATGCACAGCAAATGCTTTTGGTTGGTAAAACTCGAAAGATGTAGGTTTCTTCCATCATTGCCTCATTCATTGATATGTGTGGCAAAGTATGTAAAAGGCAAAAAAAAAAAAAGTAAGCAGTACACAATCTAACATGAGTATTTAACAAAGTAGGGCAGCAACCAAAATCTATGATAATCATGCAAGTTCTTATTTAGTAACTCTTGTTCTGACACAACCATATTGTGGTGCCGGAGGGTGATATATATATATATTTGTGGAAACATTAAAAAAAAATCTCTTTAAAGTGGTGTAGCTCAATGTTGTGAAACTCTGTTACATTTAGTCATGTTGTGTTTGTTTCCTGGCAGCGAAACAATAAATTAGCAGTTAAAAACTGTTTTCAAATTTGAATTGCTACTTATATATGAAACTGCATTTTCAGCACATCTCTAAAACTACTGAGCGGGTTTCACAGATAAGTGAAAAGCTCAGTAATATGTTATAGAAAGTCTGGTTTGCCAAATTGGACATTCCCATGTGTCTATTTATCCGTTAAAATATAACTCTCAGCGTTTTTTTTTTTGTTTTTTTTAATCATGATCCGTGAACCATGAGGCATTTGATCAGCAGGAGAACAGCATTCATTATCTGGGCATATTTTAGCTTAAAAATGTCTGAAAATTCATAATCATTAGGTACTGTAAAACACTACATGTTTAAGACATTGTGCAACTATGCACAAATTAAACCGTTAGCTTGAAAGATCTAGGGGACAAAATATATTTGTTTAAGAATTGTGGATTGTGGTTTGGAAGGTTTAAAATATCAGATTTGTCATGGAACTGTTAATAGTACAGTTATGTTTTGGATCAGTGGTGAAGTGGTTCCTGGAGAATAGCATATACTTATAATTAATGTCCTATTTTTTTTAAGCGGTCCTTCCAGCAATTGATAAACATCCTGCATTATACACAATGGCTACCTTTACATGAGACTTTTAATTCCTCTTGAATTCAGAATAAAAATTAAATCCTCTTTAAAAATATTAAAAATGACCATGTAAACACCTATTTCCGAATGAAAATTACCATTCCAAATTAAACTTAAATCCGATGTAAGTGGCTGGTTTATTCTGATTTGAAATCCAAATTGAATAAATCCTCGATCATGTATCCGTTCATACCGCTTTAAATTAATTCCGGTTGTTCTGCACATGCTCATTCCCTTGTGCTGTCGCGATGACGCACATATTCCGCACTGGCGGGCACATATTCCAGGCTGAGGTAGAGCTGCCGTTGCATTAACCGTTGGCTTTGATTCGCCATAGTATGGTCTTCCACCTCCCTTCTTTGGTCCTCTATCTCAGTGTTTTTCAACCTTTTTTGAGCCAAGGCACATTTCTTGCATTAAAAAAATCCTGAGTCACACCTCCAAACAAGTTTTAAAAAATGACACATTTAGTCTCTTAATGTATGAATCTATTTATCTGAGAGAGGGACTTCGGCTACTTCTCTAACTGTGTCAGGGTGAAGCATCTTATTTACAATAGCTTTTGCAGGTAGTATCAGAATTTTGTGCTTTATTGCCACCCAGTAGGTTGGGAGCGCAGGTCAGTAAATGGACGAGGACTGAATTACTCCGCCAGTCACTACACTGCAGGCACAGACGCGCTCCATGGCAAATTATTCGCAGTATATGAATAATACTTTTTTGGACTAATTAAGTGAAATTTGATAATGTCCCACGGCACACCTGACGATCTGTCACGGCACACTAGTGTGC
This sequence comes from Notolabrus celidotus, assembly GCF_009762535.1. Taxonomy (NCBI): domain Eukaryota; kingdom Metazoa; phylum Chordata; class Actinopteri; order Labriformes; family Labridae; genus Notolabrus; species Notolabrus celidotus. The sequence goes on along the minus strand of NC_048278.1, from coordinate 22,217,097 downwards.
CACGGCACAGTGGTTGAAAATCACTGCTCTATCTCTCTTCTCCTCCTCAGCTGACGAAAGTGAAGCAGTATGTTTGTGTCGAGCTGCTTATTCAAGACTATAATCAAAATCAAAGCGAAAATTTTACTTATTGTGTGGTCTTCCATGTTGTAACCGAAAATAAAAGAAGCAGGATCTGGAGTCTGTTTTTTTTCCCGTAGGCGTAAATACGTCACGCCCACCCCTGTCTAATCAGAACCCTTCCCAACCCCCAGACCTTAAGCGGAATTGAATAAAGACGATTAAATGTGTTTTCCATGTAAACCTCAATTCGGAATGACTATTTCCATGTAAACGCGAAGGAGAATACTTTAATTCCAAATGATCTAATTCTGAATAATTAATTCCGAATTAAAAAACATCATATAACCAAGGCCATTGACATGTAAGATGTCTCTTGCACATTTACTGGGCCTCCAGTACAAGCACAGTCAGTCAACTTCTACTGCTTTACGTGAGGGAGTAAGTATCATTATGAAATTAACATAAGCCACAGAGGTGCAGATTATGCAATTAATACTGGTCCATAAACTATAGGGTGAGACATTATTATGCATTTTAAGGGAATTATTCCTTATTTCTTCATCTCGAATTGAAAGTTTGACAACTATTCTTTCACCTTGTAATTAATCTATGCAACCAGTCCTACACAGGCCTGATGGATGAATAAAGATACAGTATATTAAAAGACATTATATGCTATTCAAACATGGTGTTTCCGTAAGTCATAAATGTATTTATAACTAACTCAAAAGTGCACTGCCCTATAAAACTGAGAATGAAATAAATAGGTTGAGCTGTAAAGATCAGGCATAGTCTTTAAGTACCCCTTTAGGTATACATGAATACCATCAGACACATACATATCAAATATTATTAGTATTCAAAGAATACAGCAATATATTAAATACAATATCTTACAAAACAGAAAAATGGTTCATCCACAGTAATATATTCTCTCAACCCAATGCTGCGGTTCCAAATAAGCACTCATACTATTGCCTCAAGGAATTTAACATCAGGTTAACAGGTAGGTACTTAGTAAAGCAGGCCAGTGCAATACTTATATAAACTTCAAAAAACAAATCACACATTAAAAAACAACAACATTTAAAGTTAGTATATAATGCTAACATACCAACAGCCTGTCTACTTCTGAACTAAAATATACACCAGACAGAGTTGCTTTCTGCAGGTGAACAGGTAGGCTGGAGCGGGGGCGGGAACAGCAGCAGAGGCAGGAACCAGAGCGTTTGCTGGGCTACCATCATTAGCTAAGCTGCTGGCTGTAGCATCTGAAGCAATGGAGGCAACAAAGAGTACTAGCCAATTGAAGACAGTGTAGGGCAGGTCATGCTTTCGCCATACGATGACTAAAAGAGTTTTATTTTTGTCTTTTTAGCAACACATTCACAATAGGCAGGTAAAGATGCACCATGCACCAAGTCTTGTTGTTGGAGCAATAGGGAGTATTAGGTATCTCTGCTTTAAGCTCCTGTAAATAATTTTTCGAAGAAGACTGAAATAAAAAAGGATGTCACTGACCTATGAGAGCAAATGAGATCGTCAGCATATAGATTGACTAAATCTTTATAGTTCTTGGTATCTAAATCTGCTGTAGGGGGTAGGTGACATTTGAAGTTGATTAGCTGCACACTACAGAAACAGTTTTCGTTTTCTACCATGGCAAAGATTTCTCCTCAGATACATTTCAGTATGGAAATAAAGCAGGGTTACAGTGTATGTTTCTTGTTAGAAAATACTGCTTTCACAAAAGAAGGAAGGAGATAGGAGGTACCATTTTGTCCACGGAGGGCACCAAAATCTACACAAACTGAACATTTTTTATAGGCTGTATTGGCATGCTAAGATAAGTATTAGGTGGCCTTACTAAATTTGAATTTATATGGCCCCCAAGTTTCACAGTTAAGGGAGGCTGTGTTCAATTGAATTTGATTCTGTATTGCTTTTACATGAAGATGATTCTGCCACCAAGGTCTACTTTGTACATCATATAAAGAGGCTTGTTGTCTTATGGGGCTAGTGCTTGACATTAGTGTCTATTCATGCATAGTATGTGTGTCATACATGCCAAACATTAACATATACAACCTCACACAGCCCCCTAACATGCATCTGATGCTGCTCGCACACTGTGTTCACACTGTTTTTTTTGGTGGTAGAATAGTTCTCAGAAATCCTTGCTGAGCTGAGAGGGCATGCTGTGGCTGGCAACCATACCCCTTCCACTGCATGTGTTACAGATGATGCTGTCATAGTGTGGCAGTTCAGAGCATGCACAAACACTTTTGGCATATACATTGTCAGGCAATATGGTCAGAACTGAGATTTTTTTCTACAAATGCTTAGTCTTATACTAGTTTAATAATGTGTTTACGCCAGTGCCAAGTTTTTATGCTTTATACATAGTTCATTACAATGCTGTCCTACTTATAAGGGGGATAACAACTGACATCCTTCCACTTTAGTGTGCTACACTTTAATTAATTGGATTTTCTGTCATTATTGGATGTGTTGTGTCTACATATTTAAATTATTATGTCAGACAATTCAGCACATGTTTGAGGTTGACAACATAGCTACTTCGTGAATAGTCCAGATAGTCCAGAGTATGGTGATTAGCAGACTGGTGTAGTGTTGAGTGAAAAGGAAAGACAGCAATTAATGAGCGATGGAAATGTGTGCAGGGAAATGATGCACTGTGGAGGAACTGTGCAGTGTTGCAGAATGTCCTTCTCACCCCAGTGAATCAATGACTCCTGATACAAGGGAGGCTAACCCTGCCCTTTTCCCATTCCATCTCCCAACACTAACACGCACTGCTAACACATGTCATACTCTGGTCACCTGGGAGGACTGTGAAGAGGAGAATACACAGAAACATGGTCTGGGTGATGAACTGGGGCAGCTTTACATGGGAATCATTGCACTACAGGATGGTCATCACAAACCTGAACCCCTGGAGAAGCTCAGTGAGAGCATGCTGACAAGCAGCAAAGGCTGCAAATCTATGATAAACCTACAGAGGGGAAAATACCTCAAGACACTCTCACAGTGTGAACAAACAGACTTGAAAAGATTTCTGTTCCAAAAAATGCTGGGTTGACAGTGATTAAGAAATGAAACCCTGCTGTGGAAAGGTTATCACTGAAAGGTCATCTGTTTTATCCCCCTCCAATGCTTTCAAAGTCTTGGTGAGACACATACATAAACTCGCAAATCTCACTCCAGGGTTTCAGATACAAGACTAAAGAAGTTGAATCCAACTAAAACCTTTGTCTAGTAACCTTCTGTCCACAGTACTCTCAGAAATAACACTTTGAATTAACAACTACCAATCTCCTTAATGGATCGAAATGAACACAACACTGCATCTGTTTGAAGTGGTCTTAAGCCTCAACACTCCCAGTCCTAATCCTTAAGTTCCCATGAACACCGTGATGGAGGACTACAACCTTTAGCTAACTGTGATGCAGCCTTTTTATGGCAGCGTGGACTCTGATAGAATCACAATTTATTCAGATTTGAACAAAAGTTCAATGTTGTCTAACTGTTTGAGGTAGATTATGTGGATTATAGTAAGAAGATTTAATTTAGTGCAAAATACTGTGTGGATTAGCTAATACATTTTAATCGCCATAAATAGAATCTTAAACTTCAAAGCAATGTTCCCTACATTTAAACTATAACTGAAATAGCTGCATATACTTCCCTGCCCTTCTTTTATGTATGTTACAAAAATGTAATTGAACAACCAGCTTCCAAAAAGATGTATCAAATTTTCTTGTATAATGGATGGATATTTTGACAATATTGATATCAACAGATGACAGGTGTAAATGTTTTCATAGAAATAATAAGTTATTTCACAAAATATGATCATGCAACAAAGATGGAGAGGCAAGATAAAGTCATGCCTGCTTCTGGTAAATTCTGAAGACAGCAGTTGGCCATTGGAAGTTTTGATTGCCAAACAGTTGTGAAATAAACCAAACAATTCAAATCATACACAGTTACAATTGAGCATATCTGGAAAAATAAGACTTTTATCTCCGGCCAGAGGTTGCACCATATGAGTACGTTCAAACATAGCCCAGTTTGAACTGCACATCCAAATTAGGACCGAGTTTATGCACTGCTAACTATAAGGAAAAGGTTCCAACGCCAGCATAAGTTACAACTTCTATCTTATCAGACAGTTCTTCTTAAGTGCTATGAGGTGCCTTATTTTGCTAGGTGGAATAATATAGAGACAAGTCTGGACCTGCTCTTAGAGGATCCAAACATTGAATAACCCCAATGCTGCCAAAAGGTGGTGAACGCATACACAGCCTAAGCAACATAGGGCAGTCGATCCCATGAGTAATGACATGGTGTCTGTATCTACAATGTATCAGTGTCAGTTAAACTGCAGCTGCCATGAAACTGCCAGAAAAGCTTTCTGTAGAAACAGACTGCTCAACTGAGAGCAACTGTTGGTGACAGGACACAGTTAAAATCGAAGATGTTCATGCCACCGCTCTCATATTGAAACAATTATGCAGAGTAGGCTGAGGACTCTGATTTTAATGGAGGGTATTAATGAAGGCTGCTGCCAACATCCTTGATGTCCACCCACATGCAAAAATGTGGCATCAATGTTGGGATGATTACTCACTGCTAATCATTCTTTCTTGAAGAGTATTATTGTTGAATATGTGGTTGTTATTTAACCTGCCAAAGTCCAAATCCTTCAACTGTAACTGAACCTCATGGTCTTTTCCTTTTTTTCTCATGCCTCACCGAATGCATATCCTTTGTGCCAATTATTGGTTCAGATTAATTAATAAGTAAAGCTTTATTTAGAAAGCACTTTTAAAACACTGATAAAACAAACACTGAAAATTAAAAGAAGAGGAAATCAGTTACCAAACAGAGATGTACAGATCACTTTTTAGACTAGAAGCTGTCCAAGGATTCACCGGATCTGATAAATAGGCTTTGCTTTGCAATCGTAACATGTAATGGACAGAGGGCCAAGGTTTGATGAAGACGAAAAAATGAAACAAGAAGGTGGTAAATGGAATTGGGCCAATGTCATGCTGCACTGGGTATGTAATTGACTGGATATTGTAGTTTATTCTGAATTTTACAGGAAGCCAATGGAGTAACAAAAGAACAGGAGAGGCACAGGGCTGACAGCTGGTTTGACTTCATAATCTGGCAGCTGCATTTTGAACTAACTGTAGATGTTTTTGTCAGAATTCCGATGGAGGAAATTGAAAAACATCCACTCTTTGATAGCCTCGAATGGTTATACTGAGAGGACAGTTTTGTTGAAGTTGTTGGGTTTGCAGAGAAATAGATCTTAACATTGTCTGCAAAACAGTGATGTGATTTGTGGAAAAAGAGAAATCAGAAACCACAAAGGGACACTGTATTTCTTCAACCTCTTCATCAAAATAAAACATAAAATGACCCCTCTTTATGTTCATACCTCCAGTTTGACCCCAGCTTTTATTTTTTATTTTTCTTCCATTTTGTAATAAGGAAATTATCAAGTCATAAATATTATACTTTTTGAATTCTATGACTGAGCTAAATTATGTGACTTTACCTGTCCTGACCCCTATCACTTTATTTGCTTTCAAATGGTACACAGACAGCCTGTTAGCCATAATGAGTCAGTAAATTGAATCTGTGCCTTAAATTGATTGTTTCAACTGCCTGTCACGTTATATGTATAGAAGCCCTATTGCACTTCATCAGGGAAATAATGCAGCTTTAAGAGAGGAAGGGCTGGTGAGTGGTGGTAGATCAGGGTTGTGTGCCTCCTTCCCAGAATATCCCCTTCTGTTTCAAAGGCCAGGATCTGTTGCTCCACTTGAAACAGTCCATCTTTTTAATTAATGTTTTGGTGCCATCAGTGGTCTGGTGGAAATAACAAAACTCTGAATAAAGATTTCATAACAAAAATGTTAATATGGATGAAGGGAATGATCCTTTATGGAGTCCTGACCCCTTAATTTTACTGTTGCTACTGCTGCTGTCTATCAAGCTTCTCTGGCACTGCACATATGGAGCTTTAAGTGATAAAGATGGCAGATTTCACACTCTAAATTTGTAGCAATTTTCAAAAAAATGGGTCATTGACTTGAGTAGTAGACCATCTCTTTTGACAGCAGAAAATAAAACTGTCATTGCAGATTTGTTTAGCTGTTGCTGGCTTCCTAACATAACTCTCTGAGTTAATTAATAGCTGTCTCCAGCTAACATGTGTAAATGAGAAACCTGCAACAGGGTCATCAAAATTCTCATGCCTACAAACGTGTTCTTCTAATTCAGACTCATGTAAGATGTAAAAAAAGACTGAGGCAAAAGCTTACGAGCTCCAGGGCAGAACTCAAGTCCTCACAAGTTAATGAACCCTGTGGAAAACATGGGAATACAGTACCAGCAGTGTACATGCAATAGTTAGAAATACAGTGTGAAAAAAAATAGCAAGATACTTATTTCTAACAAATACCTTTTCAATAGTTGGATTTCCCACAAAATAAATGCAACTAATAAAACATGAGTTAGAGTCTGCTTTTTTATTGTTAAAAAATTAATTAAAAAAATGTTTTAAAAAATGACCGACAGCCAGTTCAAATGGATAAATTGAATGAAACATTAGGTGAGATTTCAATAAAGAGGAGGGGCTAGGTGAAGGATTGGAACAAACCAATCCAAATTTGGGAAAACTTTTCATACATTTCAGAATACAGTATATTAAAAATAACAGCATTTTCCCTTGCCAGCTTGTTTTTGTTCTTTTGTAGTAAAAAGATCTGTAATGGTGTTAGGGATATTCTGAAGATGTTCAGATTGATCTAGTCCTTTTAACAGAAATTTATGTTCTGGCAATCCAAACAAGAAATACACTCAGAAAACAGTCAAACTTGAACATAATTTATTTACCACGGATAAACATGGGATCACAGAGTTTTTGGGTGGACATGTCAAATTGGTTTGCTGAGCGTGGCTAATGTTGGCAGAGCTAGCATCATCAGACACAGCTTACATCGTTATTTCCATTTGCTTTAACCAGAAGACTGCCAGACCACGCCAAACTATGAGATACCATCTGTCTTCTGTGTTTATTTACATCCAGATAGTAAGGCATTATAGCATTATGGCAGCAGCACTTAACTGGAGTTACAGGTTCGGGTAGTGGTGGGCGCAACTTAGACAGGACATATGACCAGCATTTTAGACAGACAATAATAATGTAAAAAAAAATGGTATAACTGACTACTAATTCTGGTGCCAAGTAGCAAGGGTGATGGCATTTAATCATGTAGCCTTGTGGTTCCTAAAGTGGAGGTCACAACTCCCTGGAGAGTTACAAGATGCCTTCCAAAAATAATATACATTAAAATCTTAGGCTTTAAGACAGTTTGAAACTGGCACAACAGACATCACATGCTTCACCCAAAACATGAGATTATCTGTATTCACCTTCTAGAGTTTTATAATGACAATAAATCATTATTGTGCTTGTTTGGCTGTTGTGTTCTTTTCTGTTGTTGTAGTATCTGTTTTTGTATTGACCTATAAGTGTTTGACAATGGCTGTGATCAATGTTTAACCAACTCAAGCTGGGTAACACGTGAGTCCCTTGCACCGTTATTTTGGGGATCAGTGTTGTTATGATGCTCATACATTTTTGAAAAAGAAAAACAACCTACAAGCATTACAACACACCTTTAAGACGAATGCTGGCCGAAAGAGAAAGTTTGATCCCACACTTTTATTGCAGGCAAGATAATAATGTGCAGCTGTTTTCTTCCTGGCGGCACATCACTTGTGAACCCAATACACCCCTCTGAGGTGCAGAAATGTCATCTGAGATGAGTCAAAAGGAATACATCATGCTGAGTCACCAGATAGCCGACAATTTGGGAACCGGATATGTAATCTTGACACACTCATACCCACACACATTAATGATCAATTTTAGTTGCATGACATCCGATTCTAAAAGCATGAAATGTTTTCTTCTTATACTGGAGTTTCAGCACAGCATTTACCCCTCCATTCATGTGTCTGCTTGCAGAAAAGCTGTCCTACAGAGAAGGAAACTGAGATGACAACCCAATCAAATGCCCTTTTCCCTGCCTCTGATAGTGTCTGTGCCTCATGTTTTTCCAAATATGCCTTGACAAATTTCTTTTATAGATGCATGTATAGGCCTTGGCTGTGTCGAGGAATCATGAAAATGATTAAACTTTCTCCCTCCAGTGTTGGAGCTACTTATTGATGTGTAATTTAGGGGTCATGGCTTGTTTCAGTGGCTTTTCTTCATGGGGATAAATGGAAGCCAGCATCCTATGTGTTTGTTGTACAAATGAGACTTAATTAGGTTGTGAATACATGGCGTGATAAAAGAAGGGACTAATGATTTCACTGTAGTATGTTTGAATGCGAGCCATTTAGGTCCTGCTACTATAACTGTAATTACAGCAAGAGTAAAGAGTATTGTTATGGAGGCCTGTCTTAACTGTGGAATAGAATACTCCAAATTGCATCCTGTCTTCCTTTAGGGCATCGAGTTTGTGTGATAAAATGAAAGGATTAAATGTATGAGTGTTAAAGTCTCATTTTGCTTTGAATCTTGAAACCCTGGCTTGGAATTTTCACACAGGTCCAGCAATCCTCTGAGCAGAGAGCCATTGTGTGCTATATCATCTCAAATACCTCATGGACCATTGGGTTTGGGATAAGTGTACACAAAAAGGTCATTTTTGTGGAAGCTGACTCGCATAACCACTCAACAGAAAATTCAAAACATAACAGCTTACTTGGGTTCTGTTAGCAATTTTTTTCTGTTCATAACTGGAAGCTCATGTTGCCACTGTGTAAGGGCATTCACCGGCACAGTTTTTTATAAATTAATCACTGGATATGGCTGGTTCTACATATAAAGATTTTAAATAAAAATTGTTTTTTTTTTCTGTTGTGTTTTATTTTACAAAATGATTAAATATAAAGAGTCAAGATTCATTTGGAATACAATATACAAGAAATAACAATCCCAAAACCTGATCATTTTTCTTTTGTTCAAAGATCCAAGGTTGCATTAGGGTAAACTTTCTGTCATCTTCTTCTGATGTTGTTCTCAGTAAAAAAAAAAGCTTCATATACCCCAGATTTTAGACCTTCTGTAGAAGCCAATGGGGAGAAAAAAAAGGTAATGTGCTTGTTTTCTCTCATCAGAGATGTCATATTGGTAACCATGATTTCCAAATCCCTAGTGCTAACTTGGAAAAGGAAAACACATGAGTGGCGTTGTCTGACAACTCAGCCTGTAATGATGCAGTGCTACTCTCCCTTATAGGTACTAAAAAAACATTTTGTCAATAGGCTTCTTACTTTGTGCAGTGTGACCCTGCATAAACACATTAGAACATGTTTTGGTGAGTGAGTTCAGCCTGTGCCTTTTTTTTTTTTTTTTTTTTAAAGCTGTGGGACTCAGTTTGGCATAAAAAAGTAGATATCATGTACTGCACCAATCAAGTGTTGTTACTGTTTATTAAAAATGTGATCGCAGTGTCACTGACCATAAATGTGACCAAATTATCCAACACAAATTTTATTGGAATCCTTGTAGATCAGCCCCAAGATTTATTGTTGATATGAAATATTTCAGGATTGAAACCAAAAGTAAAGATGGGATGCATGGTGTTGGGTTTATCCAATATATTTAAGCCATCTCATTTTAGCCAATGCCAATACCAATAAATGCACATATTTTTTCTTGCCTAATTGAAGAGACTGCCAAGGCTCTCCTGCTTTGGAATAAGTGTATTACAGTGCCTCTTCTTGTTGTTATGGCCCAGAGGAGGATGGAGGCACTAAAAACAGTGCTTTTTAAAGTTGTTTTCAGAACTTGTAAAATATGCCGTAGGCCTATTTATTTTTATTAGCAATTCTTTGTCACATTTAGAATTTCTTTTAAGGTCCCTTTCTGTTCTCCTGAACAGACCAGGCTATTAAAACCGGTAAATAAAAAGAGGTTTAGAGTTAAAATTATGGTTTCTCACTCTTTAAAGGGACTGGTGGCTTCAAGCTTCTGCTCAGCCAACTTTACCAGCTGAGGGAAATCTTTTGTTTATAGCCAACTTAAATCCTGGTAAATGATTTAGTTAAATATAAGTAGTAACATGATTTGAAGCTTAAAGAAGGTAGTCATCTGCAAATACTTTAATGTATGAACAAAGCAAAAATAGCCAATCAGGAGATAAGATTGGCTTTGTCCACAAGAGTCCTTGAGATCAACAAATCAAACACACTCTTCAACGCTTTCTGTGAGTTTAGAAAGTGGCTAACAGGAAGCACCTTATACTTTCTTCAATGAACTGTTGGAGTCCTATAACTTGATCAGGCTGCTGGTTGTTTCATTCAACTAAAAACACAGTGAGACTGACTAAATTTATCATTTCAACTGGAACACTATGGCAAGATATGACTGATACCTCTTGACATTACGAGTGGATTATAGTAAAAATATTTTCAAGCTAATGATAGCAATGGCTAGAGATTAGATAATATATTGGCTGAGAAGTTGGAACTGGAAGCTGGAAAATAAAACAAATTCATCTAGCATGGTTAAAAAACACACAGATTTCTGATTTCCTTTCTTGTTTGTTGCCTCAATTATTTCTAAATATCTTTTCCGATCGTTCTCTTGCTGAAAACATAATCAGATAGGCTTTTTGGAAGGTTGGGTCATGTTTGTCAGGCAAAGAGTTAAATGTTGAAAGTGAAATTTAGTTTCTACAAAATATGCAGGTATTAGTGAATCTCTGTTTCAAAGTTTGTGTCTGCGTGCATGTGTGTCTAATTGTGCACGTTTTCAAATTTAAACTCATGTGCTAACCTCGCTTAAAATCTAGCAGCCCAATGACAAACGTACCTCAGAGTCTTTTTAATGGGTGACTGAGCCTGTGATAGAATACATGGACTTGTGCTCCAGAGCCATCAGTAGCTAACTTGATAAATGGATATGTGAGGGATGGAGAGAGTTGGCTGTGTAGCCCCTCTGGTTTTGGCGCAGGGGTCTACCCTCACTACTCTTAATGACGCGGTGGCGTTGATCTGTGAAGGAAAAGAGAAAATGGGCCATTTAGGGAGAGAAACAGTCAACCTGCTATGTCTTGTCCATTGTCTGGGATTTTAGTGAGAAAATCAATTTGTCATGACACTTTGCCTATAAAAGTAATTCCCCTGTTCTCTCTTCACAGCCCTCATCTGATATGCACACTAGGCTCTGCACCAAGAAGGGGGTTATTGGAATGATTGGTTGCTCAGTTAGACACTTTGCCAAAACCCGCCCTGTGTCTCCATATTTGGAGAGCCCAAATTCACATCAGACACACACATTTGATGCCTATTTTTTCTTTTTTGTTCAACACATTATACCAGTAAAATATGGACCTTAATAGGGTCAGGGACTTGAAACAAATAGGAAAGAGAGAGGGAGAGGCTGTAAGCATAATAAAAGCAGAACCTGGATATGTGGATCAAGCCTAACAGTCCAGGGCACCATGTGTCATGAAAACTCGCTGCATGACACTCGCGTCTCCCTGCAGTACTTGAGGGAGGAGGGAATTTATTATCAGGCAAGAGATCCAGTCGTGATGGCCGGCCTGACAAAGTTTTCCCCAGGTTCAATCAATCACGTGTCCTCCGTGAAGAGGCACCACCACAAGGGGCCCTCGGAGGCTTTGCCAGCAGATTAGTCACAGCCAAGTCTCATTTCTGCAGCTGCACCAGTACAAAGATGGAATGATGAAGGAGGCAGGGAGAACTGATAGGTGAGTGGTAGGCAAAAAGTGAATGATGGAAGGGGTGAGACAAGAGAATAGGAGGGGGAGAAAGGAATGAAAATGAAGGGATTTGATGAGAGTGAGTGGAGAGAAAAGTAATGAGAGGTAAAAGAGGGAGAAAGGGAATGTAATCATTGGTGACAAATAATGATGAAACTGTGGGATGAGTGAGGAGGAAACAGTACACCATAAAACATATCAAGATGGTAACATTTGCAGTGAAATGGATGGAATAAAGGGATGGGGGTGTAGCATGTGAGTCTGGCAGTCACCTCTAAGAAACAGGTTTCCTATGTACATTTCTAGCGTATGTAGGTTTGTCATACAGTTTATTCATTAGGGCTTTACTCCACTCAGGCTTTTGTCAGTCTAATCAGAACCAGCTGTTCAATATTAAGATTATTTTTGTTTCCACTTTTTCAGCATACAAGTTACAGAGACCGTACATTTGATATGAAGCTGCTTCTTTTCTCAGTGTTCTACAGGTTTTAATTGTTCTGTTTGTTTCTATCTGACAAGTGGGAACTTAGGGAGATCCTTCGATTTGAAAAAATATAGAATCAACCCATCTTCCACTGTATGTCCACTGACAGGATACAAAAAAGCTGACATAGTGTAAGTTAAGAAAGGGTTGATGAAATCCCTTTTATAGTGAGTATTAACCATAGACTGTATGAATAATGAACATAGTACCCGTGACATCACCCATCTGTTTCTGAAGCGCTGTTTGGAAGCCAATCGTCGGCAGGAGCCATATTGAAAATGCCAAACTCATTCAAACTGCTGTCGAGTTAAGCCTGATTCATACTTCTGTGTCAAATCGACGGTGTGGCCTACGCTGGGGGTCCGCATAGCTCCCGTCCCTACGCAGAGGCCTACGCACGTAGCTGATGTACACCTCCTACAAAATGTAACTACCCGCAGAATCACGGACATGGACCGCAAGCCCTGTGATTGGTCCGCTCGGCGGCATTGTATTTCTTCCCTATAATCATGTCTGAATGATAAACAGCAACATGTATCAGCTGTAGATTAACATAACACGCTCTGAATCTCTGTGGGAAAGTAAACAGAGATCGTAGCGGGGCCGGAAGCAGGCAACCGGACAATCAGAGAGACCACACTGCACTCAAGCGTTTCGGCTGAGAGTTGCTGCGCAACACACACACACATCGACATAGAAGTATGTAGTACTCATGTCCGCGTCAGCATCTGCAGCGTAGGGTCAACGCATAGGTTTAAATCAGCCTTTAGTGTGAGGTTAAGAGACGGGCTTTGAGCCTCCTAGCCAACAGCTACAGTGGACCTTGAAAAAATGTACCCCCCCGTACAGTGTGTGCCAATCGAGAAATGAGCTATCCTGACTACACTTGTTTTTTGTACCAGGCTGTATAAGTGTTTATTTCTGCAGTAAAGATCAGCATTTTTGAGTGTGTGTGTATGTGGTTTCCAGTACTTCTGGGGCCAGCCTCAAGTGGACACTCGATGAACTGCAGTTTTTAACACTTCCACATTGGCTTCAATTCTGGCGGTCGGAGGTTGCCGCTTGGTATTAACTTAATTATTGCAGCACGGAAGTGCAGTCTGTGTGATGCAATTGCTTATTCCTTCCTTTTACACTTCATGCAGTTGCAATGCACCAGAATAGCTGACTGCATTCAGCCCTTGACATTATGCAGCATCAATGTTGCAAACTGATGCTCAAATTTTTCACATTATTCTACAGCATAACTCCTGTGTTATCCTCCATTGGGTATTATTACTCTGATGTTGTAAATTCTGCCTTGTGACATGCTGTTTGCCAATAACTCTTTCAAGCACTACATCACCCCCTGCTTCTTTTAGTGACAAGAGTTAAGCACTCAGACATCTAAGTTTTTTTTTTCTTCTTTTGCACTTAGAATTGTGAAAAAACATTTAGAGGATAATTAGTATTCATTATTTTCTATTTTTAAAACAACCTGGCAGCAGAATGACCGAATTCTTTCCATTGGTTCAGCTAAATTGAGGAGTGTTAGCAAAGCATGGCAGCTTTTATATATGAGCACTTTGTTGAGTGTCATGAAGTGTTTAAGACTGGATTTCACAGCCAAGGCTTTGGCCTCTCAGCTCTCAGAAACGCTGCATTCTTAATGATGCTCCTGTATTGATGTAGTAGTGCTGTTTGCGGATTTTATTGCCGTGATGATAACAGCTCTATCTGTTCATAACCTAAGCCTTCAGGGGAGACTGCTGACCCAGCAAATCCTGCCACGGGACCATGCCACTATATCTCACCGTTATCAATCTCTGCACTCCCACGTCAAGACTGATACACACTTGTTTGCATTGGAGCTTACTGCAGTGTATATGAACATATAAACAGATGCAGCAGTGGGATAACACATTTGTCTTTATCTGCTACTCAAAGAGATCAGAGGAAACCGGAGCTAATTATAGCCCCAAAACTACACTTTCCTACCTGTCATTGTGGACCCCGCAGTGTGTCAAGTTACCTCTAATAACAGGCAGCACACAAATTTGTCTCCTCAGAGAACTCTTCTGAGTTAATCCCTATTAACCTGTCCAGTGAGCAGGGTGCAGGTTCACAGTCTTGGCCACTTAAGTTTTAGCATGACCTTATTTTGTGCTTACATCTGTCTAATGTGTCTGCCCCTGCCTGGCTGCTCTCCAGCTCAGGTTCTCATCCACCCACCGCCCTGACTATGCACAAAGGGAGGGGGAGGGCATGACAAAGTACTTTAGGAACTTTGGTGACTTTCAGGAGGTGACATAATGTTTAGGATGAGTGACAGGAGTGGATAAGTTTTAAAATGTTTTGACAAGTACATGCTCAACAGCTTAACCGTGGTATAACAACAACAACATCAATCATTGGTTCTTTAAAAAGAAAGAGAAAAAAAGTGCCAAACTATTCAAAAAAACTAAGTTTGATATTTAGGCATGAGGGAGCCAGCCCAAGATTTCAATTTTTTTTTAGTGGTCTAGCGAAGCCATAAACAAATTCACTCAGGAAGGAAAATGTTTTCTTCCAAGCTGGTTACTTTTTATGTTTTCTAAATGAATTAAACAAAAATGAAACTGAAGTCTATATGAATGTGAACTTGTTGGTTTAAAAAAATCCTGTTGAATCCAGTTTATAGCAATGATCAACACAGATATGAGACAGCAGTCTGAAGATATATTAAGTAAATCATCCAATCATTATGCTGTGTTCATTCAAGACGAGAATAAATACTTTTATTTGCATTATCGTGCCAGAAAGTTATTTGTTTACTTGCTTAGTACGCGCAAATAACTTGCTCCTTTTGTGAGTACCTAACGAATCAAATCTTGCAAAAGCGGAGCGTTTCCCTACAAACACCACTCCAGTATGTTGTCATGAAACAAGGTGCTAATCCTAATTGGGATAATGCTATCTTCCATATAACCATTTGCTTGAATCAAGGATCAGACAAAGGTTTTCACATCTTATCGCAGGATCTCACTACTGATTGGCTATTGCAGCGCAAATGATTCACTCTGGAAATGATTCACTCTGGAAATGAACTTATGTCTTACCGCTTCTTTATATTGACTTAACATGTAATTCACTGGTACAAATGATTTTGATCGTGTTTGATGTGACCACCACATTAGTGGGTTTTTTTTGTCTTGATAAGGAGCACTAGAAGCAGATAAGTTTATCACATTTACAAGGCAGTCATTTCCTTCTGACATCACACCCAAAAGCTTACTTAAAGTTTGTAAAGCCTACTGTTTTATGTAAAAGTCTTACTGCTGTGTTTTACATTTAAAAAACAGATAAATGTAGGGTATCTGTCAAACTGTTACCATTTTGCTGCTTTTCTCTTTCAACCAACAACAAAAAAATTTACATTTGATTGTAAAAATCCTTTATCAATTTTTGCCATCTCTCAAGCTCAAACAACACACTGAATAACTTCATCTAGACAACACCTGATGTTAGCATTCAACCACTTTAGATAACGGTATCCAACAGGAAAAGCAAACATTCCTTGTATTCAGTATGTTAGCTGTCTCAGTAATTTGAGCCTGAATTTGTTTTGATGCTAGCATCAGCTGTTGTCAAATCATACAGAAATAGTGTTTGAATGTGTTGAACAGGGCCCGAAGGACTACATAAATCGATAGAAGAAAACCAATGATGTCTAAAAATATGAGAGGTCAGAGAAGGTTTCAATCTAAAGTAATCTTGAAATAAGACTATAACATCTCTGAAAATGAAATGATGCATCAAAACAGCACAACACACCAGTGGAGATTATTACAGAAACCAATCAGGCACACCACTTTATGTTCAATTTACACCCAGCTATTATTTCCTCAACATTTTCTCCTTTGTGTCATAACTTTTTCATTAAACTTGCTCAGTGGTTTCAGCTTTCTACCATTAAATCACTTTCTGTTCTGTTTCAGTGACTAAAAGAAAAATAATGCTGCTCTTTCCAGACTGACCGCACAGCACATACCAACCTCGGATCTTAACTTCACCCTTCTCTCGCTGACATGTACACCCACACACACCACTATTTTTCTGTACTCCCACTCTAGCTGCTAGTTAAGGGCTATGCTGTCAACTTTAGGCTGAGACATTCAGATCAAAACAACCAGTAGCTTTTTTTTTAAATAGCTGCACACAATTTACCAAACTTCAATACTTCTCCCTTTAATGCACTAGTTGCTTCTGAGCATTAATTTGCAAACCACTGCTGTTGACGCCTTTCTTCTGAAATGCTGCAGTAAATCCAGATTTCACTTAGCAGAAGTTGTTGAGTAGCTGTGTAGTAAGTTTGCACAGCAGGGAGGAACATAGCCAGCGGCATCAGAAAAAACTGCAGAGGAATGGAGATATTGATCACTCTAGGAATTGAGCATCACTTGCAGTCACTGTCTGTCCTGTCTAAAGTTCCTGTCTGCAATATGTATTTCACCTCAGACAATGTAGCACATGTGCTTTGGTGCCCACTGCAATTTACCCTTATTATTATTCCAACGGTAGAGAAGTTGTGTCAACACCTCCACTCTCAGCTGGTAAAGCTGCACTCTCATGCTGACTGAGTTTGTAATGGTTGATTTTTCTTTATGTTTATCTGACTTAATGCTGTTTGTTTTAAATAAAATCAACCTTAACCTAATGTATCTCTGGAAGGTCTGCAACAGGGTCCCCTGGACCCTTAAGCTTCTATCAAAAACAGACTTAAGACACTTGACTTGAAGAAACACTTGTAGAGGGTTTTCTTTTTCACTCTATGTCAATATATATTTGCACAGTTTACAAATTACAAACAAATATAGGCTGTCTTGGGAACTTGGGCTATCCAACACAGAGGCCCATGAGAAACAAAAGATTTGAGCGTAACAACGCTTATAAACACTGTGGCGCAGTTACCACCACAGCAGATGGCAAATATTTCACTCCAATTGCACTGGGCTGTAGCACAGTTTGGAGAACATTTAACCCTTTGTGCATGCATTGTGAATTAGATGATGTCTCTTTGGCTCATTTGCACAGGTTTAGCAGGCGCAAAAGCAGCAAATTACTTTTGTGAGTGAGGCCCTCACTTTTTTGTTCACAATATGAAAAAGCATACAGTAAGTCATGTATTATGCTTGGATACATTTCTATTTTTACAAGTTTAATTCAACAAAGGATACTTGATGTGCTGGGAGAGGAGGGAAAGCATTTTTTTCAAGTTTTATTTTGAAGCACTGATTCCACTTACAGTATATGATACCCATTTCCCCAGCTTTGTCACCTCAAACATCTCCTGCAGGAAGGCTTCAGACCTGTTTCCTGAATTCTGGGGTAAGTATGCTTCTATAATATGAGCTGATGGTTGAGGCCCTGATGGCTCCAGACTGATTCAGCCCCTGAATTATGTATGAATGTTAAAATATTTTAAAGGGCTACTTTTTTTTATTTGGGCAGTTCAAGAGTACCAGGATCAGTTTTTGAATCTGCTACTTTGTCTTTAACCTCTAGCAGTTCATTTTTCTTGTATTTTTTTTATCACTACATATTTCAATGAAGAGGACTACCAGTATTTCAGTATTTCCTGAATCCAAACTTTTTTCAAACTGGCTAGACGATGAAAAACCTCTTAAATCTGCGTGTCAAAGTTCAATCAGATTGAAAAGAGCTGGCTAGATTTGCGTTGCGTTTTCTTCAATGTATTAATTGGGGGCATAAATTGGTTTGACCACGGCTTAATTCTTTCACTTCTTTGTACCATCATATACATCATACACTACAAATACAAAGATATTCTGAAGATGGCAAGGATGTGCTTGGGGGAAGTGATAAAGACCCTTTTACTTGTGATAGTGCAGTGTTTTTAATTCATTTTTTAAGCCCAGAAAAATCTGCATGTTGTTAAGAGTTGACCCGAGTTTGAGCTGAAAACTTTCTGCAGCAAGTGTAAGATTTCACAGTTAATAGCCTGCCTGTGTATAGTAATGTGAAAAGTATTGTTTCCACCTGGCTTACGTTAACACAGAGTGAGGTCACACATTGATATATCCAGAAAAAATAATTTATTTTACTGAAATAATCACACATATCAAATAACTAATGTGATACACCGGTATGAGATGATCAGTCATATCTGAAATATGTGGCTGAGTGAAGGTGTGTGATGGGGGGGGCAATGATTAGTTTTGTCATTTATTAATTCACTGTTATGTAATTCTAAATGATTGTCCAGTGAGATTGTAATGCTTGTTCTCTTCCACCTACCCTAAAGTTAACTTTCAGAATAGAAGAACTGGTTCTAAGCTGTATTATTAACCAAGAGGTCAGGTGAGTACACTTATTGGGATAGTTTGGCTGTTTTAAAGTGGGGTTTAGTAAAATGAAATTGCAGGCAGTGCTGGCCAAAGTTTTTAAATGTCAGCCAACCTTTGTACCACTGATGCTGGAGTCACAAGAAACACATTAGTCACTGAAAATAGTCAAACCTTTAAAAAAAACAAAAAACAAAACCAAATCAAAAAACATTCCAGTTCAGGTGTGCACTATATTTTTGAAAATATTCACCACTTTACCCTGACCAAAATCGACCAAAATCAAACCTCACTTTCTGAGGATGTTACAGTTGACGTAAGCGTGTGTTTCCAGACTCTCTCTTTTTTTTTTTTGTTTTAAAGTATCCTGGTCTTCATAAAGATAACACTAAGTTCTGTTGATTGGTAATTATCTTAGACAGCGCAATGTGGTGAATGTATAAGCAACACATCACACACAATGATATAACTCTGTCTATGTCATTTTCCTGGGGATCATACAAAGCAAAATAAATCCAGTCAAATAATCCAGCTAGACTCTGGCAGTAGAGCACTATTACACACAACTATCAGGAAAGATAAGGATCCATGATATGGTTATTATCCCCAAAGGACAATCTGTTTAAAGCCAGCAATACCACAAAACCATCACACAGAGGACTGATAATATTTAGCTAATGCTCAATGACAGACGGACAGACGGACAGACAGACAGACAGACAGACAGACAGACAGACAGACAGACAGACAGACAGACAGACAGACAGACAGACAGACAGACAGAAAGAAAGAAAGAAAGGTTCAACAAAAGTGTCCTGTTGGTTCTGCCTTCAACAGTAAAAAGTAATTAATTCAATAAATGTTTTTTCATATGTTAGATATGTATATCTGCACAGGAATGGAGAGTCATTTGTGGTTAAAAATATAGTTCTTCGAGAAAGAGCCATCTCACATCAGGAGAAAGTGATGAAATTATTCAAAATGTACTATATATTATGCTCTCACTGTTGGTTAAAACCTAATATCCATTGCCAAGAAAACCCAGCCAACATAATAGAAATGTCTATCTTGTACGAACTCATGGTCTTGTTCGAGTTGAGTAGTTTATTCAAAGAAGGCTTTTACCTTTATGTCACGTTGTTTTGTTGGCTCCAGAATGAGTTCTGGTTAATGTCACTCATTTTCAGTTTTTGTTGCGAGTGTACTTTGAGCATTTGAACATAAATCTAATCAATATAACCTATTTACCCCACTACCAGCATTCAATAGACTGTTGAAGTACCCAGGGGAGTTTTGGTAAATAAGACTCTAGGAACTGGTTGGGCTCATTTCTCAGGAAACATTGATGAAAAAGAGCATGAGTAATGTCCTCAGGGAGAAGATGAGGAGATTAGAAGAAAATAAAGTTGCTTTGCGGTTGAGCAGTGACTCATGGCAAAGTCATACTAGGAAGTCTGAAGTTACAAATCAAACCGGTGACACTTTGCTGAGAAGGTGTTGCTTATATCACACATTTAATCATTTCTGAAAGTCATGCTTTGGTAAAGATATTCCTCAACTATCCCTCATGTTTTCCAATGTATCCATTTATTCAAGACATTTATTTCTATTTCCCTGGTACAACAGGGCCACACAGGAAAGCTTAGATGTGTTTTTACTTATCCATGTCCTCCAACTCTTTCCTGGATTTGATTGAAATGTCTAACTAAACTTCTGTCTGATGCATACTGGGATTGGCGCACACCCCCTGCCACCATGAAGAAGGTAGGGTTGAAGGTAGGGTTGACGATGCTGAACATTCCCCCTATGCCATTGATTGTAACTGACACATTAGTATTGAATTCCCTACTAGCTCTAAGTTTCATTTTGTGATTTGCAACTTACGTAATATCACTCAATTATTATGTATAACCTTTATGTGGGCATGTAGTGCTGGGTGGTGATCCCACAGATGCTGTATCAAGTTTGATGTTGTCACGACACAGACAGGAGAAGGACTCAAGCGCGGCACCAGTAGTCGTTTATGCAAAAATCGTGGTCTTTATTTCGGAAAAAGGTCGTCACCAGGTGTCAGAGGATCAGGCAGAGGTACAGAAACGGCAGGCAGAGGGGTCAAAACGAAGAATCGGAACTGGTCAATACACAGGAGTTGATACTAAGACTAATTGCTGGAACACTACGAACGTAAGTTGATCTGGCACCGAGTGAGAGGACACAAAGAGAATATATAGTGGCAGGGAGTACAGGTAACCAGACACAGGTGAAACACATTAGGGAGGGGCCAGGTGATCACACAGGAGGGAAACAGGACGGGAACTGAAAAAGAGGGAGAGACAGATTAACATAAAACAGGAAACAAGACCAGAATTACACAATAGGGAACATGACAGACAACCATGACAGATGTGTTTGACCCTTGAGCCCAAAAATTTTTTCAGCAGGCTTTGCTAACAGGTGATCTGTTGTCTTGAATAACTCCTTGGTCATTCTTTGTGTACCTGAAATTCCCCCACAATGCCCACTTTACTCCTTTCTTCAGTGGAAACAAAACTTTCCTGATTGGTCTCTCTAGCATACTTAAGCTAATGAAGTGCAGTCTGTCTCTTGGTAAGTACAGCAAATTAAGCTGGGGGACCACAGGTGTGACTTTGTCCTTCTGATGAATTAAGTGTTACATTTTAAAGCATGGTTGTGAAAACAGTTTATTGCTGCATCCCTAAGATATAGCTGTGTATCATCAGCATAGCAGTGAAATGAGGTGTTATGATGGTGAATAATATGATCTAGTAAAGCAAAAACAGAGAAAATAATTTGACCAATAACTGATCCTTGAGGCATGACACGTTATTTATGCAGTGGAGGGGAAGAAGTAATGAGCAGAGATGTGAAATCTTCCATTTGACAAATAAAAGCAGAACCACTCTATCACTGCTCCAGAAATGCCCATCCAGTCTTTTATCTTCTAATTAGCGTTGTATGATCTGTGGTGTAGAAAGCTGAGCTTAGGCAGAAACACAAGCACAGAACAGCGTCTTGAGTCTGTTGCCATTAATAAGTCATTTGCAGTGCTTCTGTAGCACTTTGTAGTTTGTGAAATCCAGATTGAAATTTCCCCAAATCGCTGTAGTTCTGAAGTGCTTCCAGGAGTTGCACTGATGGAAGTCATCACTAGCAAATAAAGTGAATTGGCTTCAAAGATGCTGGCTGCTTGGATAACAAAAATAGAGAGAGAGAGCAAAAGTTGTTGTTGAAGCAAAACATGTGAAACCCTGTCTGGGCCCAGCTTATTCAGTGTGAGGAATCTTTAAGTCTCTCAGTTTTATATCATTTTACAACAGTCCAAATCCCAAACTATGTTGTTTGCAGACAAAACCTGACATTTGAAGCTGTCACCTGGGGCTCTGGGTACAATTCCTTTCATTTTTGTCTGAAAATAATTGAAATACTGAAAAGACATCCTTTGCAGTGTATCAAATAATGGATGCTTTAAACCCAGATGCACAAAAATGATGCATGAAGATAGTGTCCACAGCCACATTGCCACCCTTTAAATGGGCACAACAGGATTGGAGCATTTACATTTCAATCATTCTCATACTTGGGTTTTTGTTTTGTATATTTTTTTTTCATCCAGACTGCACAAACCAAAAGATGCAACATAAGTGTGTGAGGCTGGGTGAGGCATTGCCAATGAAACACTTTCCTCTGACACCAGGCCTGGTTGTGAGCAGATCCTCAAACTTTCAACCACCATCTGTGTACCCTCTGCTGCTCCCAGACGTGCTCAAGGTCTTTGTGCTACAGCACTTTCATAATGGGATTTTAAATCTAAATACACTCCATATTTTCTAACTTTTCTATCAGATAGGGATAAAAGTAGAGGCGCAGTGTATAGAAGATAATCAGTTTACCATTTCACCACGCAAGCAAGCACATGAAAGAGAAATCTGCTGCCTGCTTTAGGGTAAACTCATCAGTGCTCCCTCTAGACTTATACTGTATAAACCAATTCTGAAGAGAGTCATGGTGATAGAGAAAATTCAGAACAATAATCAGACCATTACAAGAACCCATTTACATTGTAAAATACAGTTTAACAGAAGTGAATGTGGATGAATGCGTGTATTGATCAAATAATGTATTGTGCAATGTATGTTAACCTTGTGGCTGACCAGCATGCTATGACAATGATAATACAAAGTGTGAAGTTTTCACATCCTTCAGATGAAAGATGAAAAAGAATTCATTAATTAGAATGTGCATAAATTACAAGTCGCTGTAAATTAAAATTAATGTATGTTAAAAATGCCATTACTAATTTAAACCGTTCAAATCAGTTTATGATTTGCAGTTATTCTTTAACTCTGATGTTTTGTGTTCAGTCGGATATAAATGTAATATTGATGGCTTTGACCTATTTAAGATGAGCACAGTGAAGGTTAAAACAAGTAAAGAGCACTTTTGTGTTTATTCTGCTCCCATGCTGTGCCAGGCGAGCGGTAATGTCTCTTTAACATCTTTACACAGCCAGAACTGCCTTTGCTTCCAAGAATAATCAGCAGTTCTTGTAGTAAAGAGGTCATTGTGCCTTAATTTTTACCCTGTAAACGGTCATTTAGAGAGCAATCGCACAGCTTACATTTGTTCAGATTTGCACTGTGCAATGACATGAAAAGGTAATTAAAGAGAAATGCTCATGAGGTCAATGGTAGGAGCACACAAGGGACTCAGTATGAAATAGGTTTATGTCAAGAAATGCATTGATCTGCCTAACATGTTTGATAATTTTAACAAAAATGCACCTAGGGAGCATTATACCTATAGCCTGGGAGACACAAGTATTACTTGAATCAAGTTAGTCCCTTAGTTGATGAAAGTAAATGTTTATAAAAATTGTGTTGCAGTATAACATGTCTTTTTCTTGCCAAGGAACATCCCAAGAGAACAGAGGTATTTAATACATATTGTAACAACAGCAGCAACACTATTGGGGGCTTAGGGGTGTGTATTGAAAGAGTGGTGAAAAATGACCGTTTCCCTGTGTTGCCCTTGCCTGCTTTGTTTTGCTCATTTTTCAAACCGTTATTTGATTTCTCTGGTTGCTTTTACTAAATATTTGAATTATTGTCAGCCCTTGTGGATGTGTTATGCTGGAACAGAAAAATGTGGAGGAAAGACTATTTTTACCAGAACCACAGGGAGAAGTTGTGCAAATTACAGAAAACTGGGAGGGTCAAACTCATTCATTTCAAAAGTGCAGGACAGCAACATATAATCAATTTTTGCAGGTGATTTTCTGTGAGGATCTCATGTAGTGTTTAAAACCTCCATATAATATACAGAATGAACTCCTTAAAACCCTATAACTAGCACTGTATGTAATTGTTAGGGACCAAGCAATAAAGCACAAGACACAGGTGTAAGTTTTTAAGAGAAGTGGGTTTTTATTTTACCTAAAATTAGGCAAACCAAAATCGCAAACCAAAATTATAAGAACTAGGCCTATAAAAGAGGTCAATTAGTGATGTTACGAGATGTGCCGAGGCTTCGAAGCGTGTGTCGAGTAATGGAGGGGGCGTTTCTGTGAAGCGCGTACCGAGGCTTGCTTCATTGAGGGGAGGAGCCAGAAATGATGACGTCCGAAGCGTCGCTGCCCGGCTGTTCCACGTGACTGCTTTGGCAAGTGGTTCAGATTTTGCTGCGAAGTTTGAAGGTTTGACAGCAATATAAACCCCTCAGGCTCCATTCAAAATGTGGGTGTTTGATGGAGAGTAGCGGTCAGTTCAGAGTTCGGATAGAGTTTTGATAGTTTGGATACTAGAGTTTGGATAGCGTTTTTATAGTATGGAGAGTTTAAAGAGAGAGAGAGAGAGAGAGAGAGATGGTTTGAAAATTTAGGAGTGAGGAGAGGACAGGTAAGACGGAGCCAGTTAGAAAGAAGAGAATTAGGTGCGGACCTATTGTGATTTAGGTGTGGTCTTGGCCTAATGGTGAAGTGCATGCCCATGAAACAATTGGCCCGCGTTCGAGCCCAGTTTCTACACTGACCTCTCCTCTATAAATAAAAGGTGTCGAAGCCCAAAAAATATATAACTTTAAAATGAAAGAAAGAGGAGGATTTCCCCTGTGTGGTAACATTTTGATTTAATAACTCCTAACTCCTAATAACACAAGCATATTCAGTGCCCTCTTCCTAGTTCCACAATCCCTTTTACTGTCCTCTGCCTGCTTAAGCCAATGCCATTTTCCTAAAGTGACAGAAAAACATTATGACACAACCTGCCATATCATATGATACTACCATTTTGGGAAAATTTACACACAGAGAATACATTCAAAAATATTTTATCATACACATATATGATAATTCATGTACAGAAATTATTTGGTCATACATTTTTTGTAATTCATAGTAATTCATTGCATCACACATTATGTGGTTAAGATCCAGCTGCCTGTGATGATAAACCTGCCCAGTAGGTGGTTTCGTGTGCACATGAAGCTTCGAGAAATGAACCCTTTCTCGAACCAATTGGCTCAAGTGGTTCGATGCCTCATGAGGCTTCATCTCACCATCACTAAGGTCAACTTAACATAACTCAATTTAACACAAAAAAATGTGAAGTGTGAGCTAAACAAACAGACCTGACTCAATGAGACATCAAGGAACTTATATAGTGATAGATGGTCTGCTCCACTCAGCTGGCCTCAGCATAAAAGTCCCTTTCACCCTTGGCCATGCCTTTTGTTCATTCCAGGAAGTCCCATGCTCCCATAGCCAGGTAACTCTCTGTGTGGCTCTAGCCATCACAGTAATGTTTTCCTTCTCTGTGAGAAGACAAATATTCAACTTTCTTTGGAGATATCTTTATTTCTAATCTGTTAATCTCACAAGTTCAAGTTCAATACTTCAATCATTGCAATAATGCAATGATTGAAGTACATCAAGTGAAGAAATATATTGTCATTATTGCGTCTCTCAGAACCATGACAGGGTAGGAATTATAGTAATTTTTATCTAATCGTCCACTCTGAGTGAGATGAAGTGCACTTTGATGAGGAGAGTTTTTTTTGTTCCAGTATGGAATATATTGTGCTGGTATCATCTGATTTAGCATTACGACAGAGTTGTTATTAGGCTTTGAATAAGGTTAGTAATCAAAACCTTGCTTTGAGTCAAACTCCAAAATACCAAGTACAAGTGTGACTTGTTAGAAGCTACAGTATTTTGATATTAGGTCTGCTCAAGAGTGTCCTAACACAGTAACCCTCTATCATTGCAAACATTGGCTTCAAATCTGCTAGAAAGCACACAGCTTGTTCATCAGGCTAGGACCAGTTTGGTTGAACATTTGTTTAAATTCAAGCTAGCATGAACGGCTTATGACACAGCAGTGTGAAAGGTGGACACCATTGAAGCTCAATTTGAAAAAGAAAGCAACACCAAGAGAAAGTGTTGATTGAGGAGTCCACACACATAAGGACAATTCAGAGCAATATTACTGCTCTGTGAACATACACATGATTCCATAAGTCTGCAAGACCACACACTATGTTAGTGGTAGTGATTTCACAGTGGCTATTCCACAGACATAAGATCTTACAGAAGCTTGCCTGATCAAACATGCCTTCAGAAAGTAAACAAACATGGAGGACGATCGACATTGTCAGCTGGCTATCCTGGCGTGTTTTCTGTTTGCAGTGAAAAACAAGAAAAAGAACATGGGTGAATAATACCACAAGCTGGATTCCTCTTGGCTCGGGGCATAGTTGTGTTTACGTTCGCTGCCATGTTTGGAGGGTAAAAATATACAACACCCAGTTGGTTATGCTTCCCAGTCTGCTTCTTTCATTGGTTATTGCTGGTAGAGGCACTGTTTTATATTTACGATCCTATTCTGGGGGAAGTCAGATGGTCACCATACACTTGAGGATTATTTGGACAAACAATTGGTTACGACAAACGCGGAATCAGATCTAAAAATATCTAGTGTGTGGCCAGCCTTAGAAAGCTTGTGATCTGAGTAGCATGTCATTAGCCAGCATGTCATTAGCTAGGGCATACTGTTCTCAACAGAAATATAGAGACAGCTGATCAAAGAGTGGCAATAATATTGATAGCCAAAGCCTCTTTATCTGTTTTTTCCTCTTTTCTGTTTTACATTTCTAAATTAAACAAGCAATCCATATGAACTGGAATATATAGAAACAATCAGAATTATTAGAATTTAAATGATACCAAACCCAAGCTCTGGTGTGTATTGAAGTCTTTTAGCTTGTCCATACGACAGCATGCCCTGACTAATTTACCATTACTCTCTCATATCCCTTTAGGTTATCTTCTTAAAATAAACTGTGACATTGTATTTCCTTTAGAGCCCTTGGGGCCATTTCTTATTTTATTTGGCAACATCTCTGGAGAAGATAGAGGGGACAGACACTGGGCTTATTCATTTCAGTGAATTGAACAATACATCTCTTTCTTTACATCAGCATCCTCTGCACCTTGGGCCGCTGATCCCCCCAGTAATTCAACTCAGCTTTTTGAATATGAATAACTGTATTAATTTTAATAGCACATACTACCAAATTCTAAATTGTATTAACCTCTTGAAAATGACCTCTGAATTTACAATTTGCAAACTACTTTCTGTTACTGTCCACATTGGTAGAACAATCTCTTCTCTCGATTTCTTCTGTAAAACCATTCATGGGGATCAAGTCTAGTGTTGAAGGAACCATTTCACATAATGCACCATCTTTTAAATTGGAAGTGAGAAAAAATCGCCTAAAGGAAATCCTCCTGTCACCCATTGAACAGTGGCATAAAGCGACAGACCTTTCATTTTCTCTCCTGTAGATGAAAATGTCAACATATATAGATATCATGGTGGGTGATTTCACTGTACCATCTTAGTTATCCTTGAGAGGTAAAGTCCAATCTGCATTATGTATACCGACTCCATCTGACTGACAGCATTTTGCTAAATAGATAAAGATTTAATTATTAATCAGGTTTCATGCATGCTGCAGCATGTTAATAACGCTGGAGGGATAATGCAATAAGCTGGTGGCTTATTTTCCACACTATGGTGTGATTTATTCAAACTTAGCATGCTTCAGATCTGTATCTGTATGCAGACTAGGGGGAAACCTTTCAGTGCCACACAAAGTAAACTTATATTCACATTGTTTTTACAATAAGCTGTCACAATGAATTCAAATGTAACTAAAAAATTCCATTTCCTAATTGATAATTATCTGTTAACATGTTGGCTTTGTATTGCTGGAAAGGCACAAGCTCTGTATATAGATTAAGATTAAATTGGAATCTTTTTTGATAAAGAGAGAATATTATTCACATACTTATTCCTAACATGTCCTTCTACCACCACCTTTGTTTTGAATTAATCTCAGATAGTCATACCTTAACCAACTCCATGTTTGAAGCTGTCTTTGCTACGGTTACATAAATGTTGCTTCTTTTATTCATTCAGGAATAACCCACTGAGTGAAAGTTGTCTGTTTCAAGGCCTTTGTGCATAAATCAAATTCAAATCTTTGCTCAATGCCTGCTGAGGGTTATGCAATCCTCTGCAACATTTTCCTGACAGGGAAACATGAATGAGGTCTCTGGCACTCTTGTTTCTTTCCCCACGACTACAGAATGAAAAGTGAACAAATATTTTATCTTCCCATGTAACCGTGTGCAAACACATTGTCCCATTGTCTGGAAATGACAGTTATGTCTTTGTATGTGGGTACCATTTTTCTCGTGCATAAATGCTGAATCTGATTTATTTTCACAATGCCACTTAGGCACACCATTTTACAAAGCATCATTATAGAGTGTATGCTGTTAGATAAATGATGCACATCAAGATACAGAACAATCAGAATGGAATAAAAGTCACACAATGGAATAGAATTTACCATTTTTATGGAGAGCTGCCACTGTCAGATGTTTTTTTTAAACATGCAGTTCAAAACACAGATATTGTCCGTCTTTCTTCCGAAATTCCATAAACTTTTTTTCCATTAACACGTTGTCACATTTCAAGCCAAAGTTTGCTTCCTTTGACTTTTGACTTTTCAATAGAACGTTATTTTTTCCTTTTTGTTGGATAAATGAAATGAACTGAGGGAATTGCAACAATTTTCAAGTAAGTGAATAATGCTGTAATAACTACTCACTGAAGTCATAACACTTCAACCTGGACCTTCAAATATATGGAGCCTGCATTGTGCAACTTCAGGTCTATAAGACACAAATGGACTTAAAGGATATTTAAAATACAGCTCATATAATCTGGATGGATTCAGAGAGTTTTTTGTGTGTTAGCATAATGCACTCAGCCTCCTGGGAACAACTTTATAACAAACTCTCGTGAGGCTCAAGTAAAGAAAAAAGCTTAATTCAGCTTCTATTTGTCAGACATTGGCCTATATTTTAAAAGCATTTACTGAAAAATCTGAACTTTGTATTAAAGTTTGACCTTAACAATACATAACTATGTTTAGCATTGCATTGGTTATGTTGTGTACTGCATGCAGACTGACTATGTTTTGATTTGTTTTGTATCCTCTTAATATTGAGGGGGCCGTAATTACAAATCATTTGCTTCTGGGAATCTCATTCAATTTCATAACATTTTTCCGTGCTGAACTGAGCCCATACAGACTGTAGATGGATGCAGCACTTAGTAACCTTTCACCTTAATGCCACCCACGGTCCAATGTTTAATTCAGCAGCCAACTCTCTCATTCATACACAATGTAAGGTTATTATGCAGCCCATCTTGCTCTCATGAAGTCTGCTTTTGCATGCCAACAGCAACATGTGATCTCAATGCCTAACGAAGTCTCAAAAGGCAGTAATTGCATGTTTGCATAAGAAACTGTATCTTTTTTTTTCACCATAAGAATTAGAATTGTTTGTTCACAGTACGTATCAGCTAGATGTGGTGCTCCAAATGACTTTTTGTGTCAGTGCTCAGGCATCTTGTTTCTCATTATTATTAACAGTTATTTCTCAAAGTAATTTAACAGGTAGTCAGATAGAAGTCATCAAGGACAAACACAAAATTGATGTGCACAGCAGCACCCAGAAGGGTCAAATGAGAAACATTTCCCATCAAAGTGGGGAACATCAAATGTTTTACCATCAAAGACTTCAGAAGAAATGATAAAATATCCTTTTAATTGGATGTGAAGTTGTTTAATAGCACCATTGAGAAATATGGAATTTGTCATTTGATATTTTGTTTAACACAATTGTGTATGACTGGCTTTCTTTTTTAGATGAGTCAGAGAACAGTGCTGGTAAATAAGATTTGATAAATCCGCACAAAGTTAGCCAGTTGATCAGTATATTTATGCAAACAGTTTTATTCTTTTCAAAAATAATCATAATATAATGAGAGTTTCTACATACAGTAGAACCATCTCTGTATTTCTTTAGCATTTCTAGCATTAGCAAATCTTCATGACAGCTGTCAGTCTCCATTGGGATACTGAGCTAATAAATGTTTGTTTCTCTGACTGACAGAATAAATTGCATCTCAGTTTTGAAGTCTCCGGTGATCCACATTCAAAGCTGAAATATGGATAAGCTTAGAATATGACATCAGTGTACTAGCAGGAGGTGTTATCTAGATTGACAGCAACAATAATTGGTACATTCCATGAGACCTCAAGTATTGGGTCTTCTCACACTAAATACGCCTGAGGTAATTCCTTGGCTTACAGGACCTCTGCTAGAACCAAAGCTCCTCAGTTGAGGTACCAGATTTTTTTTTCTGTTTTGTTTTCATTGTAAAATTTGAACCAAGAAATGATGTGCAGAAGTAAAGAGAGAGCCTGGAAGCTATCAAAAGTCCAGACACTCAAAAATAAACCTGACCTGCTGAAAGTTTAATAGATTACTACAATTCAGATACAGGTTTAAGTTAAACCTAATCCTTTGTTTGTTTTTTAAAGTGGGCGGCATATTTTTTCCGCTATGTAAAGGACAGTAAAATATATTGTAACTAGCATGATATACTGTAGTTTCACCTTCACAAATATGAATAATAATAATATATAATGATTATAAGAATGATTAAGATAAGAACATGAGTAATAAAAGTTGTTACTATTCATACCATTATAATTATTACGTTTTTTTCATACAGAGCTTATCAGAATAGACATTACAAAGTGTTCACAACATAACAGCCCATGAGAAAGGAATAACCACATAATAAAATCATCTGCATGATATGGAAACATTAACAAATCTGTTTGTTATACAGTTCAAAACAAGTATCATTATCACGTTAGTATTCTCTATCAGTTCATCTCTCCAGTTACCTATTCTACATTGTCATTTATATAGATGTATTAAAGAGCATCAATTATGCACTGAAATAAAAGTTTTGAATACAAAATCTGTCATGTTCATTTGACTGACTTGTTGCATCACTCAGCATCATTAGCCCAAATGTCATCTTAGTGGCTCTAAATTGCTAAAATGCAGCCAGAAATTAATAAAACCTGTGGCTTCCGGTGTTTAGGAGGACCGGTACACAAGCGGATCAACTGCAACTTATTGATCTGAGCCGCCCGGTCTGATTAGATGTTTTTTCTCACTCACTCAATCACTCACTCGCTCACTCACTCACTCGCTCACTCGCTCACTCACTCACTCTCACACTCACACTCACACTCACACACACACACACACACACACACACACACACACACACACACACACACACACACACACGATTATACCCCTTGTGCTGTTGATGATGAAAAATGAAAGCTGTTATAACAATAGTTGCTTTGCTATACGCAGACAGACAATTTTATCTCCTGAAGGCACGGCAAATTAAAGTCCTTGGAATGTCTTCACAAAGTAGCGAGATATGTTGCCTTGCAACCAACTTATTGAATGAAATGCTATTTGTTATGACCAGGGACAATGAGAAAAATATGGTTTGATAAAGAAATTGAATCTTGTACAGCCGTGATAGGTACGTTAAAATGTAGTAGCAAAAAAGTGCATGCGTGTATGCTTTGACCATCTGCAGATTATAGAACAAACCTTGGGGTGTCACCCCCAGAGAGTCAACCCTCAACTACCCGTTTATGCTGGTGTGTAGCAGTTAATTAGTGCTTGACTCTTATGTTAAAATGGCCTGTTAGCACAAATACCCGCCACTTGTAAGTGCAAGGCTATGCTAAATGCAGACGTGACTTGGGCTCATATAGCAGAATAATACTTTGTGGACCAACAATGGCTCGCAGCCATCCTGGATGTCACTTCACAACTATGCAAATAGAATCCATTTTCCTTCTCACTGCATTTGTCTGTTGAGAGTGTAGTGCTCCCATCCCCTCTTCTCTCTGTTTGTGCTTAGAAATTTAAATTTTAATGCAGTGCTGTGAGGTATATTAACAATTATGCAAATACATAAGAATACCTGATAGGATCTTTCCAGCTGTTCTTGAGGGCAGGAGCACACGTACAACGTGTTCAGGCAATTTCAGCATGTGGGGAGTTGAGGGAAATAAAAGCACTAATGGATATTATATAGTGTACCATAAACCATATTGCACAGGGAAAACCAGAAGGTTCATTTATATTAGGGTCATCTACCACATACAATGGGCATATCTAAGGCTGTATATTTGTGTATAATTGCAGGTCAGAAACATTGAAAAATAAAATCAATCAAGAGAGAAGCAGAAATAAATCAAGATGAAATGAAAGCAAGTTTGCTTCTGCTCTTGCTTTAAACAATCAGTCATGTTCAACGTGAGTGTGTGTTGCAGATCAAAAACACAGTTATTAATATTTTGAATCAAATCAGTGTGTGGTAACCACAATACTGTAGATTGAATTGAAGAACTGTGCACATTCACTGAAAATCCAAAAGTAATTTACGAACCACGTCTACAAAATATTTTTCATCAATATCCATTTGTAATGACGTATAATATTTTTTGTTTTCACATTCACCCAAACCCAAGGTGAAATTATTTGTCCATGTATTCATTTTCCACTGTTAGCATGGGATAATTGAAAGTCCTTACAACTGAGTCACTAGAACTGGTGTATGTCTGGCATGTTCCCTTACGTAACACCCAAAGTTAAATAATGAATATATTCATGAAAATTTGATAGTTTGGGGTTTGATTGGTCATACTAAAATCTCATTCGATTCTACAATGTCTGAAACCAGCAAAAATCGTTTCTACTTGTAGCCCTCCCAAAGATTGGAGTTTTTTCTGGCTTGTATTTGGACACTACTGAAAAAAAATCATGTTCCCATGCCAAAACTAGCATCATTGCTGGTGTCATAACCTGCCTAAAAAATGTAGTATTGGATATTGGTGAGTTAATTATTTGAAACCATAATTTATCAGCACTGCTCCAAAATCAGCAAGTTTTGGGCAAATAATCATGTGAAAATAACAAACAGCAATATTATGGTGTTTGCAGAGAGTGTAATTCTAGTCAGCAATGGCAAAATGTCAGAAATTAGTGTTTTTACACCAACGACATGTATTTTTTCATGGCGTTTGAATCAAGCTTTGATAAATAGCTAGTATCAACATACTTAGTTATAAGTATAGTAATGGACAAGTAATCTGAACACCTCTACAAATGATTATCTTTATTTATGTAAACCTCAACTTACAACCAAAGCCTATTTTCACAATGCATTTACATTATTATCTGAAATAGTACCATACAATAGTAAAAGTGTACAGTGATATCATAACAGACAACATGATCAGTTTTAAGTCGACTTCAGTATAATACCTGAAAGTGAATGCTAATATTCTCAGGGTGATGAATATTTACATTCACTGCTTTGCAGAGAAAACTCCCATGAGGAGCTGCTTTGCTTCACCACAACATTGCATCCTTTATCACAGCTTTAAGTGTGATGGAGGTAATGTTTTGGACATTCATTTATTTTGGAGACCTCATGAATCCACATGAGGACATGTTGTTTCAATGTACTGCTTGTGATGTCTTGTTCAATCAACGGTTAATTTGAGAACACAAGAGAAAGCATTGCTTTAATGCACTCATTCTGTATTTCCCCACTGAGGTTACTACAGCCATCCTACCTTATCAAGGTAATCAATTTGCAGCAGCTTGCTCACATGATCAATAACTGGTTTAGATGCAAAGTGCTGCTTCCCACTGATGCTGCCTGTGTATTTTTTTTGACAGTTAAAATTGGCAGCTCAGCTCATTTTAGCGAAAGATAATACAGTAGTTCATCGTGAAATAACAGGTATTCAGACATTTTACCTCTTTGAGGTTACTTTTAAACTTCAATCTAATTGTATTCCATGTTTGTTTACTGTTAATGCTAAACAGTGGTACAATATTATAGCCATAAACAGTAACATTGGGCTCATTTTTTAACTATGGAACATACAATTCTTTATGCTCTTATCTTGTTCATAATGTCTCCCTATAAGCTCATATCATTACCACATTTTAAAGCCATTATTCTTTGAATATTCCTTAAATATTCAAAGATGATTTACATTTGTCAATATAATATAGAAATAACATAGTTAAAGTAAAGGTTGTATACTTCATATACTCTCCAAAGCAGTAATCCCATAGCAATTATCTTTCAGTACAGTTCCTCAGCTTTACCATTAAAAAGGTATTTACAACTTTTTCTGAAATGCTGTTTATTCCACCTACACAGAGGCTTACATTTGAAAACAAGGTATTTAAAAGAAACTTACATCGTGCACCAAAGATTGTCTTTCATTCTCTCCCAATATGCTGTACTGTACTGTGCTCTTGCACTGTAGGTCCAGGTTTAAACAGGCTGAATGCATTCATAAAGCTATAAACTTAATAGAAAACAGAGCAAGAGGGCATGTGAAGGAAACAGTCAGGGAAAAAACATCACCTCTAAAGTATAACGGAAGAGAACATTTTAGATTGACATTTTACTTTAAACTGTCTACAACTCCTGTGTAGTTTTTCAGAGTGAGACATTTGATAGGTGTGTATTTGACCATTTTATTGTTTGCTGTGTACTTTTCAGTCAACAGGGATTACAGTTTTATAAACATTTTTTCCTCTCTTTTTATGGCCTTGATGTAATGACTTTGTTCAAGTTTATCTGTTATACACAATCACAGCTTTTTAAAGAGCTTCTCACAGCGATAAAACATAATCCTCTGCTTAATTTCATCTGTGATATGAAAATCCAGATTGAAGATAAATGTGCTTTTTAGTGATAATACTACATTTAATAGAAATACATTTTAAATACCAAAGTGGAGTTGTGTTCTCTTATGACAAACTAAACTGAAAATTCATTTAGAAATTGTTTCCTTCTTGTGGATATTACTGTTCTCTTTTTAACACGCTTCAAAAATTATAAAACCATCACATGTGCTACTTCTCTCCAACCTGTGAGTCTAAAATTGGAGCACATTGCCGGAAAGCCACATTCAGGTCCTAATCTGAAAGGGACTGCCATATGCAACGGCCCTCAAGGGACTCCTTTTCAGTCTTGGCCATCTCAATAGGTGCAGGACAAGCCTGGCTTTCCACAATTTGCACATATGCACATACACACATGGTCACAACAATGAGGAAGTGAAACAGGGTTGTTTAAAATTGCTTTAACAACGTGCAATGGCCATCCTCTGCACAAATGAGACAAAAAGAAGTGTTTGAGAGAAAAAGCTAAAGATGAGCAGATAGTGAAAATTGAAAATTAGGAAGACGGAGGGATAATGGGTCAATCAGAAAGAGAGATACAAAGAAGTGAAAATGGGAAAGAATAAAGGATTTTGTGATTTGGTTGTGGTATGTAAGAATACAGATTAGCTACTAAATTAAATGACAACAATTGTCACAGGGTGTATAATATACAGCACAATATCCGCACAAAATAAACTGTTTAAAAAAAACACACCAATTATGCATTCTGTGGCCTTAAGATGGCACAGTGCTGCACATGACCTGTGGGAGCTGATCCTTGAGATTATAATTATTTTTAAGCTTGGAGACTACATTAGTCACACATTTCCTAAGGGAGGCGAGTCAGGCTAAGCCCAAGGCGAGCAATGCTTTGGGACTCCCACTGCCTCCCAAGATTCAACACTAATGTCCCTTGGTACACTTCTTCCTCATTTATCTTACTATCAGGTGACCCATATAAGAGAATATTTGAAAAGCTCTGAGGATACTTCAGGAAGAAACCCCTCAGGGATTTGTGTAAAGATAGATGTAAAGATGTCAAGGCCTTACCTTTATTCAAAAGTCTTATAATTCCTGTACAACCAGTAAAATATATCAGTATGATGTTATACACCATTAACATAGTGTTAATTGGAGTCATCACCTCTCTAAGTACAGAACTGCCTCTCTAAAAATTACAACAAACTTTCTCTCAAGGCTTTATTGATCAGGTTATTACATTCCAATCTAAATTCTGTTGCTAAGCAATAAATGGAAAATACATAACTAAACAAATAAATATTAATAACCTAATTACTGTCTGGGGGGAAGCTTGTTGCCTGGCAATTATGTATTTGGCACAAACAGTGATAAACTTTTTAAGCTGAGTGAAATCAATAAATTCCTCCTCGCTGTAGCAAACTTTAAAGCTTAGATCTGTAATGTTCCCGCCCTCTGCATCAGAGAGAGCTCTACAGCCAAGATGGCGGACTTGTTTTGGAAAGTTGTCAGGAAGCCTGGTGTTTATTGGAGTCAATCCCTTTAAAAAGCAGATGATATCCCAGCTGGCAAAATGGGGTACGACTGGGCTTGTGCTAATTTGGAAGCATGGAAATAAAAATATAGCATGAATATGTTGCTTCTAGTACATTGGCTCAGTTTCATTTACAGTTAGGATTAGTGCCACGTGACAGGTAATGAAAAACTCCATGAGCAGCCTGTGAACACTGGGCTTGGAAGGCATGTTATTCCCATTTGCATCCAGTGGGAAAAATCATTTTCAAATGGATATTAGGGCAGCCTCCAAATGGTCAACAAAACTTGACCCTCTGTTCATTGGTTGGCTTGTTGAAGGACAAACACAAAGCCACAAACTCCTTTCAGGAGCTTTGCCCTGTCGGTTGCCTGTGTATCTGTGAGACCTAACTGTATTTTTTATCATTTGAGCTTTGGTGGCCTCTTGGGTCAAAAATCCATGTGATGTTGTTTCTTATGGGAAATTATCTTTTATTTGTGAGTAATGAAAATATAATGTAAATCAGGCACAGTGAAGGCAATGTTTCCCATTTAGTTTTTATTCACTGCAGTCACAGATTTCAAGACGATGCCAATGCACCATTCCTTACAGCCATATCTGATATTGGTCCAATACTGACTCATTGCTGGATCTGCTATTTTGACAATGGATCAAGCTGGGTGAATTTACTTATTTATATTCGTATTTCATGTATGTGCCAGTATATGTTGCTACAAGTGCCAACTTAGCTTAAAAAAAGAAGAAGAAAAGTACCCCATCCACAAGGAGGCATATTTAGTGTCAGTTTGGAGGTGTTTCACCTGCTACTTAAAAAAAAAAAGAAAACAACTTATCAGAATATTTGCAAATATTTCGTATTTGTTTTAAACATACATACAATAACAATATGTGCCACACATGTATAAGAACCATCCAGGTTCCATACATTTGATTATCGAACAGTGGTTTGGGGGCAGTACTCCTCATCGGCCCATACTTAAAGTTTCAGGGAAAGGTTGCAGCATTGAAAACGTTTTCATCAGTTTGTTTTTTAGGGCCTACTCTGGACTTAACAGCAAACAACCCAAATAAGGTATTCACTTGTTAATTTGTTTGAGGACTTGTTCAGATTATTCTTTAGAGAAAAGATGGAATTAAATGAAATACCCCAAAGAAATAGGCAGTTGAGGTGAAAATCCTGCATTTGGCTTAGTATGGGGATATTTTAGTTGTTTCCTGTCTTAGATGCTGCAGACTGGGGTGCTGGTGGCCAAACAGTCTGGGCGCGCCCCATGTACAGAGGCTATAGTCCTCATCCCAGACGTTGTTGGTTCGACTCCTGGCCTTGACAGCATTTGCTGCATGTCTTCCCCCACTCTCTGCTTCCCATGTTTCTTGTCTCTCTTCAGCTGTCCTATAAAATAAAGGCAAAATGCCCCAGAAATATAACTTGAAATGCTTCAGACTGGCTCTTAAAAATAACCCACAGCTACAAGACAGTGTGGCTCTGTTTATTTAAAGTGAAGTCGACTTTCTTCCTGTTGCTCCAAATCATCCTTATTTAAATTTGCTGGGTAATTTCTCAACTGGCAGTTGTGTTTGCTGTCCTTTGAAAAATGGCAGCATCTCAAAGATTGATGGAAAAAAGATGAAAGCTCCTTGAAGAGAGATAAGCAACAGACTCAGTGAAAGGTTTTGATAATACCTTAAATTTTTTCTTTTTTTCCAAACATGCCTTGTGCCAGAATGAGTCTCTTGTCCTTCACTTTGCTGATCAGTTGAAGGCTTCTGTCTGGTGGAGCTGCACATCGCTCTTTTTCTGTTACCTGTCCTCCAAAACTTTAATTTTCTCAAAGTTAGAAGGACAGGTTCTTTTCATTACATCCATAGCATCTGTGGTAATGAGCATTCTATACTAACATTGTAGATTGGTAGCATGAAAAAACTGACAGAGTGTGAGGTAGAATGACAGATAGAATACAGATAAAACCATCAATTAACTTGATTGAGCTTTGACTATTGCTGTAAGTTAAGACACAGATGGAGAAAATCCACCACAAGGGAGGCTAGACAGGAGACAGGAGGCTAACAGATTTAAGGGGACTAAGAAAAGCTTATTATGCTGTATTTTTAAGGTAGCTCAATTAAAGCTGTTTCCTTGCATTCCTATAAACATAAACATGTATTTGTACAGAGGCTGGACTGTCACTTTCAAGGATGAAATATTTTGATTCTGCACTTCATAACACTTCTCATTGCTCTGATGGTTCAGACCTAAAGTCGTAATCTGGTATACTGGATACTTGAATAATGCTTAGAGGGAAAGCTTGATGAAGTTTAATAGGCTGTCAGTATATTTCTATGAGATTACAATTTGTTTGGTTGTGAATATTTAAAGTAAAATTACACTTCAGGGTGATTGTAAACAATGATCCTAGCATTTGCCTTTCTCGCCAGAAGTCGTTGTTCAGCTTTGGATTTCATCTACTGGAATAGCAAAGAGGATTAGTAGAAGTAAAATAGTAACTGTAGAGGATAATTTAGGCTGTGCAGATATTTGTGTTGCAGGGATTGACTGGTTACCCAATAATTGTGATTTAAAATGTATACTTATTTAATCAAAGAGGATCTGCAGTCTATTTCTGTTGGAACTCAAAAGGAGGATGGTATGGTATGTTTAGTGCATAATAAAAAGGCACAACACATACTTCTCTCATCCCCCTTAACAGAAAGTTAACTCAATCGCTCATCTGGTGGGCAAGTCCATAAATAGTAATTGAACCAACTAACCATAGAATAAAAATGTGAACCAAGTGACTATAAGCACAGACAACTTAATTTAAAATTGTCATGGGAAGTAAAACAAATGTAAGGCTACATGTTTTCTCAGGTTGGACAACAAATGTTTGTAGGCCATGAGTTTGTGCACAGTAAAGAGAGCAAACATTTAAAATGATATCAATCATTCTTCATTTCAAAAACCTCAGACATGGGCTTAGGTTTTGGCCATGCTCCTGTGCAGAATTGTCTTCCTTCTCTCCCATAGCCATCATTACCACCACTAAATGGACTGCCTGATCTGAGGGACAATTGCTTTGCGTTTGCTCTACATTCAACCATATAGACGTGCGGCATACATGGGTGGCAACGCCACAAAGTCAAACCACACGCAGAACGACACAACCAATTATTGTCTTAAGATCAGATTTCAGAAAAAAAAAGAAAAATAATCAGTTAACTTCAAAGCAAAAGTAGCAAGTAAAGAGAACGTTCATAGAAATCTAGTGGAGTCAAAGGCGCAATTTTATTCTTTCAAATGGAGTAGAGTTAAAATAATAACCTTCCCAAAAAAATAAAACTCATGAAGTACAGATTTGCAGAAAATGTACTTTCATACAGTACTCCAGTAAATTTACTGTTTTTCTTTCACCACTGGAGGTAATACATAATAACAGTGATATTAGGTTAGTGACAAGTTACTTCATGAAACAGAGTTGGTAGATAATTAAATATAAATGTATCATTTACAGTCAGTGACATAGTGGGGAAAGGTGGGCTTTCAGTGCAAGGCACACAAATATGACACAATAATAAAACAACATAAAATCTATGGAAGAGAGAATAGTCCTCACAAGGGCTTTGGCCAGTGACCAATTAATGTTGCTTCCTCTTGTGTGTTGAGTTAACACAAGACATTTTAGGTTAATTTGATTTAAATATGATGATATGCACTTGTACTGATGTGAAATGAATAAACACAAAATAATAGTGATAATCATGAAACCGTGATTATAAATCACACTCCAATTGTACCTTTAAAAGATCTGATTGGTGCGTCTCTCGCTGATATTATCTTAGACTCTGTTGTCCATCTCTTTGTCTGTGTGGCTTCAGTCCTCAGTATCACTGCCATGCCCACGACAACCGAAAATGAATTTTGAACCAAAGTGGGTCAATAGTGTACAAGGTAATCAGTCTGTCATCATGGATGTTCTTTATTACTTTTGAAAAGTCAGAGTTGGGAAGGTGAAGAGTTACTTTGGAAGAGGTAAGGGTATTGAAGGCTCAGCGTTTGTTACTGTCCCCAAAAGCAAAAAGGAAGTTGTTTTCTTCACAGTGAATAGGAAATTGCTGCCATGCAATCCTAAAAGCAGAAGTAATTATGTTTACATTCATTCATTTACTGTGGTTCAAAAGAATGATTGCAGTGAACAGAGTTGCTGTGAAAATGGCTTTGTGGTAATACAGGAAAGGCACAGTTCAAATAGCTTTACTTAAAAGTTGTGTGATGTTTTACTATCCATTGCAGACAACAGCATTGGGAACATGTCAGAGAAAAAACAAGCAGTTCAACTATAACAATCACAGTTTGATCATTACCGATATCAAAATGGGAATCAGATCTCTCAATAACAACTAACTGTGACTTCTGGAATCGAATCTGTATATACAACTTCAATAAAAGCATTAGCAAAAACTTACAACTTATCCAGTATAAAACCATCCATAGGACACACTACACTGTGGCAAAACTACACAAAATGGGATTATCAGAAACAGACAAATGCACCAACTGTATTCAAGATACAACAGACACATATCTCCATGCATTTTGGACCTGCACACCGGTCCGCCAATTCTGGCAACAAGTCATCGACAGATTGTCAACCATGCTCAACTGCAACATCCAGCTGTGCCCAACAACTTGCATCCTTGGCGACATATCGGAAATAACACAACATAATAAACATTCCACCATTCTCTTAACGGCCCTAATCATAGCAAAGAAGACTATCCTCTTAAATTGGAAATCAAAGAGAAATCTAAACATTAAGATTTGGGAGAATCTACTAATGGACCAAATATCAATAGAGAAATGTTGTGCGACAGTTAATAATACACTGGACTCATTTGAAAGCAGCTGGCTTCCAATCATCACTAAATTAACAGCTTTAACTAACTGATCTCCAAACAACCACAAAACAAAACAAAACAAAATAGTAGACTGCAAAATATTTTCATGACTTGAGTTTTCCCATATACTTCTCTCCAACCTATTGACTTACACCCACATTCACAAACACATGGACACCCTCTTACCAGGGTTCATCGTATACACACAATCACAAACCACACACATACACGTTATATGCTCACACCCGCATACATATACAGGAGCTTTAAAGGGGCCTTGCGGTAACTCTCGGATGGCCCTTGGGATTCGACCTGGCACGGGTGGTCGGCCCTGCGCCCGGGGTGGTTGGGGCGTTGGGTTTGGTGGGGCCCTTCGTGGTGTGGGTGGCTGGGGCCTGTGGTTGGGCTCGGGGCCTTTTGACGGGGGGCTGGCGGTGCCTGCCGGGTGCCTGCGCGGCCTCTGGTTCTACTGGTGGGGGAGGTGGGGGGGTTGTGGGGTTTGGTCCTGGGTTCCCCCTCTGGGCGCTTCTGCGCTCTGTCCCTGTGGCTGCCTGGGGCGGGGCCTGGGGGGCCTCCTGGGTCCTGGGGGTTCGGTGCCGGGGGCGGGTTGGGCGGGCGGTGTCCTGGGGTTGGCTGGCCGGCGTAGTGGTGGTGGGGGGGTGGTGGTGGGGGCAGGGGAAGGGTCCATTCATTGGCCTGCCTTTCCCATCTGGTCTCCCCGGTTGGTTTTGGCCCTCCTCTGTCCTGCTGCCCCTACTCTGGTGCTCCGGCGGTACCTGCTTGCTTCCGGTCTGGGTCCTTGGCTTGTCCCCTGGCCTGGGTCTCCCGCGGCGGGTTGGGTCCTTCGGTCTGACTGCTCTCGCGGCCCGGGTGCCGAGCCGTACCGCTCGGCTGGTCTGACCCAAGTGGTTCATCTGCACCAGTGGTGGTCTTGTTACACAAATAGAACACAGCACGGCGGCAACCCTCTGCGACCCAAGCTTCAGTAATGATTGTGGACACTAAGGGTTGCTTAATCATTAGTATCACCCCACGGATTTTTTTTTTTGGCATCATGGTGAGATGGTCCCTCTCCATCTAAGTGTGTTAGGTCTCTCTCTCCTTCTCTCTCCCTGTCCCTTTGTATATCCTTATGTAATCTTTCTTTCACTTTCTCTTATTTATTTTTTTTATTTTTTTTTGGCCCACCTAGGTGTGCACGCCCTCTTTTACAGAACATGATATTAGCTGCCAATAAAAGATAGGCCAGAGTTCTAAGAGGGATGGTGATGGTTGCATGCACACAGTCACAAGCACAGAAGAAAAAGGTTTTCTTTCTTTTCTTTTGCTGTAAGAATAAATTGCATGAATATTTGACAGTTTGTGACAAACATGACACAAACCAGAAATATATATGCAGACAAGAGGAAAGAGAAGAAAAAAAAGGAAAAAAAAAAAAAAAAAACAATCACAGTTTGAATAGTCTCCATGTAGCAACACTGCAGATGCTGTTGCACATAGGAGATAGTCTATTCTTTTTAGAGAGATACATGTCAGATATGGTGCAATCACCTAACACTTCAATCACATCACAATCACATTTCAACTCTTTCACTCTCTCAATTATATATATATATATATATGCTTCCATATTTTCGTCATTACTCCAGCTTTAAACCTAACAAACTACATCCCCCCGCCGCATCCTGCTTGGTGGATGGCAGTTTATTCTTTTGGCTCCTTAAATCAGATTAAAGACACTGGTGTTGGTCTACCATGCTGTGAATGGCTCCTGGCTATTTTACATTTAAGAGCAGAGTCAAGTCATACATTTTCTGTTAATTCACCATGCTCTACTACTACTAATTGGCATGCTACTTCTAGCTTTGAGTGGCTTTGAGGCTCACACTGCTCACACTGCTCCACAAAGTCACACCTATGAACATTTTTTACCCCTGGGTTTTTCTGAAGCAAGATTTTGCTTTGCATTCTGGCATGTCATATTGAATTTAGTGTTTAGCCAACTATTACCTTTGATATGTTGGTAACAAAATTGTCAGCCCACTCTCTCACTATTGTTAGATTGACACAGCTATGAGCTCTGCTTTTCAATATTGAGGACAGGCTAATATCTGAAGGTGGTGCAGAAATGTGTATAACTTGTAATATTAATAGTTTTAAGTTTTAGTGGCTTGCTGCACTACTCAACACTTCTGCAGCTCACTGCTCCATGTCGATTCAGTGTCTGTGCATGCCTGCAGTGATCTGACTTTTAGATAAAAACTGATTGAGAGAAGTGTATTCATGGATGTAATTTGGCATTAGTAGAAGAATGAAGTTTATGTCACTCAAAATTATATCTAGCATATAAGATTAAGATATTTTCAAAATACTTGTTGAATCAAAAAATTGTTAGTACAGCAGTCTATACATCTTAAAGACAGTGTTATGACAATGTTAGACAATTCAGGCTGCAGCTTGGCTCATAAGATAGAGTATTGTATTGTTTCTGAATGACGCACTTGAAAAAGTCCAGTATATTTGAAGAAGTTGACACATCTGCGTGTTGTGCTGCTTAGATCTTCGGTCAAAATGATATAATAAACGGTTTTCCATTTAGGTAGTGGTGCCATACAATAATGTAAAGAAAACATGTTGCTAAGCATTTCCTTAGGTTGTTAGTTGGTACAAAAAGTAGTGACCCTTGTTCATTGCATTCAACTTTTGATACCCCATTGACATGAATGGAACAAATGTTCACTACTAGTGACTTTTAAAAACTTGTTTCTACCTTATTGGTGACTCACTAGTAAGGTAGAAATAAGTTTTTAAAAGTTGTACTTGCTTTTGAAAGTGCACTCTTAAACCAAGTGGTTCATTAATTAAGAGTGTTTCCTTAATGTGAAGGGATCAATGCTTCTCAACTATTCTGAATTTTTCATT
This sequence comes from Notolabrus celidotus, assembly GCF_009762535.1. Lineage (NCBI taxonomy): Eukaryota > Metazoa > Chordata > Actinopteri > Labriformes > Labridae > Notolabrus > Notolabrus celidotus. The sequence goes on along the minus strand of NC_048278.1, from coordinate 22,172,810 downwards.
TTTAAATCCTTTGAAGATTTTTTTTTTCTCCATGTGAAGTCATTCTGATTTTCACATAAGAGCACTTGTGTTGCTTCACCCTTCCTCTCTAAGCCCACTGTCCCTCCTTGACGGTCAGAAATTATTCAGAGTAAAGATGAAAAGACATGGAGCTTAGCAAGAAAAGGTTGAGCAGTAGTGACTCTGCATGACAAGGGCAATGTGCCCACAGGCAAAATAAACGGACAGTACGGCGCCTTCATGGTGACACTATACAGTAAATAATTAAACCCCACATTCTTAAAGAATGAAAGAAACATGAAATGTGTCAAGATTTGCACTGAGCCTCTCACTAAGCCGGCAGCGATATTCATCACATCTTCTCTAATGTTCTTAATAAGCAGCACCCAACATTTGTCTCGAAATAATCAATGTGAATAATCAATGAGAATGCTTTGAGGAAAATTCAACTGTCAAATGTGATACCATCAATCTGTGATCCCACTTCATTCCTTGAGTTGTTTTTGTGATATATTTCTACAAATTACTTTTTGTCAATTGAAAACAAACTTTCTCCACAATGCTGTAACCTACAAAGAGTGGAAAAAGCTTGAATGTCTGACGGAGGAATAAAGAAATGTTTCTATACGTAAGTGTGAAGTTATAACACTCCACTGATTAAACACATATCTACAATTTGAAAAAATGTTGGACCCTATTTAGGCAATCTAAAACGCATAGTCTAAAGTGCATGGTGTAATGTGAATTAGGATGTCTGGCCACACTTCTCTGGTTAAGCAACACATAATCTGGATACTAAAGACATGCGCGAGCTGCCCGGTGGTGCAGTGGTTAGCGCTGTTGCCCCACTGCTACAAGGTGCTGGTGCTTTTCTGAGTGGAGTTTGCTTCTTACCACAGTCCAAAAAATGCTCAACAGGTTGACTGGTTACTATAAATTGCCGAGTATGTGCATGAATGGTTGTCAGTCTCTACATGTCAACACTGTGATAGGCTGGCGACCTGTCCAGGGTGTACCATGCACTGCGCCCAATGACAGATTGGATAGGCTCCAGCCCCCATGACCCCGAACAGGATAAGCAGTGTAGCAAATGGATGGATTAAGACATGCATACATTTATGCATGAGACATAGCAGTATTAGCTTTACTATTTAAAAGTAGGAACACACCAGCAGTATTGTATTACTTTACATCAGAAATTAGTGGGGTGCTTATCTTTGCTGCTGGATCATATGGTGGTATTCTGCACTGCATGCTCAATGGATACTGTTAAGTCTCCTTTAATATATGTTGACATGCTGGTCAATGGCATTAATAGTTGGCAGTTGTGTTTGAGGATTGTAAAAAAACAGGATACCCTTAGGTCTGTATGAATGTGTCTTTGTGTGTGTGGGATTTTTGGCCCATGCAGGGCTGAGGTAAAGCAGGTGTGTGAGGAGATAGCGACGAGGATGTCCTTGTCCTATGGCATTCCAAGATCGGCCCCATACTGTGTCATGGTGTATGGAAACGAGGGGAAAAATACTGATGGCTCCCATCCCTCTGTCACTCAATCTCACTGTATCAGCAAAAACACATTTCCTTATGAGTGGGAATACTGCAGTGCATCTCTATATGTGTGGAAAAAGCAGAGGGATGCACATGTGAACTGATATGGCCATCTATACTGTCACATTAATGCTCCCTCTAAAATATCAGTAAAGTACTGCGTGATGGACTTCAGACTTTAGATCAGGTCTAAAGTCCTCAAGATAGCAACATGCCACCTTATACACCTGACTACACCTTGTTTCAAGACCAACACACCCATGGGTATGCCAAAATGCTTAGCGCCAGGTATATGATAGAGCACTATGATTTGATATATTGATCATATGCTTGTTCTGTTTGTGTCATGGTTCCCGTAATAGATTACCTGTTCTTTACTATCTATAACAAACAAACAAACAAACCCAAAATGCTTTATATGACATCATCAGTCCACTGGGAAAACTGCAGTCAATTTTGAAAATAAATAGAAAAAGCAAAAAGTGGGTCTCAGATATTTTACCAGATAAAACTCATTGGCGTCCACCACAACATAGATTTGTGTAAAATTTTAGACATTTTTTTCTTATTCTCATGGCTGAATTAATGTGATGAATCAACAGTAATGTATTGTAACTTGTGCAGAAACACTCATTCCAAGACATCAGAAAGGGAAAAGCCTTTCATCAAATTCCTTTTTCCCCAAATTGATGCTTGACCAGTTTCTGTCTTATACTGTCTTTGTTCCATCCCCAGTGGCCTGATTAAATTACAGCCAGCAAAGCTTGTTGTGAAGAAAACATTAAAGCTGCACTGAATTGATGCCCCAGTTTCCTCCTTTTTCTTTATTGTATCCTCCTACAAACATGCTTTCCCACCTTTCCAGGAAATTGCATCTACAATAAGGTTAATAAATAAGAACTTTTTTTTTGCCCTCAGTCTTGTAAGAAAAACCTTTTTTGACCCTTCCTCTAAAGATCACATCTCATCTCAGAAACAGGATTACTGTGGAGAATTAGGATGGGGATGTTAGGATGTTAGAAAAGGGGCAATTGGGACTGATTAGCTCTGTACATTTGCTCAGAAGATTTCTCAAGACTTTGAGATACACATTCAGATGTATTTACACCAAAGAGTAAATTTTACTAATGGGAAATTAAAACCTTTACATCTTGTTTATAAACATTACTTGTGCTTACTTAGCAGTAAAGGGCCTACAGTGTATGGATCATACACCAACGATCAACCTGTATGAGATTATTTGTTTCAAATCTCAGTTTTACACTTTCTCAAATGTTACTCTCTATATGACGTGTTGTGGTTATGAAAATATCTACTAAGATCTCAAATAACGAGGGCTATATTGAGTGTGCAAACTAATTCATGCATGTGCTATTTCTAGGCATGTTGCCGGTGATCTACTATGACTGCGTGCGCAAAAGATAACAAGTACAAAAGTGGTGTGGATCGCCCTATTTTAATGAGGATTTCGCGTGTGCTACGGCTGTCACCATGAAGAGTTTGAGAGAGCAGAGTGGCCACAAACGAAAAATGAAGTTTGAAGCCATGGACTTGGAGTTCGTGGTGGAGGAGGCAAATAAACACATCGGTGAACTCCAGCAGAGACATCTCAGCATTGCCGGAAGAAATGCAATTTGGGAGGCCATCTGTGAAGAGGTGAATGCTGTGAGAAAAAACAGAATAACTGCCGATTAAATAAAAAGAAGATGGCAAGATACCTGCAGAAGAAAAAAGGAAAACTTTCCCTTAATAAAATATCAGCGCATTTCTAATATTGGACACATTTAATAGTTCAGAATCAATTTGCTTCATGCGTCTCGTTGAATATAGAGTGGGAAAAAAAATCATGATTTCATTATTTGAAAAGTGTTTTTGTAAGTGTCTGTCATGACCATAAAAATAATGTCTATCTCTTTTTTTATTAAATGGAGAATCTTCATCAGATGTCTGACAATCCCCGCCGTACTCCTCAAATAAGCTCAGACCAGAAAACACCTCAGCAGAGCCCTGCAGGCGTCCAGATTGTTAAGATGACATTGCAGCAACAAAGAAATCAGACAGATGGGTTAGAGGCCATTGATCAGGAGGTTAGAGCAGTGTCCAATGTGGTGCACACTCCGTCGGGACACTCGTTCATTACACACAGGTGGACACTGGGAGACGCCTGTGTGCTGGAATGATCCAGATGCAAGAAAATGCAATGTTGAAGGAGTTTCTCCATAGGAGATATGGCAGGGTTCCACTTTGTGACAGGCTCCAAATCAGCCCTTAATTAGTTCATCCAGCAGCTCAAAATGGCATTGCTGGATAGACGATATGTCTCTACTATTTTTATTTCTGACAGTTCAAAACTGTTGACACGCGTACGCAGGATTGTCTCTCTCCGTCGTCTGTCATTGCATCTATGCCTCCTTCTTGACACAGTGAACGAAGTCAGTTTGCACCTGCCTTTTAAACATGCAATCTATAGATGCAAAAACACTTAATCTGCTTCAGGTTTGATAAATCACATTGCGTGTGCTAAATGATTACATTTGCATCTCCTCCTCCCAGTATTTTGTGCGTTCTGATAATCTGCATGTATTCTGCATATTCATGAAGGCAAAACACGCTAAATGGATTACGAGTGCTATTTTGCTCATTTGACAGATGCAATCCTCGGTGCTCCCGGTTAGTACATCAGCTATGCGCGTGCTATCAAGTTTGCACGTGTATTAATACATGTGCAAACCTTTAGTAGATCGGGCCCTGTGTCTGTAGAAATCATTTAAATTGATCATTTTAAAATGGCGCAATTGTGTTTGAATTCAAACTGTCTCAGCAGGTAGTCGTTCCCACAACATCAACCCCCTCAAAAGTTTTTCTTACCAGCCACCACTGTCTAGCTTTATACTATATACTACTTTATGCTTTAAGTCAGCTAATAGGATATGTTTATAAATAAGCTTTAGAGGAGGTAGTTGATAGTTAGATTTTCCCTATGCTTCTAGTCTATATGCTGAGCTAAGCTAGTGCTTGGAGTAAGCAAATATAAATAAAACTCATTGATAAAATCAAACAATTTTCAAACATTTATGTAGTGATAAATGAAGCGTACATCAGAATCAAACTATTATTGACCATCACTTGACATACATATTGTATGTATAAAACTGTCCAGCCGGTCTGACCCACGTCTGGATGACGAGGGCATGAGACTGTCTGTGTAAGCACTATGTCCTCTTTCAGTTTTGCGCCTCTTTGAAGCCCTCTGGGTGTGGAAGGCCAGGAGGGGGATCAAAGCCATATCAGAATAATTTGCTCAGCGTGCCTGTCAGTTTGCAGAAGATCTAAGCCATTTCATCTACAAACACAACACAACAAAGGTAACACAGAGGGTGGAAAAGCTATAATGAAAATAGTGACGTGCCTCTCACGCCAGCCTTTTATCAGATACCTCTAATGCCAACAAACATTAATGTCACTGTGCTGCAATTCGGCAAACATGCATAGAGATTCATAGAGGCATAATTACTTGAAAACACTCTGAAGCTGATTTCTGGTATTGTATACAGTCAAGTGATTTTTATTTATTTATTCATATGTTTCATAATTAACACATTGGCATCACTTTGCATTATGGTATAAAATCCTTACCCAAGGCTGCTGCTAGTTTATCAGCCTATTTCAAATGATGGTTATTAATTGTTTATGGATGTGCGGAGCAAGGGGGTGAAATGCAGGAAGTCAGCGTTGTATATTGGTTGTCACATGTGAGTGCACGAAGACTTCATATCTGCTGTGCTTCAATGATTACTCATTAACACCCATTTATCATTTAATGTCAAGCTCATTTATTCCCTCCTAGATTACATAAACAGCCGCAAAGCGTGCTACAAGTGCAAAGTAATGGATATTTTTTCCACTAGCAGTTGTGTTTTTTTATGAGAGAACATTGCTCATAATTCCTCATAATGCCTTAAATATGATGGTACATGATGAAATTGCTGTTCATGTGTGAGATGCATAAGGCTTATACAATGATGTTAAAGGGATATGTTGCCAATTTTAAACCAGATTTACATTTTTACAGTGTGGGCAATAAATGCATATGAACGTTGATTAACTGTTGTATGGAAGTAGAGAAACCCACTTGTCTCCTAGCTTAAGTCTGCAAGATGCAGTTCTGTTCTTCAAACTATAGAGTGTACTCCCACATTTTTTTTTTATTGAAAGAGGAAAAGCATTTCTCAGTTTCAAAATCATATAAGCCTTCCTAAATTCCTAAATTCCCCTGTTCAAAACAACCAGGTAGATCTTGGCATACAATTTATTGGTATTGGAGAACATTTTTTTTATAAATGTAATGCTTGAATCACACATTCTGGGCAACTTATATGAGCCTCAATACAGTGCCAAGGAATTCTGGCATATAAAGGAGAAAAGAGGTTGCTAAGAGTGAAGCGGCTGGTTGCAGCAGAGAGCTGCCCAAAGCCATAGACAAAGGTAGTGCTGCTGCAGTAAATAAACACCAATGGAGTCCCTGAGGCTGGAGTGCCTGAGACACTTCAGGATCCAAAAAAAAAAAAACGTGAGAAAAATGTCCAACACCTTGGAGGCAATAAGACATCTGAGAATAGAGTAAGGCTGATGATGACATTGTATGTTACTCACAAGGCAACACAAAAAAATACTTCTTTTTTAAATGTACAATCTCTGATCAAACCTATGCAATTAGAGCTGCCTGCGAGAGGCTGTGGAAGGCAACAGGCCCAGTGCATTATGGTTGATGTAGGCATTTTATACTTTAAGCAAAAAGGGAAACTACTTCTTTTTTAGCCTGTATACTGTAGTCTTGAAGCTCATATTTTAAAAAAAATTCAGTTTTCTGAAAACACTGTCTTTCGAGCAGGGAATTTCCTTTCTACTAAGAGCCTTTAAATTACATTTGCATTGTAATGAGTATTTCCTTTTCTTTGTTTATTCACCCACCAATGACTCCTTTTTGTAATTAATTTTCCATTAGCAAGTCACTGACTATTTGAAGGTAAAGAACCTGTAAAGTTTCCTGTAAGTCTTTCTTTTATACTTTGAACATATCTACAGCACACAGTGAGAAGATAATGTCAGTTACAATTAATTACTGGTTCATCACTGTTAATAATTAAGTTGATAAATCAGTTCACTTGTTACATTTTTTATATGTCATTGAACACATTTTCAGTCTGCTACCTTAGGTAAGTTAAACATTTTGAAAAAGGCAATACAATAAACTTCACTCATCGTATTGGAAAAAATCTTTTGTTTTCTATCACTTTAGTGAAATATATGCTCATTGATTTTACAACATCTGTATCACATGCAATTTCAATCAACTTTAACACTTTAAACACATTTTGAAAGGCAAAAAAACAAATGAGTGACAAAATATATGAGAAATAATCTAACATTTTTTTAATACCAAATGGCTTGCCTGTCCATCATCTTCAACTTGACCAACACACACACACACACACACACACACACACACACACACACACACTCCCCCCCCCCCTCTACTTGGCACAACCTAACTTGTTGCACATGGATCTTTGCTCCTGATAATGACATATTATAGCCTACTGGACCCAGGGTGCATCGGCCCAACGGGAAAATGCTCAATATGCCAGATTGGCAGTCCAGCCCTGTCCAGGTCCCTCTTCTCCTGAGTGAAAGCTGTTTCGTTAACTTGTTCTGTTTAACAAATGAAATGGGGTGTTTTGTAGAAGTGACTTGAATTTATTATGCTGAGTTTCAGCTTTCCTCAACTATGGCACATAAAAATTGGTGTGTACATCATGATTTATGGAGCAGCCAATGATAATTTATTGGTTAATTAGTTACAGCATTTTTATGTGACGGCTTTGATTCAATTATATCTCTGGGTTGTAGAGCTGTGGGGACAATTAAAATTATCTCAATAGAGCCATCACATAGAGGCCTACTGCTGAATCTGAGTCATCTGCTCTGAGTCCAGCTAGAGCCATGAGCCAGAGCCATGTTGAGCAGTGTGTGTGTGTGTGTGTGTGCATGTGCATGTTTAACTCATTTAATTAAATTGTATATATATATTCAGTATATATATCATGTGTGTGTGTGTGTGTGTGTGTGTGTGTGTGTGTGTGTGTGTGTGTGTTTCTGTGTGTGTTAAATAGATTAGAAAATATTAATAATAGACATAAAAGATCAGGAAAATTGCTTCTAAAATCCAAATCCAAATAAGTGCTTTAAATAACCTATTAAAATACTACAGAAAAGTGGGCCAAAAATAACATCAGCATAACACAAAGAGAGGAGTCAACAGAGTTGTAAGATAGGGTCCTTTGGGGTCATCAGGTTATGCATTTATGTTTGTCAGTACTTTGTGTTTTTTAGTGTTAAGAGCAAGCCAAGACTCTGGAGAGTCAAAGCTATGAGTCAACAGCCCCCTGAGTCATAGGGTGCAATGACCGAAATATGCAGGCTATGACACCATCTGTTTATTTCATCATTAGAGACGAAATGACATCAAAAAGGTCAATGGTTGCCTGAGCAAGGTGGGGGCATAGAGAGTCCATATACAGCATATTACTCCTTCATCCTCTTAGGTACATGTGTCACATCTTTAGTAAACATTGCTCATAATATGTAATCATATTCTCAAGCTGCATCTTACCCCTCCTTGTATCGCATTTATTTATTCATTCTCAGCTTGCATCTCTTCTATTATTGAGGGTTTTCTCTGCCAGTAATTATAACACCAGCGCCACTGTGGGTCCCTGTATCCTGCACACTGTAGGGTTAGAAGAGCTTTACATAAGGCTGTCTGGCCTTACAAATATATACATTTGCACTAGAAAAACATCAACAGGTTAACAGATTCATGTTATTCCATCAGTCTTGAAAACGTTTGCTGGAGATCATTCTTGATTGAAACCAATTTTGTACAGGTCTAGCAGGAATCTGTTGACATCACTGCCTGGTGTGGTTAGCTGCGCTATACACATATATTTATAGAGATACATAAAGCATCGTCAGATTATGCTTGTTGGGAGCCAGGATGTCATTACAGGGATGTGCATTCTGCCTGCTTTTGCTATTCACACAGTCTATTCATGAATACACAAAATCCTTCTAAAAAACTGAAAGAACTTCGAACTATGAGCATACTACAAATAAAATCAGAACCCTTCCTATGCTGAAACCTAGACCCTTGAGTACACATTCTACCTTTTTATCTAGAATCTGTTAATTGAGATAACATGGCGCATGTCTATGAGATCTTACATAAAATGGCACAGACTCTCTGGCACTAAGTCATCTTTGGCAGATGCATGCAATACTTTGGATGATGTTTTGCAGGGCACATACATCATTTGTCTTGAGGGCCCTTATCATTAGTTGTATGGTTTAACTTGCAAATACAAATCTTTTTTATTTGTCGTATTCACAAATTAAACTCATAAATGCATGGCACATATACTCCTGCTAAGGTTGTCAAACAATACTTATAGCTTTTGGAAATTCAAAACCACAATTTAAAATGTGTACACATTTACTAAGAAGATATATATAAAAATATTTGGGAGGAATGCTTACCCCATGCTTGCTATGTCCACATAATGAACTATAACAGAGACAAACAGGTCTTGGTGTAATATTAACTCCTTCTCTAGTTGTTAAGGCACAACATGAGAGTCCTGCAATGACAGAGAGCAGTAGAGTCTATCAGGTTGGGGATTGATGTCTATGCTGCATGAACATCTGAGTATAAATACAAGAGAGAATTTCACTTAAAAAGAACAACAAGTAGTGACAATGGACAGTGCTGACATTGTCTTTTAAAATGAACTGCTTAATCTTTAATTCATTATTTTCTTGTTAGAAAAATCAATTGAAATAAAAAAACAATTTTATGTGTGCACTGAATTAACTGGTGTTTTTTTTACTCAGATTTATTTTCATTAATGTGTTCAGTGACTTGAAATTAAGCTTTGGCCTTGGCCATGAATTGTTATTCAAGTTTATCATTATAACACATCACCACTTTCACACAAGAAAATAGCTTGCATAATTTAAAACTTATTGCAATTACAGCATTAGTTAACATATTACATAATGTATGCCTGCTGTGACTACATTATAATTTACTAGGGTGGTGTATATGGTTATGTTAAGTCTGTTTTATTTATATTATTGACTTTTTTCTTTCCAAAGGAAGAGTTCACTGCAGTGAAATGAAAAAGTCTACAGATTGTCAAAAGGCCAGAAGAAAGTGATAATTCTCTGCAGTCGTAAGTAAGTAAGGTTTTTTTTCTGCTTTCATTATCATTGGAACCTCCTTTGCCTGATTTCATGTATTTTTGCAGTTAAAGTCACCAGTTCGAAGATGTGAACTAAGAATAGAATGGAGTATGTTTATTGTCATTTTACAGATTCTATATTAATTCTGTTACACTGCCTGAGTTAAGCAGAAACACAACAAATTTAATTAAAAGTAAAAAAAATACTGAAGATAGAAATCACAAAAGGACAACCATCGACACACATGCACACATGTTCAAAACATTCATACACATTACCAATTTATACATAGACATAGGGCAATAGTTTAAGTAGCGAAAGCATTTGGGTTTTTTGGAAATATATTTGAAACGTGGTGAGTGTGGGGGATTACATTCTTGATGCTAAATGCCTATTTGAGACCAGTGCCACAACACACATCTTAAAAACCCTCTGAATTGAAAGTTAGGAAGACCATGGTATGACCAGGCTGCTTTTTGCAAATATATATATATATATATATATATTATGGCAAGCCGTTCCTATGGAAGCCGTTCAGGAAATAATATATTGAATGAAAGTCTGAATATATGGAATGAAGTCTGAATATATGGAATGAAACTCGATATTATGGAATGAGTCTGAATATATGGAATGAAGTCTGAATATATGAGAACTCGATATATATGGAATGAAAGTCTGAATATATGGAATGAAACTCGATATATGTGGAATGAAACTCTGAATATATGGAATGAAAGTCTGAATCTATGGAATGAAACTCGATATATATGGAATGAACTCTGAATATATGGAATGAAAGTCTGAATATATGGAATGAAACTCGATATATATGGAATGAAAGTTCTGAATATATTGAATGAAACTCGATATATTGGAATGAAACTCGATATATATGGAATGAAGTCTGAATACATGGAATGAAACTTGATATATATGGAATGAAGTCTGAATATATGGAATGAAACTTGATATATATGGAATGAAAGTCTGAATATATTGAATGAAACTTGATATATATGGAATGAAGTCTGAATATATGGAAGGAAACTTGATATATAGGGAATGGAAGTCTGAATATATTGAATGAAAGCTTAAATAAGTACTCTGAACACCACTTATAATCGTATTGTTTTATTTGTCATCAAAGAGACTCATCTTTTATTAATGTCTCTCTGAAAATAACCTTTTGCACTTCTTTTAGTGTTTCTGAGGGGGACACATTTTCCTCTACCTCTGTAACCTGTGGTAATTTGGTCGTACTTTTTCATTACACTCACTCACTGTCAGATGATGCACACAGTATGAGCTCCACCTGTTAACATTGAACAGGATGCTACATTATCACAAGTCATAACAAAGTTAGCTAGCGAGCTAGAGGACTGAACCACCTGAATAAAGAAGGGGCAATATCTTTAGCCTTTGTAGAAGTGTGTACAACCTGTGATATTTAATATTTTCGTATTTTCACTTGTTACTACCCTCCTAAATGCTTCTGCAGCCCACTGCTTCGTGTTCCTCTCGTCTCTCTGTGCAGACGGTCCGATCATCACTTTTGGATGAAAACCAACTTAATAGAGAGGAGGGGTGGGTTCCTTTTTTCCTATACGGATTGACTTAACAGCACATGCATTACCCAAGGGGTTGATAACCCCTTCATTAATTAAAATTGCAGTGAAAACATCTCGTGCCTCCTCATGGTTGCATTACTAAAAGCTACGTCTAACCGGAAAACAAAATCACACCCCTATGATCACACCCCAGAAAGACAAGATGGCGCAGGCCATACATGACGTGATTTTTCATTCCATATATTCCGAGTTTCATTCCATATATATCGAGTTTCATTCCATATATATCAAGTTTCATTCTCATATATTCAGACTTCATTCCATATATATCGAGTTCATTCCATATATATCGAGTTTCATTCAATATATTCAGACTTCATTCCATATATATCAAGTTTCATTCCATATATATCAAGTTTCATTCAATATTCAGACTCTATTCCATATATATACAAGATTCATTCATATATTCAGACTTCATTCCATATATATCGAGTTTCATTCAATATATTCAGACTTCATTCCATATAGATCGAGTTTCATTCAATATATTCAGACTTCATTCCATATTATATCGAGTTTCATTCAATATATTCAGACTTCATTCCATATATATCAAGTTTCATTCCATATATATCAAGTTTCATTCCATATATATCAAGTTTTCATTCCATATATATCAAGTTTCATTCCATATATATCAAGTTTCATTCAATATATTCAGACTTCATTCCATATATATCAAGTTTCATTCAATATATTCAGACTTCATTCCATATATCGAGTTTCATTCCATATATATCAAGTTTCATTCCATATATATCAAGTTTCATTCCATATATTCAGACTTCATTCCATATATATCAAGTTTCATTCATATATATCAAGTTTCATTCAATATATTCAGACTTCATTCCATATATATCAAGTTTCATTCCATATATATCAAGTTTCATTCAATATATTCAGACTTCATTCCATATATATCGAGTTTTCATTCAATATATTCAGACTTCATTCCATATATATCGAGTTTCATTCAATATATTCAGACTTCATTCCATATATATCAAGTTTCATTCCATATATATCAAGTTTCATTCCATATATTCAGACTTCATTCCATATATATCAAGTTTCATTCCATATATATCAAGTTTCATTCAATATATTCAGACTTCATTCCATATATATCAAGTTTCATTCCATATATATCAAGTTTCATTCATATATTCAGACTTCATTCATATATATCGAGTTTTATTCCATATATATCAAGTTTCATTCCATATATATCAAGTTTCATTCCATATATTCAGACTTCATTCCATATATATCAAGTTTCATTCCATATATATCAAGTTTCATTCAATATATTCAGACTTCATTCCATATATATCGAGTTTCATTCCATATATATCAAGTTTCATTCAATATATTCAGACTTTCAATCCATATATTCAGACTTCATTCCATATATATTAATTTCCTGAACGGCTTGCCATATATATATATATATATATATATATATATATATATATATATATATATATATATATATATATATATATTTACAGCAAGTTAAGTAAGTGTTTTATCATGATGAATGTACTGTACAGAGTCTCAGAAAAAAAAAGACACCAAAGCTCAACTCGAAAAGACACGTTATATTCATTACAACCGCAAAGCTGTCTGCTTTTAAGCAAAATTATATATTTTTTAAAGTGACTGAACAGTATAAAAAAAATTAGAATATATAAAACTGCATGTAATCACATAATAACATAAAAAGATTCAGAGAATCTTGGAGAAATCGCTGTGCAAAGGGGACCAGGCCAAAAACCAATAGCTGTGATCTGTGGCACTACATTGAAAACAGACATGACTCTGTAGTCGAAAACACTGCATGGGCTCCATTGTCTGTGAACACAGTTCAATGCTGCATCAAGAAACTGTACCACACAAAAAAGAAAGACTATATAAACATGATCTTGAAATGCTGGTTCTTCTCTGGGCCTGAGCACATTTACGAGGGACTACGGCAAAGTGTAAAACTGTCCTTTGACTGAAGAATCAAAATGTGACATTTTAAAAATCATGGATACTTGCATCCTCCTGTCCAAAGAGGAAAGGGACCTTTTGGCTTGTTATCAGCGAACACTTCAAAAGCCAGCACCTGTGATGGTATGGAGATACATAATTGCCCTGGCATGGGTACCTTACACATCTGAGAAGGCGCCGTTAATGCTGAACAATATGTTCAGGTTGTTTTTGAGCAACATATGCTGATATCTATAGACAATTCCTTTTTCAAGGAAGACCTTGCATATTACAACGAGACAATGCCAAACCACATTCCACACATAATACAACAACATGGCTCTGTAGTAGAAGAGTCTGGGTGCTAAACTGGTGTGCCTGCAGTTCCCACTTGTCACCCATTAGAAACACTTGCTGCATCATGAAACATATACTATGAAACCTCAGGCTGAGGAAGTGCATGAATTTGCATCTGCTGTTGGGGTTTTGGCACCAGGTCTTTCTGGAGGGACTGCACTTTGTTCGGTGCCTGAGGCATTGTTTGACAAACTTTGCCTCAAATTCGTTTTAAGAATGATGAAAATGAAAATGATGTGCTATAAAATTCTGAAAATGAAAACTGATCCAAGCATGAAGAGAACAATTATCAAAATAGTTTTTTTCCGTCAATCATGTAACTACCAAAACAACTCTGAACTGTGAGAAAGCATAGTGTAACAAGTCAGTATCACCTGTCAGTGAATAGAGCTGCCCTCTTTAGCATCATGCTGAGTTGCAATTCAACAAAAAGGCTTCCACACTGGATGTTGACAGGGATAACAACATATAGCAGCCTGAACCTCCTGAACCTCCTCCTCTGTCACAGGTGGAGAGACACTCCATCATGTATGGTGCTTCAGGAGATGAAAGTCACTTAGAGATGGAGTATCAAGATGTCTATGCTATTTCAGTTGGTGACACAGGCCTTGAGTATCAAGTCCCACAGCATCACAAGTGTGCGTGTCATCTCCTGAATCTTGTTGCGACAGCTGACGACACTGCTTCACAAGTGGTGAAACATTCGAGAGGCTCTCCTGCTCAGCTTTGGCTAAATGCCATGAATTGTTGGATCCAGTGTGGTTTCTTGAGCTATGGAGCATAAATGCATGGTGTGGTTCCCTAAATCATGCAACACCTGCTACAGCCCTGTGCAAGGATGCATGTTAATGCATGTTTACATTGAAGCATTAAAACTAGTGAGATATACAAGGAGAGACTGGCAGATTTACTCAGGGATTTAAAAACTGCAGAAAAATGCTTGAGACATTAAATATTGGTAGCTGGCACAGAATGCACTGATGTGAAATACCAGACTGGTATTAGCGCAGATACAGACCTCATTAAGTGGTATTTGGTATCATCTGTGACGCGACCAATCCACTTTAAACACAATTCATTGTCATTGTCATTATTAAAGTTCTGCTATCAGTTACATTCACCCAGCTGAGGCTGGCTGCCAACTCACTATTTAATGCCATCACAATCCCTGGCCTTGTGTTACCTCACTGAAAAATGACTATGATGGGTTTAAAGGTGTTATTTATGAAGATCCTAAATTTGTGCAAAAGGAAGCACAAGTTTTAGAACTATTTGTTGGAAGGTATCCAGAGTTGAGGCATCAGCGTGAGTAGATGAAGAGAAAAAGTTGGATTATTGCATCCCCACAAAGGACTTCAGTAAGGAGCCTTATTCTTTCTTTGTCATCATTAAATATTACGAGTTGGAGATTATTTGGCAGAATTGAAAACAATATGGTCACTGAAATAGGCACATTAGTTCAGTCCAAAAAGTTTAAAGAACATCCTGTTTCTGTGATGTGATGGCATGGCGTTGTTTTGCTCTAAGACAGGAGGCTTTTCACCGGTTGTTTCATCTTGTTTTGGACCTTTAAAGGCTTCTTAAGGTCTTTGAAGTATTTTATCCTCACATGGATGATAAAGAATCACAGCTCAGTGCAAAAAAAAAAGGAAAATGCTTCATAGTTTTCCAGGCAACCATTTTAATGAAAGTTGAATTTATTAAGGCTTATCTTTACCTCGCCCTTCCTTGCTGTGGAATGAATAAGAAACAGATTGTAAATTGATGCATCTGCCAGATATTGGGTCCATCATGGTAGTCAATGGCACCCATGTGTATATTCATCCATCAAATCATCCGTCACCTGAACTGCTGGTCCTGGTTCCCAATTCCCAAGAGGCTGTTGGCCAAGTCTTTTTTATTTTAAATCAGCCTCTAACAACCTTAATCCAGCTTTATATACATTCTGAAGAGGAAAGTTAATGATCTAAAAAAAATCTTCCATTTAGGGACATCATCACTCACTCTCTTAATGACACGCAAAGTGAACATTAGTCTAGTGTTTACAATGATGGTTTAAAAAGTAATTTGTTTAGTGCTGAACTTATTAGCCCTTGTAATACAAGTGTTGTTTTCAAGCACTAATACATTTTACTGATATTCAGAAGAGTCAAACTCAGTGAAAAACATGTGACATGCATCAGTTATTATTAAAAGTACAACCTACTTAATTTCACAGATTAAAGTGTGCATTGCAGACACATACTGTATATATCCCCATCTTTAGAGAATGGGCTGGATACAGGGTATCATAGCACACATATTGCAGGAGGTGGAGTGCGCACTGGGCAGATCACCAGTGTATTACAGCAGAAAAGGAACAAAAGGTCAAAATACATGGAAGAATCCCTTCAAAAGTATCATGTCAGTTATTTCTCCAGACAGGAGCAGGTTTAAAGCCAGATTTTTTTTTTTACTGTTCTAGAGCCTACCTACACTTGCAAGCTGCTTCTCACATCTTTTTCTCCACACATACACAGAGGCTTATTCAGAGCCAGCATGACAGCTGGCCCTGTGATGCAGAAAGTGATAAGCTCATCTCAAAGTCTCTGCGGTAAAAGAGAAAAAAAAGAGAAAATGAGAAAAAAGAAAGAGAGAGCAATTGAAAGAAAAGGATGACACCAGAGGAGCCAGTGGAAAAAATGAGGAAGAGAGGGGGAAATACAGAGGAAAGAAAGAGATGAAATGACAAAACAGCAATGAGAGCACATCACATTTGGCCTTGAGACTTGAGCCAAAATGAGTGGACAATGTAGATGAGTAAATGATCCTCATTTGGGCTCCAGCGTGTAATCACAGAGTATCCATTTGCAGAGAAATACAATTCCGAGGCTGCCATTTAGAATAAGAAAACAGAAACATTTGCAGTATAATGAAAGACCCGTAATCCTGGACCTAACTGCCGATGTGTCAGCAGAAATATATGTATGATCATAAATAATCTTTAGCTAATGCTTCACCAAACAGTTTCTATCCCTCCTTGCTCCCTCCCATAGCTCTGCACCACCGACCAATTTCCTGGATCATCGATTGGTGGTCAATTCCAGCCAGGGAGAGAGAGGCAACTCCTCTTCCCTATGGATTTTCATGTCACTGCTATGACTGACTGCAAATAACTACTCGCCAATCATGCCCCACTTTCTGAGTGACCTTTTTCGAATACTCACACTTAGCGTTCTAATGCAATAATGGCTTTTATGGAAGGTACACAGAAGGGCTTTATTTGGCTATAAATTTGACCTGTGTTTTGGGCAAAATATGTGGATTGTGAGGGTAAAGGTGTTTGGTTAACACCATGTGAAATTTCACGTCATCATCTGAAGATGACAGGTGTATGTGTGTTCATGCATGTATGTGGATACATGTCCTGTATAGTTTGAGTTTTCGTCTGGAACCACAGCTTTCATCCTCATGCTCCTGAATGTAAGGCTTCAGAAACTGCACCGAGGCCCAGATGTGAAAACAATACATGGACAAAAAGAGCACGTGTACACCATTTTCCATACATACACCTGCTTTTCCTAAAGAAAAAGTGTAGCCTTTACACAAACATGAGACCACAGATATGGACAGTGCTGCCCCTCCCTCTACGCTCAACACGTGCAGCACGTAGAGCTTCATCATCCATGGGGGGCCTCTTATCAGCACAAGTGGGTGCAAGAGGCTGCCTACTCATTTGGTGTCTGCAACATGATGATTAATACTAAGGTGATGAACATTAGTGATTCCCATCTGGGTGCCTTTCTCAGGTCCCCTGAGTGTATTTGTAGATCCATTTTAGCATTACATATATCTATGTATTTTCTGAGATACAATGTATGACACGATCTGTGATCAGTTAATTAGTGCCTGCTGTCTGCTCACTCAGCTCCTCCTACTCTTGTTCTCTGAGACAGACAAACAGACTGTCACACACACACGCACGCACACACATGCACACGTGCACACACACACACACTGTACTGACAAGTACTCTTAATAAACAAAGGGAACAAAATTAAAAAAGGCTGTTTCATCAGCATGTCCTCACTTGTCTAGCTCACACCTACCCCCTCACATCGTTTAGAGGCGTTAAAAGTTACTCTCTAGCAAATGTCAGTCTTGTTGAGGATGGTCTTGATTGCTGTTTTAGCTTATTGGTGTCACTAATACTTTCAGTCTGTTTAATCACTAGTCAAAAACTGCTCACAGGGGCTTGAAGTCTGGCATTTTGTTATGAATTAATTTTGTTGATGCACTGTCTGGTGAGGGGGGGTAACAATTCTGCTTAGGGCCCACTTTGGCCAGAGGTGGCCCTTTATATGTTTTTCACTTCAGTCTGTACTTGTTGAAAATTACAGTAGAAGATAAATATGTCTGATCTTTTAACTGTACCCATCAGACGTTTTTTAATAACTTAACCATACAAGTGTTCATAGTGGGTGCTCGCCCTGTCACAAAACACCCTTTTCACATATGCATGGTAATGTCACTTTGTGTTGTGACTACTAAATGCTGATTAGGTTGTATCTGCATAATGGTGACTTCTGTTATACGAGGCTGGTTGTTTGATATTGCAGTGGTTGAGGCTCATAAATTAGATCGTACTGAGTTTCATAGTGAATCCTTACAGTGTAATTCATCAGGTTTCTGCTTCATTGGCTTTTAACAATAGTTTTGCTCCCAACTTATTCCATGCATACTTTGTTAAACTGACGCCATTAAACAAAATATTTCACAGATGTGGGTTTGTTCACTCAGACACACCTTTCAACCCACATACATTCTGCAGCAGTAGTTCTGCAGTTCTTTTTTTTATTTATAAATGAAGTGGGCTCAAACTGTCACTTAATTTAATGTTGTATTTTTTGCTGTGTTTGCTTTCTTCTCACAAATGACTCAATTCCCTCCTTCATTCCGCCTCACGCTGACTGTCTCTCACCTCACATTCTTCCCTCAAACCAGGTGGTCATAAAAAGTAAGAGGTACAATTTCTAACAGAGGTTTTGAGACAGTATTTTTTAACACTGCTGGGTTTTTTCCGTGAGCTTTATCACACAGTGTCAAAATTACATTTTCACTCAGCCAGTCTTCAACATTTATTTTTGCCATGACAAACTCATCTGAATCTTGCTTCAACGCAGAGCTTTACGGTTTGCATGATCGAGTGTGAAGAGCCGTTTGCTCTTTAACCTGCACGGGTAATTTAGGAGGGCTGGTCACACTCTGATTTCATTAAATACGCTTCACCTATTCCCTCGCTTCATTAATGAATGAGAGGGGTAGGTTAAAGATAGCACTATGCTAATAGGTAGCGTGTGTGACCAGGGAAAGATTGAGGTAGACACAGAAAAAGGGAGGAAAAGAGAGAGGGAATGGGGGAGGGGGGGAGGTAGACGGGTAATTGAGGTGGGATTCAGATGTCATTAAGGTCAGTTAAGATGAGGTCCCATATTACCACTGTGGCACCCATGTCATTAGGGCAGAACTGTGAACACCAGGGACAAGTGTGTGAGTGTGTGTGTGTGTGTGTCTATATGGTTTATATAGACAATTGACCTGAATTTCACCTGGGCTATCCGGACCTAAGGGTAATAGCCGGACTATGCCAAAGTCCGCGTAATTCGGAGAGTGAATCTGCATTCTAGAGCATCTAAATAACATATATTCTCTTTTCTTTGATAGTCCTTATATTCCCCTTGACCTGACTTTTTGTGTATCCCAGTGTATCGCACAGCGTACCCTATCGATTGGGGCCTGGGATCGACGTTTCTTACACATTTTTGATACACACGGTCAATTTTGGCGCCCTGTCTTGTGATTGGCTGATTTACGTCGGGGCGGGGCTTAACAAAATGACGCGTCGAAGGCCGGCCCCCACCTGCGCCATTTAAAAATTAAATACCCAGAGGACTGGGATGCAGCGGATTCTTGTGCTGTTCTGCTCATAAAGGTAAGCATTTCCATTATTAACATTTCCATTTATTAACATATGTGTGTTCTGAATCTAATGTGTAACATCAGAGGAGCACATGGTAAAGTTAGCAGAACTAAGTTCAGCTGTGCTCAGGGTGCCTCTCTCCGCTCATTAAGCCTCATTAACTGCACCTGTTCACCGGAGCATGCAGAGAGGACAGGAGAGGAGAGGAGTTTTACTACCTGCAAACCAGCAGCTCATGTTTAGCTTTTGGAAAGTTTGGCAAGGTGAGGAAATATTATGGTGGTGGTAGTTTGCTTTTAATGTTAAAGTTCTGTGAGTGAAGTCACGTCGTGTGTTAACATGCCTGCAGAGACATGAGAGGAGAGGAGGATGTTGAAAACTGTTAGCTTGCAGCTCATGTTTTGCTCATGGTAAAGTTTGGCAAGGTGAGGAAATATTATGGTGGTAGTGTTGTGCTTCTTGATATTAAAACTGCTGCATTGATACAGAGTGCCGTTTCGTGCTCGTTAAGCCTCGGTGACGTCACGTCGTGCACGTGTTGAAATGGCTGCAGAGAGGAGAGGAGAGCTATAAACTAGAAGCTCCTCTTTTGAAAAAAATAACAAAGCAAAAAGGTTTATTATTATTATATTGCTGTTAATATTACTCCTTCTGGTTTCCTATGCCTGTGAATTAATTATACTGCCACAGCATTCAAACCAGCTGAGCAATCTAATGTGAGTTAAAACAACAGATCTGCCATGGAACTCTCCTTTTACTGAGATTATTAATAATAAATGATATTATTAATAATAATAATAATAATAATAATGCACATTATATGTTTAAGTTTTAGCTGGCATGGTCAGAAAGTGAACTATTCTTTTTTCTGTTTAAGTAGTGTTGTTATGCTGAAGTGAGTTATATTAAATTGTGTTATTAATAATCTGCCCCTCATGCATGAAAATGGTGTGATTTATTAGATTTTGCTCATCTTTTATAAACCTGATGCATACAGTTTTTTTGTAAGTCTGCTAGTCTACATATACAGTTGTGCTTATAAGTTTACATACTGTAAGTAGAATTTATGATTTCTTGGCTAAACATTCAGAAATTTTTAATAGATGGGACTTAATTCACACTGTTGAAGTACATTAATGGACTGTTTGAAATGAAGCCCTGCCCCTGTGTTCATAGTGTTGATGCAGCAAAAGAAGACGGGTCACTTGGAAGACTTGTAAATGACGACCATATGACCCTGAATGCCAAGATGAAGTACTTCAGAGTGCAAGGGAAGCCCCACCTGTGTTTGTTTGCAGTACGCAACATACATCCAGGAGAGGAGATCACCTATAATCATGGTGACTCAGACTGGCTGTGGAGATGCAAGGTGATCAATATCTTACTTTGTGAAATTGATAAGTTAAATCCACTGATGATGCTATTTGTGGCCAGATATGAAGTCTAACAACATGTATCAATGGTGTCTGTGTGTGTCTGTGCACAATGAGTGTGACATGGTTTGTATGGACTATGGTATTTAAGGACTCTGTAATGCTATGTGTAAGTCAGGAAAATATCTGAGTCTGTGTGTGTACATGGTTTGTATGGACAGTGGTTTATTAGGACATCAAGGTGTAAGTCAGGATACTATCTAAGTGTGTGTGCGACATGGTTTGTATGGACAGTGGTTTATTAGGACATCAAGGTGTAAGTCAGCTTTATCTGAGTGTATGTGTGTGTGGAGCAGTGACCTGCCTGAATATGACTTGGGAGGACCATAGAGTTTACAGGGTCCTGCCGTCAGGTTGTTTTGTTAGTGGCTTTACTCTTGTTTTTAAGAATACTTAGACCAGCTGTAAATGACCTCTGTTTGTCTAAAGTGTATGTTAAGCTGTTCAGTTACATCTGATATGAAGAGAACATCATATCTTTTTGATATTTACAATAATAGCTTCTGTTTTCCCTTTTAATTCAGGGACTTGATGAGGATATGTCTCAGAAAGGACCTGGAGCCTCTAATTCCTCATCCACAATTGAAGAGGTATATAGTCATATAAATAAGTGTAATTAAACATATATTTTATGTGTTACATTTGTAGAATTCAAAAACTATTCAGTGGGGTTCAAATCAAAGTTCTCCTCAGTGTTTTTGTCCCTTTCCTTGGTGCTTTATCTGCTACAGATGATGACTGACAGCAGCCAGATCCAGACGACTGCTAGTGACCTGAATCAGACAAGTCCAGCTCTGTGTCCACCCAACAAGGTGAATTAAAGCCTCTATGATGACTAATGTGGTTACTTGTGGTCAGATATTAAGTATACCAACATGTTTCAATGGTGCAGTGTGTGTGTGTGTGTTTGCACAATGAGTGTGACATGGGTTGCACCATCAGCCACTTTATTATGTACACCTGTTCAGTTTGATGAACTAATAAAGCTAATAACTCTTTGGTAAGTTTTAACCTGTTTTCTCTTGTTCTCTATTGTAACAGACTGCTGAGATTAACCAGCAGCAGCTCAACAGGCCCAGTTCAATGGATCTGGTTGTCAGCACTGAAAGGTAAATTGAATGTCATGTTGATATTGGATTGAAATAGATCTTAGGACATGTAATTATGAAATATGCGTTGCTCCCACTGTCTAGCACAAATATGTTACAATTAAACTTTACCAACAGTGTCACAAACATCGCCTGCTGTGCACAACGATATCAACATTTGACAAGTGTGTTCAGTGTGTGGGACCTGTGTCCTCCTTCAAGTGGCTTGGCTATCAATGCAGAGGTGAGATATTTAGTGAAATGGTTGAGAGCATGTCAAAGGGCAGTGGGTGACTATGCAGTGTCTATAAAATGTATTTATTGACACACTAGGGATGACATAGGTGTGTCCTGTTAAAGGGGACAAGTTAATTTGCAATCCATTATTCTGAGTCTAATTTTCTTATTAACGTACATCACTTTGTAGTGAGTTGTTTGTAGTTAAATAAAACAATACTTTTATATTGATCTGATTAAAAAACAAAACAAATCCACTGTGATCTGATGGTGGAGTGTCAGGGGATGAATACATATTTTACGCCCTGTATATATTATTTTCCAATTGATGATAAACCACTATAAAAAAGACTTATGAAATATGATCCTTGGCTTCTACACAAACTTTCTTTCAGAGTTTTAGGATAAGGTCAATTGTGCAGAAAACGTAAAGATATTTAATTAGTTCATCATGATGAGATTTCCCTGAATCTCCTTTTGTAATCCACTTGAATGTACAACCCCAATTCCAATGAAGTTGGGACGTTGTGTAAAACGTAAATAAACACAGAATACAATGATCTGCACATCCTTTTCAACTGAATACACTACAAAGACCAGATATTTAATGTTCAAATTGAAAAACTTTTTCAAAAGTTTTTGCAAATATTCTCTCATTTTGAATTTCAAGCATGCAGGGGAAATCACTGGATGAGATTTAAATTGAAGGTTTGTTCAGAAATTAGCACTTTGTAGATATTTGAAGTTTTTTCTTTTCTTTTTTTTTGTTCTAAATGTTATGTCAAAGGCAAAAAGTACACAAAGTAACAAGTCATGTTAATGGTTAACTTATGCCACATAATCTCCATGACAACTAGTGGATGTGTGATGGTTCCCACTAACGGTTGTAAAAAGTATTTCACCTGCAGCTTTCCATTCACCACTGTGTGTATGCGTTTGTGTGTGATTGCAAAAAATCACAGTCGGTTTGCAACTGCTCCCCTCTTCTTTTAAGCAACTTTATTCATAACGAGTAACGGGGACTGCTCTGACCCTAACCCTAACCTGGAGAAATATACACTGACGTCACATGTTCAATTAAACCAACTACTTTTCTTTAGCAGCCTGGAAAGTGGCATCAAAATACGTTTGAAAAGTTGTTTCAAAGTTCCATTTTTGTCATGTTCAGTGGTTGATGTGAGTTTTATAAATACCATTTCCCAGATGAAATTGCATTAAGTGACGCTGAGGACAAGGACAGTGGGAGTGAATCTGATGACGGCGACACAGCAGTGTCAGCTCCGGAGTGTGGAGCTAGCGAGCCTGTGGATACCGCATCAGACTCAACAACTACAGAGCACTTACATGACACTGGACATTTAGGTAAGTCACCCCATTTCATATCTGTGTTTCTGTTGATAAATGTGTTTTTCCTGTTAAATAATAAACTTTTGTACAAATTATAGCAGGAACGATGTCAGAAGTGTCATCCACAGTGAATGAGCTGTCCTGTTCCTTGAAAGGTAAGCTTAATTGTAAAGCCTCTTGCTTTAGATAAGACTCAATAAGGCATGCTATAGGTAACATGGAAAAGAAAGAAACTACTATATAAAAAGAGAAGACTAAAATAGTTCAATAAAGTTATAGGTAAATGCAATGTAAAAGGGAATTAAGAATAAACCTAATAATGACACTACAGTGTCAAATATGAATAAAAGCAGCGTCACAATGATCTATACATACCAAATAAACCACGTCTGGATTCCATCTCAGGACCTTTGCATGCCATGCCACCTCTCTACCCCTGTTTCCCGTCTCCCTGTACTTTGAACTTTCAAAATTCATAAGTGGCCAAAATGTAACTTCATAACAGGCAGTGGCACAGAGAAACCGTACAAAAGTGTTGTTATTAATAAACTAGATTAAATGATCATGCATGAACAATCATGCTACTGCTTTGTTTAGCTTGTTCTCGTTTCAGTTTGTTGTCAAATTGCTTCTCCATGCTTTTTATACCTTCCAATATGATCAAGGTTATAACCTCATCTTCCTCAGTGTAAGCATCTGGTAGTGCTGTCTGTCCAGTCTGTATACTTTGGGATGAGACAGAACAGAATGATATAATTGTGTTTTCAGTTTGTGTGATACATTTTTGTTTCTTTGCATATTTTTCAGGGAAAGATGCTGGTCAAGAGGCCAGAAGAGTGCTGAAGAAAACCTGGTCAAAGGCTGAGGTTGCTGCAGTAATGCGGCATTTCCATGACCATGTTCGTGAAGGAAAGCTGGCCACAAAAGACGAGTGCACTCACTGTAAACTGGTGGAAGCTCCTATCCTAGCACAGAGAACGATGCAAAACATACAAGATTTTGTGCTAAATCGGGGAGTCGCTGCGAAGAGGGGGGCAGAAAAACAGAAGTGTCTAACAGAAAAGCTTAAGTCTAAATTATTGTTCAGTGTTGGTTTTGTTGTCTTTAATTTATACTAAAAAATAAGTGTGTATTTCTATAGCAGACATTTTTCTTTGAATTAATTTATTTTATACATATATATTTGTTTATTGTCATTTTTTTCTTTAAATTAATAGATTTTATAAATGTGTATACATGTACATGTGTATATGTATGTATATATACGTATGTATATATATGTATGTATATATATCATTCATATATTGTCATAGTTTGGATGTGCCAGCCTGTGTTCTTTAGAAAATTGCTTTTTTATTGTTATTAAAACAATAATTCATAACTGTCCCTTTAATGCTTTGTCCTGTCAGGTTGTATTTGTTAATGAGAAGGCGTTTTAAAGTGACGTCATTGTCCCTTTTAAAGTCCTTATAGTGGTTTTTTGGGTCTTTATAAACCACATAAGCTGACAGTCTGCATAAACCACCATGGTGTTGGGTTTGTAGGGAGTGGTTTTATACCCTTGACCCATGCACAGTACAAGCAATTAGCACATGTAGACAAGTGAAAAAATAAATAAATGTGTGATTAAACAGAGAAAATGTCAATGTTTCCAGGAAAGATAAAACCCATGGTTCAATCAAAGGTTTGAAAAACATGAAAATAAAGTGAATCTTATACTTAACAAGTATTAGTCAGAGTAACTTCTGGTTTTGACAGTCCTTGTCACTTTTCTGCAAACCCACTTCCATGCCTTCCTATGAAAAACACATTACTCAACATCAGAGGTGGGTGGTAATGCGTTATGTACTTGAGTAGTTTTTCCCAAAAAAAATGTACTTCTGAGAGTATTTTTTTTGCAGAGCACTTTTTACTCCTACTCAAGTACATGTGTGTTGAAAAAGATAAACTTTTACTTCATTACATTGGGCTGTCCAGTCGTTACTTTTACCGTTCCTTTATTTTCATTTTATTTTTTTTTACACTCAGCCGATCTCTCACGCAGCTCTTTCTGAACGAGACCTATAAATAGCCTCAACACTGAATGAACGGAGGAGTAGCTCCGCCCCCTCCTCCACCAACAGCTGAGAATAAAGGCTGTGTTATACCTGCATTGCCTTTGCCCTGTTTATGTCTCTTTATTAAAGGCAGTGTTCACTTCACATTTATATTAGCGTTTCAAATACAATACAATTTTCTATATGGTACTACTCCAAGTTACTCACTACTCACTACTTGAGTAGTTTTTCCTGAGGTACTTATTTACTCTTACTCAAGTACTTATCTCTACAAGTACTCTTACTTCTACTTGAGTAATCATCATTGTAAAGTAACTTATACTTACTTTTACTTGAGTACTGTTTTGGTTTACTCTACCCACCACTGGTCAACATCACACATAAGACCCTTTATGACAATGTTACAAATACAGAGGTAACAGAAAGACCTGAAAATAACGGAGCACTGGCTTTGGCTCATGTTGAAATTGTGAGTCCTTGAAGGGAACCAATAGGGGCATGTCATCCTCCTTTATCTTTTGTCTTGTCCTCTCAATAAAGACACTGAATCCCCAAAATAAACTTAAACAAGAATATAAAAGATCATTTTCACTGCGGTCTTGTTTTTTTCACCAGTTTTATTTAGTTAATCTTGATATTGAATGGAATCTTGTTTCGTGTCAGTCAGTTTGGCATGTTGTGCAGGTTTAAACAGAATGATTGAAGACTTTAAGTCAGCTGTCTAGATACTTGTTATGTATGAGCCACACCGGCACCGATCGTGGCTGTAGTTTACGGCAGTTTTGCAACAGTTTTGTTGGGGAAAGCTACACGTGTGTCATGAAGTGTAATGTGCAGCGCACAATACAGTTACCTTATGTAAATTGTTAAATTATTAAATACAGCATTGGCAACGAAGATGGAGTTTCCGTTCCCACCGCTCTCACCGTTCCTCGCCCTGCCCGGTGAGCCGCCCATTCCATGGACCCGCTGGCATGAATCGTTCGAGACATTCATTGCGGCTTTCGGGCTAACAGATGCTAGCGCCGACCGGCAGAGAGCCATGCTTATCCACAACCTGGGCAGCGAGGGAGAGCAGATTTTCCAGATTTTTCAGCACCTGCAGCAGGCGGGTGAGTCGGTCCACCGTTATGCAGTGGATTTGACGATTTTACCCTGGCAAAGGCTGTTGACATTGCATTCCAGCTGGAATCTGTACCAACCACTGGTCACAGATTTCCTTGCCTCTGTTTGCTCGGTGGGGCATCCCTGATACCATTACAATGGATAATGGCCCACAGTTTGTCTCTGCTGAGTTTGCAACCTTTGTTGGGGACCACAGCATTAACCACATCCGCACAGCATTCTACCAGCCCAAGGCGAATGTGGGGTGGAAAGTTTCAACCAAACTCTAAAGAATGGCATCAGAGCGCACCTGGCAGATGGCCTTCCCTTCTCGGCTGCACTGCTTAGCACCCTACTACACTACAGGGCAACACCACACTGTACAACCAGCAGCTCTCCAGCCTTCTTGATGATAGGGTGAGAACTACAGCTTCCCCTGGACCGGCTGCGGCCACCTGCAGCTGCTACCCCAGCAGCAACCTTGCAACATGGTAGCTGGGTAAAAGACCACCAGCATCACATGAAGGAGCAGTTTGACAAAAAATGGAGGGTAAGGCCACCCCACATCTAAGCGTTGGACTGGGTCCGGGTTCGCTGGCCAAGTAGAAACCACAAGCTTCTCTCATTTTGGTACACACCGATGCAAGTCACAGGTCAGCTGGGGCCAGCCACGTTCTGCCTGTCTGATGGATCACGGAGGCATGCAAGCCGACTTCGGAAAGTGGCAGCACCCCTCATCACAGACCCGGGGGCAGAGAAAGATTGTGACTGTATGAGTGGGGATATGAGTATCCTGATGTTATCTAATAATGTCTTGTGTCTAAATGTGCAAACACATTCAATTAGAAATTCTAAAAGCAATGTAACAGTGATGACTATATCAGTATTTCTTCTCCCTGATGATAATAATCAAGCAACAGCTTATAACAACTTAGTTGGTCATGTTTACACAGGGCGTGAGCAGTGAGAACCCAACTAGGAAGTAATCAGGTTAAATTGTTTACATTGTAGAATTATTCTTATGATTAGTTTATAAAGAGGTTTAAGCTACTCCTCTGCATCCCTTCTAGCAATTGTATTCTGATTGATGTGTATACACAGAGCATCTTCATTCTGTTTGCACATTCAAAGCAATTATAGCATGATGCTCATATAAAGTAGCTCACGTGAGTCATGCCTTTTGAAATTTGGACTAATCTTACCAGAAATAGGACTCATACATAGAGGCTATTGATAGAAAAACTGATTCATCTGCAGGATATTGATGGTCAAGATGTCAGATTTTTAAGCTTTAGCTGATTCATTTGAGATAATTCAAATAAATGTTATTTGATATCAAGATACACATTTTTTAAGGGTATTACAATACCAATACCAATACCAGGGCTGCACGGTGGTGCAGTGGGTAGCGCTGATACCTCACAGCTAGAAGGTTCCTGGTTCAAATCCCCGGCCGGGCGGGTGCCTTTCTGTGTGGAGTTTGCATGTTCTCCCCGTGCATGCGTGGGTTCTCTCTGGGTTCTCCGGCTTCCTCCCACAATTCAAAAACATGCTCAGGTTGATTGATCACTCTAAATTGCCCGTAGGTGTGAGTGTGTGCATGAATGGTTGTCTGTCTCTGTGTTAGCCCTGGGATAGGTTGGCGACCTGTCCAGGGTGTACCCTGCCTTCCGTCCGAAGCCAGCTGGGATAGGCTCCAGCCCCCCGTGACCCCTAACGGGATAAGCGGTCAAGATAATGGATGGAATATTACAATACCAACTTGAATACTTGTACACACAAGTAATGAACAAACATCGGCCAACATTGCCAACACATGCATTGAGGAAGCAGAGACAGAGACCGAAAATCTGTCCGCTTAAATAGAGCATGATTGGAAGGATGCTTTGTCAGGTGATTGTGAGAATGACGAATGGCAAATGTGAAAGTAGTGCAGATTGAGTTGCCTGCCTGAACTAGCTTGCAGGCGTCGCTCCATTTAATTTTGTGGCTGATCGTTTCCATCCCTGCTACACTGTCCTCATGTTTCTGTGGCCAGTAACTACAGGCAAAACACTAACACAAACTATTAACACACAACCATTCTCTTACTGCAAAGACTGGATACAAGAAGTGCTGCATGATGGGAACACATTTCGCTTTACATTAGCTCTCACCTTTGTATCACAGACTTTCAAAACATGAGTTGGAGCCATACAGTACAATCAGATATTTCTGATTAACGATGTTACATACCTTCAAAGATGATAAGAAATGTATGTAATGAATAAAGCCAAAGACTTGTGAGTTTTGGAGGAGGTTTTTTTTTTCTAAGATGGCAATTCTTGGTTGGGAATATATAAAACACTTTCAAAGTTTGAGCTTTAAAGGATACCCGTACTGTGTAGTCATACTGGTGACTGGAAAAGGTCCCAGAGTGGGGAACATATTAAAAATGCATCAGATGGATTCAGAAGCAGAGGACTGGGGGCTTCCCTGCAGATCTCTTTACTGTATTCATTTACAGGAGACTTTCAGTGTGTGAGAGCATGTTCGTGTATGTTAATGTGTGTGTGCATGCATGTGTGACCTTTCATTGTGTTGAAAGATGGTGTATTCAACTTTTTCTTAATACTTTTTTTACCTCTATATGACAATTCAAAGTAACAAATGTAGGAAAGATTAAAATAGTTAGAAAAATAAAAGTGATACTACTTTTGTTGTAGTTGGTTCAAAAACAGATCCACATTTTCCCTGAAGCAAAAAGGTGAATCACACATTGTATGAAATGTGGATACTTGTTTACAAAAATTACATATGCACAAAAACCAATCGTGTTAACTTAAGATTGTATTAATGTCCTGAGGTGAAGACAGACTAAATCATCTTGTCATGCAAGATGATGCCAACAGTGAGAAAAAATCTATACTCAGTGTTCTCAAATACATTTACCCTGGCAGAGTGTTTTTGGAAGGAAAACAAGTTCAAATGGGAAAGCAGAAATGATCTATTGTACTCACCTATATTTTACTTGAATAGAGATACATCTAATGTTGATTTGCTTTCTTTGAAAATTGTCACTTTAATTTTCAACATTTCTATCACAGCTGTCTGCAGCTTTCATTCAAATAATGTCATATTGAAAAAAACAGAGATTGAAACTTTACAGGATTTGACATCTTGCATTACTATAAGGTTAACCTGTTAGGTTTTTCTGAGAAATTGAGATGTCAAACAGAGTTGCAAGAATATCAAAATATCAACTCAAGCTGACTCATATATCACAGACTCAGACAGCTGATCTGTGCACTGCAGGCAGTGCACAAACAAATGAGCTTTTGACGATGAAATAAAGTGCTGAAAAACTTCCAAATGTAGCATACACTTAAATTCCTGAAATTAGCCTGGTTACATAGTGAAACAAAACCATTTGCAGTAGTTCATAGCCTAGCTTCTATGCTAGTTCTCCACCTGGTTTCTCAACGATGGGGCCTAACTGACCGTGATCCCCTGAGGGTAGTACACCTCACTTCAATCCATACTATCCCTTTAAGTCACACTTGATGAACACTGGATGGGTTGCTATGTAATTTTCAGGTTGATAATGTTTGATTTTGTGAGTTTTTATTATCTATAACTGCTGTGGAGGCACCTTCTGTAAATATGCCCACCACTGAAGTGCTGGGAAAGTCCCCTGTATGTAAAATAAAGCGTTTTGTGCCCTGTAGCACTTTGAGATTTGTTCCAAATGTAAAGTGCGTGATAAATAAAATATATTATTATTATTATATTGCATCTCACAGTATCGTGTTGTATTGCATCGTATCGCATCGATCATATTGTGTTGTTTTGTTTGTTTCATTTTGTATCATATTGCATCACGTAATTTTTTTTCGTATCTTGTGGTATCCTACCCTATCATTCAGCTTTACCAGAAGATTCAAACTTGTTGTGTAATGGGACCACACAAATACACAGTTGAACATTTTCCCAGTCATTTTGTTCTGTTTGTGTTGGTAAATATCACCAACTAGTATACTAAAAAACATGGAAAGCAATCTTTGTAACCATTATCCCCTTTTGAAATCAGAATGCTAACATTTTTATTTAGAGTTTTCTAGCATTATGACATAAGGTTTATCTGTGAATATGTCAGTGTGTGCTAATAATAAAACTTTCTTTTTAAACTTTTCACTTTCAATGTTCTGAGCATTTTAACAACCCCATTCACCTCAGCTGTGACACAAGTCTCAGTGTAAGATAGGAGAAATCCACCACCAGAAAGAGGTTAGAAATATATATTTTTGTAATTCGGTCTGAGCTGACCCTTTAATCTAACTTTACAGTTAGATGAAACAAATACATCTCTCCCAGTAACCTTTCATTGGTAGCATCCCCCCATGGACTGCTGTATATTTGTCAAACAACTTAGTGAATCTCCCTGTGTATCAGTGGCAGTCAGCCAAAGTCTTAGAAGAAATATTAAAAGATAAATGAAAGTGGGAAGGTGTCATCGCTAAGAGCCTGGGGAGAACACTGAGCTTGACATTGATGTAGTAACAGCAAACACTTTTATTATTGTTCACACAAACAGAAACAACATTCACAGTGCCACCTGACGAGGAGTGGCATGTTCTTCTTTTATTATTGAACCAATTACCTTATGCGTACTGCTGACAGATGCCTTCATGAATTTCAAATGGTCTCCTGTCCTCTCTCGGCTGCCTCCTACCAGGCCTGAATCCCTAAAGCAGGTGAGTGGAGTGTTTGAGCATGAGAGTCACTCAAGCGTTTACCGCAAGAAACATAATAAGAAATTCTCACATGTTCACTACAGTACTAGACAAATGTTTTCCAGTATGTATTAAACATACACTTAAAGCGCACAGTGGATTTAGACAAGCTTTATTTTAGAGCACTGAATCCCTTTGCAAATGTACAAAATGTTAATATACTCTTTGTTATAACCATCTTGCTTTTACATATAGAGTTGTAAAATTCTATAAAATAAATCAACTGTTATATAATAAAATCACCCTGTTCCCTTTATATAGTAAAAAATAAATAAATATAAACACACACACGCACGCACGCACGCACACACACAAGAACAGCCATCCCAGATTTAAAAAATGTAAGTTCGGGACTTATTTTACTACATTTGATAAGAAAGCTGATCTTGAAAATTGCCTCCAAAACCCTAGTTCTATTCAATAGCTAGATTCAAATGTCTTTCTTGCTACAATATTTGAGCATAGCGATAATGGTCAAGGTTATAATGGTATGTGTTTCTGGTGAAAAAAGGAAAAAAATACAGAAGTATTATGTCCAAAGTAATGATTACAGAGAGTGTGAAAAAAAGACAAGCATAAAGGTTGTCACAGTAGGTGAATTCTGGTCTCTAACATGTGGTACAACTCCATTCACCAATTCTGGTCTCTAACATGTGGTACAACTCCATTCACCACCCCTGTCTCCATAATTACAATCCACATCGCTACATATAAGGCATACCTCTTGCATTTGCTTTTCACATTGGATGTAAATTGGAGAACCAGCCAGTATGAAGGTAAATCAACAGCGGGGGCTGTTGCAAGGGAAGTCTGCCTCAGCACACTGCAGTGGTACAAACTTTCTTCCCCATATCCCTTTTACTAACTGACCTTATTTGTCGGAATAAGATCCTTACCTGGGGATATCAACAATAAATGTCAACTGAGCTTTCACTGCTTCCACATGTTTTATGGGTTAAGTTGAAATACTGTAAGCAGTGCAGCAATGGGCGCCATGGGTGTGCTGCAACCCTGACAGTTAAGGGACTCATAGCAATATATCCAAACAGGTTACAAGCTTTCCTGGTTAAGTTTAAATCGTTACAGACAGCTTTTTATTAACAGCAGAGTCCGGTAGTAAGATAGAAAAAAAAGTGGTTCCCATTTGCTAAAATGTCTCTGTGATGACTGTAAAGGAAACATGGCAAAAAATGTCAATGAGTTTTTTATGTTGTGCTGCATCAAGTAAATAAGGGGAAAGACTCTTGATATATAGCTTGTGAGGTTAAAGTAACACTTACATAGGCTATTTAATTTTGATTGCCAATTTAGCTCACAACATGTAAACTGATGTTAAAATATCAAGGGACTGATTCTGGGTTATGCAAGAGGCTTCATATTAAAGAACCTTTAGCCTGTTTTATGTAGCTCCCCATTGCTTTACAACCTCACATTAAAGTCACAGGAATACTTAGTGTTTGCAGCATACCTTCCGCATACCCTCCAAAAAAACCACTTGATATGATTCCCTCAGTTGGAAACCTGCATGGCTGTTCATATGGCAAATAATATTAAAGGAGGGTGTGGAGTACCTGCATGGCTTCACACACCTTACACTCCTCCTTTTGTGACCCAATAAAGCGAACATGATCATTATAGAAGCTTAGTCTCATACTAAAGCTGCCGGTGTGTTTTGATATCTCCCGGGAATGACTTGGCTGACGCGTTGTACTGGTATATGTTTGTCCATACAATACCGTTTACTGTAGTTGTTGAAATCACAGGTCTTAGGCGTAACTTTGGCTTGCAGCACAAAACATTCCATTTATTGCATCACCGTACGCACAGTTAGACAGCGTCCACAAGTTTCTCATTTCGTTGCACGAACAAACATTTTAGACGCGGTCCTCCATGCCGCCTGTCGACGCAGCGTCACAGCATCCAACGTGACGACGTGACAACGTAACAGCGTGACAAGGCAACAACGTAACAACGTGACAACACGACAACGGTCAAAAACCAACTGCCCTTCCGGGTCAAGACACACATCTGATACCTAGGCGGTGCAGTACCTTTATACCTGTGCCCTCAATCAGCAAAATGATGACACCCAGTGGCACAATAAACAATGTGTTTCAAAGCTTGACCCAAAACATGAATATGGCTCTTACACTCCGGCCCCTAATTGTTAGTGACAGGTGGAGCTAACAATTCACACAAACAAACAAAGAGCCATAAACACAAACAATGTTATTAGTGCATCAGTATTAAACCTCTTCAACTGCATTCAATAAACAAAGTTTAGTGACAGGTCTGTCCAACATATTAGACTTTGTTTTCAGGCGAACAGACCGAACAACACCATGTTTGTCAGGGAATGTTTCGATCACTCGGCCGAGCAGCCAGGAGCCACGGGGGGCAGTTGAATCCATGACAATGACAATGTCTCCAGACACAAGACTCCTCCTTTCTCTGTTCCACTTCTGCCTTTCTTGAAGCAGAGGGAGGTACTCCTGAACCCAACGCTTCCAGAACAGATCCGAGATGTATTGAACTTGTCTCCACCTTCTTCTTGCATACAGGTCCTGTTTCACAAACAGCCCGGGTGGTAATGCAGGTTTGCCTTTCAGAAGGAGAATATGATTCGGCGTAAGAGGTTCAAGATCGTTAGGATCCTCAGACAGCTGGGTGATGGGGCGGTCATTCAATATGGCCTCAACTTCACAGAGAATTGTGTGAAGGCTGTCATCATCCAATTGCTGCTGGTGTAACACAGATTTGAGAACACGCCTTACTGTTCGAATCATTCGCTCCCAAACTCCTCCGAAATGAGATGCTCCTGGAGGATTGAACTTCCAGTCCACTCCAGCTGGACTGAGCACTCTCCGGATCTGGTCGTGTTTAAGTGCAGTGAGAGCCTCCTTCAGTTCTCTATTTGCTCCAACGAAATTGGTGCCATTGTCGGACAGCATCTGAGAAACCTGGCCTCTTCTACTCATGAAACGCCGCAACGCGTTTATACACGCATCCGTATCCAGTGAGTTAGCAACCTCAAGGTGAACAGCTCTGCTTGCTAAACAGGTGAAGATCACTCCATAGCGTTTACACAGGCTTCTTCCTCGCTTGACCTCGATTGGTCCGAAATAATCAACACCAACACTTGTAAAAGGAGGGAGATCAGGCAAAATCCTTTCCAATGGAAGGTCTGCCATCTTTTGCTCGCCTGCTTTCGCTGCATGAAGTCTGCACATCCGACAGTCGTTTATGACTTTCCTTACTGCTGAAGGAGCCTTTGTAATCCAATACTTTCTCCTTAGCTTGGATAGAGTGTGGTTTCTACCACTATGCCCCAGTTGCTGGTGGATATGCCTCAGAATAAGTGTGGAGATGCGCGGGTCTTTTGTGAGTTGTTCAAACTCCTTTGGCTTAATGCACCTGCTGATGGTAAACTCTGGCAACCTGTTGAGCTCCTCCAACCACTTTCTCCACTGCTGCAGAGTGTCACAAGGCAAGCTTTCATCCCATCCAGAGTTTCTCCTGCAAAGCTCCTGCAGCAAGACTTTGCCAGGTAAAGTGACTGGTGCAATAAACCCCAAAGGGTCATACACCGAACTGAGCATAGACAGCATGCCACGTCTTGTGTAAGGACTTTGTTTCACCAGCATCTTAAACTGAAAAACATCACTCTCTATGCACCACTGGAGACCTAGGGCTCTCTCCAAGGGAAGATTGTCCCTATCCAAATCCAATTCCTTTAAGTCCTTAGCTCTGTGTTCTTCTGGGACTGTCCTCAGCACCCTTCGGCTGTTACTGACCCACTTGGTCAGACAGAATCCTCCTTTTTGACACAGAGCTGTAAGATTTTTAATCAGCTGAATGGCCTCATCTTCTGATGATGTGCTCTTCAAACAGTCGTCGACGTAGAAGTTTTGGTTTACTGTTCGAACCACGTCAGCAGGGAAGAATGCCTGCCCATCCTCTGCTGTCTTCCTGAGTGCATAGGAAGCACAGCTAGGGGATGACACTGCCCCAAACAGGTGGACAGTCATCCGATACTCTGCAATTTCTTGACTCAAGTCGCCCTCCGGCCACCACAAGAACCGTAGAAAGTCTTTGTCGGTTTCTACAACGTTGACCTGATAGAACATCTGCTGTATGTCCGCCATTAAAGCTACAGGCTCTTGTCTAAATCTTGTCAGCACTCCGATTAGACTGCTTGTCAGGTTAGGTCCCTGGAAGAGTTCGTTGTTTAAAGATCTTCCTTTAAACGTTGCCCCGCAGTCAAACACAACCCGCAAATTATTCTTCCTGGGATGGTAAACGCCGTGATGCGAGATATACCAAACTTTTCCTTCTTCACCGTCCAACTGATGCTGAGGGATTTTTTCTGCATATCCTTTTCCAATTACACCATTGAGGAAGCTTGCATACTCCTGATGAAACCGTTCATCCTTTTCAAATCTTTTCTTGAGTCCAAGAATCCTTTGCTTGGCCACTGATACATTATTTGGGAGCATGGGCTTCTCTTTCCTAAAAGGCATTTTCAGGCTGTAATGCCCATCCACCTGCTTTGCTGAATGACTGACAATTTCCAAAAACTTCATGTCTTCTCTTGACATTTGTTCCTCCTCCACATTCTTGTCACTGAAGTCGTGGTTATACTGGGCAGCCAACATTTCTTCCAGTTTACACACAGCGATCCTGTTAACCATTGCAGAGGGAAATTCTGCCTCCATGGTGCCACCATTTCCATTCAGCGGACCATTTACAGACCATCCCAGGACTGTCCTGATAGCATATGGGCCATTCCCGCAGCTGTTGACGACCTCCCATGGTTCCAATAACTTGGGAGCATTGGTGCCAATCAACAAGTCGACAGTTTTCTTGACGCTTGGGATGTGTACCTTTTCCAAGTGTGGCCATTTATCCAGATCTTCCTGTGTCACTACGTCTTCAGAATTCACAGGCATTTTCTCCTGTGTGAGAACATCTGGAAGCACATAAAAATCATCGCTTTCAAGACCCGCAACCTCCAAACCAGTCAAGGTGTAGGCAGTCTTCACTCTTTCTTGCCCCATTGTACGTAGCAGAAAGCTGGTTCTTTTACCTGCAGCATTCAACTTCTTCATGAGATTTTCTGAACAGAATGTACCAGAGCTACCAGGATCCAAGAAGGCGTACGTTGTAATGAGGTGATTTCCCTTTGAAGTCTTCACCTTTACAGGAAGAATAGATAGGGCATATTGGTCCTTACCGGCCCCTGTATGTCCACATGTTGTCACAACAGTAGGCTGTGCATTGAACGCTTCTCTTTGCTGCTCTGGAGCTGCTTGCCTTTCTATATGAAGCAAGGTTGGGTGAGTTTGACCACAGGTTTTGCATTTTAACCGTTTTTCACAGTCACGGCTCATGTGACCCACAGACAAACATGCAAAACAAACTCCCTTTTCCCTCAAAAAGTGGATCTTGTCTTTGTGCTTCTTTCCATTCAGCTCTTTACACTCGTCCAATGAGTGCCCACGAGCACAGCAGAGGCATCCAACTTTCTCCATCTTACTTTGAGGTTCAATTCTTTCAGGTAGGTTTGTAGAAGTTACTGTGGTAGCGACAATTCTTTCTTTTACTCTTTCCCTGGGCTGAGTTTTAAAGCTGGTGAGAGTCTTTGTCCCCGAAGCACCAAATCCAGGGTCCTGTATGTTTCCAAACAGCGGGTCTGAAATAATTCTGACATGGCGTTCAATAAATGCCACTAAGTCCTTTATGTGAGCTCTGTCATTTGTTCTTCCCATTATGTCATGAGCTTTGACTCTCCATTGATCTCTCATTTTAAATGGCAATTTGGAAACAATAGCTCTCATGTTGACCGGCATGTCAAGCTCTTGCAAGTACTGCAGGTCCTCCATTGCATTGCAGCAGCCACGCAGAAATAAGGCATAGGCTTGGAGCGCACTCACCTCTTCAGATTTGATTGGTTGCCAGGCCAAAGCACTCTCCATATAAGCAGATGCTATTTTGTAGTGGTTGCCAAAATGTTCCTGTAACAGACCTTTTGCCACTGTATAGCCACTTTCCGGTTCCATATATAAACAGCTACGCACCAACTCTCGTGGCTGTCCTCTGGTGAACTGCTCCAAATAATAAAGACAATCCGCTTTACTTGCCTTTACTTCCACTCCTTGCTCAAAGGCTTTCACAAATGTTCTGTACTTAAGAGGGTCCCCTTCAAACGTGGGAATATCTCGTGGCGGCAGAGATAGGGAAAGCTGCTGATGCACCAGAGTTGCTGTTATGTCATTTTGTCTGTGCATGATGTTAAGTATGTCACCAGTAGGATTGTTTTGACTCATTGTCAGTTGTCCTGGTCCATCATTTGATTGAGCATCCATCGGCTGGCATTGCACATGTAGTGATGTTGCTGGTATATTACTTCCCTGTTGCTGTTCATTTGGTGGCCACTGGGGGCTTGTAACAGTTTGCAACAATTGTACATTTTGTTTTTGCCACTCATCCATGGATTTTAATTTGTCAGATGACACTGATCCTGTCCATTGTTTTTGTTGAGAAACTTTCGATGCCGGCTTGTACTCTTTTGCCATTGGGTTTAAGGCAGTGACTGATTCCGTCTTCTCCTTTTCCCTTTCAAAATAAGAGTCCATGCCGTTTGAGGCTCCTGAATAACTTTGAACATCACATGACTGTAATATTGCCAACTTAGCATTGAATGCAGCTAAGTCCACTTTCAGGTCCAGTTCCTCTTTTTTCCTCCTCAGCTGCTCCTGCTGTTGCTCCAAAGCGTGTATTTCTTTTAAAGCTGCTTGTCGCGCAAGTAGGGC
This sequence comes from Notolabrus celidotus, assembly GCF_009762535.1. Classification (NCBI taxonomy): domain Eukaryota; kingdom Metazoa; phylum Chordata; class Actinopteri; order Labriformes; family Labridae; genus Notolabrus; species Notolabrus celidotus. The sequence goes on along the minus strand of NC_048278.1, from coordinate 22,134,184 downwards.
CGCTCTATCCGCCTCAGCTTTTATGCGTGCAGAGGACGTAGTGCTTGAGTTGCCACTGCGATGGCTCCTTTGACTTGAGCGTTTGCTGCCCACATTTGACACGCTGTCCTCAGGACGAACGTCATCCTCCACATGACCAACGTTTCCATGTGCAGTGGAACCATCATGACCCAAAAACCACTTTTTCGCGTTGACAATACACTCATCATTTGATATCATGCTTGCTTTAAACCACGTTTCATGTTTTTCCTTTTCGACACAAGGCAATAGGGGCAACAAAGAATCATTAATGAATTTCGCTTCGTTACACACCTTTATCAATTCATCAAGAGCATTCTGTACCTCTGTTTTATCATCATTCAACATTAGACATTGCATTGTTTTCCTAATGACCCTTGCTCTATTGAGCTTGGATTTTCTTTCATTTTGTAAGCGCTCTAATTTACCAGCGAGTGCTTTAGCTGTGAGTTTAATCACCCGCTTTTCAGGTAACCTCTCAGCACCGCCAGATATACTGCTGGCTCTTTGAGCAGCTGACCGAACGTGAACCCTTTCGGTCCCGTTAGCCACATCCGACGCCGCGTTCTCATCCATAGTAAACACACAGTCACAAAATCAGTTCAATAGTTCGCCACGCAAAAGTCAAGTTGGCGCAGAGTCTTATGTCAGTCCGCTTTGACAACCAATGCATTGGATTTCGACAGAGTCATGTGTGTACACATTTTTAAATGGCCATAAACAGTGTAGCGCTACACATACCTCTCCAAACGCTGCGTTGGGCGCCTTGCGGTGATTTGGGTACGATGCTCCGCATGAGTAGCCGTAGAAACAGCACCGTAGCTTTTGCCTCAGGTCCAAAGATCACTGCAGCCGAAATCCTAGCAGCTCCCCGCTCCGGGTCCGACGATGACCGCAGCCCTCCGGGTCCGACGATGACCGCAGCCCTCCGGGTCCGACGATGACCGCAGCCCTCCGGATCCGACGATGACCGCTAACAGCTCCACGTTCCTCGTGCCTCCTCCAGTGACGTGCCAAACGCGCCGGAGGGTTTACAAACAAAGTTCCAAATAGCACGGGTTTTTGACAATATAGAAGCTTAGTCTCATACTAAAGCTGCCGGTGTGTTTTGATATCTCCCGGGAATGACTTGGCTGACGCGTTGTACTGGTATATGTTTGTCCATACAATACCGTTTACTGTAGTTGTTGAAATCACAGGTCTTAGGCGTAACTTTGGCTTGCAGCACAAAACATTCCATTTATTGCATCACCGTACGCACAGTTAGACAGCGTCCACAAGTTTCTCATTTCGTTGCACGAACAAACATTTTAGACGCGGTCCTCCATGCCGCCTGTCGACGCAGCGTCACAGCATCCAACGTGACGACGTGACAACGTAACAGCGTGACAAGGCAACAACGTAACAACGTGACAACACGACAACGGTCAAAAACCAACTGCCCTTCCGGGTCAAGACACACATCTGATACCTAGGCGGTGCAGTACCTTTATACCTGTGCCCTCAATCAGCAAAATGATGACACCCAGTGGCACAATAAACAATGTGTTTCAAAGCTTGACCCAAAACATGAATATGGCTCTTACAATCATACTCCGCCATGAAATCTGATGATCTGATTCAATACATTCCAATTAAACTGAATCAAATCTTACTATATCTACTTTTGAAGCTGTCAAAATTCAGTGTACAGCTTTAAAATACATCTGCACTGTACAAAAAAACAGGACATTAAGCTAATCTTATCTTTACATTTAAAAATAATGAATAAAATGTATTTGGAAAATGGTCAATCATTTCACCCTATGGTGACTTTAACTGTGGACAGTCTCAAACATTTGACTACATACAGCTGCTATGACAATTTTTTCCACCCTCCCACATAAGTAGGGTAATTATAATTTATTACACCCATATGAGAAACATAGGTCTGTCCTTGTTATGCCATAAGCAGATCTTTACATTAATAATTCACCCCTTGAAGGGATATCTCTCCTGTTACTTACACTCGATGCTCTAAAGGTTAAACCCTGAAGGCTTTGTCCAATTCATTTGTCTTTTCTGTCTGGAAAGGACAGTGGCTGATGCGTCCCCCAACCATTTTTTTTCTTTCCATCCATCCATTTGGACGAGAGAACATTTGCTATTCTGGCTTCTGTGTACATTTCCTCCTGCTCTTGAGGAGTGCAGACGCTTTTTTGCTTGCTCTTGCTTATGCTTGCATTCTTTTCATTTTAACTCTTTTTTCTTCACTGAGACTACAAGCAGTCACTCCAGGATACTTAGAAACCACTGGGACTATAATTTACTGTCGACAAAGTAAACAACTGCCTTATCTCGACATTTTATCGAAACTGCAAACGTGGCCTACTGATCGGCAAAAGCCTGTTAGCAGCTAAGCTAACTGGAACCAAAATGCCTCCTTTCACTGTGGACGATTTTCAGAAGATCCTTCAGAAAATTGCTGTGCTGGAAACAAAGATGCATCGGATAGAAGTGAATGTGGAAGTGAATGGACTATGGGGGAATGACACCACTCTTCCATGGGGTCAGAGCAGCAGACATGTACCTGCTAACACACGGCTAGTTAGCCCAAACAATGACACTCCAAAACAGGAGGACTGTGCAGTTGGGACCAGCTGGAACACTCTTGGCGCTAGGCCTAAAGATAAAACGTTTCCCACGGACATGAGAGAACGGATAACAGGCAGAGCCAAGCGCCCTGAGATTTCTGATGCGACTGGCTGGCCTGCACTCTCATCCAGAAGGAGTGCCGCCTCAACCCCCCTACCAAGGAGGAAACAGCCATGGACAGCAGTAAAAACTACTAGTAAGAGCAAACCTGTAGAAGAAACAAAGATACATTTAGAGAACAGATTTGCACCACTTTCACAAGATCCTGACTCTCCATCCCAGGACCTGAGAAACCCTGTGTCCTCGAAGACCAAGGGAAGGTACGAGACCAAATCTATAAGCAAAAGGCCGCAGAGGGAGCTGACGACTGGGCCTGAAACACTGATCGTGGGCGATGGTGCCGTGAAAGAGGTCAGTAGCCTCTGTGGCAAGAGAAACACCAAAGTCCTCTGCTTCACCAACGATTCGGTCTCTGACATTTCAGACAAAATTCTGGACATTGTTGCTGACCACACAACGGTGAAATCACTCATTCTTCACACTGGGGCCTTGGATGTTGTGAAGCAACAATCTGAGTTATTGAAACAAGATTTTACTGATCTGCTGCGCAAAGTCAGATCTGTTGATACTGTGGTGTTTATCAGTGGCCCTCTACCGACTGTCCGAAGAGGGGACGAGAGATTCAGCAGGCTGTTGATTTTGAACAAATGGCTCAAAGCTACATGTGCTGCTCAATCAGTGAACTTTATTGACAATTTTAATATTTTCTGGGAACGCAGACACCTTTTTAAGGCAGATGGATTTTGCCTCAACAAGTCAGGAGTAAGATTGTTCACTTCCAACCTATTTTACTCTGTGTATCACACACCAGCTTCCCTGGCCAAGGACAAGAGACAAGACAAAACAAAACAGAAGATAAGACCACATTCTGGAGGAAAACGACTGAGATCGCTGAGCCAGGAGGAGTCTTCATCGCCGCCACCTTCACCCCCCCAAGAGGAGCGTCCTCCAGTGCCGCCAACTTCAACCCCCCAACGAGAGGAGCGTCCTAGATTGCGGCCATCTTCACCCCCCCAACAAGAGGAGTGGCCTCCACTGCGGCCATCTTCCACCCCCCAACAAGAGGAGTGGCCTCCACTGCGGCCATCTTCACCCCCCCAACAAGAGGAGTGGCCTCCACTGCGGCCATCTTCCACCCCCCAACAAGAGGAGTGGCCTCCACTCCCAACAGGAGGAGATTTCTATTCTTCACCACCCCAAACACCAGCCAACTCCCCGCCCTCTCCAGTCACTCTCTCTCCCTCCTCCCCCCTCCTGGATTTTACGGATGAGATGAAAAAGCTTGTCAATGTTGGAATCAAGCTTACACCCCGTCCAAATCCAATATTCTCTCCCCTAAATCTACCCCATCGCCCAGCCCCCAGCCCACCACCGTGCCCGAAACCACCATCACAGAAACTTCACAAAGCCCCTTCACCTCCTCAGAATCATCATCATCATAACAATTCTAACTGATATGGGCCGGGTCCAGGCTTCAAAGCTGATATCATTAATGTTTTCAACCAGGAAAAGCCGGGGCCCTGTGGAATTCAGGTAGCCTCCTCAATTCCTCTGTTGGCAGGAAATAGAAAAAGGGTAAATCTGCTAAGAAACAGAAGATACTCGACTAAATCTGCCAACTTATTAAATTTAGCTCCACTTCCTCGTCAGCCACAAACAGCTGTAAAAAATAACACAACTGGTTTTAACTCACTAAACTTAGCTTTATTAAATATCAGGTCTCTGGGAGGCAAATCTTTTTTAATAAATGATTTTATTATTAAACACAATCTTAATTTTATGTTTTTAACAGAGACTTGGTTAGACCAAGATAACAGTGCAGCTGTACACATTGAATCATGCCCTCCAAACTTCTCTTTTGTGAGTGAGACTAGAACGCATAAAAAAGGAGGAGGTGTTAGTATAATTTTTAATGAGTTATTCAAATGCAAGCAGGTGTTTTATGGAAATTTCACTTCTTTTGAATATGTGGCTCTTCAGTTAAATACATCCTCTCGGTCTATATTTCTTAATATTTACAGACCACCTAAATACTGTACTGATTTCTTTGATAACCTTGTTGAACTACTGTCTCTTATCTGCACTGACTTTGATTCTGTTTTAATTGTTGGTGATTTTAACATCCATGTTGACAAACCTGAGGACAGAGTGACTGAAGAACTGTGTTATGTCCTTGACAACTTTGGACTCACTCAGCATGTGACGCAGCCCACACACAACAGGGGCCACATCCTAGACTTGGTTATCTCCAAGGGTCTAAACATTTCCAAGGTTCTGGTATCTGATGTTGCTCTCTCTGATCACTGCTGTGTTTTCTTTGAAAGTGATTTATCTGTGAACACTAATGTTCAAACTGAGGTTATCTCAAAACGTTACATTACTGAAAGTACCAGTGATATATTTATTCAGGCTTTCTCTTCCATAACCCCCCTCTCTAGGTTCTCTGCAAATGAACTTGTAGAAGATTTCACTTTAAAAATTACAAACATTATTGATTCCATTGCACCAACTAAATTAAAAGTGGTCTCCAATAAGAAAAAATCGCCTTGGAGGAATACCATGCAGGTCAAACATGAAAAAAAGGAATGTCGAAAAGCTGAGCGCAGGTGGCGTAAAACAAAGCTTCAGGTTCATTATGACATTTATAAAGAAAGACTTCACATGTTTAATCTAGAACTGAAAAAGTCAAGGCAGACCTTCTTCTCAGACATTATCTCCAAAAACAAAGATAATGCACGCGCCCTGTTTGCTACAGTCGACAGGCTAACAAACCCCCCTGTGCCAGTGGCCTCTGAACACTTATCTACCAAGGCCTGCAATGAATTTGCATTCTTCTTCACCGCCAAAATTCAGAAAATCAGACAAGCAGTCAGCACTACTGTACGAGGTACTGGGAATGTGTTATCTGTGTGTCCACCAAAAAACAACTCAATCACTATGACACAATTTAATCCAATAAATTACAAAAACCTACAAGATATAATACAGCATTTGAAATCCTCATCCTGCTGCCTTGACATTCTACCATCACCATTTTTCAAAAAGGTTTCAGACTGCATGACCTCGGATCTGCTTCAAATTGTCAACATGTCTCTTCTTACAGGTGTCTTCCCCCAGGCCATGAAAACAGCAGTAATTAAACCCCTCCTGAAGAAGAACAATTTAGATGCATCAGAAATGAACAACTATAGGCCGATATCAAACCTCCCTTTTTTAAGTAAAATTATTGAAAAAGCTGTTTTTCAACAACTGAACAATTATCTAATGATAAATGACTGTTTTGATGTCTTCCAATCAGGATGCAGTACTAAATTGGCTTAAGTCCTATTTAAATGACCGGGACTATTTTGTGTCTATAGGTAAATACACATCTGAGCGGATGAAAATCGTATGTGGAGTACCTCAAGGATCCATTCTGGGGCCTCTACTATTCAACATCTACATGCTCCCCTTAGGTCAGATAATAAGAAACAACCAAATAAAATACCATAGCTATGCAGATGACACACACATTTACATCACCATATCACCAGGGGATTATAGTCCCATACAAACACTGAGTAAATGCATTGAACAAATCAATGACTGGACGAGCCAGAACTTTCTTCAGTTAAACAAAGAAAAAACTGAAATGATTGTTTTTGGAGCCAAGGAAGAAAGGTTAAAGGTTACTGCTCAGCTCCAATCTGCAATGATGAAATGTTCAAACCAAGCCAGAAACCTTGGTGTAGTCATAGACTCAGACCTTAATTTCAGCAGCCACATTAAGACAATTACAAAGTCAGCCTACTATCACCTTAAGAATATATCAAGGATTAAAGGACTTATGTCTCAGCAGGATGCAGAAAAACTCGTCCATGCATTTATCTTTAGCAGACTAGACTACTGTAACGGGGTCTTTACAGGACTCCCTAAAAAGTCCATCAGACGGCTGCAGCTCATACAGAATGCTGCTGCTCGAGTCCTAACAAGGACCAAAAAAGTAGACCACATTACTCCAGTTCTTAGATCTCTACACTGGCTTCCTGTCTGTCAGAGAATAGACTTTAAAATCCTGCTGATGGTTTATAAAGCACTGAATGGTTTAGGCCCAAAATACATTGCTGATCTGCTACTACTTTATGAACCACCTCGACCTCTGAGGTCATCAGGTACTGGTCTGCTTTCAGTTCCTAGAGTCAGAACGAAACATGGTGAAGCAGCGTTTAGTCATTATGCACCACATATCTGGAACAAGCTCCCTGAAAGCTGTAGGTCTGCTCAAACTCTCACCTCTTTTAAATCAAAGATTAAGACTTTTTTATTTACCTCTGCCTTCCTATCTTAGATTATTTTAACCCACTTTAAATTAAAATTTTAATGTAATTTTTAATATATTTCTAATTTTCCTTTTCTTTTCTGTTTTATCATATTTGTCATTTTAATTATGTTCTTTTATGCTTGTCTGAATGTCTCCAATGCTTTTAATGTGTTAATGTAAAGCACATTGAGTTGCCCTTGTGTATGAAATGCGCTATACAAATAAAGCTGCCTTGCCTTGCCTTGCCTTGCCTTGCCTTGCCTACATTAGAGGAAAGAGAGATTGCCTGGGATTAAACCAGTTTATGATATAGATTATGATACTCACAAACAAGGTATACCTGAAAAACGATAGCACTGCTCTCCCCTCTTTGGTAATCTGACCGTTTCCTTACACTTCCTTGAGGCAGACTGAAAGTCCCTTTCCAAACTCTACTGAACTACTTTCACACTGTGGCACCAAACCCACAGTCCCTCTAGCCTACCAGTACCTGCCTGCTGCTTCAGGAGGCACCTTGGCCAAGAAAGAAGTAAATGCTTCCTCTCAGCTTGCAGTAATTCCCCAAATTGGAGGGTTTCAGCCTATCAGATTTCACTCTTCTCAAGGTGCTTAAAAAGTATTTTAAAGAGGTGAGAGTTCAAAACCTGTGGAGACCTGTTCCAGTTCACTGTTACTTCAAGCTTTGGTTAACCAGGTTTGTCCGATCGTCGAAGAAGAACAAGATGTTATCCAATTGACAGCACCACTCCAGTGTTAACCCATGAGTCCAATACATACCTAAATTCCCAAAACACTTATGAGCCACACTCAACACAGTGTTTAGTATGGTGGGTTGCATTATCCTACCTGTCAACATACTGCTATAGCTCCATTTGCTTCCCCACCAAAAAGGTACTCATCGTAGAACTAGTCAGTTCCCTGGTTTGACAGCAAGCTTAATATTTACCCCATTTCTTTAAGTGTTCTTGCAGATATATGGTCTTATATTGTGAAAAGAGAATTGAAAGCCTTCAGACCATTGTGTTTGAGTTGAGAGAAGCTGTCTATAACTGGATTTTTAGCTGCACTTGCATGCAGATGTCAGTTCATCAAGACCATTAAAAAGCCCCCAAAAAGACTACACAAGGACTAAGACAACAAGTAAAATAAAACAAACAAATTAAACCACATTTGTTGGTCACACAATGTCCAAGACACAAAACAAAAGTGCTCCTCAAGGCAAAGCCAGGAATGATTGGCTAAGAGGTTTGAGTGATCTTGGTTGGGCATTGAGGAATTAAGGGGTCAGTCGTCAGCAGTAAAAGGGAGGCAATCCATGGTGTGCTGTAAAAAAGTAATGAGATATAAACACTCTAAAATACATCCCTTCAATACAAATTGTAAAAAGCTGGATGCGATCATATTGAAACGAAATGTGTTTTTATTTACTTAAAGCTGGGGTTGGTAGTCTCGGAAAACTAGCATGAATTTGAATGTAGCATTTCCTCAGGACTCCGTCTAACCCCTCCCCTCCTCCTCCAAAACGATTGGTTCTTATTTAGGAACACATTATGTATTGATTGCCATCAGGACATAAAGATCATTTTAACCACTATAACAAAAAGTGTATCTAAATCTGATTACCAACCCCAGCTTTAAGGAGGCTAAGAGCTTGATGGGAGTCCTGGAACGGGCCTGCAATTTTTGACACAAAGCATGCCAGAGCTGCTGCTCTGCTGTTTTTGTGGGGTTCACATTTTCTATAGATGCCCCTACTAACCCTGCCTCCAGCTATCAACACCCTGACAGCCAAAACATGCTAAGTGCACTGTGCTGTCAGTAGTATGCAATATCATGTCTGTCTGCTTTAGACAATCTTAAAAGCACTTTTATCCAGGTTTGTGAGTTCATACAGTCTGGAGGACGATGTGTGCAATGTTTATGTCGGCCAAGTTTGATCAGACTCGCAGGAGCAAACCTGTGCAAGGAGGCTTACAAAAAAGAAGAGAAGACATTGGGTGAGTTTGATATACCTTTGTAGAGATTTATTGGTGAAGTATTTTACACTGCAGCACGGAATGAACAGACCAATGTTTAGTCTTCAAAATATAAATGAGAGTGGAGCTATCCCAGAGCAATCTGTTGAAAAATTCTTCATGATCTGCCATTAAAAAGAAACCCTAAAAAAGGTCCCTAACGAGCACAGCATTAACATAACAAGGGAAAGCTTCTCTCTCATTTGTGACCATGAACTATGTGTTTTACTCACATTTTAGAACATAATGGGATGCAAATCTTTACCTCACACAGCACCATGCAAGCATCTGTAAAACCATGCAGGCACATACACTCACGCACACACACACACATACATGAACACCCATGCCTGTGGCTTGGTGGAGCGTTAATAGGCTTTGCTGTCAGCTTCCAGCCTCCCACCAGACAAAAGGATGATTTCTGTCACAGACACACTCATTGAATTTTACATCCAGACCTTAAACTGACCCTTCAGACTACAACAGTGAGTCATGCTATGGAAATTAGGGCCTACGTATTGGCAACGTCCTCCCAGTCCATACAACCACACATTATTGGCTACGATTTAACCTTTATATCTATGTACTTTTATCTCATACATTGTGCTCATTCAGGATGCAGAGGACAGGAGGAGGACTACATGCTGTGGGAGAGTCAAGGTGAGAACACACCTTCTATTTGGCTGTGTCCCAATTCCACAGTTTGTAATACCATGCACTTAGTGTTGTATAGAAATCCGCTTAGTATAATGCCTGTTTTGCTAGGAATACATTTACATTACAATTCTGTTTTTTGAGGAAATACAGATAAAAATGTCAGTGAAACCCACTCACTTTTCATTTTTGAACTGTATTATGATACAGTTGGGTCCATTAGCTTCAGGCGCCACAGTCATGCAGATATGGCTTAGATTTAGCATAGGTATCATCAACTAGTATTTTTGGTTTTCAATCTTAATGTAATCCATCCATCCATCCATTATCTTGACCGCTCATCCCGTTGGGGGTCACGGGGGGCCAGCTCCCAGCTGGCTTCGGGCGGAAGGCAGGGTACACCCTGTACAGGTCACCAACCTATCACAGGGCTAACACAGAGAGACAGACAACCATTCACACCCACACTCACACCTGCGGGCAATTTAGAGTGTTCAATCAACCTGGTGAGCATGTTTTTGGACTGTGGGAGGAAACCGGAGTACCTGGAGAGAACCCACGCATGCACAGAGAGAACATGCGAAGGGCACCTGCCCGGCTGGGGACTCGAACCATTAACCTTCTAGCTGTGAGGCAACAGCGCTACCCACTGCACCACCGTGCAGCCCTTTTAATGTAATCAATACTCAAAATCTCGTAATGACCACTACATGTGATCAGTGGCAGTGTTGTAGCCAGGTCACCAAACCTTGAGTTTGAGTCAAGTCTTGAGTCCTCTGGTCAATTCATGAGTCCAAAAAATATGGATTCAAGTTATGACTCAAGTCCAAGTCCTGGACTCTAGTACTACAACACTGATCAGCGGCAGTATCCCTTTTTAGTCACACAAACATACCAGTATTTTTTTACATGGAAGGAGACACCACAGATTCTGTTTTTAGCAGCCTTAAAGGCACTATGAGGACTTTATAAGTGATCTTGAAATAGTCTCCCTTTTATATTTGTTCCTGCTCATAACCTACGATATAAAATGCGATTATCAGCACAAAAAAAGATCATTTCTAAATGCTACATCTCAGTAGCCTTGTCTGACCACGACCAACAGAGATGGAGAGAACTAAAGGAGTTAAAAAGACTGAAAACAGATCCTGAGTGGACCCTCTTCTTTGGAGACAGGTATGTAAATGCTGCATTATTGTTTTATCTTACAATGTTATATTCCATTTCAGTATATTAATCGTTGTTAGGTAGGTCAAACTTTTGATAACAGCGTTAGCCACATGGCTAACTCATTAGTGTTAGCTGCATGTAATGAGCAAAGCGAGCATCGCTAAGCTGTCTGTGATAATGAGTATTACAGCCCACATGCAGCAGTAGTCTGTGCTCTGCATGGTGAGGGTGTAGGTTTTAGATGCGTACTGTGTTCTCAAAGTTGCAAGTGGTTACACAGTGATAAAAAACACTAGGATCACCTAATGTTAGCTCTAAAAGTCAGTGGGTTAGGAGTCATGTTGACCACCATCCACCTTTTTGTCTGCTAGTTATCTTCACTCATTACTCTGCTTCAGTGAGTACAAGACCCTGAAATTCAATTACACATAACACAGCTAAACATTATCCCTTAGATGACAGTAAGTATGATTCAGTATTCTGTATTCTCCCAGGATTTTATTGAACAATACATTGTGTTTCACTGTGATGTCTCCTCAGATAATGTGGCATGGAGTCCTACAACATGTCAGAGACGAGCAAAGCTGGTCTTTTGAAAGTTGTGACCATGGGCCACTTGAGAGCAGCAGAGATAAGCCATGGCTTGTGTTAGGTAAGTTGTCTGACTATATGATCATGTTTTAGATCTCTACACTGAAGCCTCAAATACTGGGCTGATGATTGACTCCTACAATGTTCACCATTATGTTTTAACCAGGCTCTCCATCACATCAGGCTTGTGCGTCCATCGTCTTAGATAAACGCTGGCTGAAGGATGTGAAGAAGACAACTGTATTTCAGACCAAATCATTTACTGATAACTCTTGCTAATATAAATTACGGCAATGACTGATGAACTGTCTGTCCTTTTACAGCACAACACCTGACCTGGAATTGTTTCAGAACCACATCCTCTCGTGTGCTGAAAAACCCTTTTCATCCAGCCCAGCAGTGTATGAGGCGCACACTCCTCTGGCACCACACCCACAGGCCTGCAGCCCTGACTCAGATGGTAACAATGTGAGTGATGGCATTAATACTAAACATTTCTTATTAGATATTTCTGTGCCTTCAGTACAATGTGCATTTATAACCACACAACATTACTAAAATATTTGCTATTTACTTGTGTGGAATTTTAATACATGGGAGAAGAAATCATTCTTCCTCATCACTAACATTGAATTATACATTCTGTATTGGGAAAGGAACCAAAGCTAACACAACAAGACTACCAAAACATGGAGCGTTTACACAGTGAAGATGACTACAGAACTGTAGTCTCCCATGTAACTTTACATCCCTCAACTTCAGAAAAGAAATCCTTGGCAGACGATTGAAATCTGGAAAGTGACTTCCCAAAACAAGAACACTAAGACCTGATGACCAGGAGACTTGGACATCTTCCTACAACAGAACTAGCACAAGCATGTATCCAACGAGGAGAAGTTTGTACACATGTATGAATATTGTTCTTGCATCATTTACATGAAAAACAAGAATAAGTATTATATATCTCATATCTGTAGCATGGTCTGAATATTGATAAACCAGCATGGCTGATCACACAAGAACCACTGTTGTTGTTTACACATTTTGTAAACTAAACTACAGTACGTAATAAGTTTACAAAGTTTACTGATCGTCACTTTCCATACAGTAGCACTGCGTAAATTCAAATCAATGCATTACCTCGCCGCTTTGCATCCTGCAAAAAGTTGTTGTGAATGAAGAAAACAAATGCATGCCTTGGTAAGAGGCAAGTCTTTGCAACAGTGGGTGAGGGTGCTCATGGGAAATGGTGTCTTTATCCTGGAAAATCGCTACCGATTCCGTCCAAAGGTGTCACTGTAAACAATGCCAAATGGATAGTCCTCATAGCCCCTTTAAGTGTTACACTATATTTCAAACCTGATGAGACAAATAACTTGACCCTCAATGTGCAACAAATAAGATGACAGCTGTCTGTGTGTCATGCAACCAAACTCTTCTAAATTATTAAGTTCTAAACTGTCATCTTTTGGAAAATGCCAGTGAGGTATTTTTTTCTTTTAATGCTCCCATGAGAGGTTTCTAGCTGGATATGAAACTGATCGAAATTCGTACCGATGACTCTTTATGACCTATGAAGGCAAACAAGACCATCAGCAACAAGGAAATGAAAACTCCACTACATTTTTGCTCGTCCACTGTACTGTGTCCCTCACCTTGCAGTGAGGACAGCTCATGCGACTGATCATGTGAAGAAAGCATTCAGGACGATATGCTCCAATTGCTATGACTCTTGTTTTCTTTAAATGCCACCACAGTCGAGAAACTTCAGGTAGTTTTATTAGAGTGAGGCAGGTCAATGCATCAGAAAACAACACTGCTGATTTTGACTCCACTGTCGATGTGTTGTATCTGTCCTGACATGCAGCATCTGGCGCATACTGTGTTCACTCCAACTGACGGTGTATCTTGGCTAGTGTGTGAGATTGGACTTCGGACACAGTGAAGTTGTCACTCAGACACTTGGTGAAAAAGATAAAGTCTGAAAGTAAAGTATCTTCCTTTTTTATATAATTCAGGTGTTTGCTGCAGCTTAGTGAATTAAACACACTGTCTCAAATAGCTGTCAGGAAGTTGATTTAAGAGTCACCATTGCCAAGTTGAATGTTGCTTGTGTTTGTCTGCTTGTTGTGTTTTGTTGTGTTTGTTTTTTCTCAGCATCTCCCTGTTTCTTTGCTCTTATAGCTTAAACAACAGAACAAGTAGAAGAAAGACTGGTGCAAGGATGCAAAAGTTTAACATTCACATAAATCTCCTTGAGTTATTGATTTTTCAGTCAAGCAGTTTTACAAGTTGCACGTACCCCAACATTCCACTTGTTGTTTATTATATAAGGTGTGTTTGGTTTTATAGCCCCAGAGAAACTGTTATGTTATGAGATCGTTTTTGCATTGACACAAACACATTGCACACACATGCAAACACACACGAGTGGGTGGAGGCAGGGTGACACATGCTCTCCCACTTAAACCATCATGCATTTATCACTCAGACAGACGCTCGTAAGTTTACTATTCGTGAGTGACGTCCACACACCAAGGTTTGAGAGACAGGCCTTATTTATTTAGGGTTTCTATTTCCCAAGTCTTGTTGTGTGGAGCCATAATTTGTGGTGAAGTGCGAAGGGTTTTTATGCCACTCTCTCCAACCTCTTGTGAGCTTTGTCGACTCTGTCTCCGTCTGGTGTGTCATGACAGCTTTACCACGTGTTTTTCTTCTGCTCAAAGGCCTACCATTACTCTTCCTCCATTTTTCTTGTGTTCTAGGACTGTCTCACTGACTTGCTGTTACTTTTTCTTTTGTGAAGGCTGTCATTTGTCTTGATATTGTTTGCTATCTGTCTAGTCTCTGGCAGTATTGTTTTTAGTCTTCATGGGCAAAGGATCTAAACTAACAGGGGACAGAGGATGTAAGTGTGAGCTAAGTGAGCATGGCACATAAAAATCAGGTGTCAAAACCAGAAAGCAGAATTTTTTTAAGGAAACAATGAAATGTGTTTAGGCTGGATGATAAATTAATATCCTACACAACCTCTGAAAGGACGTTCTTAGTTCAGTTCATGTTTTCTTCACTGTGTTTAAAGCCAAATGTTATTGCTGCATGGATTACTTTCTCCCTGGCAATTTTTAATTATCAGTCACAAAAGGGCTATAGTGTTGCATGCCATGGCTAGCACAACCTGCTTTTCTAAAAACACATCATTTTGCAGAACATGTACTTCTGAGAAGGAAATATAAAGCAGTATTACATGAGCTTCATCACTAAGATAATGGCACCTTTGGCTTTAGCCATGGGGTGAGAGAGATGATTGGTTCCTAAGTAATTGGGTCCAGCTTCCGGCTTTGTAGTGGCTCTGCTCGAGGGTATCTTATTGAATAGAACTTGTACATTCAGTCTCACAAACGCTCTGAAGAAGGCCTTGTGCTAAAACGCACAGGCAAGGGATATTCGATCACACTTTCAACTAGGCCAGATTTAAAGACCAGGACAATTAAGAAGGCCGGAAATTTTAACCAGTTTTGTTGGTGGATTTTTCGATGGCTACGGACATGATAATTTGTTGCTAGAATTTCGCCCCTGCAAATGGCTGAAGTGTCAGACAGAGTGAATGTCACATGTTTTTCAAAGTGATGCCTTCAAAAGTTATATTCTTTAATTACTGCAATACATTTTTGCAAATGATGCACATTGGTTTTGCACTCGAGCTGGCAATAAACAAATAAATACTTCCAGCAGTCTAGGAATGGCAAAACTGGCTGTTTTTGCTGTTTTTGCAATTTTTTCATTTGAGTTTGGAAAATTAAATTTTGAATGCTAGGCTACTAAGCATGCTCAAATTGTTTTGAATACAACTACTTCTGTGAACCTCTGTTCTAATTGGTACTGGGCATGTGTCACACTCGAAAAAGAAGAAATGAACTAAGAAGGTTCACATGCAAATTTTTTGCTACTCATTTCTTTTTTAATATATTAAATTCAAATATTGGATTCAAATGTTAGTTCCGCCTTATCTTGGAATTTCAGATGTGATATCTTTTTGTACTTTTTAAATGTAATGGAACTTAGTTCAAGCTCTCCACCAAGAATCCTCACTGGTTAAGCGCAACCACTCCCTCAAACTAAAGATAGTGCTTATGTAATTTGGAAGAAACTCCTGCAGTTCATAAATAGTGACTAATAATGCAATAAATGCAGGAGAAATGAACATACCCATTACAGATAATGTTTAGCCTTTAAAATGACACTTTCTACTGAAGTTTAAATCTGTTCAGGCAGCTTGGTCAAGTGGCTTAAAATAAAAAGTTGTTCCTGAGTCACTGCAGAAAAGCTGAGGTTTCAAGCTATATGGGTACAAAATTAAAAACAGTTAACAAGTGCCTCTAGCCAATTCCTTGAACTGGTATGAAAAGTCATGAAAGCGGTAAAACTTTATCTCTAATTAAAGTGACTTTTTGTGACTCACAAGTAAACAACAATAAACAAGAGGCAGTTTGATATATCAAGTCCTTTAAAATCAAATGAAAAATAATTAGCTCTCGCCAAGTAATAGGGCATACACAAATGTCATGTAATTTATAGCCCAAAAATATAACCCATGCCAAAATATCTAAACTAACAATAAACCAAAAGTATTTTACTCTCAGTATACTCTTCACTTTCCAATTTTGTTCTTACCTTACTGCTGATAACCTGGAGGTGTTGTTTCAGGGTCCTGAGATCACACACAGACTCCATAAGGCTGTGGAAAGCATGCATGTTTTACTATGTGTATGCAGTATCTTGCTCGTACATCTATTTAAACCCAACCCTCAGCCAAGACCTGTTAAGTTGATCTATGACAAGAAACCTAGGAACTCCATAAGCAACTTCTAAAATACGACCTTACCTTGTTTAACCCCTGCTACTAGTCAGCCAAGACACTCTCTATTTTTGTCTTCTGTGTTTCACAACAAGCCAGCTCGTTTCCTGAAAGGCTCAGCAGCAGCCTGACAGATGTGTTAAGGGTGCGCCGCAGCGCAGGGTTACTGCAATTGAACATGATGAACACTCAGCTCACAGAGGCTGGCTGAGGGAACAAAGCACAAGTAGAAAAACTCAACCAGAGACAAACATACTGCAAAAGGTGGATGCTAGGTTCAATCAATGCATAACCTACATATTTGTTGGTGAACAAGATATTAGATAATGACACATTTTCTGCATTCACAACATTATTTTGATAGGGGAACATTGTCCAAAAAATTTAAAACAACAATTAATGTTATTTTGAATAAAGGAGATAATCTACAGAAAGCCAGATATTATATTAAATAACATTTGTTGCAGAAACTGGCTTGAGTCATTTCCACAAAGATCAAAGTTGATTTAATTATATCTTGCATGTGTTCAGAAGACAATGAGCTGGGTTGGATCTACCTATCGGATGCTTATTCAACTAGCATTGATGTACACCTGTTATGAGTACTTCTGTGCTTCAAGTTTCCAGTATACCATTGCCTACTGAGTATCAATTGGCTATTGGAGAAAATGGCAAAAAAGAAGAAATTCTAAGCAAGCAAAGAGGGCCTTTTCAAAGTGCCAAATTATGGCTAGACAAAGGGTTTCTAGGGAGCAGTGCATTTAACTTCAAAAACACTTTCATGTGTATCCAAAGCACGATCAGGCAGACCAAAAGTTTCCACACTATGAGAAGATCAATATATCAGGCTTGTTCCCCTGAGAGATAGAAAAGAAACAATCACCAATATAGCATTTTGGAATAAAATCACAGGACATCAAAAGTACTGTCAAAATACAATTTTGTTGTAGTGGTCTCAGAGGATGGTTGACAATTTCTAAACTGCTTCTCAGGAGAGGAAACAAAATTCTTCCTGTGGGGTAAGAAATACCAACATTTCACAGTTAATGACAAAGAAGAAATCCTATTCACTGATGGATCAAAGTTTGACACTTTGGCAGAGACACAGGGGATTCTCAAGGACACAAACATGAGGAACTCCAACAGAATGTGTCACACCGGTGAACAAGGTGAAGTACTTCTTTAGGTACACTCTGTACCCTCCGAAATATCTCTTTGTAAAGGTTTCTAAGGGTGGCAGGATTAAGATCTCAAACACGACTGAAAGCTTTGCAAGAACTACTTGAACACCAAAGAAGAACAAGGAGTCCTGCCAGTCGCACCCTTTACTCTTTAGTTTTTGTAAAATACTATCAGACTTTTGGACCCATCTTATATCCACATTTGAAAAGTTAATTCACTGTCCAGTTACTTCTCTCTTAACAGTGGGAACACTGGAGTGTGGGAATGGGCCAACTAAAATCCTTTCCTGTGGAGTTAGGTATCAACTGTAAGCATTTACAGTGAAATGCCTAAGCAAAACCTTAATTTTGGATTGGAATACAAGAAACGATTTTTTTGTGGAATACATATTTTATATATTTTGTCAACATTATTATTTTTTTCAATCAAATAGAATAAATGCTGGGAAAAAGCTATACATTATGAGGATTTGTCACTCTGTTTTGGTCCCCACCACCTCCTGAGAGCAATATTTGGCTCTTTAGCAGCAGAATGATTAATGATGTTCACTGTTAGCTGATTGCAGTTTAGTGCTGTGCTGTTAGTTTGTACAGTGTACTTACTGTGGTTGAAATCCACATTATGAGAGCAGCTATAATGAACCAAAGTGTTAACATAAGGAGTGACAAGCTAATCAAAGCTAAAGCTAGTGTCAACATGAGGGGGAGGAACCCAAAAACAGACATTGACATGAATTTTATAAAGAGAATAGTCAAACAACAGTTTATGGTTACAGAGTCCAGGAATATTAGTGTCCAAAGGAAAACAACAAGGTCCCAAAAAAAAGGTGCAAACAAAAGTCGGGACAGCTCCATAAGGTGGGTTGAGGGCATAAAAAGGGAAGACAGAGACTACACACACTGGGAATGTTCAGTAACTGACAAGACATAGTTTAAAACAAAGGTAGCAAATACACACAGGATGCACAAAACAAAAGGGGGAATGACAAATAAAACTGTAAAAGATAACGAAAAACTTAAATGAATTAAATGCAAAACTAAAAAACACATGAAATGGGGCTGAAACTACAGTACCACAACACTTCTGTTTGTTAATTCCTGTTTGTGACTTTTTTCACCTTCACATTGATTTTACATAAACTATGCATTTGAGCATCTTATAAGAGCAAAAGATGGTTACCGTGGACATTAAAAATGTGAGGGAAAAAAACTGTGTGCATGCATGACATTCCACAAAAGCTATTTTCCTGAAATATGCTTGGGTAAACATTGCTTTAAAGAGCAAAGTTCTTGATAAAATGAAAATAATGATTTATTAAAAAAAAAAATCAAGACACTTTTCCATCCCCTTAATAAGTAATACTATGGTACCAGTTATGAATCATTGCACAAGTCATGTTTTTGGAGCTGGGAAGTCAGTGGGATATGAACTATTATATTGCAGCCGTGCCAGTAGTTCATTGCTGTCAGTGCACATGCATTTATCATGGATGAACTGTCTTCCCTTGGTTTTAATGATCAGAGTGTGCAGCTGTGTGGAAAATAATCCAAGGTGTATAGTGCCATATTTTTACACCCATTGCAGAAACATTTGGGTGGCTAAATATTTATCACTGCCATTAACCTCTGAGACAAGATTATTGCTCCTTACAACATTCAGGTCATGGCAGTTTTTCATACTGAGAACTAATGTTATAGAAAAGCAAGTTAAAGGGCACTTTCATATGCTTATGCACCCTATACACAACACATTTCCACACGCACTTTGGATGACTCTGGGAACTGAAAGGTTTAAATTCTTTAAGTTTTTTTTTTCCCAACTTTAAAAAGAAAGAAAAAAGGACACTGTAGAAGCAAAGGAAGGGAACACATTGGCCTAGAGCCAAGGCTATGAAAAAACATGCTTTGAACCCAATGACAAGGTTCGAAAAGGAAAAAAAATTCTTTAAGTCAAACAAAAAGTTCTGAACGTAAAAACTCTTTCATTGAATCCCAACCTTTCACATATACTTAAGATGTCTTGTAAATGTATCCTATACATTCAGCAGGATTTAAGAAGACAGAAACTTGTCCGGTCACAATTTATGCACTTTAGCCACCTCCTCATAAAAGCCTCTCTATGCAGAATTATTCTGTGATTACCACATCTTTGAAATTATTCCGCTGGCATTGGCTTTTGCTTGTAGAAAACACATTAGTGAGGGGGTGAGGCAGAGTTCAGACTGACTATTCTCTTATCTCTCAGGTTGCTCTCTGTGTGCCTATGTTGAGATTAACAGTAAGCTAAACTCTCAACCAAACAACTTCTTACTAGAAACAGTGAAGTGGTGTAGCTGGGAGCTTTTACATGACAAGTGTAAAAGCTCCAAATACAAGGACAATGTGACATCAAGTAGACGGTCATTTTCAGGTAAGCAAAAAACATACAGGTAAATAATAGGGTAAAAAAAAAAGTTAAGATTCTCTCTGCATATGTTTTTTAAAAATAAAATATCCTTTTTGTTCAAGGTCATATATGCAACTTATGTTACACTTTTACCATACTGTTCTGCTCGAAAGCATTTATATATGCTTTATTAATGCTCAGATAATCATGAGTTGATATTCAAGGTTAATATCTAATATAAATGAATGTGGTTACATCATGTGTTAATACCCACTGTTCTTCATGATGTGTTAATGATAATGCCCCACTTAGTAAAGTCACACCCTGATTATATCTAGCTAATGATTACTTAAAACAGATGCTGATTATGATTTCACTTGAAGACAATAGATAGTAGCATCAACAATAAACCAAATACAGTCTGCATTTCAAAATAAAAGAGTAAGGCAAACAACAACCATTTTATTAGTTTGAAAAAAAACTGTTTCTGTTAAATTATTTCAATAATAAATAGGAATCAAATACAATTTAGACATATATTTTCTGCCTTCACTGAAGTGTGTAAGATGATAGATACACATTTCTGATGAGAAACAGTGTTTTTCAGGTTCAGGCTGTTTTTTGTCTCCCAAATAAAAAGAAAGTAAAACAAAAGTACATAAACAAAATACAAATTGTCACATTATAAATGTTGAAAAGTCATTTTTAATCATTAAACAGTGTAGCACATTACTCATACAACTACACCTACAGCTAGCGTAACCACTGCCTCCATAAAAACGCTTAGCTCCTTAGCTTGATTTCCGTTAACGGGTTGATACAGTGCTGTTTGAACTCATTCTAAAGTTTGGTTGTAGTTGAATCTGAAAAAGATCCGCCTTGGTTTCAACAAACATGGCAGCTAACAGGTTTCCCTGTGCCCAGGACAAAGGAGACCCCACCCTCCCTACTTGTGATACATATGCCATACCAAGAATCACTAAAACTATAGTTGCTGCTCTGAGTCTGATATTTATCCCTTCCTCGCACTGGCTGGGCAGCAAGCCCCTTCAGCATCACGATAACTGTCTCCTTCTCTTTCTCTCCAGTTCCTCTCTCCTCTCTCTCTGTGACCGGGGCTGGTGGCTGTGTATGTCTATACACTTGCTCTCTCCTCCTCTCTGTCACTCATCTTCCAAGCAACAAGCCTGCTTTGCCTGCTCCCCTTTCATCTACTGTCAGAGTGGTTCTATACAAGCTAACAGGTTTTAACATTTAAGCTAGATTGAAATCTGCGTCATCAGTGGCTATTTAACTGTTTTACCTTGCTGCAGATTATCCTCTGTCACATCTTCTTCATTGTCCACTTCACAGTAATAAAAATACTTCATGAATTCCCTTGAACCTCTCTTTTCATCATCTCTTTTTTCTTTTGTCATGTCTTTTCTGTGCACCTGAATTTTGGCAATTGGCTGATTTTAGTGGTTTTAGAATTTTTGAATGGAGGGAATGCAAAAATGTTGTTGACCATTATCTCAAACAAACAAAATTAGGACAGCAACAATAAACAGACAAGCTCTTTATGAGACTAAAGTACTGTTTTTTTTTACAAAAAAGGCCAATTTTCACAAATTATTCCACTGGGTGGTCGAACAGCCACAGGGCCAAATTATTGGCTCCCAATGTCCCGGGGCTTAGGTGAACTGATGTGATTGTCCCCCTGTGGGTCTCTGGGCCTGTCTACAAACTGTCAAAAGCTAGAACATATGTGAATCCACCGATGATTATCTGAAAATAAAAACAAGAGTAAACTTGAAAAAAACAAGCTTAACAGAAAGATGTTTCCTGATGTTGTGATTTGATGACCCAATTAAACCTGTCACTGAAAAAACTAGTAACCCTTGGTAGTTTCTTGGCATGGCACATGTAACAAAACCAGCAGCAGTTTTACTGATGTGAAAACAAAGGGAGTTAATTAAAGAAGAAGAAAGAAAAGTACTTTATTGATCCCCAGGGTGGAAATTCTATTTTTTCACTCATGCTATTTTGGACATGCTACGCATACAGTTTTTTTGTATATACATACAAATGCACACACATGCAGTGAACATGCTTAGGGAGAGATGTCAGAGTGAGGATACTGCCGTCAACCAGCGCATCCAGGGCAGCTGGGGGTTCGGTGCCTAGCTCCAGGGCACCTCGGCAGTGCCCAGGCAAGTAAACCAGCACCTCTCCAGCCACCAGTCCACTTGCCAAGCTTCGTCCATGCTGAGAGTCAAACCTGCGACCCTTTGGTTCCCAAGCCAAGTCCCTATGGACTGACTGCTGCCGCCCCCGCAGTTAGCAGTTATTAAGCGATATAATGTAAGAGAACGTGTCTTGTTTGGTGCAAACCTCTCAGCTGGCCTGTCTTTCATATTTAGCACTAAAATAGTATGCAATCCTACATGAGGGCACTTAACAGCAAATGCACATAAATCAGCAACTTTAGTCTGGGAGTATGTGACTGATCTATTTCAAAAGCTTCAGAGGTGTGTTTTGTTAGGACTTGGACATACCTTTATTCTATTTGACAGTTGACTGTTTAATTTGCAATTATTAAGACGGTGAACAAACTACTATCCCTGTTAAGTCTTACCCCTTTACATGTAATAATCTTATTTAATATGCCAATGTGATGGTTAAATGTTTGTATAATATATACATCTTTCATATAGTGGATTCACATTCTCACAAACAGCTATGAGGGGCCGTACAAGCCATAATTCATTCTGGCTCTCTCACACTCATACATTCTCCTTTCACATGCATATATTCTCCTTTCACAGACATATATTTTCACTCTCACACACACCTATATTCTCCTTTCACATCCATATATTTTCACTCACACACATATATTCTCCTTTCACAGACATATATTTTCACTCTCACACACACATATTCTCCTTTCACATGCATACATTCTCCTTTCACAGACATATATTCTCCTTTCACATGCATACATTCTCCTTTCACATGCATTCATTCTCCTTTCACAGACATATATTCTCCTTTCACATGCATACATTCTCCTTCATATGCATACATTCTCCTTTCACAGACATATATTCTCCTTTCACATGCATACATTCTCCTTTCACATGCATACATTCTCCTTTCACAGACATATATTCTCCTTTCACATGCATACATTCTCCTTTCATATGCATACATTCTCCTTTCACAGACATACATTCTCCTTTCACATGCATACATTCTCCTTTCACATGCATACATTCTCCTTTCACATGCATACATTCTCCTTTCACAGACATATATTCTCCTTTCACATGCATACATTCTTCTTTCACATACATATAGGCTTATTTTCACTCTCACACACATGTATTTTATATTGTCTCATCTTTTTTGGTATCCATTGCTTTGACTGACACAGGAAGTTCCTCCTTAGGCAGGAAGTTGCTCTCAAATTAGGAAATACTGCACATGTGCAAGCTTTGCTCAGCTCATCCCTGATGGTAAATAGCAAAACTCTACAATGATGCTATCCAAAGTCATCCTGTTTTCTCATTTAGTGCAGTTTTTTCTTTTGGGAGTAAGTAGCAATGAAAATGACAATATAATTTTTTTCAACAATGTCTACAATGTATGGAGCAAATGCAAAGAGAAGCTACCGATTCTTTTGTTCATGAGAGGCTGTATGGAGAACTTCGTGATCACATTCGAACCATATCTGGATTTCTGTCAATCTCAAGATTTGTGGAAGATTCAAGAAATAGAGAAGCCGTCAATACATTAGAGTCCTTGTATGGCTGTCTTAATTCTTTGTTGACTGCTTATGAAACCAGGCAAAGAACCAGTTCTGAGAACAGTTCTATCCTGTTGCCTCCACCTGTCACAACTGGACATCAAGGCAGACCTCAATACAGCATTTCAGAAGAGCAAATCTCTCATTTAGTATCCCTTGGAATGAACTGGCAATGCATTGCAACATGCTTAGGGGTAAGCTGTCGGACTCTCTACAGGCACAGACAGCGGCTTGGTGTTGAGCCACTAGCATATGCAACACTATCAAATGACAACCTGAACAGACTTGTTGGTGAAATTCTTCAGTCTACCAGAAATGCAGGAGAACGATATGTGCATGGGAGCTTGAGGTCACGTGGGCTACGCATTCAAAGGTGGCGTGTTAGACAGAGTCTGCAAGAAGTCGACCCTATTGGAAGGTCCTTCAGAAGACGCCATGCAATACGTCGACGAATTTACAGTGTTCCAACCTCCAATCAATTATGGTGAGTAAATTCTCAACAGAACAACTATGGGTAAATAAAGTAGCACAAACTATGTAGACAGTTTCTTACAATCCAGTTGGGTGTGATGGAGGAAGTACTTAAATTCTTTATTTGAATAACACTTGATTACAAGTATAAGCCTGCATTTTAAGTGAACAGCAAAATGGACTATCAAAAATAAAGAGCTCATTATTAACTGTCAGAACTCCGAATCTGGTCGGTGGGAGTGAAAAACATGTTTTCTTTGAAAAATCGCCAAAAATACACCATTTATCATATAAAGCATATACAGCTGTAAAAACAGAAGCGATTGTCAATTCTTCATTTTTCCAATGGTCCTTGAAGTAATCATGTCTGACAAATGCTTCTGTGAGGAAACGTAACTGAATCTAAGCTTAAAATAATAAAATTTTATCAAAATGACTTTATTCTACATGTCTCATTTAATTAGTTTAATATGAATTGCATATATATATTTTCCCATATTGGTAACACCTGTGGGCACTTGGAAAAATGTTGTATTGATCCCATCTTTTTCCAATTTTTGTAAAATACAATACCAAGGAAATTCAACTTGCGATTTTGCTTTTTTTCATGATTTATAGCATTTTTAGTGTGTTATACTGCACATAAGACATTTTTGAGTGCTCCCTACTTCTAGCCATGATTAGTATGCTGTTTTCAAAGAGGTGCAGGACATATTGCAATAGAACACAGCCACAGTGAGTAAAATGTAACAGGAGCAAAAAATGTCCTGAAACGGCTTGGGGTTCAGACAGTTAAAAGTTATTTATTTGAGTGTTAAATGATTGATGTAAAACCACGGCCTTGTTATAATTTTTGCCACATAAATTACTCTGATTTCAATTTCTCTTAGGCATATCGACGGAAACCACAAACTTGTGAGATGGAGGATGGTGTTCCACGGCTGTGTTGATGGTTTCAGTCGAACCATCATCTACCTTGCTTGTCTAGACAACAACAGAGCCTCTAGTGTTTTGTCACTATTCATTGCTGGTGTTCAGAACTTTGGATTACCGTCCAGGGTGAGATGTGATCATGGACTGGAAAACACTGGTGTTGCCCGCTTCATGCTTTACAGGAGAGGATTGAACAGAGGTAGTGTTATTACTGGCAGGTCAGTACACAATCAAAGAATTGAGAGATTATGGGCAGAGGTTAATCGAGTAGTGTCGTTTCATTTTGTTAATCTTTTCAACTTTATGGAAGAGCATGATGTATTAGATTCACTTAATGAGCTCCATTTATTTTGTCTTCATTATATTTATTTGCCACGAATTCAAAGGGCTGCAACTGAATTTCAGAACCAGTGGAATAACCATGGTCTTTCAACACAGGGGGGGCAAACCCCCCTTCAGCTGTGGCAAAGGGGCATAGTTAACAATGCAGGGATCCATAACCCAGGTATGAATGGTATATGTGACATAGACAGTGGCTTTGGGATTGATGACAATAGGCCACTCTCAGAGTTACAGACAAATAATGTTGTTGTTGTTCCATCAATTAACATTACCATCAGTGACACAACAATGGATACACTACAGCAGACTTTTGATCCATTTGAAGATGATGGAAATCATGGTATAGATTTGTTTTGCAACCTTGTGCAATTCATTGAAGAGAGGTATTCTTAAAATCATTCAATGAAGAGATAAAGAAAAAAATAAAACAAAAGCACACTGAACAGAGATTTATTATTTGAAAATAGACTAAGAGCTCATTCACATCAACGTGAAAAGGTCCACACAGGATATTTACTTACTGTAGTTGTGTAACACAAAGCTGAATAAAGGAGACACTGCCAATCTTTGTGATGTGTGAAACCACAATTTTATTTTGACATGGTGTTCTTTGTTGAAAACTAACATCAACATTAATACTGCATCTGCGGAATCTGTCAACATTGAAGACAGAAGGAACATGAGAATCAACACAAAAGCTGCACAACAGACAGCAGAAGAGGACAATGGCAAAAAATAATAATAATAAATAATAAAAATACACTTTTCAAGTATTGCATGTTAAAACAGTAACAATTTGACATTTTTATAAAAAACAAAACAAACTTGAGACTTAATTATATCTGACATTTCAGAAGATCTTAATCACCTGGTCATTTTACAAGTGTTAGAACCTTTTCACACAAGGACTACAAAAGTGTAGCGCATCACTATGCTCAGCATATTCAATGGTAATAATCTCAGTGACATTTAGTTTACGCAACATTGACATTTTGGCCTGACATAAGAGATATCAGTTACATAAATACTGCTGATCAAAAGCAGGTAGAGTGGTGAACAACACTGTAGAAATTAAAACAAGGAAATTATCAATGACAACAAGCTACAGTAATTACAGTTTGGTCTCAAGATTACTGGCAACCTGATCCTGGCTAAAAATGAAGAGCTAAGATCCAAACCCATTTTAAGCTTACTCCACATTAACATCCACATTAAACTTGTTTTTTTTCCTTCAATGAACTCTCTGATAATCTGAACAGTACTTAATAAGACATTTGCACCTTTTGTTTTAACAAAGAAGCAACAAGTATATATTTTTCAAACAAAACACTGTGGAATGAAATCCATACCAAAACCACGTGACACGACCTGTTTTGGGGTTATTTGAGTTCTGACTCACATTTAACTTTGCAAACATGACCTACAATACTGAGAGGGAGGCCTGCCCGCAAATTATGCCATGCCGAAACCATGGGTATTGCCCAATGCAAAGTCCATGTTTTCCTGAAAGTCTTTGTAAGAGGTGTGCAGTGGTAACTTCAAACAATTGATGCAGGTGTTGCAATTGGCAGTTTAGAAGTGGTTCCTGTGTCTTGGTGAAGAAATTCAATCGAAGGTTGTGGAGAGAAGCCAATTGGTGGAACAGTGTTGGCCCCAGTGGCAAAAGCGAGAATTGTCCCCAACTTCTGCGTTTCCTCTTGATGTAGAGAAAACAAATACATCAGAAATTAGTTTAAAAACAAAACAAACAAACAAAAAAGACTGCACCAACACTACTTTTTACCTTTTCAAAACTAGGCCTCTGGCTCTGATTCCTGCTTGAACATGACATGTGCCAAATAATAGAGGATATCTCTGCAACTATAAGGTCTATTTGAATAAACATGATATCAAAATAAAGTTAACACGTGTAATATGTCCTCCAGAGGTGTAAGAATTAGTATAAGTTATATGTTACTGTGTCTTAAAGGAAAGACTTAATTTTCGCCTGAAGAAAAAAGTACACTTTTAGAGTGAATTTGTCATTGATAAATGCATTGCAGTCTACAACCTCCAGAAAACCATATAAACCTATAAGCATTACATAACCTGTGCCAAGATGATGGTTAAAAGTGAAGCAGAGCAAATTAGAGAGGTTTTACTTTCTACTTAACAATCTCAATTTGGTACATTTTAAAATCATCTGTGCCATTATAAATTCTCAGGCAACTGTTAAACTCATTCAATTTCTCTTATAGATCACTTAAGGTAGTATTTCATCTAAATGTAACTATTTTAGGAATAATATATTAAATAATAGAATAGAATAGAATATACTTTAATAGTCCACGGAATGAACAGCACATCAATGTGAAGCTTAAAAGCTCCCCTTAAAAGCTCAGGGAGAGACTCCCTGCTATGAAAATGAATAGAAAATGGCCATGATCGACTCAAAACTAAGCAGACACATTGGATTACCTATAAACAGCGTTTTAATGCTCTTGCACAGTTACTGTGTTTCAAGACCTGCTCATTTAGTCCTTGCCGGAATTGTGTGTTTTTAGGGTAACAACGTTTTTTATGTGTTTTTAGCCAACAATTTTTCCATTAAGTGGGTATGCAGCATGACTATGTAGCTTCATGTTTACCATGCCTTGTATAGGATTTAGTGCTCTGCCCTCGGTACCAGGGGCACTCGGGCTAAAGTGTTTTTTAACTGATATACCATGACAAGATGTAATGCAGTACTAATTTCAAGTGAGAAGATATTTCAGTTCATACAAGACACGCTTAAAAACACTTTTACACTAACCTTCTGCATCTGTTAGGTAGTCTCTCCAGTATGGAACAACAACTTCTTCCGCACGCCTTCTATTGCTGCCAACTGGAGATAGGCGGATGGTTGAAAAGGCTGTCAACCAAGTCAGCAGTGAGGATTGTAGGAGACCAGCATAGAAGGGGGCGAAACTCTCCGGGTGAGCTTGGATTTTGTCCAGCACACCAAGTGTTCTCAGTCCATCCCGAAATCTGAGTAAAATCACAATTAGTTTTTAGTGTTTTGATATATATAGTGTACTGTATATACAGTGGGTTCCAAAAGTCTGAGACCACTAGCCAAGATACTTCAATTTTCGATTTGTTTTCAAATGTAATGCTATTTCTTCATTACTAATGATATCAGCTTAATCATTTGAGTGGAAGTTAAGTATTTGAAAATGTATATGATTTTCAAATATCTTTAGTATTTGGTGCGTTCCCTTTTGCTTTAATGACGGTATACACTGGAGCTGGCATGGACTCCACAAGATTGTGCAAACCCTGAAGACCCACGTTATCCGTAAGCCGTCCTGACCCACTGTTGCTGATGTTAGCACTGTTGCACTGTTAGCATACACTATTAACCTGACAGCGAAGGGATGCAGAGACATTAGACGCTGCCTATAGAACACCTGTGAAGCACAGGAGCTGTCTGAGTTACAAAACTGCGACCCCCTATTAGGAGGGTGTGTGTACCTCTCAAAAGGACCACGCACTCTGTGTATCACTTGGAACATCAGGATGTCATCTACAAGCATATTCCTGTCTTCCAACCTCCGCAGCGGCCTTAGGCAGCCAGCATTGGACAGGTACTCCTGAAGTGGCTCTGTTGTTGCGAAGCAGATCTTCAAATGATTTACACTCTGTGACCTTCCAATAGATACATGAAATTAAACTTTAGCAAAGTGAATTTAAAGTGCTGTAATCAAAAGTCTTCCTCTCTACACTTGTCACCAGGGTAGTAGAAGCAGACATGCAAACACCACAACATATTCTAAAACTGAGGGGGGAAATGTACCCTTTAATTTTTTCGAGCAGGTCACTATCCGCAACATCTTTCAAAACTGGATTAGCACGTTCTGGGCATCAACAAGGCAAGAGAAGAGAGTTGGGGACAGAAAGCCTGCGGGAGGTCCGCCATGTACAAGGCTTACTGCGATGGCCCTGCCTGCAATGAAGTACCGGTCCTCTCTCATGGCTAGAGAAAAAAAGTTATATATTTGACATGAGTTTCGAACATGAGTACAAAGACTTGACAAATACCTTTACCATCAGATAAAATATAGTGATAAAGATGCAATAAATGATTTCTGGAGTTCAGCACCTCAATGATATGAGATTACAATCAATACATACCAGTACTGTTAAAGGCCAAGTTCATTTTGCCTTCTTCTCCCTCGAACATTGGAGATTGGGGCAAGGCTTCCATTAGAAGTCTTAAAATTCTCTTCTTGGTCCACCCCAAGTCGACAGCCTCTTCAGGAACTCCATGTCATCAGAAAACCTGACAGAAATGGTGTGACATGGATCGTATGTCCCTCGTTTAAAACCTCTGATGGCTCCATCCAGGACTGTGGCTCGGTTAATGTTAAACTTGCATTTTTGTGATGGTTTATTTTAGTTGCGAGGTCTTGCAAAATATCCCTCTCTGGCACAAACATGCTGTGGTCCTTCTGAAACAAACATGATAATATAAGTTAGAGAACACACCTTAGTGTCTGCACCAAAACACCAAGAGTAAATTCCTTGTATGTGAAAACCTACTTGGCAATAAAGATCTTTATGATTCTGATAGTGTGGCAGGGTGTGTGTTGTTCATGATCACCGAGTATTTTTAAATTCAGTAAATGATTGTCACGTACAAGTATATTAGTAAGAATTTGGTACAGTAAAAGTCAATAGGTTGTGATATGGAGCAGATAAGCTAGCAAAGTCTATAAACTGCGTTCCCAAGCATGCTCAGTGGCATTTGCCATTCAAGTAACCTGTCTGCTGAGAGTAATAATGGTATTACTGTTATAAGTCTTTGTAGACAGTACGTGTAAGTAGTTATTTGTTGTCGGTTTGGCTCTGCATAACATTTCTTTTTAAATAATAAAAATATAGAAAATTGCCAGCCTTATCCTTTAACTTTTTATACAACATATACATACCGTACTGTAAGGGCCAATAAACACATTATATTAGCATATGTGAGAGGTCGGTTGAGGTTTATTACTTGGTTATTCCCTTGTGTTTGACATGGTTAATATGAACCCCACAATTTCTTTTTTTTTTAGGATAATTAAGTTTGATACTGCAACCTTATTTTAGTATATGCTCTAAATGTTCTAATGTAAATTTGTTTTTTCAGGCTGGAGGATTTTTTGGCAGTTGATATTAAAAGATGTTGTGGATGCGCTGAATGGCTTTCAACCAATCAAAATGAGAAGATTCTAACTAGATAAAAAAAGTCAGCAATTACAACAAAACAGTTGGGTACCGTAAAACATTTGCATTTTACCAACCTTTCACTCTGCAGGCTTGCTAGTATAGCCTGATTCAAGTCCTCTCATCAGAAGACATGTCAGGACAGTGCAGCCACAACCGAAAGGTAGTTGTCATAGTTTGCTGACTGATGCTGTGTTGAGCTAGAGGGTAACACAGAAGTCAGCACCAGATTTGGCTCATCCGAGGTTGTTCCTCCATATGATGCGGTAGAAGGCTGACTTTCGGTAGGGCAGCTTCTTAGTGAGCATGATGGCAACTGATAAGAACTGGTTGAAGTGCTGCTGTAGTTGGGTGAGCTGCTGTGATGAGGGATGAGTGACGAGGGATAAGTTTCAACCTCAGGAGTGCAGTTTGGTGGGGAGGCTGTTGTAACATCGTTGAAGCTCTCTGAAGAGACACGTGAGTATATATCTTGTGTTAGAGATGAGGAGCGCAGCTGCCTCGCTGAAGCAGGGTTTACCTCACAATTCTCCTCACTGCTGTAGCCTGAAAGATCAGCCTGGGAACGACATTTTAAAAAATCAGATAAGCTGAAGTTCAACTTTAAACAAAACAGTACCTGGAAAATACCATAAACACCGTGATTATAGTGTTGTCATGATACCAAAATTTTGACTTCGATATGATACCAGCCTAAATATTTTGATACAGATACTGAAACGATACCACGGCAAAAATCTAACATTAGGAAAAGTAATGGAATAATAGATGACAGAACATAAACCTTGAAATTCTTTGGGGGTTGTTTTCACAATAAAAAAACTGAAAAGATTTTGATTATGTCATGTAAGGCTGTGGAGGTTGTGACAATGTATAACATAAAATTGAATACCATTAATGATTTGATTTTTTTCCATTGTAATTTCATATGTATTTATTCAACGTAGCTTCATACTATCGTTTGTTTCAAATCATACGAAAACTTATGCACACTTTTTTCGTACAATATTTCTACGTCTTCTACCAGTGGTTTAGGCAACAAAACTAGGGGGTTTAGGGTTAGGGAAAGGGCATGGCCAGGAAGCCCCGGTAGAAGTCCCGCCTCCTAATGTGGACCTCCAGGCTTCTTATACTACACTGTTGTTGTTGCCTTGAAGACCGCCTCCACAATTACGTCAGTTTCATACGGATTCCACTGCATTACTTTCCGTATCATATCACACGAACAGTGCATGAGGACAGACTGTTTTATCACAACTCTAACCTAAACAAAAAAATATGCAAATGTGATTCACATTTTGTGTCTTGTTTTAAGGTAATTAACTCTCCAGAAATCGTAACTGTTACTTCTTTTATCATCTTTAACAGAAAATAAAATGTCACAAATAGAGCCATTATATTTTATCTTAACAGATTAATGTAAACTGGATGCTGTTCTACCTGTACAGTAGGTGGCGGTATGCACTAGAAGTTATTGCAATCTGCCCAAAAAGCACAGAAGAAGAGGTGACTTCCTCCAGCCACTTCCCTTTTCGCGTTGTTATCAGACGGATTTGATCAAATTCTTATAGTTTCGTGGGTGTTTTGATGTTCAAAAGTGTTTTCATGTATGCATGTTATGTATGCATGTTATGCACCAATTATGGGTTGTTATTATTATTATCACAATTATCTGCAGGTCAATTCAAATGTGACATAACATACCATAACTGGCTTTGATGGTCTGATGTACAGGGCTTTAGATTTATATACTTTATGTATGAGATTTGCATCCAGCTCCTGTCCAGCACGCAGTTTGGGCAAAATTAATCTGTTGCCACATGCCATCAGAAACTCTAGGCTGAAAAACAGTGGGTATAAATGCAAAAGGTTAAAAAACAAAAATGCACAAGACACATTAAAACTGATGCACTGACAGTCTGTTTTCCTCTTTGAAGATAGACAAAGCAGAAAACCAGCAGTTAAACAATAAATTTAGGTTTCCTAAATAGTTTAGGTTTGGTCTGTTGCATACATGATATAATTTTATGTAAATTTCTCCACTTGAAAGGACAAAAATGACCTTTTTTTCATTTAGTAGTTTAACCTTGATATAATAACATAAAAGTGCTTACCTCACATCAGCAGAGAGTTTTTCTCCAAAGGCATCCCTTATTTGTTCAGTGACAGTCCTCTGGTCCCAAGATTTCTGGAATTCAAATCCATTCAGTATATGTCCCTGTTCATGTAGCCGTTGCTTTTTGCGATGCTTGACGACGACATTGCTTGATGGCCTTGGAAGAAGGATGACGTCTTTGTTGAAAGTATCATGAAAATGTGTTTTGGCCCTACAAAACATGAGACATAATCAACCCCAAAAAACATGGCACAATTTAGGATGGTTTTTTTTTTAGAATCCTATCACCGCTCTTTTAAAAAGTTGGCAGCCATTCATTTTATCATTCATGCCCTTTAACATTTTTAAAGAAAAGTACATCAAATCATTTGATACATTCAAATTAAAAGCTGATAGATTAACATGAACGCAGAATTAGAAAACAGAAAGGCTGTCCTGCAATGAAATACAATAACACTTAGGTCTGAACAATGTGACAATGGTCTGTAGTTTCAGTCAATGGTACATTAAACAGAAGTTCTGTTCTCATAAATATGCAAATGACACATTACACAAACACAACCTAAAAAAAAAACCGTCACGATTTCGCGAGGAAACGTACCGCATAACGAAATGGCAGCAGTCCGATGGGGTTAACAGGTTTGTGATTAACGTTAGGCATACAGTTTTCGAATTGAGCTAAATCAAAGCTAAAGTTAGCTTAGCGTTAGCTGTTTATGTTCGTTTTGGGTGATGTGGAGCGGAGTGAAGCGGTTTGCCTCTGCACCCTACCTGGCGGTGAGCGAAGAGCAAAACGCTTGAAATGTGAAAGCAGAGATAGTGACCCCTTTATAAAAACGCCTCACCTCTGGTGTTTGTCATTTGAATAATTCATTAATTTCTAAACGGTACGGACATGAACATTAGCACAACTATGTTAGGCTAACGCTCACGTTACAGCATTGACTGAAGCGTGTTGCTAAATTAGCAAACGTACATTTAGCTAGGATAACTCTAGTAGATTGACAGCTCACAGTTAAAAACGTTGTTCTTACCTTTTCTTTGAGCGGGAGCTCCAGTTCCCAAAATGCTGCTGCGTCTGGTATCGCAGAGACTGCTGGCCTTGTGTTGCGACCGCTGCAGGGTTGGCAACTCGGGAGCTGCTCGGCCTGAACAGTTGACGCAGCTCACTTTCCGTCGTACTGTGGCTGGCGGTCGGTGCAGATGTCCTCTGCCGCTCGACGGAAGAGGAGAGGGATGCTATGGTTTCGGGGAATGTTAAAATGTTCCTTAAAACCCCTATTGCCTGCTGCAGTGTTTGCCTCTCCTCTCCTCCTTCCATGCTGATTTTGACCTGAAATGACCCTGCTAGAGCTTCTCTCGGCCAATCACAGCGCGACAAATGAGCTGCCTTCCGTTTCCACTATACTACTTCCGTTTCAACTATACTCTCTCTCACACACACATACATTCTCCTCTCACATAGCTACATTCTCTCTCACACATGCATACATTCTTCTCTCACATAGCTACATTCTTTCAGACACATACATACATTTTCTTCTTACATACATATATTATGTATGTGATAAATATATAAATATGAGAGTGAAAATATTTGTGTGTGAAAGGAGAATATATGTGTGTGAGAGTGAATATATATGTATGTGAAAGGAGAATATATGCATGTGAAAGGAGAATATATGTGTGTGAGAGTGAAAATATATGTCTGTGAAAGGAGAATATGTGTGTGTGAGAGTGAAAATATATGTCTGTGAAAGGAGAATATATGTGTGTGTGAGAGTGAAAATATATGTCTGTGAAAGGAGAATATATGTGTGTGTGAGAGTGAAAATATATGTCTGTGAAAGGAGAATATATGTGTGTGTGAGTGAAAATATATGGATGTGAAAGGAGAATATATGTGTATGAGAGTGAAAATATATGCATGTGAAAGTAGAATGTATGTGTGTGAGAGAGCCAGAATGAATTATGGCTTGTACGGCCCCTCATAAACAGCAGCACATCAATGCATGCATTTTTCGCTGGCTTCCTTAATGCTGTGAGTTTGATGTCTCTGAGCACATGCTGTCTCTGAGTCGAGTGTATTTCAGGGAACACTTTGCTCAGACTAACATCATCTCTCTCTCACCAACACAGCATAAAATAATTTGAATGAGGAGCCTGAAGACAGTGTATGTTTAATAAATAGGTCACATAATTGTTTTTGGACCAAAATTAGTCCAGTGGAAAGACATGCCTCTTCATAACTTTAGCAATTAGCAATAGAGCAACATAGGTTGATAATATTTTTTGCTTGTTTGTTTATTTTACTAGGAAAAAACAACAACATTTGAAAGATGTATGATAAAGTTGAAGAAAAAGTCTTACCCTTATTAATTTGTGCTGTCATAAAAACTGTTGTCCTGCTTTCAAGCATCTTATCAGCACTCAGGCCCTGCTCCAGGACACCATTTCCATCCATTTAAAGTGT
Source organism: Notolabrus celidotus (assembly GCF_009762535.1). Lineage (NCBI taxonomy): Eukaryota > Metazoa > Chordata > Actinopteri > Labriformes > Labridae > Notolabrus > Notolabrus celidotus. Next base: position 22,098,966 of record NC_048278.1, on the reverse strand, counting down.
TTTATTTTGCAAACACAAAACTCTGCCTCAAGAGGCCTGTTGAAAGCGTCAGACACAAGGTAGATAATTAACCTCTAAATATTCATTTATTCTCTGCAGGACAAGGAAGCAACGAGTGGCTGAAATGCACAAAAGTATAGCTCATTGAGAATAATAAGCTAAAGCAAATTACAATAATACAAAGTCTCAAAAAAGACCAGTTTTAATTGACTGTTGCAGTCCAAAAGCAACAGTTAATATCTAAAAAAAAATGTGTTATCTTGAAATCATGAAGCTCTGAGATCTGGACAGTTGGTCATTAAAATCAGATATAGCATTGTTAAATCACAGACAGTTTAATGTGTACCTCTTCTACACACTCAACTCAAATATGAATGCTTAATCTTGGTTTGGCTCTTAAAATAAGCAAAATTGTTGATTGAGTGTATAAATAATTATATATTTTTTGTAAATGCAAAGGCATGCTACATTTCTGCATTATCAATATGTAGTTCACACTTTTGGAAACAACACCAGTATTGTGCATCAAGCCTGTTAGGTTATTCTAACTGAATATATTGTGTGTGTGTGTGTGTGTGTGTGTGTGTGTGTGTGTGTGTGTGTGTGTGTGTGTGTGTGTGTGTGTGTGTGCGTGATAATCATGTGCTCATTTGTAACTGAGTTAGAATTATGGAGTGTTTTTCAGGGTGTGAATGAACACACTTGATTTGATGTGGAGCAATTTGTGTACTCAAATGTCTTGTTATAAGCTGTACAGGTGCTATTTGACAAATGCTCCTCCTACATCCCTCTTCAACAGAGCAGCTCATGTGAGCACAAAGGGTGGGTGATGTGTGAGAGGTGGGAGGAGGGCACAACTCATAGGGTGCATAGTGCGAACACAGGAAGGACCTAGTTAGAAAAGAGGCATCAAAGGAAGTTATTTGGATTCCTAACTTTTTCTTTTTAAATTTCCTTAAACAATAAAGCAGCTTCCTGCATGGAGTCAAGCTTCATTAACTTTTCAGTAATTGAAGTTTGTCCAGCAACCGCAGAGCACCAGAAATTATGTCAAACAAAAACAAGAGGTGGATGCACTTATTGAGATGTTAATAAATGTTTAATTAGGTTATAAGTAATTGAGTAAGATGTAGTTTTTTGGTGGGTCAGTTGATGCAAGAAGCTTTCTAAATTGCATTATATGTAACACACAGAGGTATAATGGTGGGGGCAAAGTCATTCCGCCACTAATCCTTCCTTAGAGGTAGTAACAGAGGCGCAATGGGAGGAAGACAGTAGCAAAGTGTAGCACCGGAGCTTGCAGGGCGCATCAGCGCTGCGTGTAAATGCATGTCTGAGTGTGTGTCAATGTGGTGCTCCTGCTGTGTGTTTACAAGCTGTGCCTCTCAGTGCTTCCGCAATGCCGCAATGAAATCACACACTGGGACACCAATATTATGACCTTCAAGAGTAAATACAAAAGTGTAGTGATGGTGGAACTGCATTCCAGCACTGTTGTAGAATTGCGGTGTGTAAGAGGCTATTGATTACAGATCTGCTGTAGACCTGACCCTTTTTCTTTTGTTTAATGTCCATAATGGTTGGTTAAATTAGACAAAAAGTGGCATAAACTCATGTTCAACATTGCTTGATAGACAATCAGTGAGCAAATAAGTTCTAATAAATCGGAAATATTCAAACTAATATGAGTCACTGCTGGAAAAAATACATAAATAAATATTCATAAGCAGCACTAAAGCAGGTGTACAAGGTAGCAGTATTTTTGTGCAATGTATCAAGAAGAAAAAAAGATATATATTAGTATGCAAATGTGAAAAGTGGGAAGAATGCAAATCAGTATTGAGCCCACTGTGGGAAATTAAAACCACTCCTGGCTGTTCCCATAGAAACAACATGGTGAGGAGACTTTATTATGACAAATAACAAAGTGATGCAGCAGCAGTCAACCTACCTAACCTCAAACACATTTATTTTCAACATTTTTCTGATAATATTTGCTTTGCTCGGCCAGAAATCTCAATGAAAGGCTAATCTGAATGCACATAATAAAAAGGTGCTCACAAATACAAGCGGTGCTGCACAACAAACAACACCACTGCTCTCTTTTGACCCTGACTTTTCTGTTAGTGCCAGGGCTGGAGCTTTGTTCAGGAGTTCACTGGCATGATGTAGAAATGATTATTTCCTCTACAATGGTGTTTTTGTTCTGCATTATTTCTTCTCTCTTTCTATAATCCCTGTTTTTCCTAAATTGTGACTTTAGCTATAAATAATCATATTAAGTGAGCTGGGAATGTGCTCATTTTGTGCAACATTACCCCTTTACACAACCTTATTGTTGTCTGATCTATTACAGTGTGGTGTATTTGTAGGAGATTTGTAGCCTCTGCAGTAATTGTACAATCACAGGCTTGGAAAACTGACATTAACGTATGTCCACTAATAAAAGCTGTTTCATTTGCTTTTCTGCAGCCATACAATCACATAAGTAACCAAGCCCTTTTAAAACAACACTTCATTTCAGCACTAACATGGATTATTCTCTGCCTTTTACTGCGCCTTCTAAAATGTTATTTCATCCCCATCTTCTAATACATTCGACTCACAATGAGAAGCAAATGCTTCGATCTGGATCTTGAATCTTTAAAAGCCTTGCATTCATTTGTGTACTTTAAAAGGCCTTAATAGCAGTCTTCTGCTGGAGTGTATCTATACATGGAAGGAGTACATGTATACCATTATTGAGCGAGCAGTCCCTGCAGATCTTTTAATTAAAGAGTATTTTGGGGTGTGGGGTTTGCACAAGTAAGTAGATGCATAACATCACAGTGTAGTTCAATAATACAGTGTATTCCCAGTTTTCCCCAACTATTAATAATTACAAACTTTGTCCGAGACTCAAAGCAAATCACACACGCAAGATACTGAGTTTTATTTCCACACAGCCTTGTTGCTCAGCTCCAGCATGCAAGTTTGTAGATTGTATTATTAAAGTTGAAGGCTTGTCAAGGTATTTAACAGTGCATTTGACATTGCAAAAATCTACTATTTTTCATGAGGATCTCAAACCATGTGGTATCTATTAAATGTGTTAGAGTTTGATGTCAAGATGAACAGTAAATCCATCTTTTATGCCAGAGAAGATTAAAACCTCAATCTGACTACTTAGGTGTGAACCACCTAACCAACAGCACAAGTTATTCTCTGTACAAAAAGGCATCTGTATGCTACAAGCATGGTTTAAAACAGACCTAACAAAGTATTTGTAAGATACGTTTTGGAATATAGTCTGTTTGCTTTTAGTTTATCTTCGAAATTAAAATGTATTTCAACAAGGCAATGGTCTTTCTCTAACTTTTCAATCTAGAATGTTTCTCATGTGAAGTTGCCAAGCCTGGACATTAAGTAATAACATTTACAGAAGAAAATGATAGGAAATATGTATGACCAAGGTACATTTTCTCATGGGAAAATTTGGATTCTAATCAGTGACAGTTTTCAGAAAATGTCAACTTGGCAACCTTTAAAACGTGTGTCATGAAGTAGTTTTTATGTACACATATGTTAGAAAGCAAAGGATTGTACCAAGTGGCATGTCTCAGGAGCTGCCTCATCATCTATACATTTATTTTTCTACATGTTTGTGTCCATGTCTGGCATGGGGATTTGTTTTGCTACTACAGGAAACTTTGGCAACACTGCCACTCTCAGGGTGGATGCTTTTCTTTCCAACTTGTGTTCTATCCACTTGTCCTTAGGCATACGAAGTGTTTGTCTGCTTTGTGCTTGCTTCTCTTTCCGTACCAAGGCTACCAAGAAGGAACATTTGGTTGTTGCTCCAAGCTTTTCTCTGCTAGTTGGCATGTTAGATGTTGAATAAAGTCCATATCTCTGTGATGTGCCTCTTTATAAGTAATTACGATCAACATCAACCAGCAGCATGTCTACACTGTCAGCAAATCAAAAACAACCTATCAGCAACACGTCAGCAGCAGCTGCAGTCCTCTGTCAAGTGTTTTCACTGGGTCAGTTCAGACACAACACCGTTGGCCATGTAGAAATACTTTGACAGTACCTCGTCCCAATACACAATCAGTGTGGTTGCATGAGTAAGTCAAATGAAATGAATATGTCTCTGCAGTTACACACATACAGCACTGACTGGATATGAAGGTTAGCGGATGAGGAGAGTGTTTCATGTGAAAATTGAACTTTTGTCCTGAACTTGTTCCTCTCATCCAGATAAGCATGAGGAGGGTGTTCCTGCGCTACAGACCTGAACAATGGTTGACAAAAGTGCACAAAATCCTTTGCCCTTTCTTTTTTCTCTGATCTGAGGTTTTAAAAGCCTGTGGATTATTTCCATGTGTTATTTGCTGACACTTTCACATTCACATCGTAAACAGTGAGCCAAATTAACTGTTTTGCTGTGTCTGTCAGAGAAAAGCAGCTTATCCAACCATACAAGGAGCTTGATTGATAAATCAATTATCAATCTATCCCTCTAAGTTGATTTTTATTTCCTTAGAACGTGACACAATACAAATGTACTAATTCTTCAGATAAAAAAATCTTGACAGATACTTTTTATAGGTTATGTTTCAACTAATTAAAATTCCACCTCCACTAAAATAATCCTGGTTCTTGTGGGACTCTGGGACTCCTCATCCATGCTTGTTTTTTTCATTTTTACTCAGACAGGCTGTGGAGTTTATAAAGACTAACAGCTCTGTCCGATGGGACACCAGAGGCCAGGACAGGGCAGAGGTGCTTCCCTGCTTGCCCTCTGTCTCTCATTCCTCCTGCTACTTAGATCAATAACAAGCTCCTTAGCCACAGGTGCTCTCCAGGGACCTCGACCTGGAGCCTTCTCTCCTCAGCTCATTGTCTGTTGCTGACTCTGGCAGGGCAGAGCAGTCAAGCCTGACCGATGCACACAGCCTCGAGCCCTCCAAGGAGAAGGAACATACAGTGTGCAGGTATACACGCATCTTTTTCTGTCCAAATGTGGGCAGGCATGCATGCACAACTCATGGAGAAATACCTTTCTCTATATCTAGCTCACACACAAACCTATAAAAAGAAAAGTACAAAAATACTTCCACTTGACAAATAAACCATGTGACATCTATTAAAGTACTGGATTATCAGGGTTCATAATTAACGGTAAATGGATTTGTACTTATATAGCGCTTTTTCTAGTCTTTCTGACCATTCAAAGTGCTTTTACACTAATCGTCACATTCACCCATTCATACCCATTCACTCACTGATGGTAGAGGCAGCTATGTAGTGAGGGACCTTCAGTGTTAGATAATCTCATTCGTTCACATTCACACACCTCTGAACAACAGAGGGAGCAATTCAGGGTTCAGTGTGACACTTGGGATCGAACCGCCAACCTTCCGATTGATAGAAAACCAACTCTACCCACTAAGCCACAACCGGTGGGTAATAACAGTATGATGGATCTAGGACAACACCATGTGCAACAATGTAAGGGATAATGCACGGTGAACAGGTAGTTATGAAATTTAGAATCCCGACGGGGGGAGGGGGGATACCCTGGTGCGAAAAGTCATAAAGCTAAAGTCATAAAAACATTGACACAGAATCTAGGTTAAGAACTGATTTTATTGATTCAAGATGATATTTGTACAGATTTTTTTAATAAAAACACTCCCTTATCCATGTTTGGTATAGGGATAAAATGGCAATGGACTCTAACCCGCTTTCTTGCAGCACTTACAAACATCAAACTACAGAAGGTGAAGTTAAACAAGGTTAATGGATCCTCTGCAAGAATATAAATGTTGTTTTTTGTTCTCATTCAGCTCTCCTTCTTCCAGGACATTCGCAGTTGACACATCTATAAACATAACTGAGGCAAATGTCACAACTTTTAACATTGTTGCTATTATTACTACCCCTCACGGTTTAAGTTACTCAGTAGCAATCAATTACTTAGAGATGCATTCACCAGCTCTGCTGCCATTGCCTGGGTTGCAATACAGGATCCAATATTAAAATATCCATGTTGTTTAGCCTACCAACGTATCATGCTAACAGAAAATAAAGATTTTGCCTCAGTGTCAACAAAAAGAAGTAAAATGTGCCACAACTCCTTTCTGTGGATTGATTTGGTATGATGTGTGATCTGCTTGTTCCTGGCATTGCTCTTGTTATGCAGAATGAGTTACTGTTGTCAAGGAGTTTTGACCAATCAGAATCAACTATTTAACACAGCCGGGTTGTTAGCAAAAAGTAAACCGGGTAATGAAGTAGTAAAACTAATCTGTATACTGAACTATTTATATGAATAATAATAATACATTTTATTTATAAAGCGCTTTTCTAAACTTTCAAAGACGCTGCACAAAGGGTAAAACATTATATATAACAACAGAATAATAAGAACATGATTAAAATACATTAAAAAGCAGTCATACGTTAAAAGCAGTTATAAATAGGTGGGTTTTGGTAAGTGTTTTAAAGCTGGACAGGTTGGGGCAGGTTCTAATGTTTAGTGGTAAGGCGTTCCAGAGGGTGGGGGTGGGAGAAAGTTCTGTCCCCCCAGGTTCAGTGCTTGGTGTCCCATATTAGGGAAAAATGCTCTATTTGATATTAAAATTGTAGAGAAAAAACTAATGATCTGTAAAATGTAGGTAAAAACAGAATATAATGGTTTATAAATCATTTATACCCTGTCTTTAATTTAAGATAGAACAAAAACAACATATTAAATGTTGACACTGAATAATTTTGTTTTTTTTTTTTAAAATATATGCGCAATCTAAAGTTGATGCCAGAAACAAATTTCGAAAAGTTGGGACAAGGACAACACAGCGCTGAAAAAGTTGTGAATTGCTAAAAGTAAAAAAAAACATGGAGGAACATCTCCCAGCTAATGAGGTTAATTTGCAGCAGCTTAGTAACATCACTGGGAATAAAAAGGACAATCCAGAGATACTAAGTCTATCAGAAGTGAAGATGCCAAGAGGTTCACCAGTCTGTGAGAGACTGGGTGAACAAATAGTTAAACAGTTTCAGAATAATGTTCCTCAGTGTAAAATTGCAAATAATTTCATCATCTACAGAGCATAATATCATTTACAGATTTAGAGAATCTTGAGAAATCTCTCTACAAAAGTGACAATGCTGAAAACCAACTCTGAATGGCTGTAATCTTAGGACAATCAGGCAGCACTGCGTATAAAACAGACATGACTCTGTCACTGCATGAAGTCAAAATCACTTTCAAAAACCATTGTCTTTGGCTGCATCTACAAATGCTGGTAAAAACTGTACGATGCAAAGTCCAAAGTGAACATATGTGATCAGGAAATGCGGACGACTTCCATGCATATGGTATCTGGGTGCTAATCGGACCTGTCTGCAGCCCAAACTTGCCACCTATTGAAAACATTTGGTGCTCTGGAAACTAAAAAGGAAACAAGGGAGACCCCAAACTGTTGAGCAACTAAAATCCTGATATCAGGCAAGAATGGGAAACATTTCACTTTAAAAACCCAGATACCGTTTTCCTGGATTCCCAAGCATATATATTTCTAAAGAGAGGTGATGCAATAGTGTTAACATGCCCCTGTCCCAAGTGTTTTGAAACAGGTTGTTGGCATCAAATTTAAAATGTTAATATATTTTTGTCTAAATCTATTTCAACATTTGACATGTTGTCTCACTATTTTCTGAAAAAAACAACAACATGGAAAGGTTTTTCTTGATTTTCAAATCATTCCATTTTATACAGCTTCCCAATTATTTGGAAGTAGGGTTGTAGAGTGTGATAATAAACACATTTTAATTTATTTTATTTATTACTGCTTGAAATAACTTTAACACGTCAAAAACATATTTTATAGTCATACTGTGAGCCTTCAGTAAGATACAGTATTAAGACACACAGATTCTTGGGTAAACTGACAAATTCAAACACATTAATGATTTTTGTCAGATTAGCAATCTACAAATTGCTAACTGCTGGATGTTTTATACCTTCTAACATCTTAAGTGTGAACCGTTTTTTTAATTCGCTCTCTACACAAAATAAAAAAAGGACTCAGATACATTTTCCTAGGTGGCATGACTTAACTTTCATAACTTTATTTTTCACATCAATTGTCCTCTAAGTCTTTTTTCTGTCTGTTCAGGACAACATGCCAATTATCCTGAAGCGGATCTTCCTCCATCATAATGTCTACTAAGCTGACTCAACCTCTCTACTCAAACTGGCCCTACAAGTCACGCAATTCCACTGTGCCTGCTCTTAACTTACTTATGCAAATAATACCATACCAACATATACTTAATAGCCTTTTACATCATCCATAGGTCTCTCATCCAGCATAATTTAGTATTTATAATTCACATTTATTATTTCCTATCAACATTAGGCCAGTTCCATGTGGATGAGATGGTCTAAATGACCTTTTTGGAGGCTTAAATGCTCTGTAATGTATGCCCTGCTCTAGGAGCACGCAATGCATTAACAACCTTGTAATTTTGTTAAAGACAGTTAAAATATGGTTTATGTAAACCCTTTTTTTCCCCCCCCTTTTTTTTTAATAAATTATAAATTATTTATTGTTGGGGTTGAAAAGAAGGATAAGGAATATTATTGTGACTGCATTTCTCCAGTACTTTCCCAACCATGGTTGATATCCCATCTTTGCATATAAGTTATTTCACTGTGGTTTATATTTAAAACACAAATCATAGATATAGTAGTATTTTTGCCACAATGTGTTCAACTTAAAAGTGTCTCAATGTGAGCCAAATCTCATCACAGTTGCAGAGTGTTCCGTGAAATCTGGACTGAACATAGACGTTTACATCAGCATCCATTCAAATAATTATAAGCAGTGAAAAATGTTCAATTTCAGACAGTTTTTCTTTGTCTTTGTCCAAGACAAAAACATAGTTCTGTTTCAAATATTGTCATGTTTCAATTGGTCGTCTGTTATGTGGTGTAACACAGAAACATTACAGGTTATGTCAGAAAGTTGGAAGGCTATTGAATTTAGCCTTTTTAACTTTATTTTATGCTAATTAACATTATTACTCTAATTACTGCCTCAGCTAAATCAGAGAGATTGTCATACACAGGTGCTTGTAAGGTGTGATCTTGTGCCATGACTTTGTACAGAATGGACAACGTACATTAATTTCCCACTGTGAGCTGTGAAGCCAAAGACATATTGCCCAAGCAGTGCCAAGGCATGTGCAGAAGCAATCTGGCTGGTGGAGCGGCGGGACTGACGTCACACCCCTTCTGCTATCCGAAACTCACATTTAACCAACTGACAAAACATGCAAGATCCCGCAGGTCGCTTCAGATTTGTGTGTTGGTTTGATTTAACACTTGTGTTTACTGAAATTTCAATTATTCTTGTGTTTATGTTGATTACGTTTTATCTCACTGTTCCTCCTCTACACTGCTAGTTAAGAACGCTGTAGGAGCCTGCATTTGTCAACAGAGCTGCCCATCATGATTACCCTTTTTTTAATATCAAATGAAACATAACTCCTCTGAAAAAATGAAATAGTTGCACATAAATCAGCATTACAAGAACTGACTGCTAAGACAATGCATTTTTGAGAAAAATGCATTTGATGTGTATTTTAAATGTTTGGTTTGCCCTTTATTCAATCTGTTGTAATGGAGGAAGCATTGCTTCAAGACCTATTGCCTACTGCAGCCAGTCACCAATGGGCGCTCTACAAATTATGGTTTCACACTGGATAGCTGTGGTCCCACCCATTCTAAGTCAATGATATGCCCAGATTCAAGATATCATGACACATTGCATCTTTTTAGTGAGAACCCTAATGGTGGAAACACTTGCCATGTAACGAAGATATCTCCTACAAAACAGGTTCTACTGTTTTATTATTCTATAATAGCAGCATAAGAGTTAGAAGAGATGCACACTCAGGATATGGGTTTACCTACAAAGAAAATAAATCTGTATTTACTTCAGCAATTAAAAGCTAACTCTGTTGTTTTCCTTTATCTGTACACTCAGAAAGGTTGGACCAACCAGCCCAACTTTTCTATGATTGCACTGTCATAAACGCAAAGATATCACAATGAAAATTGTTTTATTCCTCGGCTTTAATATTCCTCTGGGGTTGTGGTTTTAAGTTAATGGCAGACAAACAGTTGGGATGACCTTCTGGCTGAGCAGGGAAGCTGCTGATAAGCTGCAACCGGAGGCCGACTGTTGCTGTAGGTTAAACTGTGATTTTTTTATGCCAATGGCACAATGAAGGACAAGGGAATAACTTTAAAAGACTACTAAAGCTACTGAAACCAATAATGCATAAAAAAGGACACATTCAATTCAAAGTAGGAGTGGCCAGAACATCATCATGCAGACAGTTGAGATACATGTTAAGAAATTAGGGTTTTAAAATGTTAATTTTACTCTGCATGTGTGCTTATTCCTGCTTTCATTCTCAGTGATATATTGATGTAGACTACCCAGAAGTGTTTCCTGCACTTAATTCAGGTATGTGGTTAGGTGATTTGGTGTGATGCTGGCAGATTTGACAACCTCTGGCCCTTAAATGCAAGGGAGAAATTCATGAACTAGCACAGATAGGATGGAAATGATCTCTCTCTGCATGTCAGCAAGGGTTACATTGCACATGAACAGCTCCAAATCACAATTCATGTCCCTCAGAAATACTGAGAAGTGGGAAGAGAAATAAGTAAACAAATAGGTCAGGTGGAGGTTTCTGACTTTCATTACTGCACATTTTTTTTTAAAACAGGCTGGATTTTATACGTCTTGGAAATTGTTTAAAGAATATGAAGAAAAGGTTTACATGATAAAAAAGACCCGTGGTTTGACGCACTTTAGAAATAAACAGCACAATGCAACTCATAAGAGCCCTTCATCTATCTCCTTATTGCTCCATAGTGGTCCACGTCATCCTGAGTCTGAAACCTTCAATGTCTGCATCATTCATGCTCATCCTGCCAATGTTCTCCCAAAGCAACATGCTGCTGTACATAAAGAAATGAACAGAACATTAGAAGAGGGACACAAATAAAACATTATGTTGTTGGGATGTTCTGTGTGTGCGTATGTATGGAAGAGGCTGTATGTTGGAATAAAAAAAAACTTGCAGCATATACAGAGTCTGTGCTGGTTTGAACGGACCTGTATATATTAAATGAAAACGAACACTGAAGCCTTTCCAAGAAATTGTTTTGTTGACATCTTGATGACAACTGAGGTATAGAGGAAAATACATCAACCTTTAAACTTCTTCTTTTTTTTTTACATAACTTCATATCTTTTCAGCCATCTGATACAGGAAAGTAATGTACCCTCCTTATCCTCACCTTCGACCTTCCCTCATCTGATAGACAGCAACATTTCAGCAACATTTAGCCAGAGGCAACCAGCTATCAAACACCACAAGACTACACAAAAAAGCTTGGCATACATGTATTTAAAGAGTTTAGGCCTTTAATTTCAATTCAATTCAATTTGCTTTATTGGCATGAAAAACGACATGTTGTTGCCAAAGCACATAAGATTTATACACATACATTACATATATATGTATATATATATATATATATATATATATATATATATATATATATATATATACCTTTATCTCTCAAAGATCTATATTTGGAGGGTGGCACTGATGCAAGGACAGGATGAATCTGGCAAATTTGGACCTGTATATAGCACAGTTGGCCTCATTATCATTACACCTACACAGTGATGTTTCAAAGAGTAATCTCAAGAAACAGAAATGCAACTCATTGTGGCTATGAATGTGAGCAAGACTGAAGTTTCTCAGCACACCAGTTTGTCAGACCAGCACCATGATTTAATCCTGCAGCCAGTGAAGGACAGTGAAGCAACTCCAAGTTGGATTTAGGAAGATCCGGCTTTCTAATCTCGTCAGCATATTATGCAGATAATGACGGGGGAAGTGTCTGTGCTGGCTGGACATCCCTGCTTTGAATCATGATGTCTACTTACAGGGTTGCTGCTTCTGAAATCTAAATGGCACATGTCATTCATCTCTTTCAGTCTACAGCTGGAATCAAGTGTGAGGGCTGCTATATATTTAAATAGCCAATCAAACCTCTCACTCTGTGTCTGGAGCAGAGACTTCCCTCCAGCTTGCTCTACCAGGCACCATAAATTATGTCCTGCCATGCTAGGTTTTGGGCTAAAGTCCATATTTTCAATATATTAACATTCCAAGCATGTTTTCTTCGGAGTAATGATATAAAACCTACAAGCTTTTTTTGGTGCCATTGTAAAACCCTTTGGTCTATAGTAATAAAATATGTGAGTTTACTTAATCCTCAAAGAAATCTGATGTGATTCCTCCAAAAGGAATTAGCATTAACTCATGGCATTAACTGGAGTTAATAAACTTGAATGCTTTTAGGCAGTTTCCTCAAATGATTGAGTTGAACAAAGTTATAAGGTTTCACTGTGTTAATGAGCCAATAAACCCATTAACAGCAGCAACCGAACCCACAGCCCAGCGGTCCGAAAGAAATGGGCACCGGATCTGGCTTTTTATATGTCTTTGATAATCCCCAAAAACTGGTCGGGTGAGGAGAAAATCCAAGTGAGGTGTGGCAGACCTGCCAAGTATATAGAAAGAGTGCAACAGTCAGTGGGTGAAACATGTTGAAGGATGTGTCCCTGACTTTTCCTTATTCCTTATTGTGCTTATTATTAGGCTTTATGTTGTCCCTCTGATATCTTTGTGGTAGCTTTAAATGGTTCAAAAGATTATATACTTATCTCAGGCTGGTGTCCTTGAAACCCTTCATTTTAGACTCGGTCTGAAACACTAAATTAAACTACTGTCTCTTTGAACTACCGTACACCATTCCAGAACCCAGCATTTCGGGAGCCTCCTTCGTTGTTGCCATATGACAAAGTTAGACATGTCTTTTTAAAATGACAAGTTTGCCCTATTAAGGAAATTCACCAAATTAAGATGTCACCATTTGAGCAAATATTTTGTTGATCTTGCTGAATTCTCATTTGACTTTTTGAACAAGCCTCTCAGGGCAGCCTGCAGTCTCACCAAGCAATTACTCCAACACATGTTTACCTTGCAATTTGAAACTTTGCCCTTGTAAGTATTGAATTCAACATTTCAACTTAATATTTATTTTGAAAATATGAAAAAAAAAGCATGATACCGTCTCTTTAATGTGATTATATGTACATTAGGATGAAAATACGTTTTTTTTTTTAACAATTGAAACATCCCTGTTTGAACCCTCTCTATACCTTTATTCTCACTAATGACAACTTTCTATCTTGCTTGGTCAGATTCTAACTCCATTATCACACCCTGTTCAAAATATTAGGATTTAATGCTTTCCTCATGAATAGATTGACTGGATCAGTTGCGAAAGTTAAGAGTGTTCATTTCACCAAATTCACCTGCTAATTTCATTCATGAAAGGGAGGAGACTGGGCTTAGATGGATTTTTGTGCTTTGAGCCTGTGAGACCTGTGTTATGCAAAATCATTTCAGAACAATATGAGAAAGGTGGCGCACTGCTGGAATTGATTTTTAATGATTACGGGTTAATGACTTGTGTGCAGAGCTCGCTTTGTTAGCAACTCAAATTTCCCAAATGAAGCTTCCACCTTTTGCTGTTTTCCTCTGCGCAGACAGACAATGTCGGGCCTTTTCAAAGGAGAGATACTGAAATTAAATGAGACAACTGTAGTGCTGTCTACCCTCCCCCCATCCCTGAAGACTCTTTCACTTGAAATGCTCAGGGAAGATATAGTGTGCTGCTTTAAACGATCAAACCGGCTCCTGAGCTGGGGTTACTGCTGTACAGGCAGACCTGTTATGCTCTCCTTCAGCACTTTTACAGCTCAGCATGAATCCACTCTGCTAAAAGGCTTATAATAAACTTCTAACACTTTCAAAGGTACACCTCAAAGGCTTTTTCTCCAAGCTGGGTGAGAGGAATAACCACCTACTAAAATATTGGCCGGTGTGCAAAACCAGAAAAGTATATTGTAGGCCTATTCATTGCAGGCAGCCAGTCTTTAAAGTGGATAATAGGATTTAAGAGTTAGATACATAGGAGTGCAGCAAGGACCCAGAAACCCATGACTGCAGCTTTGACAAGGTGATGAAAGTTTTTTTGTCTCTCTTCTAAGCTGCATGTAGCTGCTGTATTGTCAGGAGCCTTTTGCTTTTGATTTATATATATATTTTTCTTTTAAATCCTCATGCTATTCTGTCTGTTAGGACATGTAATTGAATCAATGGCTCAAGTAAGTCTTTGTTACGTTTTGAATTAGAAAAAACTATGAGATGGGCGCTGGTGGCCTAGCGGTCTAAGTGTCCCACGAATAGAGGCTATAGTCCTCGTCGCAGAGGTCGCCGGTTGGACTCCCGGCCGGTTGACCATTTACTGCATGTCTTCCCCCACTCTCTACTCCCCGCGTTTCCTGTCTCTCTTCAGCTGTCCTATCCAATAAAGGTGAAAAAGCCCGAAAATATATCTAAAAAAAACAAACGAAAAAAAACCAATGAGATTCAGACGACATTCAGTTACCTTAATCCTTGAAATCTCTTTTAGAACACTTGCTGGATCAAAAACAGTCAGTGATGAAGACAGGAGCATCCAAATAGCACAAAAATCTGTGCTGAAGGTTGCTGCAAGGCAAATTTACTCATTAAATTTCCAGTCAAAAGGGGTAATGCTGAATCACAGCATAAATTAATCCAAAATTGATCGAGGTTCAAGTCAACTACATTCACAGATGAATCAAAGCATTAGAATTTTCAAAATCCATATGAGAGATAATTGTTATTGAGAGCAGCAGATTTTTTTATTTTGTTTTTTCAAATTTTATATAAAAAAACATTCAGAAAACTCAGAGCAACCATAAAGCAATATGCCAAATAATAAATTCTTCAGGGTAGTCTGATAATTCAGAGATTTGCAGCGTCCTGGGCTACTTTGAAATATCTTATGGCTGCACCTGAACCCCTACCCTGTGTGTGTGTGTGTGTGTGTGTGTGTGTGTGTGTGTGTGTGTGTGTGTGTGTGTGTGTGTGTGTGTTTGTGTTTGTGTTTGTGTTTGTGTGTGCGTGTGTGTGCGTGTGTGTGTGCGCGCGCGCGCGCGTGTGTGTGTGCGCACGCGCGTGTGTCTGTGTATGAATAAAAACCTATGTTCTGTGTACAAGTGTGTGTGTGTGCTTTAGGAGTCGTGCTTCCACAGATTGGTCTACTGTCTGCTGGAAAAAGGGCTTATTGGCTAATAATGCAGACCTGCTTCAACAATCAGAGATGACCACTCCCCCTTAAAAATCTGGCCTGCATCGTCACTTAAGGATCAGACAAATACATCTTCCCCTTTTCCAACTATAGCAATCCTTTATAAGAACAGTTTGCCTGTGTTTTTCACTTGTTCCTGAACTGGGCCAGTTGATTGATTTTTCACAAACACATTCACACAGTTTCACTTCAGTTATTCACACTAGGCTAGGTGTGCTGCTCATTTGTTGTTTTGTTGGTTAGATAGGTCAGTTAGTCAGGTTTTGTTTCTACTGTTTTTCAGTTTGGGAAAGATAGGTGGCTTTTCCTCAACTCTAGTTCAGAGTCCACCTTTTGTTATCCTTATTTATTGTTTTGTAGCAGCACCCACCAGCCCTTTGTATTTGTCTAGCCATGTTCTAGTACACAATATTCACTTCTTTTGTTTTTAACCTTCTCAACTGAGAACAACTGGTTTCTCATGTCGCTTCCCTTTTCCCTTTTCTGAGCCAGGTCCTAAAAAATATCTTCCTTTCAGCTTATCTATCTGTCCATATATTCCTCTTTCGTTAAGGCATATATTGCTTATGCTCGCACAAGCTGGGCAAGAGCCTTGTGTTAGGGTAAGGATTAAAACAAATGTAAGGATGTTAACCAGCCCTTCTGGTTGATTTGGAGAACAACAAGTAATTAAAAATGTGTAGAATTGCGGCTCAGAGCTTTGCTTAACTTTTTGTAAGCATAAAAAAATAAATAAAATTGCACCAATACAAAACAAAGGACAACTCTCTCAAAAAGGGGTTCAAAACTAAGGATCATAGAGTAGCATTACAAACCTCCAGGTTAAAACCATGTTGCTATTAGCAATGGTAAAGTTATACATACTATTCAAGCTGTGGAACATTTTGAAATGTCGGTATTACCATTTAGTCTTTACAATGTACAAAAACCTCTTCAAAATACTCCTAAAGCTAGATTTGGTACATTACAGACTGCCAACACCTGATAAAGCAAGTGGGGCCATGCATGTGTGCACGTACGAGAGTACCATCATCAACCAGGATGCTGAGAGCAATGATTAACACCCAAAGCAAAAAAAAAAGTAAACAACTGCCTAAATTCTGAAATATTGAATTAATTATTCACTGAATTAAAAAAAAATATTAGCTGATCAATATATTTTATAACCACAGTCAAATATTTGACTAATGGGAAAAATACATCTTTTTATCTCAGTCTTTTGAGAGTAAGTTACAAATCATCACCTTGATACAACCTGAGGAGGTCAAACACATCCATGCTCCAACTGGCACCTGCAGGTATTTTTACTACACATTGCCGCATCCCGCATGTTTGTGGAGTGTGGGAGGAATCCTGATCATTGTGTAAAGACCTACACATATGGGATTAACATGCATATATGGCACAGAGAGCCTGCAGCCTCCACATTACATAAACTTATAAATAAAAATGATATAGCTTATATATCACAATATAACTTATTAACTTGTGAATCACATGAACCAATCATACAGAAAAGCAGCTGATCAGTGCAGTGTTTTTGGGAAATGTGTGAGCTCACTTCCAGCACATACCACATACCACACTGTAACAGTGATCATTTCAGGGTTTTCTTTAGAGATTTCTTGGTTTTTGCCTCTGATTACAGATAAGACTTTGACACTGCTAGCTCACTACTGGCTTGACCTTAAAGTGGCTTGTATTGATTACCCACATATATGCAGTTTTTCATAAATAAATCCTTACGACATGCAGGAATAAATATATGGGACAGATAAATCAGCAATATCAATCAATTTGAATTACTGGCAGAGCATCTCTAAAATAAACACCTATGAAACGCATCCAGCAAATTAATGTCATTATCAATCATGCTGCGTAATGTTTTCACAATTGAGTGATGAATCATTTGGTATGTCAGTCAAATCAGATTACGTATTCTTGTGTTGAAGCTAGAAACTGGGACGTAAAAACTTGATTCAATCATCAGACAAATTGTCCGAAAGGAACTAATCCATTAACCCGTTGTCAAGTTGTTGCAGCTGTATAACACATACTGTGATTTCTTTTTTTAAGGTCAGTATCCAAAAGAAATACATAGGATTACATCTCCACCTACTACTTACTTTGTTTTATAATCAAATAATCACTTAAAGCATCTTGTCTATGAAACCTCATAGAATCACATCAGTTTGCACTGAAAGCCCAAGGTGAAGTGTTCCAATGTTTGTGTTGTACTGTTGGGACCTGAAATATCTGAAATAATCAGTGACAAATAAAACCAACAAATCTTCGCCCTCTTTTTTTAGGACTGTAACTTTTTCATCTTAACAGAAAACATAACCAACTGGTGGCAATTTCACTATCATCAACTGTAGGGTTCTTCAGATGGGGGGTGAAAATAAAACCAGTTAAAAGCTGCTATCCATGGAGGACCTCTACAATCAGCAGAGCAGGAAGAAGACAAACAGGGTCATCATAGAAACCAATCACCCACACCACAAACTTTTGCCTGCTGCAGCTGTTGGTCTGCAGCATCAGACTCAGGGACGACACCCAAACTGATGTAAGACTGTTGAGCTCTCATGGTCAATACTTTGTCACTTAACTAGCTCTGTTTTGATGCCTGGATGTCATTTTAAACTTTGCTACCTTTGATTGGTGACTTATTTGACCACACTGACCACAATGAACACTCTTAAACTATGTAATTACACTGTTGCTAGTATTTATAAATCTCTTGATATAAGCAAGTTATCTGATTAGAAAGAAGACATGCCATGAGTACTGATAAAAGTGCATAACAGAGACTGTTTACTTGTGCATCACTCTGCCTCGAGTGTATCATCATTGCACTGGTGTCTCAGAATCACACAGACTACGAAAGCATGATCAGTTACATTTTCACTAACATGTACAACAGAGGGTACAGCTGGTCTGCAGAACACACACAAAGAAGACAGAGGAAATGAGCAATTGGCAGGTAAATGTTGCTTCTTAGTCAGGTTCCCATCAAGTTACAGAACTAGAGCTGATGGTTAAAGCTGGGGTTGGTCGTCATGGAAAACTAGCATGAATTTTAAATATATAGCATTACCTCAGGACTCCGTCTAACGTGATATTGCTTACATTACTTTGTATCGCTAATAACTTTAATATTTGTTACTTTATAGGCTTTTGTTTGCTTTATATTTTTTTTTGCACTGTCTACTGTCCTACTGTGACACTTGAATACCCCGTTGTGGGGGTAAAGGAGTAAAGGACTATCTTATCTTATCTTATACTTTTATACAATTTTATTAAGAGTTTTGATTGATTTTTTTAAATATATAGGACTATGTTTTAACAGGATTTTTTAAGCGGTTCGTTATACATATGTGTTAATGCACTTTTGGATGCAGTTTGAGATTTAATTATAAGCCACTGCTTCATTCACTAAACATCTAATTGTTTATCCAAATTGTTGCCTATTGATGCTTTGATGATTGCAAAGTCAGTGATTCAATTAAATATTATGGCCCTAATATGCACAAATAACAATTTTTTTGCGAAACATATAAATAAACCAAAGCTGTATCTGAAGTTGTGCACTGAAGTGATTTAAGACTTTTCTTGAACTTCTTAGCGTCATGCATTGCCACACAATGTTGCATGTAAGCATTGTGTTTGCATCCCTTTGCGCTGTCATTCCAGCTTATGCACCTATCTGTCAACGTTCACATCAAAGCAACTCTGATGGGCTTCACAGCCAAACCTCATAACAACAGGAGATGTTGGCTTATTAAAAAATAATATAACCTCTTTTATGAGGCAGAAAATGTCTGGAGAAACATCTGTGAAACAAGTTGTGTATTAAATATGCAGGAGCTACATTCAAAATTCCTTTTTGCATGGGATGGCAGAGCTATAAAGAGAATCCAGAGTGCAGGCCCCCAAGCTCATTCAAGTCCCACCATTCTCCTTCTCTGACAGTCAAAGCAGAATGATCTTGCTCTCTTTGCCTCCCTCTTGCTATTCCCTCAACTCTGTGGGGATATAAGCAGTCAAATGTTCCTATCACTGCCAGAAATTAGTGACTCAGGATTGTCTCTGATCGTTTTAGAAAATCAAGAGAAAAAAACAAAGCATTAAGAGGTATTTTTTTGTTCTCTGCTTTCCCTGAAAGCATTTGCGCAGGCTAAAGAGTTCATTAATGCCGTTTTTTGTTCTGAAGTGGAGGCCTCCAGAGACGTTCAGGGAAATGAAGGAAGGATGGGGGTGTGCTGTGGTACAGCAGGAAACGAGCACAATACCAGCAGATAGATAAAAGGGGCTGCATTTCAAAGGCTTCTTTATAACCTTTTAGTGTAGGGTTGCTTTATCCTCAAGAATTACATTAAGCTGATGTTTCCTATTTATCTTCAAACAAATGATTTCCCAACCAAACTGCATTGTGGAATCTTTTTTTGTCCTTTGATCATTACTAGTATTTGCACAATAGATCTGTAGAGGATTGATTGTTTTGCGGTTTGTGTTGCAAATGTACAAGACCTAATATCCATCAGAAAACTTTCCCCTCCTCTGCTTTAATCTTAGCTACATCATATTGCTGCATTGCAAACCAATAAAAATACATTTTTGCAACAAGAAAAAGTCACTGATGACTGTGTTTGACATATGATAGGTGTTATGGTGATTTAAATCCACTTTGTATTTCAGTTGACATGAGTTTTCTCTCTTGGGGAAAGAATTGGCTCAGTTTACTCAGATATCATTCAAACACGATCTGTACAAATTTGGCTGACACCTGCAGTAGCAGCTTAAAGAAAGAGCATTCAATAGAGTGTACTCCATGCAAATTCAGACATCAAGTATTGCTCCCTGTTGAGTACAAACAATCACACGCAAATGAAAAATGTAACCAAGCAAGTTGTGCGACAGTGGCAATTTCTCTGTTTTCCAATTTGACTCCTAATTGTAAACCAAAAAAAGCCCCAAAGCCATCATTAAGCATGCTGCACTCAAGGCAGAACCCCAATGCAGACTAACACAGAGGACACTTGGGTTTTATTTTTACAAGATTAGGGAGAACATGTGCTTTCATGGGTTATAAATTATTTAACTATATATGGCCTGTACATACAACGCTTGGGCTACATGGGCTCTGTCGGCTACTCTCCCATAAGTCTTTAAAAAAAAGCAACGAGGGAAAGTAAGAGACACAAGAGGCAATTTATGCAATTCTTGGTAATTCTGCTTGCACAACACTTCATTTCATTCCAAAAAGAAACTCAAATGTAGGTTGACATTTGTTAGAGCAAATTCAACCTTGTGTTGGTTTCATTGCTAATCTTGGATGTCTGTAAATAGACAGAGATTGTATGCATGCATTTACTCACAGACACGCATATATGACTGTGTGTATTCATTAAGAGCTTAGAGTCTTTAAAACCCAGTTGAACTGGACTGTGGAGGTCTGTGGCTACAAAGCATCGTCATTTCTGGTGTATGGTCTGCCGCAGCAGAATGTCTACAGCCTTTGAGCCTTGAATGATATGTTTCAGTGACTGCTGGCAAGATGAAAGGCTCTATTTTGAAATGGTTAGTGCTGGTGTGCTCGGCCGACTGGCTGCCTTAGATTCCTCCTCCTGTCAGAAACACTTGGCTAGACACGTGTGAAAACCCCAACTGCCACCTGGAGCCTGTTATCACATGAAAAGGCTGCTCTCTGGCCATAGCACACTTCTGAGCATGTTATTGTGCATCGCATTGTGCACGATTTACTTTGAGGCTCAGGGGGGCTCGAAGTAAACAGGGGCAAAATGCATTGATAGCACCTCGAATAGTGATGAAATCCTGTTTGAAAGAGATACACTGGTTGTTGCCAAAGCGACAGATACCTTAATGCAGCTGTGGGGTAAATATGAATTTCACGAATCTGCATTTATATGCAAAGCCATTGGTGAGACACACCTGGGGGTTGACTCGATGAAGAAAATGGTTCACATTAGACCCCATGATTTTAATTTGAGTCTTCTTTTAGTTTTCCATTAAGACAATTTGAAACTTAAAAGCCTCATGCCCACAAAGTGGGTGTCACTGCGGTGAAGAGCTATTACTTTCACATCTGGGACCAGGAACAATGGCATCAAATAAGATGGTGAGAGGAGGGATCTCTCTCAGCAAAACACATTTTACTTGGTGCTCCACTGCAGGCGGTTATAACCAAATTGAAAGAGATCAGATGGAAGATGCAGCATAAACAAATCTGCTGGAACCAGATTGAACAAAACACCATCATGGAGAAACTACCAGGTAAGAGTTTAAAAAGAAGTAAGTAGATTTAGTTCAAGAAATGAAACAGAAAACAATACCAAAGATTCAATGATTGTATTTATCATTTCTTTGGCCAATTAATTTTATATACTGTATGTGAATATTAACTACAAATCTCTCTGAGTAGTCACGTATTAATAGCATTACTTTTCTGATGTTATGATTTGAACATATTTATTGTGCTGTCTTCTTTGGACTTAAATATTTATATGATCTAATTGGGATGTATTAATAAAGGGTACCTAATTTATCACCAGTTTTGTCATTTATGAGATCATTTCATGACTTATCTTTGCTTGTATTTTAAGCTTTGGCCCAGAGCTTTACCTTTCCCTTTAAGACCAACAAGACATGCACTTTTCACTATTACTCTGAGACATAGTTCCTATATCACAAACACGCCTCAGGAGAATTCACAGAGAAGGAGAAAAAGCACACCCATGTCTGACTAATCAATAATCAATCACTGGAGAAAATGAAGCAATGCATAATGCAACAAATTAAAGGAGGGTTTAAAACACACAATGAGAAAGATAGTGGTATGTTACTGAGCTGAGCTGACCTACCCAACCTAAAGCACATAAATGTAGAAATGGTAAAAAGAAAATGTGTAAAAAATAAGATCACTGACAGATGAAAGATTCAGCTCATTTGGCAGTTCTAGTCCTGACATTGTTCATGTTGGCTGTCTGTCATACAGAGACCATGAATGTGTTGTTAACCAACATTTACTTTGTTCTATTTCAAGGTATAAAACCTATTTTGTACCTTTGGAGTGAAATTTTGTCATAAAGGGTTCAGTAACTGCCATTGGCCTGAACTGTTCATAGTCAATCTCTACTGGGGATCTTTTCTGCATATCACATCCATTTATCTCTCTCTTTATTTTCCTGTTTATCTCTCCTGCAAGCTATCAATAAAAGGGCACATTTCAGTCGTGGATGCCATGCTGCTTTCACACACCAACCAATAAATTTAAGTATTCATCACTCTTTACCTGTTTTTATCACAGTTTGAAAAAAATACATTTCAAGCATGATTTGAAAGTGTCTGTTATAATTTGACCTCCTTGGTCTTAACTATAGAGTAGAGCTTAGTTGTATGTTTTCATGCAGGTGAAGCAAAGAGATTTGTTCCCTTCAATCTTTTTTTATACATTGAAGATAAAATACAGAACTACACAGCTCACTGTAACGCTTATGCATGAGGGTTCAAGCAATGTCAAACACCTGAGTTGGATCTAAACCATTTTCAAATTAAGCCATTGATATTATTTGATTATAAAATTGGAACAAAAATATTGTATGGTGTAAACTTGCTCTGGCAGCTGTACGAAGGTTTAAGAGTGAAATGCCTTGAAACACTGCAGTTTAGGGCTTTTACAAGTTCACTGTTTAAACAGCAGCCTCATTATTTTCAAGAGTTTGCAGTGTTCCCCTAAACTGATGAACTACGACTTCTCATTTATTACACTTTCTTTCTTTTTTCCTCTTTTCATTGCTCAACCATGCCATTAAGTGGACCATATTTCTGTGTTCAGCCTAAAGTGAGCATCAACAGTGAGCCCAAGACCATGTACTGAGAATATATCAGTCATAATACTGATGGATAGAGCTACTTACACAAAGGTACAGATGCATTTAATGGGTAGTGGAACATTTTAATGGTTATAGGAGCACCTTGGTGCCCTTCTCTAATGTCTCACAACACTTGACTGTGCTGTTAAGTGCAACTAGAATGGAATTATAAAGACAGGAACAAAGCGCCCTATATCCTCAGCACAGAAAGCATCAGCGGACAAACAGTGAGATAGTGTTGTATTACATATTCTCCCCCCAGAGTCTAATCTTAAACTAAACCAGATATGCTGTCATGTCAATGTGTTTCATTATTCCTGAACACAACAGGAAGGCCATAGCTGACATATAGAATATTAAGTCTCCAGATGTGTCTTTTATTGTTTTATTATACTTGAAGAGTTATAGACAAGCTTTGATTTATCCAATCAAAGCCCAGAGGTAAAGGAAGAGAACAACATGAAAGAAAATAGCAATGCGGCTACAGATTTCACAGTTTCAGTCATGGTACCTACTCATATTACAAAAAAAAACAAAACACAGTAACTGCACATAGAGGAAAATCACAGTAATTTTCATATTTTTGTTGTTGTTCTTTTTGCATTGCAGTCTCTGCAGTTGATGTATACATATTAATAGTTTTCCACATGATTTATATTCTCTATGAAAGTAGAACATGGTACACAAGCCCTCAGAAACACCAGCAGGCAAACTAAATGTCACTCAACACTGTAAGGTGGATTCACTTTATTACACACAAGATATGCCACCAGGGCCCCCATTTTGGGGCCCCTCACAAGAGGGCCACTTTACTACCACAAGCCATGCCAACTTTTGATGCAATACTGATAAGAAATCAAGTCAAGTACAAGTATACTTATCTCAAACCTCATCTGAGGAGTAAGTACTGTTGTAATTAGGATTAGCTGTTTATCTACTATCATGAATATGTGCACAACCAGAAAAATCTCCACCACCATATCAATGCAGCTGTAACATTAATATAACAGTAGAACACACAGAGGGAATATTTTACAGCAAAGTACTTCAAGACATAGACCTACACTATTTCTACTTAGTTCAATCTTGCCGTGAATGACTTTTACTTGTAGTGGAGTATTTTCTCAGTGTGGCGAGAGTGCTTTTGATACCATCCCTGACATACATTATACCACAAGGAAAAAAAGAAATTAGCAGCGAAAAGGCTTTTTTAATTTATTTATGAGAGGCAGCCTCAGCTAACATTATGATACCAGACCTAACTCTCTCACAGCGTGGACATGCTCACGTCAGCTTGTTGACGCTTGTTCGCATCATGCTCATGATGTGCCTCTGTATTCCTGACACACACCTGATCCTATGAGAGGCCGTTTAGGCAGTATTTCATACTTTGTAGTATGCACTGTATCATACTCTCACAGACACACTACAATACCATCTTACATGCACAATCATACTCTCATGCACACAATATCACACTACTATACGCTTACATGCACAATCATACTCTCTCACAAACACTACTTTACACTCTTACATGCGCAATCATACTCTCTCACAAAGCCTACTATACACTCTTACATGCACAATCATACTCTCTCACAAAGCCTACTATACACTCTTACATGCGCAATCATACTCTCTCACAAAGCCTACTATACACTCTTACATGCACAATCATTCTCTCACGCACACACTATCACACTACTATACCCTTACATGCACAAGCATACTCTCTCACAAAGCCTACTATACACTCTTACATGCACAATCATACTCTCTCGCAAAGCCTACTATACACTCTTACATGCACAATCATACTCTCTCGCAAAGCCTACTATACACTCTTACATGCACAATCATACTCTCTCACAAACACTACTACACCCTCTTACATGCACAATCATACTCTCTCACAAAGCCTACTATACACTCTTACATGCACAATCATACTCTCTCACAAAGCCTACTATACACTCTTACATGCACAATCATTCTCTCACGCACACACTATCACACTACTATACCCTTACATGCACAAGCATACTCTCTCACAAAGCCTACTATACACTCTTACATGCACAATCATACTCTCTCGCAAAGCCTACTATACACTCTTACATGCACAATCATACTCTCTCGCAAAGCCTACTATACACTCTTACATGCACAATCATACTCTCTCACAAACACTACTACACCCTCTTACATGCACAATCATACTCTCTCACAAACACTACTATACCCTCTTACATGCACAATCATACTCTCTCACAAACACTACTATACCCTCTTACATGAACAATTCTACTATTATTTATTTATTTATTTCTGTATGTCTGTGTCCAGAAATACATATGTTTTTACAAATGCATACTTTTCTCCAATGTCCACTTACCCCTGGATATGTGGAGCTCCCAACTGTACCGCCTAGTCCCGCCCTACTGTGCTGTGACTGTGCTCTAATTGGCTGTGAACTCTCATACAGATTAACTAATGGCTGTTAAGTGCACCCCCCAATTTACATATGGACACAGAAATAAATAAATGCATAAATAAATGTATAAATAAATACAACATCTTTATTAATTCATGTCCTGTTTAATTATTGTATTTATTATTTTATGTATTATTCTATTCATTTTTTTATATACATATTTTAGTATTTATTTTAGTATTTATTTTAGTATTTATTTTAGTATTTATTTATGCATTTATGTATGCATATATTTATTTATTTATACTTAAATAATTTTCCGTCCTTCCTAAAAATATACTCTTACATGATAGTAAATGTAAGAGAGGATAATAGTATATGTAAAAAGGTAAGATAGTATATGTAAGTAAGGTAACAGTGTTTATGAAACAGAATTTCAGTATATGTAAGAGAGATGAGTAGTACATGTGTAAGCGAATAGTCATGCGTAAGTAACAGAATGACAATGAATGTAAGATAGTATGATAGGTAATGTGAATGAGAATAGTTGTGTGTGAGAGAGTGTTTGATTGAAACGGAAGGGAGTTTGATTGAAACGGAAGTAGTACTAAATTTGCAGTTCCTGATTGGCTTATATGAAGAGGATTTTACAGACACACGACCCGCCCATGTAATATAATGCAAAAAGTAAAAAGTGATGCATTCCTGTGACAGGCTGAGTTATTATTGGAGGGGTGCAGTGTTAGCTTGGTCTCTACCTGCAGCAGGTGCGCTGTGTGAACCAGTCTCTTCTTCATTGAGGGTTTTAACCCCCAGGTGTGCGTTAGTGACAAAAACACAACCGGGGGACATCTGTTTTATACTTGACGTTTGACGTTTTTGCCGCTCTCACCATAAAAAGCTCTGCGTCTAGAGCTTGATTTAATCCAGTTTGGTGATACATCAGACACATTTAGTAAGTTTTGATCAACTCCTTGGCATCAAAGAGTGCCGTGAGCTGAATGTCTGTCCAATTCATCCATATAAGGACATCTGTTCGGTGCATCAAGACGCTGAATTTCACCTCGGCAGAAATAGAGGTGATTGTTGCGGAGGTTGAGGCAAGAAAACCACACTTTTCCGAAGCTTATCAGCAGGAGTCACCATGACAAAAAAAAAATGAAGCAGGGGTTCCCAAAAGTGGGGGTCGGGACCCCCTGGTAGGTCGTGAGACACAAATGGGCGGTCCTGAGATGTCTTCCAGAATTTTTTTAAATTTTTTTAAGTTGTCCAAAATAGTACATTTTACCCGTTATAATAAAAAAAATATCGACAAAAATAGTTGCTAAACTTGAAATAAAACCTTGAAAATAGAAAATGTGATGAGTTTTCTGCCTTTCTTTTTGCCAGATGGCTATATGACAGTCATCTGGCTTTTTTCTTTTACTGAAAGAAGTTTAAATATGTCGTGCATTTAACATAAACCATCATAATTTCTCAAGCACACAATCATTGTCCTTCACTTAGATAAGTAGTGTAAACTTAGTGTAAGAGCTGATATAGTAGTTATTGCGAGAGAGTATGATTATGCATGTAAGAGGGTATAGAAGTGTTTGTTAAAGAGTATGATTGTGCATGTAAGAGGGTATAGTAGTGTTTGTGAGAGAGTATGATAGACGTTCTGCCAGGTTTATACTTGTTTTCTATTGGTTTAAGGTTAGTTATTTGATATTAAAAAGGATAATAACTTAATGTTCTAATACATCAGTGGTCCCCTCTGTCAATCGTCCTATCTTCCCCTCATATGGGCCCCTGTGCACACACTAAAAAAGAGACTTAAAGCTATGATCAAACAACTAAACATCTGGAATGATATATTGGGTGTTGCACATGTCTAAAAGTGCTAAATTTGCAAGAAAATAAAAACGGACAAGGCAGAGAAACTGTGGAAAAAAAGCTGAAATGTATGGGAACAAAATGCCAAGGACAATAAACTGACAAAATACAAAAAATGAAAGAATAGAAATAAGAATATAGGTCATGGTATAATGCAAACATATCAAAAGCTTATACAGAGAGAAATTTTTTAAGACTAGATGTAAAAGAAGCTAACAAGTCTGAGATCAGTTGGAAGAGTTGCACAGTTAGGGGTCTCTAATAGCAAAAGTCAGATCATCCTTTGTGTTATGGGCTAGTTGAGGTTACAGAAATCACAGCCAGTTTCATTAAAGCTATGCTGAATCTGATTAAAAGGAATGTATAGTCTTGTACATGCCTCTGAAGCTCAAGTATGGTAGCCATGAAGAGCAATACACAACATTTCAGAAAACCCAACGTCATTACAGAAAACACGACAACATTACTGAAAACACATAATTTCACAAAACACAACAACTTTAAACAAAACATAACAAAATGTTGCCTGTCCTCAACACCACAGGGGTTCTTCTGGAAGTCTTTACATTCTGCCATTTGGATATTTTAAATCAAAAGCACTGTTCAAACTCTAGTGAGAGGAATGTGCTTCATTTCCATCTCCCATGGAAAACCCCCGATAGGATTCAAACCACGGACCCTTGCATTGAAAGGCAGCAGCCCCGTCCACCACACCACAGGGCATCTTTGAAACATGTCATCAGAGTACTCTCCCAAAAGCATTTAGATTACATGTAGTCAGAGAACTTTACACTGAGTAGTCACATTACATGTAATCAGAACGTGGAAAAAATAAAAGATTTTGCTTCCGAAGTGAAAAAAACCTGATGCTTTTTCATCTGAGGCCTGACACCTGACTCTGAGACCTGAGGATGTCCTAATATGTAGGCTACACCATAGGAGTATTAGGCTACATCACATGTGTATCCTTTGTCAAAATATTATTTTATTATTTCACATCCTAATGGAAACAGGAAAAGATTTTGAGCTGTCGGGTTCTGTCCAATCAGAAACAAAAACTGTTGTGCCTCCGCTTTCCGTTTTGTGAAATGTTGTTGTGTTTTCTTTAATGATGTTGTAATTTCTGAAATGACGTGTTTTCTTTAATGTTGTTGTGTTTTCTGAAATACTGTGTTTTGTGAAATGTTGCTGTGTTTTCTGAATTTTTTTTATTTTCTGAAATGATGTGTTTTCTACGGAGCCCCTAAAGTGACGTGCAGAATTTTTTTTTTGGAAAGTATCTCGTGCGCACAAGATACTTTCTCGTGCGCACGAGATACTTTCTCGTGAGCACCAGATACTTTCTCGTGCGCACGAGATACTTTCTTGTGAGCACCAGATACTTTCTCGTGAGCACCAGATACTTTCTCGTGCGCACGAGAAAGTTTCACGTGCGCACGAGATACCAAGTTAGCACTGGAGATCAACCAGTTTGGATCTAAAAATGACAGTACAGCAGTTAGTTGAGCTTTATTTCAACCTTGGGCTGCCTTGTATCTTGTTACATTTATATACGGACTGTTCAGTCTGCATTTACGAACTGTTTGTAATTTGTGAACCTCACTGCATTTGTGAATGGAATTTTTGAGACTGCAGGGCAATGTCTGTAACCAATCAGATGTCTCACTCCTATGCAGCCAATCATAGTGTAGATTCCAGGGTATGTGGTTGTGAAGCGATCCCTTTAGCCATGCCCGAGACCAGAGCGCACCGAGACCAGAGCGCACCGAGACCAGAGCGCACCGAGACCAAGACTAGCCGATATCATCCCGCATTTAGGCAGTTATTTAATGAGGACTATGTTTGATCCTTTGTTACAATGGGTAGCCTATCTGCAAACATTTGATCCTCAGCCCGTTACTGTATTATTGATCAGTCTGACGTTCGTTTACCTGCATATGAAAAGTGCTATAATTCCTTTAATTTGAACATTATACTGAAGAACTGATTTAGCTTTGGTAGTCTTTGGTAGTCTTTGGCAAATCAAAGTGAACTTATTTTTATTGATCAGATATTATCTGTGGTAATAATACTGTTAAATGTGGTCACTAGATGGCGCCCTTGCTCTTTGTATTGTACTGTTCTGTCAAAGGTTACACTGTGCGTGCAGATGTGACGTCATCACACAGTATTTGCGCCCTGTAATGTTAATGAAGAGGAGAGCAGGAGATTATGTTTTATGCCAGGATATTAATGATGAAACCTCCTGTACGGCCTCAATAAATATGTCAAAGTCTAAAGAGTAGAGACTGACTCAAGCTTTGCTTATTCTCCACAGCAAGAAGACAGCTGCGCACTCCAGTGCTTTACAAATACATTGAGCAATTTCCTAATCAGTGTTCTATTAGCTTTGATATACCAGCAGTGTAAAACGGACTTCAGCAAATCTGGACCAAGCATAAAACATCATCATGGTGTTAACATAATGGGTTAAAGGAATTAAAGCACTTTTCATATGCAGGTAAACGAACGTCAGACTGATCAATAATACAGTAACGGGCTGAGGATCAAACGTTTGCAGATAGGCTACCAATTGTAACAAAGGATCAAACATAGTCTTCATTAAATAACTGCCTAAATGCGGGATGATATCGACTAGTCTTGGTCTCGGTGCGCTCTGGTCTCGGTGCGCTCTGGTCTCTGTGCGCTCTGGTCTCGGTGCGTTCTGGTCTCGGTGCGCTCTGGTCTCTGTGCGCTCTGGTCTCGGTGCGTTCTGGTCTCGGTGTGCTCTGGTCTCGGGCATGGCTAAAGGGATCGCTTCACAACCACATACCCTGGAATCTACACTATGATTGGCTGATACTTTCTCGTGAGCACCAGATACTTTCTCGTGCGCACGAGAAACTTTCTCGTGCGCACGAGAAACTTTCTTGTGCGCACGAGAAACTTTCTTGTGCGCACGCGAAAGTATCTCGTGCGCACGAGAAAGTATCTGGTGCTCACGAGAAAGTATCTGGTGCGCACGTGAAAGTATCTCGTGCGCACGAGAAAGTATCTGGTGCTCACGAGAAAGTATCTGGTGCTCACGAGAAAGTATCTCGTGCTCACGAGAAAGTATCTGGTGCTCACGAGAAAGTATCTCGTGCGCACGAGATACTTTCCAAAAAAAAATTTCTGCACATGTCACTTTAGGGGCTCCGTAGGTTTTCTGAAATGATGCTTTGTTTTCTGTAATGTTGTTGTGATGATTTTTATTAATCTAAGTTTTAATATTGAGTAGATCAAGACAAAAAAATTCTACAAAAACTAATGGTCTTTCCTTGACTTAAATATCTTTAAACTTCAACATAAATCCGGAGAAGCAAGAGTATTATGATACAAACAACAGCAGGTGCACACGGCATACAGGAAGAGGCACAAATCAATTCAGATGCATCTTGCTGGGTTGATACAATGCCAACCACAGAGCGATCACAACCCCCTCTAAGAATCTGGCGCGTAACAACGACACCGTCGCTGTGTGTGTGTTAAGAGTGTGTGTATGCATTCCTGCACATGTGTGTTTGTTGGATGGGATCCTGCAGCTAGATTTATTGGATTTGGGGATCTCTCCCGCTGCGTGCTCTGTGGTAAGAGTGGGTTTGACTCAGTTTCTCAGTGTGTTGCTGGCAGTACTTTGGACTGACCTTGCAGTGGAGGTGTCACTATGCAGAGTTGTTGTCATTACTCAATTAGACAGAATTAGGCACTGGCTAACGTGACAGTAGCATGCTGTGAAAACTAACACAGAATTAGATTCCGGGCTTGGCGAAGTTCGTTTTAGCGGAGCGGCGGTGGAATCAGTCACAACAGGTCTGTTTTTATGTGATGATGTATAGAGCCTGAAGACATTGCTACCTCTGTGGAAAAGAGAAGACTAAAAAGCATGCACGCTACTCATATAAGCAGTAAGGTTAATGGAGTGTCAGGTCAGGACACATCCTGTTGTTACTCTTTCAGAGAAACAAAGAGTAAACCTGCGTTGGCAGTCGATCTTAATGGGCATCATTGGACTTCAGTTCAAAGAGGGCCATGCACTGCTTTGCTTTGGCAAACAGGCATTTATATTAGAGTTGTTTTTTTAATTGAAAGTTATTGACATGTAGAGGGCTTTGATTCCGAGCACTCAGCTTGTCTGTAAAGAGGTTAAAAAGTAGGAGGTACACAGTGAGGGCAAGTCAAAAAGTATCAACATGGCACTGAAACTACAGTGTGTCTGAATTATGGCTACTTCAGAAATGTTTTCCTTGAACAATTATATATATGATATAATACAGGCTAAATGTGGGCTCAAAAGATTGTATCATACCTCCCTTTCCTGTGTAACAAACAACAGTAATGTCTGTTTCTTATTAAAGACTAAGCAATGAAGTTGATGTGGTCCAATAGAAAGTTTGTTGGAGCCTTTTTTATCAAGGCAGCCAGGCTTGAAGGAAACCCTGGAGAATATATGCCCCTTAATAACTAACAGCATATGACACTTAGGAAGAGAAAATTTATTTTACCATTACATAATACCATTACACAGTTTGTCCCACAAAATGAGATATTCCTGCTGTTACAGGGGTTTCCTCTCTTCATCACATTTGTTTCTTAAAGGCTTCCAAGGGCTTTTGTATTGAATCAGTGTCTTTATGTATGCTTATTAAATTATTATTTGTTCATTATTTTTTCAACAGACAATTGTAGCGTGATTTTACTCTCAAAAACAGACTTTCAGAGGGCACCTATAGTACCTCAGAAGTGGATTTTCTATTGAACAACCCTTAAGTGGCATTTGTACTGGGTTGATTGTTCATATAAGTGCAGGAAATGTTGTAGTAAGGTGGAGAGATGAAACCAGTGTACCTGACTTTCAAGAAATGAGGAAAAGAGTTTCATATGAAGAGTATAACTCAG
Organism: Notolabrus celidotus; assembly: GCF_009762535.1. Classification (NCBI taxonomy): domain Eukaryota; kingdom Metazoa; phylum Chordata; class Actinopteri; order Labriformes; family Labridae; genus Notolabrus; species Notolabrus celidotus. The sequence continues at coordinate 22,066,514 of NC_048278.1, read as the reverse complement.
TTTAATGTGGATAGTCTTAGATCTATACTCCTCAGCAGATGTTTTTCACTGATGAAGGGAGCAATATCCAATAAAAATGTATCACTACACTGCACCACAGAAATATAATTTATCATCGGAAAGGCATAATAACAAACATCGCATGTGAATATATCAAAATTTGATTGGATGATAATTTAAAATGTATCAATTTGAGACCAGTTTAAATAAAAGTAAAATAAAAATTATGTTAACCCCTTTTTTCAAATTTCAAGTCAACAATATTTGAGCTTGGACTCAGATGAACTTTGAAAAAATAGACCAAATGATGCTGTGAACGCCCTTAGTTTGGTTTCAAAGTTTCAAAGTTTCAAAATGTCAGTTTGAGGGCCCGTTACTGGGGTTAGCTGCTCAGATGTTGGCCTTATTAGCTCAGATTGGCATCTGTCTCCAAACCCATTTTCCTCTCTTCTTGCACTGGCCTTGTTCCCAACACCTTTTTTTTTTCATGTAGTGAAGCATCTGTTCTCTTTTGTCCAACTTTTGATGAAGTCGAAGTCTTAAAGGTGCAGTGTGTTTTATTTAGTGACATTTAGTGGACAGTAGCTTCTTGTCCTTCAAGGCAACCGTGGAGCTTCACTCCCTGGAGGGATGAGCAAGGGTGTGTTCAGAATTTTTACAATCTGACTGCTACATATCACTTAATATTCCCATTTCTGCACACTGTATCTTTGAGGTTGCAAATGAACATTCATGAAACATTTGATGACAGCTAGCCCTAATTAGGTAGCATTTATAGTTATACTTTGAATAACAAACCTGAGTTACATTTAAACTTCCTGAAAAAAATAGTGGATCTTATTCATCTTTAAACTGCTTTTCAAACTGATTCACTACCCAAAGGTTTTCGTACTTTTTAGGATGTAAAACTACACAAAATTAACAATACGATCAACAGTTGTGTGATGTACAGAATATGTTAAATAAGTTCTGTCTTATCTTCTATTTACCTAATAACTCTGATTCAGCCTTCAGTGTCCAGCCTTTGTCAAAGAGCATCCTTCCTTTACTAAACTGATGGATAACATCATCAACACTGTGGTCAATAAATGATAGTTTTATTGAGTCTAACCATTCTTATTCTGAAATCAAGCATGGAAATAAACAGTAAGTGATGATACATACTGATAAAGTGCACCATTACTATGCAGTTTAACAAGGTATTAAATGCTTACAGCCTCTTTAACACTCAGTATGTTGTCAACAGAGGTCACACAGTGGGCGAGGATTCTTTAAAACACAGGGAATGTGGTCTGAATAGCTCTCCACAGGATAAAAGTGAACAAAGATGCAAATATATGACTGTGATATACACTCTTACTTCCAGTCAATCCCCCACAAGTTACTTACAGACATAGGAGGATGGATGTAGCTCCTTTGCTGCAGATTGAACTGAATGTTTTTGTATTATTAATGTCAGAACATGTATCCTATATTAGACACAAAATGACTGCCGTGATGCATCCCATCACAATGATTTTTTACTGCATTGAACAAAAGGCCATGGATGCTGTGATAATTGTGAACCTCTGACAAACAATGCAGCACCACTAGCAGGCCATGGTTTGATTTTAAAATAAGGGATTTGTGCACTTCTTTTTGTTGCATGTACTATCCAAAAAATGTCAGCATACATAATGATCCATTACATCAGCATGTAACCTTGTGCATATCCCTTATTAAAGCTTTTGAGAACTGTCTCTACACTCTGCCCGTCATCCTGTTACTTTTTTTTTTTACTTTAATAGGTGACTTAAGGACATTCAATGTCCCTAAGTCAATCCACTCAGGCCCTACATGGCACACTATCCAGAATGGCTTTTAGTATCTGAGTCCTGCCTGAGCAGAGAAAGTCTAATCAGTAGATGAAAGATTATAACAAGTGATTTTATATTACAGTTTGATTTATATCAGTAGTTTTCTGTGTTTTACTATTACAGCTGAATTACTCATAAAAAGCTGCTGACCTGGCAGAGACATGTTCAAAATTTCATCAGTGAAACACATCTTATCCACTCTTTAACCTCTGTGAAAGCTCAATCCTGCTGATGTGTAAATATGGACAGAAACAGCCTCCTCACATGCTTTCCCTCTTTAAAAGTTAATGTTGGTTAATAGTTGTAGGGACGATAATGGTTGGTGATAGAAAGAAATAACTATTTCACATCTCTGGCGTCTGATGTAATTTTCTTTCTGATTGGCCAAGGCTCAGGCGTAGAGGTCACTCTCTTCCTCATTCAATTACTGACAGACATAAATCAAGCTGCTTCTCTCGCCATTTTGGGCTACCGCTGACCACTTTATAACGACCTTGCTCAAATTCGTAAAGGGTGTTTTACCATGTGCCTTTCTTTCCCTCACTCTGTGTAATTTAAACAGTGACAGCTTCGGCTCATTAAGGTGCCATCTGGTGAAATGCAAAATGAAAGGAGGAAAGCATCAATAAAGAGAAGACCTCCAACTGGGCCTAATAATCGTCTTTGTTAGCTGTTTCTTTCACACCCAACGATGTAGCAGATTGGAGCAGATTGGTGTCTATATTAGAGTGGAAGAATCTGTCCTAATGATGGTGCGGGGGTTTAGCAGCTCATCAAAATCAATACTTTTTTTGTATTGGTCTCTTGACCGTGACTTAAAGCCCTGCTTAAAAATGTCTGCAATTTCTGCTCTCCTCAGGAATTAAGCATTTATTTTACTCTTGATTATGATACAACATAATGTTATTTATAACTCTTTGGAACAACAACATTTCATGTGAAGACAAAATCTGAAGAAGTAAACTTTGGCTGTACTTTTTAGAATGTGAGCTAAAAACCTGATTTAAAAGTGTTTGTGTTACCAGGTTTTTTTTTGTTTGTTTTTGCTTGCTGTTGGTTTACCAGTTGTGCAAAAGGTTGTTTTCAACTTCAGTGTGAAATACTTCAGTCTATAAAGCTGGTGTAGAATGACTGACAAGATGATGCTAATAAAAAAAAATGAGCTTCATCAGTCATTAACTAAACAGATATCATTAACTTTTATTACTGCTTTACAACTTGTTTTCTCTGAGAAATACTTCCTGTACATGAATAACATGCACACCAGTCATCTACGATTACAAATGTCAACATCTACAGTATTATACAAGAAATTTTCTTGGGGTTATAAACATTTAGCTTAATTACCTTTAATGTACTTACATGTACTTTAATGCATTTGTCTGCTGTTATTTACATAACTGTATCATCTTCTAATATTTAAATTGAATACGTTTCCTGTCCTTCAATGTCACCTCACATTTATTAATTTTGTCTGTTACAATAAAAGCAGAATTTTCCCTGTCAGGCAACGCTGAGAAGATCAGTAGATGAGAAAGGTAATTTGTCTGAGCATCAAATACAGAGATCTAAGCAGAAGTGGGCACATTTAATCAACAATGTAACACTGTTAATCCATCAACATAAACGTTAACTTTGATAACAGTTACTGTGTTGATTACATTAAAAAATAATGGGAGTTAACGTTACTATTAATGTTAAAACCTGCAACAGAAAGGGTCCCCATGATTTAAATGAAGCATAATATTTAATCCACAAAAATGATGACATGAAAGAAAGCCTAATTTAATAGAAGTTGAAGGTTTTGATGATCATTTCTTCATATCAACATCAATGTTAAAAGTAAATAATACAATAATTATGACACCTAAAGATTAACAGACGTTTGCAAAGCTTATGACCTTATGTAGGCCTTCAGTGAAGGATTTGTTTGTAGTTTGGTTGCTGAGCATAATACACTGGTAAAATACACAACTGAAATGTACACAAAAAGCTAGCTATAGATAAAGCTATAGCAGCTGTTTACTTAGCATAAATATGAGAAACATGGGATAACAGGGTCCGCCCACAGGGAAGAAAAGTAATTCACAGAACCTGAATCTTAGGCTTACCCCTTAAATTTTAGATCTTGCTTTCCGTTATATTTCAATACTTTGGGGACAGACATGCGCTTTGCATCAACCTTCTTTTCTAGACCTTAAACATGAGACACTTATGTCACTCCAGGCATACTTTCTTTGAGTCGACTGTAGTTGACATTGGCTGTTCAAATGCCCAAAAAAGGTTAAGTAGGACATACAAGTTTTGAATGAAGATAACTGGAGTGACTTTAGCTGATGTTCGAGAGCATTGATATGACTGACAGCTACAGGACAGGTTTGAAATTAACATGGTGGGGAGATAAGTGAGAAAGTTGCTGTTTCATAAGAAAAGTGAGCCAAGGTTAACTTTTATACCAACATGAAAATGGATTTTGTAAAGTGCTCAGGACAAGAGAAAACTTTCACATCTAGAACATTGTGACAACTTGACAAAGTTCATCTTCAGAACTCCCTGACATCCATGATCTTACCTTTGATCTTTCCGTTCTGCAGTTTTTTGGTTATACTGCTGATAGAAACAGCTGTGGCTGGTCAGTTATAATAAGGACAAAAATACAGGCTCAATTGTTTACTTGCCAATGTTGTTATTGCCAGGTCTCAGTTTATTTTATTTATATGGAATGAAAACTTTGTGCAAATTTATAGAAAATTAAGCCTGTTTCTGTTTGCTGAAGAACACAAGATGGTTTGCATCTCAGAATAAACAATTTATAGCACTGACTACACCCAAACAGGCGCCTTCTAAATTTGTTTTAGAAGAACAGTGTTCAGCAATAAGACCCAATAACGATCAATCAGTCTTTTTATAGTTGACAATATGAATGATATGTATACATGAGTGATTTGAGGAATGTCACTCATCTCATGTAAGAGCACAGATCTTGTGTTTTTCTGACATTACTTGATATGAAGTAGGAGGTCCAATGGATGTTTATTTATATAAAAAGGTGCAAAAAGAAGACCCAAAGCTAGGTCGCCCTATCCCCCCACCTTTACACCTGGCCATAATGGGACGCCACTTGTAGTGACCTCCCACTCACTCACACTGCCCATCGCTAACCTTCCTTCACTGACAAGAATGAAACTGACAAAATAAAAGCTCCACTCTATCCCCAAACTGTCCATCACTCTAAAGGTCAACACAACACCATGGCCCTGGTCCCTTTCCAAACTGTTCACCCAGCAGCAGTACACTGTTCATTACATCTGAAGACAGCACTGTATAACCCCCCGCCCTGCCCCCACAGCCTCAGACTGTCTATCACTGCCATCCAGGTGAGAAGGTAATTGGGGAAGTTCTGATGGAGTAAGGCAGTGAGCTCTGACAGCATCCTGTCTGCAGTCTACAGAACATTTATGGTTTTCCTCATACTTGTTCAACATACTGTGTTCATGGTTGCCAGCTTTCCAGAGTCTTGTGCATTGGAGCATCAGAACTGTAGTGATGGACTCCATGGATTTGATCTAGTTTGCATACCAGACCCTGGTCCCCTTTCCTGAGAGTGACATAAAAAGTTTTTGCTGTGTCACTAAGACCAGACCCAAGACTTTTCTCAGCGGTGAATCTTCTCTAGTGAGACCCTTACACATTCTCTAACAAATTGAGACATTGTGCCGGAGGAATGGCTGGATTATGAACCATGCAGCAGGATCAAATTTTTTTACTTTAATCATTGGACGTAGACCCAAAAACCATTTACATCCTCCCTGGCTGAATTTTTAGATTGAAAACGTTCAAGGAGTCAGGCCCAGGAGTCTAAGTCTGGGCAGCCACGTTGAAATGCTGTGCCCACTTGACCTCCTCAAACACATTCAAGGAGTTTGAGCCAAGGAAGCATGCAAAAAGAATTACTTTTGCAAGGCCCTAGCATGAGACTGTGTCTGTGTGTTACTGAGCATATAGCATTCAGGACAGCTCATGCAATTTCTAGACTCTACCCTGCTGTTGGCCTGCTAGAGTAAATTACATTTAGAGAAAGGTTTGACCCTTTCCTGGTAGAACATCTAAAGAGCTCAAAGTATAAATAAATAAAGAAGGCCATGCCTAAGGAGTCATTTCATATCACTCCACAGCTAACAGCTACAAATTTGCAGTAGTAATATGTCAAGGGGTTCAGGATCGGATAATTATTCCATTGAAACACATTTTTATTTATGTTGTGTCACTTTTATTTTCTTACAAGGGCATCTGAAAAAATGGGTAAATCTTTGCTTCTTCAGTTTATTATTTAGAGTTAAGGATGCCTCAAAAGCCTCCCCAAAAACAATGCATTTGCTTACCATTGTTCAGTCTGCTTTTCCCCATTCTGTTCATCTCTTTCTGTTGCCTCTTTAGCCCTTCAGGTGAAATTGATTAGCAACAAGCTACACCTGGTCTTGGGTTCCTAAAACTCCAGTGCTGACATCAGATCAAGGAGGCTTAGGAGTTGTTGCTTGTTTGGTGCTGCTCAGACAGGGTGCTTGTGTTGTGGTAATTTTGTCTTTGGTTGGTCTTCTTTTCATAATTTAGTGCTTTGTGTGTTTGCACACAAAGACAGTTTCAAGGTGTTAATAATACCCCTTAGTGCCTTTAGCTCTTTGAAACCTAGTATAGGCATATTTAGATACTGAACAATGACATTGGGTCAAAGCTGATCCAGCTGAACTCTCTCTGATTGAATTTTGGTTATATGATATAAAACAACTGCAGTAATAAAGGCGTCCCTTTACAAACTGATGTCCATCTGTGCAGATGGCAGCGTCTCCTATGTGCTCAGTGTCAGAAGGCATCTGACACCAGAGACCTAAAGCCAAAAACCATATTGCAGCAGCTGGTTGTGCGCTGTTCATCACCATTCTGCCTCAGGGACTTCCAAGTCGTTTTCCTCTCTGTCTATTTTTATGGTTGGTCCAAGGGAGGTTTGTTTAACTCGATTAAAACTCTGTTTTAATCCTTTTAATGCAGCACATCCCATGAAGACATCTCTCGAATCAAAGTGCTAATCCTGCACTGCAGTGGCATTTTTGCTACCATCATTATTTCTTTTTAATTTATTTTTTTCTTAATTTCGTAAGAGAGCAGGCTTTCAGCCATCAGTCCATGTTTTATTTGGATGGTAGAAATGGATATGCACAGGGATTATTCTGGTTAGACAGTGCCACAGCCAGGAATTAATCCCTCCATTAACTGGACCGTGTCACAAACTCCCCTCCAGTGTCTCTTTTTTCCTAAACACAGGGTACTTTGGTGATGCACGGATGCTTGATGCATGTTGCGTTTAATAGTCATTAGCAGGACAATGAAGATACATACAAAGCTGCATTCATTATCAGTGACTAAACCACTGAATTATTTAAACTGGTGTCCCCAGGGCCGTTATTGGAACAATTATGCCTGTCAATGCTTTTGATTTGATTCACGAGAGATCAAGGTCGTGTTAAGCAATCAATTGATTTGCTCGCCCTGGTTTAATGGCAGGGTGTGCTGGGGGATGTCTGTAGGGACTTGGGATACATTGTGCGGCTTTGAAATGAACTAATTCACTAGAATCACTCACCATGAAAGGGGATTAGAGCCATCTCTGCAATGTTTTTCAATAGACCAGAAAAGATATCAGAGCTTGACATTTGTAGTACCAACGATGTTTTGTCTTTACCTTTAGAGACTCCAAACTTTTACACCCAGAGCCTAGAACATTGTAGGGATTCTTGCCTTGCTGACTGGTGATGTTTTGGCCTCTGTTGAGTCCCACCGCTCCTCCAGCTGTTCCTCCTTACTCCCTCCTCCTTTCTTCTCCTAACAACTCAGCAGGATTAAGAGAGATTGACAGGACTTCACTGTTTGAAACTGGCTTATATACCTTGACATGTAGTCAGCAGTAAAATTTGAGGCCATAAAAAAGACACAACTTGAACTGGTCATGAGATGGATGAGAAATCTAAGAGATTAATATTATATCAATGTAATCAAAGAGGAAAAAGTTAAATAAATGAAAAGATGAAATTAGTCATGTAGCTTTGAGCTATACATGGTAATGGTAAAATGAAAATATGCTCAACATTTAACACCAACTTCTAAAATAGGGCAATTGGCAATAGAAATAAAATAAATTGCTGAGGCTGATGTGAATTATACTCTTTTTTTGCCAATAATGATTAAGACATGTTACTAAAAGACTGATATTGGAAATTTGAATAGTAAGCCGTCGGACAGTTGTTGAAATATTTCCCGAATTCCAAAAATTTCAATCTTGTCGTTGTGCTAGATGAAACTTCAAGGCATTACCAAATATATTAGCATGCATCACCTTAGAACTTTGTTTGTTTTTTAGCAAACTTTCAACATCAGGAAGACATTAAGATATTTTAACAAAATAAATACAAACTTTAAACCTGCTCATGGTGCTTCAGTAAAACAGAGGGTTACCAAGTTAAGAAGGATCAAAACATTTCATTAAATGTATTTGAAAAGAGTTTCTGGCCCTCTTCAATGGTTGTTGGGGATCATTTTATATCTATCAATCAATTAACAGCCCTGTATTATGTGCGTGACGCAGGTTTGGCACGTGTGGGAGACTGTTAATGTCGATGACCTAGTGAAATGCCAAATAGATAGCAGGAACAGTGCTGACCTAAGACCAATTACCTCAAGTCAAAGTGAAATAATGGTACTTGACCTGTGACCCTGAATCGATATGCCTATTCTTGTAAGCTTTTAGTACTAATAGATTTTTTTTTTCCTCCTCTGGAATCCTTCCATCTGCAGGTCTTGGACAGCAATCCCTAACGCTTATGTGATAATCTTCAGATAAATACAAGAAATAAAGTTGCTTTAGATGCACAGAATGGTACTTTTTACAGAGTCTGAGTCACAGGAGGTAGATTGTGTAAATAAGAGTTTTCACATCCCTCTGCTTTGTGAGTGTTAAATTAAAATCCCTGTTGCTATAAGTGATACAACACAAACCTCAGAGCTAGCAGCCTACAAACTAAAAAATAATTTATATAGCACTTAAAAAAGCAGGTTACAAAGTGCTTAACAAACTAAAAAAATGTCAAGTTCCGCTGTAGATTTAGCTTTCCAATAAGGCAAGCCTTGTATTATTTTACCTAATGCTGTACTTACTTCTTACAAATAATTAAGGGGCATTTTCTTTTGCAATGATCTAGCTATTTTATCTCAGGAGCCTACCACCCAATGAACAAACTTTGTTCCTTCACTATCTTGCAAGGACACTTTGCTGCATCATGGGCTTCATGTCCCCCAAGACAATTGAGTTATTGGATCAAATACAAAAAACCAAGATCTTTTTATTTTCCCTCACACTGGGCCATTTTGTTCCATACAATGTATGGAGAGGTCTGGGTATGTCAGGTTAATTGCAGAGAGATGCAAAAGTGACAGTAAGAAAGACAAGTGAAACTTTGAAGATCAAGTTGAGGGATTTATTAGAGAAGGATGAATATAAAGGTACTGTATGCAGGGATATCTATTCTCTGAGCAAACCACAACTAGTCAAACCTCTCTGTTTATATTTATACGCTACACAACTTCCAATCAAGGTCATCATAGTTAGTGATGAAATCATTAAATTAACGTAATTTAAAAAGGCAATACAATAGACCATAAGTGTGCTTTGGAAAAAAACACCATATGGATTATAATTATTATCATCAGGAACAAGGAAACTACTTGGATGCCGACATGTCCAGGTATCTTTAACATAAGTTATTCCTAATACTACAAGTTACATTCAAATTGAAAAAAAAACAAAAAAAACAAGAGGGAGCATACCGACACTGATATATTCCCTTTAGAATAACTCCTCTAGTGAACCATTCAGGATTTCCATTCAGACAGTTTAAATGTGTATACAAGCAGGGTATCAACCACCACAAATGTCTCAAATGCCATTCCTCTTCTTCAAGATATGCTTCTTTTTTTATCTCCTTTATTTATTCAAAGTATTTGTGTTTGTGTCACATTTTGGCTTTCACATAATAAGCTACAATAAGATTGATAAATAGTGTTGGGTGTGTGTGCGCTGGCTGCCTGTAAGCCACGAGGCCCACAGTGTTCACAGGAGCCGTAGTGTGGCAGTTTAATATGTACTGTAGTCCTCCTGAGCTGTCACCAAGCACACATAGGGCAAACAGAGGTGGGTTAACACAATGTAAAAAGGTACTTTTTTTTCTTCAACTTGTCACCGCCATGTTTTGTTGTTTTCACTTGTGTAAGCATTACTTTTTTCTCTCTCTCTCTCTTAGAAGGAGTCCATGGCCTTGAATTCGCTGAGGGCCTGGACAGGGGAGATGTGTTTCTTCTGGGAGCCTCGTCGCACACGCGTCTGGCACTCCTCGGGCTTCTCCCTTTTTACCAGCGGCTTTTTCTCGGGGGCCTTCATGCGCCAAGATACGACGGGCGAGTTGACAGCCGCTGTTCCGTACACCTTCTGGTACTTGGTGGAGGCTACATAAGATGCCTTTACAGTCAGCACCACTGCGTTCATTAGGTTCTTTGCTGCTTGGATCAGAGAAGTGGCACTATCCAACTACAGGGGGGGCAAGGACAGTTAGAGGGGAGGGGGAGAGAGAAACACAAAAGGTCAACTTTTAAAGTCAAGAAATCAGATAAATTGCGGTAAGGTCCCGCCGTTCAACAGTAACAATAGGACATTGTCTGCATACACAAGGCATTCTGCGGCGCAAACAATTAGGCAGAATAAAAGAATGTCCCTCGAAAACTTATTTTAGCAGTTCTTAATTAGAAAAGGCAGGGGTCAGGTGAACCTCTGCTTTGTCTGTTTTGTTTGGCTGAAATTTTAAGGGTCGATAGCCAATGGACCTCCCCCCACCTCACACTGAGAGGAGTCAAATGCTTGAATTTAATGAGGGTGGACTCCAGCTGGCCACCATGAAAAGGTTAAAATCTCAGCAGGCTTAGCATATCTCATGTAAGAAAGTAATAAAGTCCTGAGAAATCACGCAAAGAATTCTATCAATAAGAGATCCAAGAAAACCCTGAGCAAAAATAACAGTCGAGTTTGATTCTAATGAGGGGAACAAATCACACTGAGGTGGCTATAGAAGAATGTTTTACAGGAAAAAACAGCAGGAATGCATGATAATTAAACTTCTCTCTCTTGATAGAAAACCTGTGAACTAAATTCAGGATATCAACCATATAATGTCTGACCATTTACACATTTTACAATATGTACTATGGGTTCTTCTTCACAATGTAAAGTAAACACAATGTTACACTCACAATGATTTAACAGTATTTTATGTGGATTAGTGTGCTCTATGACATGTCTGTTTTTAATGAAAGAAGGATTCCTCCTCTGTTGCTCTTCCTGGGATTATTTTTCCCTTTTTTTCTTAAGAGTTTGAGTTCTGTTGAGATTCTCCTTATCTTAATTGAGGGTCTAAGGTTAGAGGGTAGGCGAAGCTGTTGAGATTTTAAAAAACCCTCTGAGGCATAAGAGAGATTTTGCTGTAAATATATTAAACAAAAATGGACTGGAGAAAAGTTAGTTTGAGAACGCCAGTTTCTACATAGATACCACTGAGGTATACATAGAAAAAAAAAAAGCCCAGAAACAAGTGCATCAAACACATATTCACAAAACCACACACACATATTATTCTACAGAATGAAAAGGAACAGAATTATCTGCATTTCAATAACAAAGCTATTAACTACAGCGTAGTGCTGCTGGAATAAATGTACTGAATACTTCCTCTCTACTGGATTGTATTTATAATTTATCAAGTATCAGCATACAGGTACAGATATTTAGAAAATTGTGAAGACAATCATGTTGAAGCTAATCAGTTTTTTGTTTTAGAAGAAAACCTTTGAAATGGAGAATAAGACGTCAATGTATTGGATGGGTTAAAAGTTAAAAGTCAGATGCAAGCACTGTGAGATAATTGGCTGATTTTTGTTGAGCAGTCATAATAGGGTTAATGGGGCATGTAAAATATGAGTGGAAAAAAGGCTGTGCTTCATCTTTCTGATAATATATGGTGGTAATTGGCCCGTAATAATTGCATCAGCCTCAATCTGCATGACCCCTCATCTGGACTTCCAAGCTTTATTGTAACCTTGAACTAAGAGGTTTGCCACCTGCAGTGCTGAGCATAAAATCCGACCAAGTCTGGTGATTCAGGCCTATGAGCAAGCCTATCTGGAGCATCAGTGATAGCGGAGCCATGCTGTGTGCTGCTCTGTATGGATAGACTTACCCCAGACACGATGAGCTCTCCGCCCAGATTCTGAACCTCAGCTTTCACCTTGCTGCAGATGTTGAGCTGATGACAGTACAGGGCAATTCTCTGCAGGTAGGCCAGCAGATCCTGCTTACAGGCTGAATCAGGGCACTGCATGGAAAAGAGGTACAAAGATACACACGGTCAAAACACACTGAAAAATAATAGCTTTAAGAGGCTTTTACAGAGCAGGTGAATTTGGACGGATACCATTTTAAAGCAAAATTTCTTTCTCCTATTAGCCATTATTTTGCATCCCAAAATTCTGCAAGATAAAAATAAAGCAGCTGGTACAAATAAGTCTCATTATAAGTCTAACTTGCAATAGCTGCAGTTTTATTTCAGGCATTGTGGTGGCAGTATAGAGCAACCTCGTTTCTTTTTCACCTCCATCCATGCTTTTGTTAGACAATGATAATTTACAAGGCTCTTTCCATTTACATGTCATCACTGTCAAATGTGTTTGTTACATACAGCAAAGGTATGTGTCCATTATCACTTCCTTGTTTACTCTTCCACAACTTCCCATCTGATCTGCACATAGTAATTTGCTCCAGAGTGAGCCGTAAATTGAGATTCAGGACATGTATCATCACTCTACATTATCAATGACAGGTCTACTGACGTGTGAATATATTTTCTCTTCACTCAAAGACATTTGAATAACATGGCAGGGGTTAAGTATGGGGCTCTAGTCAAGTGATTGGGAGGGGTGTTTTGCACTTTGAAATGAACTGTAATGGTGATCATATAGATCATCATCACTTTGGCAAATACATAGAAGCAATGGATTCATATATAAGTCCAAACTCATGATCTATCAAAGCGTTTCTTGATCTTACAACGATTTATCTATCAAAGAGGATTTTGCTCTGTTTTAAGTAGAATACGATTGCCTGTGATGAACAAAGAGACTGTATTCTGGATGAATTGAAAGTGTATATAAACATCATGGCTGAAGTCAAAGCAGCTCTGTTTGTTAGAATCAATGGTTTTGTTGGAAAGAGAAGTTGTTTTTCTATTTTGTCATGTCAGATGTTGCTTATTTTAGAAGTACCATCTAGTTTTGAAGAGAGTATGTCTTCTCCCAAATGGGTTTTATATTTGGTAGATGTGAATCATCTACCAAATTGGACAATTTCAGGAATCATGATGTCTGATGCTGGGGCTGTTTTGAAGCAGAAAAACTAGAACAACAATCCCACCAGAAACAGTGGGGTTCCAACGTTTTGGATCATTAATTACTTTGTGCTGAGCATGGACAATGTTCCTCAGCTGTTTTTTTTCTCTCACTGGTGGTTTGTTGCAAGTTTGAGTTACAAAGGCAAGTTAAGATAACACTGCAGGGTGTCAGACTGATTCATTTCACATAAAACAAGTTTGTCACAGCTTGTTGCCTGAGAAGAAAACAGATCAATCAACAGTAGATGAAACTTAGGACTCGTAAACACATGAAGACTTGCTTACACAGCAAGCTCTCTATGTACACCACTTATTCTCTTCTGTTTTTCTTGAACCAAAAGTTTTGACCTGGTCGTGCTGGCCTTTGTGCTACTTCAACAGCGTGGAAACCGATCATACAGAGCTGCAAATAAAGAAGAAGGGAATACAAGGACAGCCTCCTGAGGTCTTCTACAACCACACAATTTCCCCCCTATTATTCCATCTGGAAGCCTTCCAGGTGTCAGCCACGGCCCACTAAGCTCCCTGTGGGTTAAGAACACTGCATCAGCTGCTTAAACACTGTGAGCATCAGTTTGTAGCAACACCTTTCCTCTCGCCATTAATATTAAACGCTCCTAACTAGGACATTCAGCAGCACTGTGTGGGGACATGCAAAGCTCATTTCCTTGTCTTGTGGGCTCGGGTTGAGGGGGATAGCAAGTTTAACATGGAGCTGTGATATGAATACACCCCCTCCAGGATTTGCAGCTTTTACTCCAGTCTGCTCTACTTGTCTTTGAGAAGGCAAACAGTATTGATTGGACTCAAGTGCACTTCGCTTACGGTCAAAAAAGCCAGTAAAAAGGAGTTTTTTAAAGTAAAATGCCTGTTCCTTCCCCCTTAAAAAATTTACAGCAAAGAGAAGTTTGAAGCTAATTTTCATTTAAAGTTACGGCCACTTTAAGAGCAGGACTTGAAATAACACAGGAAATAAACCCAGCACTGCCACCTGCATCAGTTAGTGTCCCTGAATGCAGACTGAGGTGGCTCTGCTAGCTCATAGAGCAGCCAGTGAGGCAGAGGGAAGCTTCTCCTTGGGCATTATCACTGCACTGCCAGTCCTGGCTAGCATCACTGCTAACTGCACATCAAACTGCCTGCACATTCACCCATCCACACACACAAAAAAACAAAAACACACACATACACATTCTGCTGCCTCCGGCAAGTTTGATGCAGACGTGACACAATTGCTCCCTATTGTGCCGTTGACTAATAGTCCATTTCTTCCACAGATTCCCTGTTGATGTAAATAAACTATATGGCCCATTGACGCTCTCTCTCTCTCTCTCTCTCTCTCTCTCTCTCTCTCTCTCTCTCTCTCTCTCTCTCTCTCTCTCTCTCTCTCTCTCTCTCTCTCTCTCTCTCTCTCTCTCTCTGTCCGTCATAGTGAGTAACAGAGTTCATTACAGATAAGGGAGAAAGCTGCATGGTTCACTGCTTGACGTAGGCTCAAACTTTCTGACGCATCCCTCGACCTCGGTGCCACTCTCAGCAGGGACACAGGTGAGAAAATCTTTTTTGTGATGTTTTTTCTTCTTTACTTAATTGGGCCCGAAATGAGTGAAACATGCTCCCTGTGGATAATTTAGGAAGATGATGTGAACTCTGTTGCTGAAATGAGGCCATCACACTATCAGAGTGTGGCAGTCTGTCAAAACACAAGTCACACCTCGCACTGATGTTGCATTTATGAGCAGGCAGGGACCAACCTTCCCTAAATTATTCACAGAGTAAAAAAGTTGTAATTTTTAGCCTGTTTTTTTCTTCCTTTGTAGCTTGTGCAGTTTGTCTTTAATTACTATTTAAGTGTTATTTCTGCTCTATTACATATCCGATGATATAGCAGAGAGACGATTGAGCGTGTAAGGGCAGACATGAAGGCTGTGCAATGACAGAAATCGAATGGAGCATGTTACATATAGTTGCACAATATTCCCCCCAGCTGACTGGAAACTACAGTCACAGTGATGGTAAGCTGTCACCTGTCAGTTACCCTGTGAAAGCTAGTAATCTTTCTATTTGCTCATTCAGTCTCTGATATCTTTAAAAGAGGTGAAGATCTCCTCTTTTTTAGCTACTTACTTCTTGATGTACCTTCGTCATCCCTCCTTTTTTCTGTTTACACAACATCTGTTATTTTTCATGAAAAATAAGCATGTTTGGTCATTCATTAACACATCCACTCAACTGACCTGGTGATCCAAGTCATGTAAATCTGTCAAACACCGCCTCCTCTTGAAGATTAAAGTTTCTCTGATTCACCGTATTAGCATTTCATTAGTAGTTGGTTCTGCAACCTGTCATAATACAATACAAGATCAGGGTGCGGTGTGACAGCTTGAAGAGTACGTTTCTCTTCCTGTGATGTATTTCTGAGGCATTAGTATGAACTGTTTAAGTGAAATGTCACAGTGGAGTCACAGGTTTAGGTTTTCTTGTGTGAACAAGTTTACTGGATTAATCTGAGGATTAACTTGTCATAATAATTTATTGAAAGGATTTGTAGAAGCCTAAAGATGGGGAAGTATCCAATATACCACGTAAAATTAACCAGAAAAATAGAGACATGCAGCAGCTAGAGATAATAACCCTGTGAGCGCTCTGGATTGGGTCCCCAATCCCCAGGTTCAAAACCACTGTTCTCACAACTACCCAACACATTTGCAAAATAATGAAACTTAAGGTCAATCCCATAAAACTAGCAAGAGGCCTGTCTTCCCTGAGTGGAATCAACATGTTGAATTTGATGCCTTAATTAAGAGTTCTCAAACTGTGAGGTGCACAGACTCAGTGGGGTGAGAGAGAGCTGCTGTGAGGGTACACAGGTAGAAGTGTGAGGCAAATGTGCTGTCAGTGCTATGTGAGATGAAAGAGGTAGGCGCATGCTGGTGCTCTGAAAACAACAGGAAGTTTATTATGTGTAGTTTTTCATGCTAATTTAGCTGCTCAGCAGTTGGAGCTGCAACAGACGGTGTGTCATACAGCTCAAGATGGTAATTAAGACCGTTTCAAAGAAGCTTAATTGCTCCAATTTACGTTAAACCTGTACCCCTGTGCAGAGTCAATACTCAGCCGGAGTGACTTACACTTTCTGAGGATATCATTATCAACAATGTCAAATAAACTATAGAAAAGTCAACCAGTGGTGCTTTCTGTGTATCCTTAGGTGTATTGAATAACAAAGGACCAACACATAAATGGTGCAAACACATTTACTATTTGCTAAAATCTGAAAAGGTACAAAGCAGGCCTTTAATTGTAGATGTGGAGTTACTGACTAAATCAGGAAAATTCTCCCCTAACCATTTTGAGAGCTATAGCTTCAAAACGTATACAATATCATGTTTATCTACCCAAGAGAAATAAGACAAAGAAAAATTATAAGGGATAACAAATCTATTGTTATCATCTATTTACATGTTGTTCAGAGGCAGATTTTCACTCAGTGATAGCATTAATATTTCAAGATACTCTGTATTGACTCCTCTGGGCTGCTAGCTTTAAATGTAGTTTTTGTTTCAACAGAGAAGCCTTTTAATTACACATCAGTCACACTTGGTTTCACTGCTGTCAGCAGAGGCTGTTGTTGTTCTGAACTCAAAGCGACAGATCCTTTGGCTCGACAACTAAAGTGCAACCTCAGAGTCTGAATACGTTGCTTTAAACTGGCATGTGTTTAGCAGCATTCATAAAGAATAACTTGTCACTGCTGATTTTTTTTATGTTCTTGTAACTTGCCAATGCAACAACTCAAAGATCGCATGATGATTCATGGGATAAAGGAGAGAAGTATCCCTCAGGGTACAGACAAAGATTTACTTCACTCTACCATACACTTCTATTTGTGTTAAACACTATTAAAACACACCAGTATTCTAAAAATGTTTAATTGCATTTTAAAATGCATTAACTGCAAAATGAATTGACATTACCACAGAGTTTTGACTTGATTCAGTTAAACTTTCACTATCCTGCCAGTGCACATAACAGTGCGTCTATTATTACCCTCCAAGAACTGCAGTATTTAGCCCGCTCTTGTTCCAGGAACTTTATATAACAACACTCACCTTAATATAACTACACAAATGTACTGACATCAACAACGTCTGCCAACACAGGTAACTTTAAGGCCAGATGGTGCTGCAGAATTACTCAGCAATCAAATACTGATACATGCAGTGAAAAAGTCAACGCGTCTCTCAGAATAGGTGCAACTAATGTTGTACAGCTGCCATCCACTCCATAGGTTGTGTCTGTGGTGGGCATACTTGAAGAATGAAACAGTGTAGAGAATATGGAGAGGGATAAATAGAGTAGAAAAAAAGGCCGCGCTGAGGTGAAACGGGGTGAGCTGCCTCTAGGGGTTCTTCCTCTGTCAAGTGCTGTACTTAAACGGCTACGAAAGCGCTCACCATCCTGCCAGCCTTCCAGGCAGAATTGACTTCTGCTTCACACGTGTTCATCAATAGGGCTGATGTGCAGTCATGACGACAAGGTTTGCTACTTAAGGGACCTGTCTAAAAGCAGGGGAGCAGCCTTTATTCTTGCTGTCAAACCACAGCTCTCCACAAGCACAGGTTAGCTACTATGATGTGAGAATGCAAAATACTTGTCCAGAATGAAAAGAAAAATAATCAAGGCTATGTTCGTTTGTTGTGTAATGCCGTTGGGATGCTTAATAAGAGGGAACTTTTGCTGCTTTAAGTTTGAGTAACTCAGTGTACACATGCCTTAAGTGCCTCAAATGAGAATACTTTTATGATAAATGTCCTCAAGTCCCTCTTCTTTCTGGACAGAACTCTGATGTCTGTGGAAGTGCAACAGGAGGCTTTGAATATTCAGTAAACACTGGTCTAGGAATCATTTAAGTGAGAATTAAAAATGGCAAGCCACCTGCTCTTTTTATTGCAGCAACTGTTGATTCAGATTCAGGCTTTCACCACTGATTTGCCATGTGACGGATTCACTCCCACCTTAAAACCTGTTAAACATTGATGATCACTTCTGCTGCCTCCAGCCTAAAAAATGAATACATAAGAACAAAAGTCATGCTTACTTTGTCCTTTGTGTCTCAGATCTCACTCCCAACAATAAGCTGTGACGCAGACTGAGCAGCTTTCCGAGACAAATGTTCTCATGCAAACATTTTCAACACAAGGCTTGTACACATTGAAATTCTCTCTTCATCTCTGTGTGTGTTCTTGGAAATGACTGCATAACAGGCGATCATAGCCTGAAACTTGGTTCTGTAGTGCAATATGCTTTGGAGAGCAGGACACTGTGACATGAGGAGAGCGGTGCCAGCGTTGACTAAAGATGCCTTCTGGTCAGCTCAAAGCTTAGAGTACTCTGTTGCTGCTCAAAGTGACAGGCTTTCTGCACTGGGAAGTCATACACTGTCATGAAAGCACAGGAAAAATGAAATATATTGTCGGTGGTAAATAAATCACTTCTGTATGCTGATATTCAACAGCCTACACAGCCTTTTTTTTTAGTGCTCTCAACACGTTACTTTGACTGTGTATATACAAAACTTAGGATAACCATGAGTCATAACTCCTCAATGGATGCTTTTAAGTCAGTGTTAGTTGTGACTGTGCTTGTAGATGTTGTGACAGTGTAATGTCATGTACATTGATTGACAAATTATCTTTCTAGCGTTGATCCATCTAATGAAACATCTTTAAAAAAACGCCCTCGGAGGAAAAAGTGCTCAATGTTCTTTTTATATTTTTTCCTATGCTGTATTAAGTGTTATTCTAGCAGCAATGTGGCAACTTTAAACTTCTGCTTTTTTACATTTTAATGGTCAAGTTGTTGGAAAAAAAAACGTGCTTGCATGTTATAGGCAGTGGCGGTTCTGGGGAGAGGCCAACAGGGGCCAGTGGCCCTGTAAAACTGAACCTGGACCTCCCCTGAGTTGCCCCCTCCACACCAAACAAATATCATAGTTGCTTTGGTATCGCGCCGATGTTACAGGCGGAACACATACGTGTGGCACTTGGTTCCAGTCCCTTAGGGCGCTAAGGGACTCATGTTGAGTGTAAACAGCCAAACAGCTGCTGTCAGTCTGAATTTTGATATAGTACACAGTAGTATGTATGTCTAGTATATAGGGATGCACTGATGTTTTGCCAGTTTTTTCTCAGCCAGTCCTCGCCCTTCTCAGTCTCTTTTATCAGGGTTGAATGTGTCCCTCTGACAACACCCTTGGCCCCAGCCTGGCCCCCCCAGTAAAATTGGTCTAGAACCGCCACTGGTTATAGGCTTCAGGACATACGCTGACTTTAGTAGAGAACATGTATTTTCATTTGCTGGCCATAGACACCAAACTGGCTACGTTTGCAGTGGTTTTTTTTTGCTATTTTTGTTCCTGTGTGTGTCCGGAGATCCTGCGAGTATCCATGGTAACATTGTTTACATACGAGATCAGCTGTTAGCAGCCCATAGCGTGTTGATGCTATACGATGCTAAGTGATGCTAGGGACGATGTTCCCTGCGAGCTAAGGAGAAACAGGCGGGGACGACATTTTGGTATTGAGGTGCAAGCTAGAAGGGACAGCGTCGACTCTTTGATGAACATTTATTTTCTATATATATTCTTGTTGAAATTCTTGTACTGTACACCTTTTTGTTTGCTGCTGTAACTCCATGAATTTCCCCATTGTGGGACGAATAAAGGAGTATCTTATCTTACCGTATCTTATTTTTTACATTTTTTAATTTACAATTAAAAATGCATCAGTTTTGTTTACACAGCTTGTTGAATGCTTCCCTAAATTCAGTGATTGAAGGTTTATACTCAGTACACTTTGAGGACTGTGGAGCTCTCATTTGTAGCTATCAATGCTGAATGGACATCCACGCTCATTAACATAAAATAGATGTATTGTCTCCTCAGTTTCATTTGAAAATATCAAATACCTAAGGTACAGTGACTGAAATCTGCAAGCAAATGTAAAGCAGCTTTGTTGATTCCAATGTCCGGGCTTTCAGCCAGCTGCAGGACTTAAGGAAAAAAATGTTTACTATGATTCTAAATTTTGATGTGAGTTCCAACATTTCTCCAGCTAAGCAGCACTGGAAAAGGCCCAGCATGTGATATTGAAACCAGCATTAATTATTCCAAGGGTTTGCTTGCTAACAGCAGTTGCAATTACAATGACGACAGGCTGGCTTAATAAATCAGCCGGTCTTGTGCCTTAGTTTATTCTCACTGCTTATTAAAGACAGATGAAATGAAGAAGGAGAACATTATGCATTACCTGGTGTGCTACATTGTGAAATGCCTCCCACTTCATTTGCTGCACACACACACTCAAACAGCAAACACACCTATTTCTTCTCCCTCCCATCTTCCCTCGGCACAGCACCGATTGATTAGATATTGAAAATGGTCTGTCAGCGCATTTTAGAGAGGTACTCATCTGATAATGAATGCAACACCTCGGTTGGAAGCTAATTATATTAGAGACACAACTTGGTTCTGCTGTCTTGCTCTCTCAGTGTTGGCCCCGCTGGGAGATGAAGTCATGCAGCAACACAGCCCACCGCTCCAGCTGGGCCTGTCAATGCCCACATTAAAGATTTCCAATGGTCATGCCCACTTACTGTAACTCAAAATTTGCTCCGCTGCCGGCTACATCTACAAAGCCGGAGACGGTTTCAGTCTGATAAAAAAGTATAATGTTACAAAGCAACAGTGACGGACGCAGCTTCAAAGGTACCTGATCTGCGACAGCGCGGGCCAATTTGTCCATCCTCGAACCGGCCTCTGCAATCTTCTTAGCCGCGTTGATCACATCTGAGGAGTTCTTTAAGGGGCCTTTGCCTCTGTGAAAATCCAAGGGGCGCAGAAAAAAAGAGAAAAGGGGGATGTGGGTGAAGTTAGAAAGGTAGAGGATATGCAAGCTTATTCTGTCAGACAAGCCTAACAGCAGCTAATTTGTTCAGACTATCAGGTGGAATATCCAGCATTACAATTGACCAACAATAGAAGATTTACCTGATAATGGATGTAATGAATACAATATGCCTTTGTCCCTAATGGTGCATCATAGAGAGAGATTTAAAGCCCAAAGGAAACAATGATTTTTTGGTCTCTCAAAGCAAACGGGGAGAATTTTTAGAGCAGCCACAGAGGGAAATAAACCAGAACAGGGAAATAATGGCCAACTACTGAGTCTCTGATCTGTGTTTAGTTTCTCCTGCTTCCCCAACACGGGAAAAGTTAATGTGGCCAAGATGAGTGTATTTGCATGTGTGTGATGCAGCATTTTTAGTCAGTGCTAAGCTGAAGTTTGCACTCAGTTTGTTCATGCCAATCCGAGTAACTGGGATACCTGCCAAGTAATAATGGTGCAGTCACAGCACCACAGCAGTAATCACTCATGACTAATCACTCATGGCTCTGGTTTTTATTTCTATTTTTTATTTTTTTGTTTCTTACGTGTAATTGCTGAGTGGATTCACAATTCCATGCACGCGGCATTAAGACTTTCCCTGATATGTGAAGCCCAGATGGAAAGATTGAGAGCAAAGCTGCTGCCTTTTTGTAAACAGAAGCTACAAGACTTTTGATGCAAACAGATTATCTTCTACAGTATATCTTTGAATCAAAGCTTTGAAACATAGTCTGATTAAAACAAAAGGACGGCAAAGTCAATTTGCCTTGAACAAAACAGTTTGCAGCTCTGGGGCATTGCGGGTGTTTCTCTGCAGTCCCACTTGTCACTTTATTTACTTGCTGCTGCAATATTTTTACATAAACATTGGATCAAAACATCACCTGTGTGTTAAAAGCATTGCTCATACATAACTGCAGGGGAATGATCACCTGACACTCAAACTTAGTGGTGCAGAACCTTCATTGTTTTTCGTAGATTTGGTCTAACTGTGCAACAATTTGTTTTGGTTCACACTGACTGTTCTCATCAACAGCTCTGAGAAATACCAGGCAGCTGATTGCCTACAAACATCTTGATTCTTATTGCATGCTCAACACCAAATCTTTAATAGCAGAAAGACTAAGTTAGCAATTAACTGGCAGGGAAGAGGAGCATTTAGCAGCTAAAGAGCCAGTTATTTCCCCACTGAGTTTGTGTATCAGCAAGATGTGTAAATAAGCAACTGTTTGCTGACAGATAAGCCATATAAAGTTATAATGTGATAATACATTAATGGTGTATTTACAGCTTATTCTTACAGCATCTAAGTAGCCAATTAAATTGTCATTGCAGGTCTATGGTGCAGTATTCAGAGACATTTTTACCTGGTGAAGTCCGTCATCTCCATCATGATCATGCACATCTGCTTGGCCAGCACGATGATGTCATTGCCGTTGTCGTCCCACTTTGCCACCTCTGCATCTAACTTGCACTTCTCCTGTCTGAAGCTCTCCACCTGCTCAGCAATCTTGGCCTTTTCCTCCTGGGGAAGCTGTGCCATGATGGCCTGTAGGCAAGAAGGGGAGAATACATGACTAAATAACATTAGCAGAGGAGGAAGAGGAGGCTGCTAGGGAGTAAATTTGAACGGAATAAATAGGGAAGATGGCTCAGAATGAGAGAAATGCCAGAGGAAAGGAATTTAGGTAAAGGAAGGAGATAAGGTTAGGGAGTAGAAAACGATAGGGAAATGAGGAAAGGGGCTAATAGGAAGAAGGATTAGTTAAGGAGAAAGGGAATAAAGGAGAGAACATAAAGGAGGAAAGTTGAAGCACCATTTGTTCTTTTTTTCCCGCCTGGTCTACTTTTTAATCCGCTCTACAAAACTTGGACATGAAGTTTGGAGTCCGCCTACCCCTGCCGTTCTGAAATGCTTCAAAATAAAGTTCTAAACTTTACATTTAATGACTGGACCTTTTCAAACCCCTTGACACCTTATATCCGTAAAGAGCTATCCGTTTTTTTTGCCTTCATTTTTTATTTCCTCAGTGGCCTTTGGGGGGCAGGTCCAAAATGGCATAAATCTTGTGGCAAGGTCACAAGCGCAGTAAGTACCTGGTATTATTTTGGAGATAAATGTATAATTACCTCGCTCTTAGAGCAGAGAATGAATAATGCATTTGTTCAACATTATGTCAGGGAGGTGAGATGGAATGAAGAGTAACCTGGTTTCCATTAGGTCGATTCTATTGACTTGAGAGGTAGAGTGTGAAAACGAATACAGTAAAAAAGAAAAGTCACCATTGTTTTTTAACCTCATCCATTATTGACCGTCCTCCTAGAATTGCTATTCTCTTAATGAAATAATCGCCCTTGTCACCCCTATTTTCCCTCTTCCTTCTTTCCTCTCTCACAGCAAAGCTGGTGTGTGGGGGTGTGGGGTGAGCTCAGCGAAAACTGCGTCATTTTGCTCATGTCCCCTGCTGGATGTGTCAGGAGGAAAATGACAAACAAAAACTACAGATGAGTCGACCTCCTAAAATTCTTGAAAAGAAAATAAGCAGAAAGAGGAGGGGGGATGGGGGTGAAAGAGAGAAAATTGAAATTACAGACGGAAATAGGGAAGCAGAGGCACAACTTTCTCATCATAGGCCACAGATGTGTCCATGGCCTTCTGATCAGTGTGCGAGCAGAGTGGTGCAAAGCTTTGATGGCGGTTAGCTTCGAAACGGCATAAACAAACAAGAAAAAAGCAGCCCCCTCAAGCCCAGTGTAGATTTCCTCTGCTGCCAGTGCCAAGACACACAAACAACAGAGCTGCAGCAAATCCCATTAAACAGCGTGTGGGGTGAGAACACTGCTCACATTTAAAACAAATACCAAGTTAATATGTATTTAGACTGCACAATGAGGAATAAATAATTTAGAACTGAGTGAGTGATTCCAGCAGGGGAAAACTGGTATTTAATTTGCAGGTAGGCTTGCACGCACCACTATGAATTATGGGTCGTACACAGCAGGCAGTGGCTCTGTGGGCCCCCACAGGATCATCAATTTATTCCATAACAAATCATCTCATGTAAATTATTAAAAAACACTCAAGTGCTCATTAGAAAATTCTCTTTTTAATCAAATGTGAATAAATATTCCTCCTTTTCAAATGTAACAAATAAAAGGAAGTGTGTCGGTCCAAGTCTGCTCACATTGCATACTATTTTCCCCACAACCATGATCCATGCAGTCTTTTGTTTATTCACCCTAGCATCGACCAGCAGAGATGGAGCTCCCTGCTGTAGGTGAGTGTGTGTTTCCTTTGTGAGGAGTCATGGGGTCACAGCCTACATGCCAAATGTTAACATATATATATTCTACAATCCAAATAATAATCCCTTCAACCTGGTGGCTGACTAACTCTAGTTTCTGTTTGTTTGAATTCATCTTACATAACACAATACTGTGTATCTTATTTTATGATTTTATTTTATTTACACGGTTTGTTGAAACTTTAAACTTTCTTTTTTACTTCTGCAAACTTAGAATACAAAAACAACAACTCATAATACCAATGTGAGGGCTACAAAAACTCAGTCTGATCTCAGCTTGTAGTTCCGAGAGGTCAGCATGTTTTTGCAGCAAAGGTATGATAAAGGCTAAGATGAGCTGTGATTGCTTCCTGATCATTAGTAACACAGGTTGGTGCACTGTGCCACTGGGCCCTCTGACCTCAGGACATGAAGGTGGTCATTAGCATATCTTGATGGCTCATATTAATCCTGCACCCAACTGTTGAAGCATCAATTATTCACTTACTTTTATAATTAAACCAAGCAGTATGCTGCTAGTGTCAAAATAAAGGGTCCACTGTGGAGAAGAAGCACCACTGTTGGTTTTGCTAAATGCCATTCCAAACAGGTGTGTAAAGTGCCTGCCTGTAAAACAGGATAGTTCCATGTGAGGCTATTGGAGTAAGTGTAAACAAAATGTTTTTCCCCCGTTCTTCTGCAGATAAGAGCTGCACTAAACCGTCCTGCTCGCTCGAACAGCTAAAGAGAGCAAAAAGTCTCCTGAAACTCAACAATTTGGATTTGAAATTCCTTTTCTAAAATTAGGGATCAAGGGCGTTTGGGGAAAGAGAGTGAGGGATTTGGTCTGTATTCAAATTCACTCTGAAATGGTGTGAACAAAAGAGAACGCGTCGGGGAGGAAGAAGAGAGAGAAGAGAGAGAAAAGACAGAGGGCTTCAGAACACAAAGGAGAGCTGCAGCACAGGGGTAAACACATGAGCCCAATTGGGACGTAAGGGAGCAGGAAGGCACTTTGCTGGAGCCCTCTCCTCCCTCCTTCCTTCTCCCTCCTCCTCCCCTGCCTCTAGAATTCACTTATCCCCCCAAATCCCTTCCCCTACTTTACTGATTAACAACAAGGAGCGGGGCCTAGGGAGCTTAACATAGTGGCTAAATCGGCGAGGGAGTGCTGGCCAATACACTCTGCGACTCGGCTACGTCTGCGGGGATTAGAGCGCTCTTCGGGTTTTCTTCACCAAGCGCGGCGTCTTGAACTGACTTTAATTTGTTTCATTGAAATAAACTGCCCAGACACTCAGAGTTCAATTTATGGATGACCTATCAACAGTGTTATCCAATCACTGTGTTAAGAGATGTGTGTATGTGTGTGTGTATGAGCGTGTATGAGTGTGTGTGTGAGTGTGTGTGGGAGGGGCCTTATGTGTTTGGTTTCTTGTGCATTAACCGTGGTGTGTTAAAGACGGAGAGTTTCTGTCTGCATGCTCTCATAGAAAGAGACACTACGTACAGGTCTCCCTTCCCCTGTGTGTTTTTCTGCCTTCTCATTATACATGTTTGCTCTAATAACTAGCTTTATGCATACACAGAACAGAAAGTGACAAGGGAGCACCAGATGAGGCAAGGCATGGGAACAAAGGCCTCTGGGACTGCCCTAGACTTGATTTTATTTATTCCTACATGGAGCAAAAGAGAACGCCGCCCATGATAAAGAAAGTGAGAGTGAGATATTACGCCCGTGTCATGTGTGTGATACGTGAGCACTAGAAGGGCTTGGCGGGATCATGACTGTAAATCTCAGTGCGCTCATGTCAGCTCTTATTGAGAAAATAGATTATGTTTCCTCCGTTTTGAGTAGAAGCACAAGCATGCAGTTGGCATGACCGTGACAAGACGCCAAGTTTTATACTGACACGACAGGCTGAGACCGACTGGGCAGATCACAGGGTTTCATAGCAAACACATGTTTTATGGATATGCTTGTTCTTTGCGTGTGGCAAATGTTTAGCATCTGAGGGCATGACAGGTGTCTATGAGTGGAAAACACAAGGCGATATCAATGAACTGCGTGGCAGGCTTTGTCAGAATGCATGATTGTTCTGTGATGTGTAAGATAATGCCCACTTAATTTACAAATTGGTGTAATGACATCGATATTGTCCCGTGTTACTGCATTTATTGGATTCAAGCTTGAGTGCGTATCTTATTAATTGAGGGGGCCTTAAAAAATCACGCATTCACTGTGTTACCCTTTCATCCAATTTATATCTGTATAGCAACAAGATATGACAAAAGGACATGCTGCTACTTCAAACTGTTCCTAAGAAGAGCTGCCCACTCAAAGCACAGTTGAGTGCCAGGAAAACTAGTGAACAGTTTGGTCCTGTGAGGCTCCTTTGTGTGGTAGCGCTGGTGCAGCTAAGCTCAGATGGCCTCGCAATGTATCGCTGCGGGAAACCTTAGTAGGAGTATATGTACAACAAAATCTAAGCACTTCACACCCAGGACCCCTACAGACATTTTGGAGCAGCCTTGTGCACCCAATGCTGTAGGTCTTTATTTTAGTTAAGGGCTTCACATTGACTTTATTA
Source organism: Notolabrus celidotus (assembly GCF_009762535.1). Classification (NCBI taxonomy): domain Eukaryota; kingdom Metazoa; phylum Chordata; class Actinopteri; order Labriformes; family Labridae; genus Notolabrus; species Notolabrus celidotus. The sequence continues at coordinate 22,039,297 of NC_048278.1, read as the reverse complement.
AAAGTTTTTTAGAGTTGTATAAAACTCACAGTGGACTGCTCAAAATCAACTCAGGTCCACACGTCAGGTCATCAATAATGACCGAGTGTAAACAAAGATCTGATTCAAATTTGAAGCAAGAATTTAAAGCGTCAATATCAGTAATAATAACACTCAGCTAATTCATCGGCTTATGTGCGCTAATGTAAACAAACAAGACATTAACCTGCATTGGTGAGTCACCAACTGACTTAATGGCTTCAATTCTTCTGCTATGCTATGACTAATAATTATCCAATGTATGCTATTTAATACAGTTACATGGTTTCCCTTCAGTGTACGGTATTTTGTTCTAGCCTTAAGTAGGAGAGCCTGTTAGCAGTGCCCCATGTTCTGAGTTGTTTTGACTACTGTTGAAATTCATCACAACCATTTTTAAAGCGGTACAGCTCATAAAATCCAAACAATATGCTGCTGTTTTTGTTGTTGCTGCTTTCTCCAGTCTTTCTTTGTGCATTACCCCCCTGTGTGTGCTGACTATGTAGAGAGTGAGGCAGCATAATACAGGCCTGTGCCATGGGGAGAGGCATTGGGGCCAGGTCTTACTCCTGCCATCCACAATTCATTCAACATGCAACACACACAGCTAGAGCTGCTGTTCTGCTGGTGGGGGGAGCTAGTGCTGATACCCTCTTAATGTACTTTAAGCTGGGCCCAAGTGAAAAATTGCTAATGTGCAACAAAGCTCAGACTCTGGTGATCACGACTGAAGCTTTGCACAGCACTAAACTGTATTCTGCTATTGTTTGGTCTCTTCTGGGATTTTGTTAATTACTTCTGTGTTTGTGATTGCAATTTTACACCTGCATCCCTGAACAGTGTTATTAGAATAATCCTGTTGTTAGAATCATGATGGTGGACTTGAATCCTCGGAGGTGGAACTAGTTAAACAAATCGATTCCCTTATATAACACTGTGTGGGATCTGGTTTATCTTGTAACTTAGCTTACTACTGAAACAACAACACTACAGTCCCTTATATGATACAAAAGGGGCTTGTTTTACAGCATTTTCACAAACCTGCACAGATGTGTTGTTGTCCTTTTAGATGGATCACATTAAGGGCATTCAGTTCAGAGAGGAATTGAACATGTACTCACCCGAGCACTTTGTCCAGCAATAAGCTGATCATCTTCAGTCGGACACTAGTCCTGCTACGAGTATCATAGTCCTCCTGCTCAAAGTCAGAGTCGTCCTCCAGCTTCTTCTGGTGTCTGAAACACAAAGATGAAGTCGTACAAATAGTCAGAGAGAGACCAACTGCAGAAGAGGAAAAAAAGGACTTATCAATTGACAGCTGAAAAGGGCAATTTTCTTTTGCCTTCATGCCCCATTGTGCAGGAATCCAGAGTAAAAGAAAGCATACCCATGTCATGTTGTTTTCACTGTACTTTGCTCATTGGGGGTTTAAGCTACAACCAAGCTGAGTATATGACAGATGGAGAACTCGCACAATTACAAGAGTCAAATCTCAGTCTGAGTTACTCTCTACAAGTTGCAAGCAAGTGCTCTGAAGAGTTAGTAAGACACACAATAAAACCATTTAAAATTGCACCTAAGAAATTTGGTGACTTTATCTGAAATAGTTGGATTCCAGCAGAAACTTCTACTGTATTTGAAAGGAAATACCGCAAAATGACATACTTTGCTTCACTTTTCTTAATTATAGAGTCTTTATGTAATAATTATATATACATAGAATATATTCTTTACATATACATCATATATACTAAGGCAAAATGATATAATGAAATCCCAAACCAATGGCATGAAACTTTTTGGTATGAAAAGCAATTAATAGTCACTGTTTCAGCACAGAATAATGCCCACGGGAACAACCTGCTTTTGATCATAGTTGTTAGTATTTTGACCAATTTGCAGAAGACGTATATCACAAACACAATTGTTCCAAAGACTTGTCGTGTGATTTGTTTCCAGTTTTGTGACAGAGTTTGTTCTGCAAATTTATGTTAAAAAGAAAAATGAAATGAGAATATACTTTGTTACAAATATTGACTGTTTGTGTACACTAGTATTAACACATTTGATCTCATTATACTTTCTTTATGTATAATTTTTATCATTGCTTGTTTCTAATCCCTTTTTTCATTTTCTTAACGTAACAGCCCTCTGATCTGTTTTTTATGTTTATTTCAAAGTAAAAGGGAATGCAACATTTCTCCACCATGCTCAGTATCTGCACAGGCATTTGGAGCACAAACATTTTCTGGTCTCTCATCAAATAAAAGAAATTGGAATATAAACTGAGTTATATTTTGCATCGGCTCAAAGTGAGAGACTAAGTGATTAATAAGCATTTTTATCCTCTTTTCTGACTAAAGGGCTGTCTCACTAATTAAGATTATTGGTGGTGCCAGCTAACTTACAAACACAAGCATGTTGATCACATGAAGCTGGCTCCCTTCTAACTGGGCTACATCACCATGGTAACATATGCTGGATGGCTTCCATACTGAAGTGTGGAGCATCAGATCAAAACATAAATGTATACATGTGAGAATGTGCAAAGTTATCAATTCTAGATGATACTGATATTTCAAAATGGCTGCATTCACAGCGCTGTCACAGGTTTACACGTGGGAGTGTGGCCTCTCCGTGGTTAACTATTTCTGTAATATATTGTTTTACACAAAGCAATTGATTGCACTGGCCCCCCCCCGCCATGAAATGGCCTAAAGCCTTTGCACTCTGAGCCTGACGTTTTTTAGACAAATTGCTGCATGTTTAAAAACAAATATGATCATGTGATATGTCAATCATGGTTGCACACCCACTCCGAAACTTTCTTCTGTCATTTTTTTCCTGTAACAGTTCAACTTTTGGTGATTTTTGCATCTGTCCCAATTATTTAGAGGGTGCCGTGAGTGGTTTCTCCCTGAGAAAATAAAGATAATCATTGACCATGACCATGTCTGAATATCTAGGTGTTTTCTAATATCTAGCAGTTTTCCGAAGGCACATTTTGGATTAATTGTGTGAGTGTATGCGTTCCTACCTCAATATAATGCTAGCCAATTTTCAGGATCATTTGCTTTGTGGAAATTGGTGGTCTTTCTTTTTATGTCTGGTTCCAGTATCTCTAGAGGTGTATCAAACTGAACCACTCACATCTTAAAATATACCTGGATGTGATCAGGTAGATTCAACTCTTCATGCTCTCATACTGTTTTCAGGAGCGGGTTGACCCATTGTTTCTCTATATTTTGTAAATGAGTGAAAGCACCCCAAAATCATCCAACCAACTTGATGACTCTATTTTGTTTCTTGCTGCAAATTTTTGTAATAAATAGAAAAATTAATTTTTCGTTGGATTACCGATCTGAAAAGTGCATCCAAAGCAAAACAGACTCAGTGTGAAAAGGCCATTACTGCACAGATTCTATTAACTCTGCAGGTGCTCAATGAGAGAGCTCTGGAAAAACAAACATTTGAATGGCAGATTGTTTTGTTCTGTAAAGGTCATTCTGCTTGTAACCTTGCGATCAATGCAAAATACAATCAAATAATTGTAATTATGCTAACATTTCACTGTAGTTAGCATTCTGAATCATAGTACTGTAAACCATTGTGCATTCTTATGGTATCTGGTAAGCCTTTAAATGTAAAGATATATTATACAAATTAGTTATATTGTATTCTATAATCTCCGTGAGAACTCAAACACTGCACCATTGTAAATGTTTCTGTGGCAGCTCTAAATTGCCAGTTGAATTTCTCGATTGTTGAGAAAGAAGGGAGAGTAAACACTTGATATATTAAAGTCATTCGTCTCCAGTCACTCTTCAATTTCATACATGTTCCAGTCTATTGGTACTTATAACTCCATGGCGATACTCTGCTCTGTCAGTGTGTGTGTGTGTGTGTGTGTGTGTGTGTGTGTGAGAGAGAGAGTGTTTTGTGGGTACATAAAGGCCAGGACGAAACTGTTTTTGATAACTTTCATTATAACTTTACTCTCCTCTCCTGACCTGCCTCCATTTTTAAACACTGTGGAGAATTGTTTTCTTAATCCACCACACTCATAAGATCTGTGCTGTAAAAATTCTAAAGGGGACATCACGCAGCTTAAGAGGGAGAAGAATAACACAGGCACATAAAAAAACGGTACACAAAAAACTATTACACGTAGCACCAGCATTTGCTATCTATATGATGGAGTTAGACAGCAATGAAGGCAAGGATCTTCCAAGTTGTTTCCTCAGAAAGTAATTGAACTTGGATGGGATTATGAAGCCAGCTGGTCCCGGGCAGTTCAAAGCTGCCTGTTTTACATTATTTACCAACATCAAATTATTTTCCATAATTAGATTTTTTCCAGAGCTGCACTGGGAAAGCTTCCAGCTTGCATAAAGTTGAATAAATGAATTACATGGTGAAGAGAGAAGGGCCAGTTCGGGTGAAAAATGCAGATACTGTATCATCAGAGTGGGTGTGTGACGCACAAGAGCTGCTGGTATCGTGTTGTTATGCAGCATTTTTCTTATCCTGTAAAATGTTCCTGTGACAGGTGCAACATCTCAAATGGGAATTCTATTGAATGTCATATTTGTGTTATAACTGTTTTTCTTCAAACTGTAGGGGAGAAAAACACATTGGCTGGGAACACATTGTGATCCACAAAAATATACCACAGATGAGCATCTAAAAATGAAAGCCTAGATGCAAAAACTGGACGTGTCTGCAAGTGTGAAAAGAATGACATTTAAGAGTTTTAATTATTTATCCGGAATAAAAGCTCTACCATTATGGATGTATATTTTCAAGTTATTTATCAGGATAAAAAAATAACATTATTTATGGACTGAAATGATTGTGGATTGAAGAGCTGATCATAAATTAACATCAAATATACTTAAACTGACTCAACGTCTGACCATAAAACATTAGGAAATAAATTAATTATTCCAAAGTCTGCATTCATAAAATTCTCAACCAACAGCTCAACATTTGGAGGAAGCAAAGGATAATTTACTACACTTTCAGAAAAACTTTAATTTCTGTCTCACCCTGGATGAGTATTACTGTGTTTTTTCCTTTAGCTTTTCAGAGGAGCAAAGTTGACATACCCTGATCATGAGGACTGCTTTTCGGATATCACGGACACCATCGTAGACCAGACGGGATGCATCAATGAACTCGTTCTCCTCAAAGGCCTGTGGGGGGTTTGTACTCAGTGCCTCAATGGCAACCTCCACTTGTTCAGCAAAACGAGGCATGACTGCAGGGAAACACAGGTGAGGAGGGAGGGAGGGAGGGAGGGAGGGAGGGAGAGAGAACAAAAATGCATGTAAGAGTCAGGTGGAACAGAGGAAACTGCAGGTTTATTGATCACAAAAAGAAAAATAGCACACTAAACACAGTTTTGAATTTGTAGTGTTGAGGACTTGATAAAACCCTCTTTAAGCTTGAGTTAAACAGTAGCAGGTTCTCTGCTTGCATCAGTCTCTGCTCACTTGTGTACATCATGGAAAGACAAGATGTCACCCTAAGCTTTTATGTAAGTGACAATATGCTGTTGACACACTGCACACCAATTAGCTACTTCACCTTAGCATACCCAACAGGAAGATTGGCCTGTCTGTCACAGATGTGTTTGTGCACACTTGGGTTTGGTATGTGGATGTGTGTGTGTGTGTGTGTGTGTGTGTGTGGGTGCGTACATGAGAGTAGCCTGCAAAAAAGATTGCTGTGTGTGCTTCAGTGTAACAGTAAAAGCACGGTAACTTGCAAGCTCAGCCTGTCAAATCAGAATGCCGATGAAGGGAAACAAATTCATCAAAGTCTTTTGAGCAGCACAAGAGCCACGCAACAAAAGAAAAGTCCCTATTGACCATAAAAATGGTTGGTTTTGTTGTCAGTATCAATTGGGCTGGCTCGATAGAGGGGCTTCATGCTCTTTGTGTCATCAAATGAATTGTGCTCAATGTGAATAGACATTCAATGTCCAAGAATAAAGACTGAATGTTTGAATATTTAGTCGGCTACCTATCCATGGAATCCCTGATTGAGTAAAATAATTGGAAGCACGATTTAGCTGTGTGTGTTTTTTTAATAGACGGACTCTGTGCTGGGGCAGATTATCATAATAAAGGATACAGCTTACCTTGACAGGCCGTCACCACCTGGAAAGGTTGTACTATATATGTACTGTATAATCTATATGCAGTGGCCTTTTAGGACAGACAATAGCTAGAAATAATTTCAGACAGAGATAAAGACATATATGTATTTTGCCTATTGATATGCTATAAACACATCTCTTGTTTGCTTTGGCATAATCTTGATTGAGTTGATGTTTGGAGAGTAGATACTTCAATAAATCAGGAGACAACAGATCCAAAATGACCAAAGTTAAGGAAAATGGAAGAAAGGACAAAAAATCATCATATCTCTTTGGTAAGCCTCAAACAAGAAGCGGATTGGGGGATTTTGTTGTTACTCCCCACACTTCTGCTATCTTATATGCAAAGTAAACTATATCAATTAGCCAGCTTGCACTGAAGGTGTATCTGTCATACACCTATTTGTCTGATATAAAACACAAGCTATATTTCACCAAACATAAAAGGCACTACAAAACGTCTCTCCTTTTTCTTTTCATTTCTAATTCAGTTTAATCCACTTACTGGAGAAGCGTAAAATAGGCTTTTGGGAATTGCTGGGAAGGCGTTTTAAATAGAAATATTTAAATGTTCTCCCAAGCTCTTAATGAGCAAAGTTGCTGATGGTAAGGAGCAATTTCACTCATTCCAGCTGAAAAATGATGAAGGGAATTAAATGTGACCATGTAGGAATGGATTTTTTTTCACCCCTTAGGGTTAAGCATAGTAAAGTGAGAAGTTGTGGAAGTACAATGAATGCTGAAAAAACCTCAAAGCAGAGATGGTGTGTCCCTGTGAGGTGTTTAACCAGCTCCAAACGGCACAGACTTCACAGTTTTTATGCCTTAAATGCAATTTTAAGATGAATACAGCTTAATTTAGATCAAATCTATCAAAAGAGGGGAAATCAGAAGCACGTAGAAAACCGAAAAACGGCATTTAAACCTAGTGTGCAATTCTCAGTCTAAAATATCAAAACTATGTTGTTTCTTTTTTGCACAATACTGCTTTACCCTTTGTATTATAACGATATGTTTTGTGGCCAAACATTGTTCAAACTTCACCTTTCTATAGTTCAATTTTCATACAATATACTAAAGACTTCATACAGAACTATATATAGTATTTGACTTAGCCCGAATATAACAATGAAATACAGCTCATATGTTGTCCTTATCCAGTATTAGTAGTGGCTCACCTCAACAACAAGAGCCGGCTCTTGCAGCTCCCAAACCGGCTCTTCGTTCTACCAATTTAGCTTTTTCAAATCAGCTATTTGTAGCAATGTTTCGACTTATGATTGATATGTGCTCATGTATTTTACTTAATCATTGATGGTGATTACATTAAACTGTATCATTCACAGAAAAAAAATACTACATTACATGATGTTCAGTATAAAACGTTGGTATTAAACCATAATGCACCAGTCCTCTGAACACCACCATTACTCTCCCCATGCATCTTGCAGTTTTGCAGTGCACACACATTGACACAGCACTCAGTTGGTGCCTGGTGCGCCTGTGGCAGAGGGATGTGGAGAGAAGATCTTTCGTTTAATCTACAGTGTATTGAATAACAATAAAAAGGGGGGAAAACTGACATGTTCATGGACAAGAGTTGTTGACAGAGGTGAGTCATTGGTTACCGTCACATCACTATTTGTGAGACATAGCAGCTCTGGCCCCATTTGTGACTGATGGGAAAATTCCACTAAAACTGATCATTGACCCTGTTGACCAAGGGATATCTATAGACTGATATCTTTAGAAAGATACATTCAATTTGGAGTTTTTATTTTCAAAACCTATGAGGCTTCAACCAGCCCATATTTGGTCCTTAATGGATGGACATACTTTCGACCTTATGGACTGTAATTTATTGCTGAGTATAACTGGACTGTGCAGACTTTCCTGATGCCAAACTTATAATGGTGCTTGGGAACCATGAGGATATAGCATTACGCTACAAGTTTCAATTTAAACTGAAAATTAGACTATATAACCACTTCACTGCTACTATGGTGTTTTTATGTTACATTTGTGATATTTTATGATATTGTGTTTCAACTTGTTGAGATGTATGTCAAAGCACAGTGAAGTACTATTGATTTAAGATGCTGTACATACAGTATACTTTAAATAAAACAATTTTAAAAGGCTTCAACAGATGTACTAAAAGGAGAAAGGATCAAAAATTACTTTGGTGTAAAAGTAGTCACACCCACTGATGAACCCACAGAGAATTATCACTTATCTCTGCAGTTCACCTCAGCTCTACAGAGCTCCACAGTGTCTTCCAGCTCATCGTAGGTGTTATTGAATGCAACTTTGCTGGGCAATATCACTAGTGTCAGCAACAAAAGGCCTAATGTGTCATGCCTGCTCAGCACTACCCGGCAGACAAAGCTTACAGCTAACTAGTAAACATATTGGAGCATTTAACAGCTAAATGGCTTCAAAGTTTATTGGTTTCACTCCATAATTAATGCTACACTACAGAAAAAAATAATATCAAACTTGACTTATGAATAAATCTGTTAGAAGATTAAAGGTTATGAGATTAAAACTTTGGGGCTTCTGCTCTCAGTCTGTTTACTGCTGTGTTCCCCTTCGCTCTCACCTTGGTTAAAATGTTTTACCAACCTCCTCACATTGCACTGCTACTCTCAAAGCAATTCTCTCATCAGCACTCTCTCCTACTGTAACTCCCACCTCTATTTACCCACTGATTAAGAGACCTCACCTCCCATCCTTGCAAGTTATGAGTTGGCCATCTGTTTGCCATTCTGGCTCAAACCCGTTTTTTTCTCCATCATCATAACAATGGACACAAATAGAAAGAGTGACTCATCCGGTTAAACAACTATGCTCTGCACCATTTGAAGATATAGAGGAGCACTGATAAAGTGTCCTATTTCTCCTTGAGTAAAAAAATGACTCTGTTCTTTCATTATTGGCCACTGATGTTACTTATGAGGAAAACCGTTTTAAAGCTTTTACACTAAAGGCTCAATGTTTGTGGTGCTCTGCTTAAAGTGAGGCCAGCCAAAAAGTTTGCTCCTTAGAGCTATTCTTTCAAAAGTTGGCACTGCGAAGTGTCCTTACTTCTATCCCACAGTCCTACTGCACTTCTTTTTTAGTGCACTTGATCCACTGATTTACAGGCATGACATGTGGGTGGCAGTGTGAGCATGTGTGTTATTACTCACTGCAAAACCCTGGCTAAATCCCATTTACTGTGCCCCGATGTAATAACAAGGAGCGACGCCAGCGTCTCTCTCTAAATGGCACACTGACTTAGGCCATATATCAGTTTTTTTAATCTACCCTCTCCAGGCACCACATTAATGATCGACTTTAAAATTTGTCCCTCTCTTTTTTTTGAGGAGCAGCTTAGTTTAAACACAGGGAGTTAGTGGGCAGAAAAGTGTCTTGGGTAGGAAGGAGGGAGAGGGGAAAAAAGAGAGAGAGAGAAGCCATAACCACTTTCCCATTAGGCTATTGATTTTCTCCCTCTCAAGGACACGCTTCAATCCTGGGCCTATGTGCGGACTGTCTGTCAGGAATCTATGGCTCAGCTTTACACTGAAGAGTTGTGTACCTTGGCTGTCTGCATGTGGCACGGCCATATATCTGACCACACTCAATATGAAGAAGAGGGATGGGCAAATTGAGACGAGGTCAAAGTGCAGGTAGTTGTGATAAGTGTCTTGTGTTGATGTGGCAGCTGTCAGAAATACAGGCAAGTGGGCGCAACTGGCATGAGAGGCCGCGGGCATGAACACCAGAGCACTCAGATAAAAACCCCCTCAAAAAAGCAAGTTCCAGGAATCACACACACACACTCACACACACACACACACACACACACACACACACACACACACACACACACACACACACACACACACGCAAACACAAGCAAAGGCAGAGGATAACTGTTTAACACATGCAAACACAGAGAAAAAGAGAAAAAGGGGACCACATCAATGAATTCCACTAAAATCCCGACTCAAATCGCTTAGTGAAATCCTTGGTGACAGATATTGATTTTTTGGTAGAGTCTAGTTAATTGGACTCAGTACCCTCTAAAAAGTGTGTGGTCCTATATCCCTTTTCCCTTTGTTCAGCTACACTTAATCATCTTTCCCTCAGCTATAGATTTCTCCTTGACTGTGTGTTACAATCCATAGACATCTAGGCCTGTGAGAACTGAGGGGAGAGAGAGAGGCAAAAGTTCACAAGGATCAATAAGTGCTTTATGGCCCAGATCAAGTGTGCATGGTATTCCCTAAAACCTCCCAAACAACGCCACTAAGAGGGACAGAAGAGAGGGAAAAGCAACAGTCCTTCATCAAAGAGAAATATAGGGCCAATGAAACAGTGGAGTAACAAAACAGGTTCCTATAACCTTAACGCCTCAATTAGTGCCCACGATCAAGAGGAAACAAGGCCTCGTTAAAGTGCAGAACAGGAGTTCTCCTTAAAGGGGTATTTCAGGATTTCTGAAGTGGGGTTGTATTACTTACATGGGACTAGTAAGTGTAGTAGTCACAATGGATGTTGGTCAGCTTGGCCCGGGAGAAACAGCGCACAAGCTAGGCTACAGTTTTCTGCCTCGTAAATCAGGTCATTTTGAGAGACTACGACCCAAGCACTCATCTTGGGTTAAGTGTACTAAAATATACTGAACTATCCCCTTTAAGGCTGTGCAGCCTGTGTGACTCACTTATTTGCTGTGTCTGTATAAACTATCATCTTAGCCTTTACTTTACAGTCATCACATGACTCAAGTTGTTAGAAAATCAGCTGCTTTTCAGTGCAAGCACTCTGGTTCAATTGACGCTAGGATTTCATGCATTAAGTTGGCTATAGTCCTAACACAGCTTAGATGCAGCTGTGTTTGGGTTTCAGAGTTCCCCATGATGGTGCACATGCATCGGATTTTTATTTAAGCTAACTTTACAGTATTTTTAATTACTCCATTTGGATTAGTTGATTGGGGCATCCTCGGGGCTATCATTTCTGCATAACAGACCACCGCCATGCACAGTTCTAATCACAGTCTTTAAGGGTTGTGTCTATCATTTGACTATAGCTGGTTAAAAAGGGAAGACAAAAAAAAAGCTGCTCAGTTAAGGTGGGTGAAAACCCAAAGAGCTTGATAACAGAAACATCAACAAAATTGAAGAAGACAGACATGTAATTAACACTAAATTGGACATAGTGTAGGCGCTTGGGAGTTTAAAGGCTAGTTAAATGGAGGAAGAAAAAAATCAACAAACTTTGACTATTAGTGAGCAAAATAAATCGACCGGGTACTGTTGTCATCCATGCAGTCTTGTATAACTTTAACCATTAATGGTAATGTTCTATTAAATGTGAATTGTAATAGGTGAATGGGCTTATTTTCAGAAGGGCTAAAGAGTTAACCACAGCAATAGATGCGGTTTCAGACTGTAGAATCAGAGGTAGTATTTTTATTAACAGAAATACAATTGTTTTAAAGATTATAACACATTTCTGTAGATTTCAATGTCCCACAAATGGCGATTGGCATTACTTTTAAAATCGTCATCCCTTTAAAAAATGTAACAACTTCTCTAATATAAGCCTGTTTATGAATATTAACTTTAAGTCAGTTTTTCATTACTATTATTTATTTACTGTGACTCACTGCCACCTGTGCGACACTGACGTTCAAATTTGTAATATTTTGAAGTTTTTGATTTTTGACATTGTGTCCCGCAAATAAATTAAGACCTCCAAATAAAATGAGAAACATTTCTTTGCTCCAAGGCCTTCAGGACATCAATGAAAGGCCTTTGCTTATCTGACACCCCCACATTAAGGAAAAAATATATATTGTCTGTGCCTTCCAATAAAGTGTCACCAATCACTACTGATCTATAACAATGTGTGAAAGCTACGGTAAGGGTAAGATTAATGCACGACAAAATAATTATTTGAGTTAAGCATAACATCCAGTTTCGAACTTATAACTTTTTTACAGTCAGGAAAGTTGTGGTGTGGCTTGTGACAGCTTCTCCCTCTGTTGTCATGTTAATAATAAATGTGACACAAACATTTGTTGTTTTGGAGAACTTGCTGAAGTGCCCATGCGGTCTTTCTTCTTGGATGGACTAGGAACAGATACACAAGTCGTCTAAGTAACACCAAAATTACCAAATAACTTTTACCAATACATCTCTGAAAAGGAAAGAAAGATCGTTAATGGGCAACAAAGTCACAGCTGCAATATTGGCTGTTCTTGCTTTTCTGCATCTGTGTCACTGTGTGTCATCATTGTCATTATCTATCTCGAGGATAGTATGTTCAAGATATATTTTTATCTGTAAAAGATCTTATTTTTTCAAGTTTAAAAGAGGCTACATTGTTAGAAACTACACATGTTTATGTAGCCAGTGGTATAGTTTGAACAGGCTTCATTGTAAGCTGTAAATGCACTGTGCAGCAGCTTAATGTGTAGGTGGTTGAAATAATCCATACAGACTGCTGTTGGCTATGTTTCACCTTTGCCATTCCATTCATATAAAGTTTAGTGAGTTTCTCATTTAAAAACGTCATTCTGTAAAAATATCACATATGTAGGAATAAGTTCTAATTCCTGGAGAGATTGGAGTTTAATAACTGTCTCATAAATAAAACTCAGTAAATACTCTCTATTCTAGTCAGGTAGATGCTGCTTAAGTGCAGAGTTGGATTACTGAAGCTAGGTAAAGATTATATCACAGGTCTAATCGGTAATTCTTCACATCAGTTCTCTTTCTTACAAATAAATCAGGTAGCACTGCTATAATTATGAGCAATTACAAAAATACATTATGATGTCTCTTATAAAAAAGAAAAAAAAACATGGTGAGGAGACTTATGTGGGCGATCAATATAAATGAGGTAACATCAACAGATCTAGATTTGTTGCTCACAGTAATGCGGACATGATGCTTCTGGGCTCCTGCTGACTCTAAGAACAAGCTCTAAACTCCATGGAGGATTAATGGACAGCAGCCAATTACGAAGCCTTCATGTGTGACAAGGTTATGGTCATATAAAATGACCTTAAGTGTCCACAAGATACTGCTGCTGTTCTCATTAATCAATTAATTACAGCAAAACTGAGTTATGCAATGCAGGATAATGTGCATATGATGCCATACTGTATGTGTCCATTATGCCAAAGATAGTTGTGGTAAACCCATATGACTCACCTAATGCTGTTTTTAAACGTCAAAGCGAGCAGGGGGGGAGTGATATGTGTCCCGCAGTTATGACAGTAGATGAAAGTAACAAGAGAAATAATAGACATAGTGCCTCACTAAATGGACTCTAATGGGTGGAGAACGAAACCAGGGGAGGGATGGACATGCAAGACAGGGATAAATAAAATAAGATAAAACAACACAGAGAAGTGTGCGGTCCAATCTGGTTCTCTGTTTATAATGGTGCACTTTTAGCGAAGTGAGAAGCTATTTTATACTGTAAAAGAAAATTAAAGACACAAGATTCTGTTCTCTGCTTTTCTTTAGACTTTCTATACAAATAAGAGTGCATAATACCTGAAACAAGACTGCATTAATAAACAGGAGCACCGACTGCTCTATCTGTAGACCATCTGTGTTTTACAAGGATGCCTTTTGTGTGAGAATTGGCATACAAATGAAGTTGTAACACAAGAAATCAATGGGTGAATATTTTGTGCTGGATATTTTCATGGTTTGTTGTGCACAGGGTCTGCGCAGCCTTGTACTCCGACATTGATGAAACTTCTCACCTTCTCCTCCCCCTCAGCTTTTAAAAATGACCTACTAAATGCCACCAATCAAGGTGGAAGCTTTACAACCTTAAACTGTGTTACAAGCTCACTCAAGTGCTGTGAGACAAAGTTTGGCTTCAAGCATTGCAGTTGGTGAATGATTTGCACACGTTTCCCCTCGAGGCTTACCAGTAGCCGTATGCGATCGCTGAAATCCTTCAGTTTTTACAAATCTGCATACTGACTCAACTTAACTTCATGGAGTCGTTTTCTAGTTCTGTAGAAAAGTTCATGTTCTACAGAACTGATACATGTATACTGAGGAAAACCATTGATACTGCTTTTGGCCTTCAGTGCTCATCATATGTGTATCTGGGTAAAGGTGTGGATTGGTACTTTGTAATCTACAGTATTGCTGGTATTTCAAGTTTATCTTTGTATATCCTTGGCTTTCTTTAGGTCTGGCTTGTATATACTGTACAGTTTTACCTTAAGAGTAACTGTTATTGTTGTCATCACATCTGTTGTTTTCCTGCTGATGGAATCATAATGCGCGGTTAAAAAACTCAAGTGACTGCTTAAATTATACAAAAAGAAATGGTATAGTAACCACAGTCAATACAGTAAGTGTTTTGAAAACATATAATCTCATAAGGGATCTAGTTTTAAAAAAAAACCCTAAAGGGTTTTATCGCAAACAAACAAAAGATGCTGACTCAGCAAAACACAATGTCAATTCATTTGAGTTTTAACTAATGTGTTGACTGCATTTATCTACTGATACATAATTTAAGATGTGGATTTTTAATTAATCCAGTGTGATCATATCTTATTCTAATCGTGTCTCTTCCTGAGTAAACTGCTGCTTATATCCTGTTACTGCTACCTTCAGTAACTAGACCTGTGGACAAGTGAATCACCATATTTCATTTTTTACATCGCAACATTTAGGAGTGTTTACCAGTGCATCCTTATCCATGTATTGCAGTAACAAAACCATAAAAGACCTAATACTGCTACAAAAGAGACAGCACTTTATAGAAAATATTGAGTGCAATAGTTTGAAAAGGAAATTGAGTAGCAATGGTTTCCTTCACTTGAGAATGATACATGCTATTAGCCTGCATTGTGCTCCTGGGTCTACATATACTATGACAACTTCAAAGCCATCCATGTCCACAATTACAAGTTCAGTGTATACAAGGCAAACAGAGCACTCCACATTAAGCACCACATGGAAATTAGAGTGTTTGAGTGCTTTCACTTCCCACTGCTTGTGCTCAATATACTGTGAGAAGTATATAGGTGGGACTGAACAGCATGTTGGCCCTGGGTTTGGTCTACCACAAGGATAAAGTCAGGTCTCCAGGAATGAGCCTTGACACACTGTGACAGAGAAAAAAATAACAGATGAGATATAGATCAGAGGCAAGGGTGGCAGAGGAGTGAACAGGTGGCGTCCAGGGTTTGTGTTTGAGCCAAAACACTGATCCACACTGTGGGAAGCTGGGCAGCCAGGCAATTAAGGTGTGTCTGTAGGTCACTGACCAGACCGGAAAGCTAATGGAAGAGCTAGTGTGTGTGTGTGTGTGTGTGTGTGTGTGTGTGTGTGTGTGTGTGTGTGTGTGTGTGTGTGTGTGTGTGTGTGTGTGTGTGTGTGTCTGTGAGTTGCAGCCTCCTCATGAAAGTAGCTTAACTTGTCAAAAGTCTTGTTGGAATGTTTGATGTTCGCACAGTACAAGACTGAATGATACTTTCTTAACATTAAAAATACACTGCAATAAATCTTTTTTTTTTTTTTTGCCACAGCATCTATGTGTATACAGTTCACTTACCAGTCTCGGACAGCAGCTTGATAGACTCCAGAACGCGCTCAGTGTAGACCCCAGGTTCGTAGTTTTCCATCTCAGCATTAATGATATGAACCACACGGGCGGCTCGGCCACGGATGGCTCCAGCGGTTCGGTCAAGAGTGTCCACATCTCCCTCTTGCAGAGCAATTACGCATTTGTTGACATCCTCAAGGATGTGGTTCTCTTGGGAGAGGCAGAAACGAACGGTAGTGAATGGAACCGAAGAGACTCAAGGCTGTTTTTAAATATTTGTACAGTTTGTTCCCAAATAATCGATGGTCCTTCTACTTTGTAGCCTTCTATTTAACATTGTGGGCTGATGATTAACATGGTAGAATATTCATTTACAAGATAATTTAATCTAATAATTCATGTTTTTCCTCCTTCATTTTTTGTTCTACATTTATAAAAATACATTTATCTCACCATTCTTATCCACAACAAAAAATGACTCCACAGACTTTACCAAAGTGCAATTTAAAGTGGGCAGTGGACATACAGTTGTGCTAATAATTTTACATACCCTGGCAGAATTGATGGTTTCTTGGTAGTTTCTGTTGTCATTATGATATAAAAAGAGTAAACACAGCTGTTTGATAAAAATTTGCTTTACCCAACCACTAACCATGAGTGAAAAAAAGTTTTTCTCTTATCATTCATATTCTCTAAAAAATGGCCCAAAAAATTGCACATTCTGCCAGGGAATGTAACATTATTAGCACAACTGTATGTGTTACTTGTGATATGTAAAATGTATTATTTAACATATGGTTGACCCAAATGTATAAAACAAATGTGAACAGAACAAAATACATGACTTTTTGTGATTGCTTTGTCTTGCTCTGTGACTTTGTGTTTTCTCAGACATGCTCTACTGTTTTATTCTAAATTAATTAAATGGTTTCTCATCTGATTTCAAAATTGTGATTCTTTTTTCTTAATCCTTCCACCACATAAAAATCATTCCAACTCGCTACAAGTCACTAAATAAAACTTTGACTGTCATGAGCAGAACTAGGAATATATTAACGATTTTCTTCAGTTAGCCCTTTTGTAAAGGCTTTGTGCTGTATTGCCACATACCTGAAACAGACAGAAAGTCATCCACAGAGGTGATGTCATCCACAGCCTCTGTCAGGATGCGCACCTGCTTCTCCCACTGATCCTTGAAAACGTCCATGTTGTCCTGGGCTACTTTGCTTTGTGGGCGGGCAGCCAGAGTGAGAGCAGCATTGATCACCTGGCATAGAAGAACAGCCAACATTATTACGCAAGGTAACTAAAATACAACAAACACACTATAATATGTCAAAGGAAAAAAGCTGTCTTTTTCCCATATGCGTCAACAATTCCATAAAAGTCCAAACAGATGTAGAGGAAAAATATTGTGACAGTATGGGTCAAACATTTGCTTTCAATAGATTTAATAATACATCAGTGCACAGTCAGAATTTATTGTACATGTTAACAATATGACATAAATACAATTACCCAGACCCATTCTTAAAACACACCATCAGTATTGTGAATGACAAAACCACAACAAGTGAAAATGAATGTGTGGTGTTTGAAAGGTTCATGAGTGTGCTAAAATGCTCTCATTTTACAAAATAAAGAGAGCAATGTTATCTTTTCTAAGAATAAGAATCTCAACTTCAAGAAGTCTGCTCTATGTTAGATAGAACATTTGGCTTTGAGCCAAAGGCGATCAACACTTCAGAGGATTTTATGATTTAATGAAGAAAATAAAAAAGGCATATTATGTTCCTGTTTCTTTTATTTCTAGATGAGTCCACTGAGACTTCTCACATCAATGTTATAAGGCACAATACCAGGTCAGCTTTAACCAGAAATAGCATTGTTTTTCCGTGTTGTTTATTACATCTTGTGTTTTAGATACAGTTTTGGTAAATTAATCTGATTAAGAAAGAGGGACACTCTGATCTTGACATGGCAGTTTTTGAGGTTGTGTGTATATTTGTGCCAGTGTGTGTGTGTGTGTGTGTGTATGTTTGCATGTGAGCAGATAAGGGACTCTGCCATGAACAGATGGAAATATTTCTCTTTGTTCCACCCCCTCTTTGTTCCTTTTTCCCAGTCACAAAGTCTGTCTCTATTATGTGTGAGTGTTTTTTTGGTTTTGTTTTACTCTGTGTGTGCTGAGCATTGCCAAAAGGTATAAAACGGTGGTTTCTCCCCCAAGTTTTCAGTGGAAGTGGGTCTCAGCAGGTGTGGAAAGTGAGGCCTGCACATTAGATCCCAAGTCTTACATTCAGCCTCTACGCTCCATTTCTCTTGTTGGGTCCCTTGTGAATGAGGCCTACAGTTAACCTTGGAAACAATGGATCAATTTCAACCTCCTGTGTTGCGTGCATCCTAAGAAACAACACTTCAAGGTCCACCTACACATTATTCAACGCCCTCGTTCTGCCAACCAGGATTCTTCCTATGTAATTCTAGCTATTCTAATCCTAGAAGCTCTTTAAAAAATACAGATTTGCAGCACATTTATGAGAGTTTATAATTACAAAATGTGTGACTAGTGCTTATGTAGAGAGCTTTCTATTATGGGATGACAGTGTTTTGACATCCTCACCTGTGGACATAGGCTGTCAATTTGGGTCGCTGCCATTCGAACCAACTTCACACCCTCTTCATTGTTGGAGATGGAGCAAGCCAGGTTGGCCACCTTGATAAAAACAAGAAAAAGAGAACATTAGTATCATAACAGGTGGGTTAATGTTTGTTACCTAAAGTCATAGGCAGAACACAGTTTCAGGTGCCAACATCAACAGACTTTTCACCAGACAGTCTTAGAAACAGTCATAAAATATTGTCTAAGGAAACAGAAGGATGGGTGTTAAACCATAAACACCTTAAGCTCAATTGACTCCCACTTACGTGATCTATTTTTGACAGAGAAAAAGACACTAATGAGCTGAAAACTCTTGTTAATATAGATTTTCAATAAGGAACACAGCTTATTACACCCATACCAACAACAGAACTGCAAAAATATGAGGCCTCTTCACAGCCTATGTCAAGAAGGGTCAAATATGCAGCATCCTTCTATTCCATATGGGCATGTGAGGGTTGTTTAGAGACAAGAAGAAATTACTTATCTCACCTTTGTATTCACATAGTCTATAGAAGGTGTTTTATATTGCTGTCATGGTGAAAATGTTATTTAAACAGGGGCTGGATGCTGATTTGTTTCTTGTTATTCCCAAATACTAAATTGGAGTACACAAGTGGTATCAGTACTGATGCCACATACACCAAATCTCCTTTCAATAATGGACAGTATTTGGAAATACATGTGTAGATGAGCCATGGATGACACATGTTGCGTCAATTGAACAGATTTTTTTTCTGTAGACCCCTGATGCCACATATCTCTAAATGGATGCAGTAAAATTACTACAGAGTGAGCGCATGTCAAGATCTCTGTGATTTATAGAGTGACAAAGCACAGGTTGGAATATTGCGCTTGGTTGGTGGGAGGTAATTGGATTCATTCAGTTCAAAAATGGCCAGGTTCACACATTATGTATACCTAAAGCCTTGCTCATTAGGTTGACATTCCCAGCACGCCAGTGATGTATGACTAGCATGCCTAAAACATAGGATATTTTGGTTGCTTTATTGTATAATTAAGCTGCCAGATGGTTTTTATGTGTGAAACACCCTTACTTTGATTTTATGTCAGCGTTTCTGGCATGGTATTTTGTCTTGATAATCTATTTTCAGCCAGACTCTTTTATTCTTCTTAAAAGTATATATATTTTTAAAGCCCATTTCTAGAAAATTAATTATCTTTGATTGATGGCTTTTCAGTATGGATTGCTTGGCTGACGTGAACTGTTCACAGACATGAATAAAAGAGTTACAGAACATTTAGGGTGCTATAAAAGGTTTGAAACCAGCATGTCTCCAACAATTCCTTTCTGACAGAAACCCACGCAGTCTGCTGTATCCCCACATGTAGTCATCATATTTCTCCACAGTATCACTGCTCTTCACAGTTAATTTCATAACTTCAAACTATGTATAATCCAATACATCCTTAAGTAAATAAGATTTCAGCATGAGCCCCGGCTTTGAAATTGAGCTAAACAGACACATGCCTGTTGGCACCAGGGGTGCCAGTCTGCATTAGCAGTTGTAGTGCTCACATGTCACTGTTTGAGTTAAATTGAGGTAAATCAAATTTGTGTTAGAGGACTCTTGCTTAGAGCTCTGTCTCTTTACTCATGACAGCAATGAGCACATTGATGGATTGCAGTCCTTTATGTGAAGCACTGTCTGCGTTTGCATTTAAAGCATATGTGTGTGAGTGAAGAGAGAGAAAACAGAGTATGATTGAGACTTTGTGTTCCACATAAACATGAATGGAGTAGAAGGCTTGCAGGAAGCACATACAGCATGCATCTCAATTTAAAGGATTACTCAGGCATAAATCAAGCGCATTCATTTGCTGTTTTATATGAAAATACATTATAAAGAGTATTCCCCAAACCTTTATTAACCTGTCGCATGTTTGCAATATCCTTCTTATTTTGCACGTACATTTCAAGTTAAAGCTGTGTAGACTCTATAATACACTCACAGTAAGGGATATAGCACCAATTTCAGTCAATATCATTTACCTATTACCTCATTTGTGGTTTAAAATTGTTTGCAGGCATATTGCTTTGGTTTTTCTCTTGGTTGTGTGAGTGAGAGAACACTACTTACCAAAACAATTTTTTTAATTAATCCTGGACAAATAAATGAATAAGACAGACTTATTTTGAGAAAGTTTGTGGTATAATATTTCTGTTTTGTACAACTTGGTTTGCGGGCAAAAATCACACTGAACCTTCCCCCCCCCAACAACAAAGCCTTGATGTGTCATTTCCTTTGCCTCCATGAAGTAGAAGGCTTACAAGGAGTAGGACAAAGGTGCAGCAATTTTTGTTATTTTATCTCTTTCTCCAATTACTGTACAACCGCACTACGTGACGTTAGAAAGAGTCTCCTGTCTGCGTCTTTATTCTCTTACAAAGTTTCTTTTCTCTAGTTCTGCTCAGGCCCAGCGGCTTTCTGACTGCTTCAGTGAGCCCATGTTGGGCACAGGGGCAGAGGGCGTTCTGGAGGTTGGATGCATGCCCAGCAAGCCCGCTCCCTCTTACCCAACACAGAGAAGCTGGGCCAGGGCCAACACTGCAACACTCCAGCCAAAACTACTAATTGCAATTATCTAAGGAAGTGTCTCTCCTTTGAGCTTTTGTTTTGTTTTCTTTTTTTTTCCGGAGAGAAGAGAGAAAAACCAAGACAGAAGGCTGAGACTACACCACGCAGACCTAATGCTGATATGGTTGAGGATGTTAGAACAGAATATGCAATTTAAAGGCGTATGGGTGTGTGTGTGTGTCTGTGTGCATGCCCTGTGTGTTGAGGAGAGAGCAAGAGTGAGACAGCAACAGAGAGAGATCCCTGCTGAATGCCCATTCTTCATTTTAGCCTCGAACAAAGAACTATCGATTTCGTCCTTTGCTCTGCCTGGTATAATCACTTCAATTCTAATTTGATGAAGGTTTCCACTGCAGTCAGAAAGATGGGCATTCTCATGTATGCAATCTAAATCACCTAAATGGAGCTGAGTAACTGAAAATAGATCTGATGGTGTCATTTGTTCACCATTTTTTTGGGGTGGAGGGTTGTTACTGAGGACCTTGTATCATCGAAGAAAGCCCAGAGGAGGGTAATGCATTAAATAACCTCTTTTAGTCTGACTTTATTGCCGTTCAGCAACGTCCATGTACAATGACCATGATCAGTTTGTCTCCATGTTATCTCGTAATTCCCTACAAAAGTTCTTATTTAAGGCCCTAAAATGCTGACCAATTATCTGCGTTGTATGAATTTTGATCATTTTGGCCTGAGTGAAAATTTGACGGGCTGTGCCAAAGAGCAGAAAAGCTGTGCCAGAGGAAGACTACTCCAAAACTCATACACTTTGGACAGCCATTCCCAGAAGCTATACACCAAACAAATCTCCCTTCTAGTTACTAACTCTGCAAAACAAGTTATAGAGTCAGTGTCAGCCAGAGCTCCATCGAAGGAAAAGAAGCATGTGTAGAAGAATGGCTGTCGGAGAAGCAATCAGTGGGGATGACATTTACGTTATGTGATGTAAGATGGAAGCACTTTGTTCTATTAAAAGTCTGTCATCTGGGCGTTGACTTGTGCAGAAATGGTGTTGTCAGGGGCCACAGGGTCGTGTTTATCTCTTTCTAATGCACAAAACTATCAGAATCGCTCATTGCTCTTATGCTGCCTCTCCACAGCTTTTGCACATCCATGAGCACAGACATGCACTTCCCAACAGGCACATGGTAAATAAAGCTGTCTGTCAACATAGAAGTAGCAGAACATGGAACAGGGGAATACAGTATGCAGACTGTGAAACAATTACAAGCCTGCCCTCACCGGAGTACCTCTGTTTGTTTTAGTCATGAGCTGTCAGCTCCCAGCTGTGACGCCTCTACATACATTGTGTGTAGCGGGGGGTGACAGAAACAGGTTAAGGTGCATGGCACAAGAGCAACACGAGACGTCAAGCTTGTTTGAAGCTCGACTCCATAGGGGATATTAAGCAGCAGGAGTTGATGACCTTCTGCAAGTGACTATAAACCCCGCCTTTGAAAATCATCCCTATTAAGAAGTGAAGTGCGTGTTGCCTGAGAAAAGATTGCCCACCGGGCTTGCAGCGACATCAAAAGGCACGTTAGACCTTGCAGCATATTAAACAAGAAAGAGTGAAGTTTAAAAAAAAACAAGGCGATAGATTTCAGAGCATGTTCACTCTCATAATGGTTGTAATGTCTGTTATGCTTGGATCTTCATCTTTAATGATGAAACAAGCGTTTCAAAACAGTAAATTTGACCTCATGAGCAGCAAAGTATGATCCCCTTTCTGAAATACATGAATACGTGTATGTTGTTGTTCATAGAAGTGAAGAAAACTTGTTTATATAGTAGTTTTTACCTAATATTCAAGATACCGACAAATCTAACATACAATCAAAAAGTCTCTTTCTTGCGTGCTGTTGGTACAACACGATCTGAAATGAGCAATGGGCCTGTGAGTCATTTTGATTACAGATTGCTGCTTAATTGCTCCCCCTGCTACCTTTTTTCCAACCTCCCTCACCCACCCTCGCCCGAGGGACAAAGTGGACCCAAATTGCGAGTGACTCTAATGCACTCAGGAGTTCTCTCTACACTCTACACTAACTCGGAATGGAAATGAGTTTAAGTCACTGTTTACTAAGTGACAGGTCCACTAATAGTTGCTGACTGGGATACAATCCTCCACTCCTCCACACACTGTCTCCCCCGCAGACTCCTGCTACATCAGCTCTGTGCATACAGATGAAGCTCCTACCACACATGCAAGCACACCGGCACTCATTATTTTCAATGCCCAAAATCTTAAAATAAAGGTAGATGATTCCAACGGTGCTCGCCCACTACACTGACATCTCCTGTCTGTAATCCAACAGCTCAGTCATGATTACATCAATAATAATGCTAATAATAAAAAAGGCGGCATTATGCTGATAGTTGGTTTTGAAAACCTCTTCACAAAAAAATTAAGAATACAAGAACAATTCTATAAAATGTAAATCAGTACAACTCAACTATGACAGTGATATAAAGCTAATCATCTGAATGTATCTCTTTCAGGTGGTTTTGACAAAACTAACGTAAATGGGGATGTTTCAAAGCGACATATATTCTAGTTGTTAAAACTGAAATTTAAAGTCAAACTAGCTGACTGGTCTAAAAAGGTAATAACATAGTCAGAAAACATTCCAAATCAAGCAGAGTTTATTTAACGAGGCTAAACGTGGGATAACAGAGTCTGCAGGTGTGGCTACTATTAGCAGAGCTAGAACCAGCAGCCTGTGTTCCTCCTTGCGAGTCAACGTGCACATACCTCTTCTATTACACATTGCTCCAGTCAAAACTGTGCCATGCCATGAGGTGCTATCTGTCGTCTGAGCTTCTTTATATCTAGGTAAAAGAGCATTGTAGCATTATGGGCTGTATCCTTTAACTGGAGCTACAGAGTGAAAATATTGATTGTATTTAACAGACTATTAATTCTAGCAATGTCTAGCAAAGGATGACAATATTTCAATGTTTAGTCATCTTCTGAATGAGCACTTCCCTAGTCATAAACTAACAACAAATCATTGGCCTTCACACAGTTCATCTCTTTTTCACATAGTTGTCAACAGGTAACAATTTGGAATATGAATTAAGATATTAATAACAAGGAGGGAAAAAAACAGAAATAATGTGAAAAAAGACAAACAGACGAACTGAAAAAGTGTACACGGCTTATAAAGCTTGCAGCGGTACTGATGAGTACATTACACAATAAAATATGTTATTTTGGGGTGCGGGTGGCCTAGCAGTCTAAGCGCCCCACGTACAGAGCTATAGTTGGTCCGTTGCAGGGTCGTTGGTTCGTTTCCCAACCGGTCGACCATTTCCTGCATGTCTTCCCCCTCTCTCTGCGTCCCACGTTCCTGTCCTCTCATTCGGCTTGTCCTATATAATAAAGGCAGAAAAGCCCCAAAAAGTATAACGTAAAAAAACAAACATGTTATTTTACTGCACAGTTATACTTGTATTACCAAATTTCAATTAATCCAGAGCCTTGGACAAAGAGTTTATTGAACTATGGTTGGCCCTGTACTCTAATTAGTTTTGGATCCCAAAAGAATTTATTGAAATAGCAAAAGCATTTAGCTTCTGTCAGACCTACAAGTAGAAAGTTATGAGCATGCAGTTCAGAAATGTTCAAGGTGAAATATTTGAAAGAGCTGTTGTACTAGGTTGTACAAAATGTAAAAGTTTCCCTAATAGAGTTGAAGGGTTGCACTGTGCATTGCAGCCAGTATTATCATTTTTGATTAAAATTTGCATAACAACTACAATACAACAACAATAAAGTTCCTATAAGGTTTCCAACAGCAATACATTACAATAAATGTTTTCATTTCCATATATAAGTGCAAGCGAAGGGTTTTCAATCTGTGCTGCTTTGACATAGGCAGCCAAGATGTGGAAAGAAATCAGGTTAAGGCATTCACAAAGGTCCCTTGATAGCAACATGGAAGTTCACTGACCCGATTCCATACGATCAATGAACCTTTATAACAAAGGTGCTTCCACATCGGCCTCACTGAATGTACACATCTCTGACAAAACGTTTACATTAGGAACACACAAAGGTGCATGTGAATGAGTTGTGGGTGTTCACAGAGGGAGTCAGGAGGAAAATGGACATAGTTCACTCTCCCTTATAGCTCTATATGTACCTTTACTTTCGTCCACTGAAAAATTACTTTTGCATTAATCTTCCTGTAGTATGTTTAATGCAGCTCCTCAGGGGGTTGCATGATTAATCCCGCTCTTTGACAGCACTATGTTCAAAAGAGTCCAGCTACATTTAGCCTCTGCTCTCTCTGAACGTGCATACAGACTTAGATGGCGCATTTGTATTTTGGTCGTTTCATTTTCACGATCAATACAGTCTGCAGCCTCAGAAGTACATGGATTAAAGAAGTCCAAAAGATATAATTTACAAGAAAAACAAACATTCCGAAAATCTTTTAAATTCTATCTCAGGGGTTATTTTGCTGATGCCTTGAAACTATAACTTCCACTGTGAGGAAACACAAGACTGCTCTACACTTAATGTTGCCTAGAAACACAGCAGAATAAGACCAGAGGTAAGGATCCAGGAAAAAACAAACAAAAAAAGAACTGATATAGACCCTGGATGCTCTTAAAGTGAGCAATCTGGCATATCACTGTTTTATCATTGGATTGTGGTGATGCATTATATTAGGAACTCTCCTGAACCTGAATGCCTTGATTCTGGTATGTCTGCTGCCTCTCTTTCTCCTCTTATGTTATGTATTTTTTTTAAAAAGGCTTGAATCACAAAGCAAACTGTGGTTGAATTACCAATATGAAAACTTAAAATATATGACACTTGCTTTGATTCTATATGTATGTTAGATAATGCACAGTACTACTCCTATTTTCCATCTCCTTTGATAAGAGACAAAACATTTTATGTTACCTCTTTAATTTATTGTTTTAATGCTCTTTATCTATTCATTTGTTCTGAAGACCTCCTCTGATCCTCTTCATTGGTCTTATTTACTTTTTTTATACATACGTATTTATTCTCATCTCATCATCTGTTTCTATTTAATGCGATGTGATGCTGTCTTCTTCTTAAAACCTTTTTTATTGTCCTTTATTGCTTTTTTTAACCTCTATATTAGCAATGATTTACTGCTCTACTGCCATTGAAAATCCACCTGTTTCATCACTTTTATTCTTTTGAATTTGCATTTATTCTTTGGTGACCTTTTGCGTTGCATTTTCTTCTTGCATTGTTTGAATTTTCTACACTTCTCCCTGTCTGGTTCAGTGTATATTCTATCATCCTCCTGAGTTTCTGTGCGTCAAAGCACTTTGTAAACATTTGTTTTTAAAGGTGCTTAATACATAACGTTATTGTTATTATTGTTATTGTTATTATTGATATATTATTTTTATTGTTGTAAAAATAATGTATATTTAATAGTTTCTCTGCTTTTGACAATCAACAGAACAGTCTTGTCAGTCATTCCAAATACATAACTATTTATTGAGTGGAATTTACAACACTATAGGGTTATTTCTATCTGGTAATAAAGTGGAGAGTAAAATAAGAGCAAGGATTCTACATTTTGGTTTTAGCTGATTCACCTTTATGAAGACTACAAAACAGTTGCATTCGATTTTTTTTTCTTCTGAGTCTATATGATTTCAAATCAAAGCTGTGATTGAACCCTCCAGAAAACAGGACAGCCTTCACAATCACATCATGGTCTCCTTGACAACCAGACTGAGCTTGCATGAAAGGCTGACAAGAGTGTGATTTACAATGGTCGTTTCTCTGGTGCCGCAGCTGAAGAGTGGGTATTCCTGCTAATATCATGGCTGGCTTTTCTCGATAAATATGATAATTCGCTGCACTGTTCTGCCGGGGAGGTGAAGCAACGCTGCAAGCAGGGAGAGGGTTAGGGTCTTACATGAGACAACAACGAAGGTGGATGACTGCACAGTTCAGACAGGAACAGACACATTCATCTGCCCTTAGCTGTATAACACATAACACTTCGCACCGGAAAGGAGAGCATAGAGGCACCTGATGTAATACAAAAGACGATGCTGGCAATCTGTTTGCAGCAGTCTGCACTTTGCCTGTCCACGCTTTTGTAACGGAAATGTCAAGAGCCAGTAGCTCTTTTTAACCAAGCCCTCTAATGCAGAGGCTTCAAAATGTGATTTATTTACATTCTTATTTGTAAATGGAAACGCCATCGGTGGAGAGGATGCAGCCCTAGAGAATAATATCTACAATATAAAATTTTATTGGGCTCAACAAGGGACACAGAGAGGTAATTGAAAGCAATATAAACAATCATAAAGTTAGCTACTTGGGACAACAATATATAAGTGTGCGTGTATGTTCCACATGTTGAAGTCGTATATAAGTGTCATAAAGCGTCAATTTAGAGGGCCAAGTTATTGGTTTATCTTGTTCCATAGCAGTGAATGTTACGATGTAGAGAAAGAAGAGAAAAAACGGCTGACTCACTTCCCCTCAGGCAGAGGGCAACTGTTCACACTTCCTATTGGCCCTCATATCTTGCTGCTCTGCTGTGCTCCAGTCTCCAGGAGCACAAACCTGGTTAGACTGATTTCTCTTCACTTTGCTACAAGCACTCCATCGCACAGGGGGTGTCAGTGCTGCCTGTGCAGTCAGAAAGCGGTGTCACCCAGGTAGGTAGTACAGTAGTTTGTTCATCGAAAAAACATCTTCTGCCTTTTGCTCAAGTTGGTACTGTACTGCCACAGGGGCCAGACTGTCTCACTCACAGTTCCTTGCCATCCCTTTCTCTCCCCTGGAAAAAAAAAGGAAAACAAACCCAAAAAAGCAGCAAAGACTGTTTCAACTGAAGTATTGATTTCTCTTTGCTTTCTCTCTCCCTTCCTCCCTTTCCAAGAGTGCTAGCCAAGCAGTCGGCCTTGGCACCAAAACATAATATGAAAATGGACCTCTGGGTTGTTTCTTTTAATCTATCTGTACATTCCAAAGTCCCTCTGCAACAGAAGCTATTTTAAAACTGTTCCAGGGGAATTGAAATGTTTAAACCAGTGTACTGTAAAGAATGCTACACTTATCGGTTGCTGTCCAAATCAGGTGTGGAACAGATGCATCACTACTTTCAGCCAAAATGATCAGGAAATGCCAATACAATTAGGGCGCACATTGTTTATTATTAGCAGACCTGCAGGCGTCTAACGACCAAGGGCATAGTGAGATTGAGTGCTCGATACTTTCTGTCAAATGCTGGCATCAATTTACACCGTGTGGCAGCCGTGACTAAGTGCCTGGACTCAGACAGCAATTGCTGCTCTCTCTCTCTCACCCTCTCTCTCGCACTTACAGTTCAATGGCCAGTGAAACCAAAATGACACAGCCAAAATCAGGCCCATTTCAAGACATTAAACTCCGCAGCATGACGTGAGAGGCAGTACCTGCAGTAACAAAATGCTGCTCTTCTCAAGGTGATGGTGTCAGATGTAAGTGGTAAAGGGATAAAAAACAGAAAACATATATTTTGATATACTCTGGCTGCCTTTTGGTTGGTAAGGAAATTCATTACTGTGAATGACATCTTTCTAAGGCTAGAATTTCTCTGCAGGACCAAAAATGCTAAGGGATTACACTTTAAACTATAACAAATGAGCAAATTGTTGTGTTGTGATGTAATCTATTTTACCTTAGATCCATTTGACCTTTCATGGATCAAAATATTAGCCCCCTAATTTGATACATGACTAGATTTCAGTTGATCCAAATAATCTATAACACTGCAGTCCACCTCAACAAAATGTGAACACTGCAAGACCTTGACATTTCTCACATCACATCCGTCTGCCTCCTTACATCTGTCTAAGGCACAAGACAGCATGATAGTCCTGTAGGATAATAGATGCATGCAGTGAGAAAGGTCAGTGCTTGTCGGCCCTTAATGCCTCCACCTTTAAATTGGGGGATGGTCTAGGGAGATGAAATTAAAATTAAAAGAGAGCGAAGAGGATGGGAGCTGGTGATGATTTACAACAATCAATAACTACTCATTTCATGCCATACACATGTGAGGGGTGGATGGGGAAGTAAACATAACAGCTCACAGGCTGGAAAAGCACTACTTTACATCCTCTCATCTGCTTATGAAAGGAAGATGTCAACTAATACACAACTTCTGTGAATGCTGAAATCTGAAACTCGTACATTAAAGTAAAAGTAAAAGAGCTGATGTATTGGTTTTATATGCATCACATCATTTTCTCGTCCTATAAAAGCTAGGTTTCTGCATTAAGTCCTCTAAAAAAAAAAACATGCTAGTCCTCCAGAGAGCCTGCATTCATCAAATGGACTTTTTGATCCAATCTACTATCTGCTGTGTTTGTATCTAAGGAAGACTTAATGTGCAAATGGAAATGTCACATTGATTCTTGTGCTTTTATATTAATGCTTGTGCGATTTTCTCTCAGGTGAGAACGGAAAAGTGTGAAGACGTGAAAGGCCATGATGGACACTGGCTGTGAGCAGAATTAACAACGCAATTAAAGCAGTCTCCATCTCACCGCCCGTTAGCCCTGCTTCTTCTCGGAATATTATTCCTTGTAGGGTGTTAATAAATAACACCTCATGTATAATGCAGTGTGCACCCAAGCTCTTGGTGAAATTTGAGCAGTTTTATAAGTATAGTCCATGGTGATATACAGTACACTGTGTGGTTAGTGTAGCTACTTTTCTGCACAGTGATAAGCCATGAGGTGATAAAGGAGTGATGAATCAGAGCATATAAGAACAAGTGATAAAAAAGGACATCTAGAAACTTCTTCAACGAACCAATCTGCCTTCACATAATTTCCTCTCCTGTCACTTCATACAGCATAATTCTGGTCACATTAGGATGAAAAAAAATCCCAGTAAACATTCATTTTCCACTTTATGCCTTTATGAAGACAAACGTTTGGAAATGAGAGTGTTAGTGCCATTGCACATCTATCTTCGGTTGATGTCAGTTTTACAAAAGGCCGTTAAAACGTGTTTGAAATCATAATAGCAATGGTCTTGGCACAGTTTTGGCAGAGGACATTCACCGAAATAAAATATGAATCGCTGTGAGTTGAAGGACCCAGTGACCAGACAAAATCAAATTTGCAATCAGCACAGGCCTTTGATGCAATGGCTTTTGCTAATTACTCATTAAGGAGCAGGCATAACTTTTGCCCTGGGTTGCCAATTAAAGTGAACCCTGGAACCAATATGTAATAGGTGCTTTCTTACGTAGCAATGATAAACTATAATTGTGAGCCCAATTAATTTAGGATTGGTGTAATTAAGCTTTAGAAGTGAACAGTGCTGCACCTATTGCTCCTTGGGGAGAAGTGTATGGACATCCTCACAATAAATAATGCTCACACTCCTCCACCTTGAGGATGCTCTTTCGCATAAAGAACTCATTAAACTGTGTTGCCATCATCAACCACTTTTAGAAGCGCTTGCCTCTGACCAGCTGGGGTTCAGCCTGTAGCATTAAGGTTATTTTCACAGTATAACAGACGGCAGGTTTGTGGGAGTCACCGTCAGGGCATATGGCACAGCTGCCATCCCAAGGGTATTCTTGCTGCACTGTGTAATTGGATATTTGTTTTAAAACAAGGCTGTCTGTTTTGGCCCCAGAGATGACCTAAACTGACAATAAGTTACGTTTATTGTTCAGATCCTAATCAAATTTAAAGTCTCAAAGGGCTCCATACACTGGCCTGTTGGTACCAAATGAAAACATGTCCATGTAAGGTGATGACAACAGCTTTTGTATCTGGGTATCATGAACAGCTGTGCCGTCCAGCAACAACATGTGCAAACTATATCATGTGTTATCAGTGTGCCAGTCGGCCTGTCCATTTTACTTGGCCAAGCAAAGATATGATGGGGAAAACTAAAAACAAAGGCAAAGTACTTTGGATGTATTCAAGGTTGTTACACCAACAACTTGAATAGCTTCTTTCAATATCTGCAAAGCTAATGATTCAAGAGTGGGGGTTGCATGGCATGTATGGCATATAATTTATTCCAGCATCATGCCAAAGAAAAAGATAGATTTTAACAGTATGCTGGTTGGACACGAGCTACACATCACACAGTGCAGTGTTACAAGCTTCCATGGATCCCACACACCAGTGTTTCACTTTCAACTGCCATCAAGGGAATTGTTGATCAGTGGAATAAGGCTGTAGACTTAAGTACATGTAATTTTAAGAGATAATTCTAGCAACATGAAATAAGCCATGAGACAAAATGGGTGTGTGTATCTTAGGCTGCTTTGCACATGCAATTATGTGGGGATAGATTGTGATAACCTGTGATAACAAGTAATTCAGTTGTTTATAAGTGTTTATTTGGTTAATTTTGTTTGACAAAGTTCTTGAGGAAAGGGGAGTGTTTCCTCTTGACACAATACATAATTTATCTACATCAATATATTTTTGCCTCCTTATTTCCTTTGTTGTCACTTATGGAAACACTAATAGCATTAATGCCTAATGAGCCTTAATTGCGGTTAGTCTCAGAGCAACTGCTGACTTGTTTCAATTTCAACACTGCAGTTTGTTTTAGAGATTTCTGCCAGCCAGTCTCATCGACACGACACTCATAAAGAACTCCACAATGCCCCATTCACCATCCCGTTTCCCTACAACTCATGTTATGTTGTCCTACGGGAGAACTAAAGCAGTTTGTGGCAAACAACACAGTACCTGAGAATGTAGGAAAAATGTGTCTCTTGTTATTGGTTTGGCATTTTTACAATGTTTTAGTTGAGTCTTTTATTTACAATAAAGCAGCAAAAACCCACACACATACCAGTTTGATTAATTCAGATCTCGAGTTGGAGTATTATTGGCTCCAAGTACTTCCTACTTGTTATTGCCCAGACTTTTTCTTGAGTAAAATGGTTCCAACAATGACAAAAATAAATAACAGATGTAATTATAGCATGACCATACAATTCGGCTTATAAACCGAATCCTATGTGTCAGATTTTACAGATAAAAAAGCTACTGCTGGGCTGTTAAGCTGCTATAAAAACACATGAAAGTTGAGTAATGAGTAATGGTTGTGTTTGCACTGAGCATTCTTTTAGATTTTAAGAGGGGTGCACTTACTTTAAGTCACATAATGCGCAAATTTGACGTAAGCAGTCCAAAATTGGAATATACATCATATTTAGTAGTTATCAAAGTGTATATTAAAGACTGAGAACAAATGAGAAAAAGGGGATAAACATCATAGATACAGAACATGCGTGGTTTCCCTACAGTCAGGCTTAAACCATTGCAACAGTCCCTCACAATGCTTGACCCTAAAGCCGCACCCTCATCCCTTCACACATTACTGCTGCCATTGTTAACCACAATTTGAATGCAGCCTATTAAAAATTTAAAAGCAATACACTGACCTGGCATTGTATCCCTTGGTGTGATATGAGTGCCAGCCAACCAGGCAGATAATCATATAATTTCACTGGTTCAGTGAGTGGATTGGGAAAACATATGCCTCTGTTTGCCAAGCTGAGAGTCCATGAATGTGATTTTATGTGTTGTTGGAGAAACAGAAGATCTAAGTTTAATGCAAGAAAAAATGTGCAACAATGAACATATCTAAACTTAGATGTGTTACTTGTACTAAATTGCTCATCAAAGCTGGGAGTAAATCTTCTGAAACCTTTGTCACCCACATGAACAAGAGGTTGGAGGTAATTGGCTGGAAACAGTAAAGCAAAGAATTTCAGGATTATTTGCCATGGTAACAGTTGTCTCTCCTCTTCGGCTAAACTGTTGTCAAACTTTAGTCTGCTCATGTTTTTCTCTCTCTAGCTGCCTCTCTTGCCAGAATTAATTCAGTGGAGCTAGAACTGAATTGTAACTTGAATGAGTGTGTTGATATGAATTCATAGGCTGTGGGCAAAGCTGTGATGCACGGTTTTAAGAGCAGTAGGGTAGCACTTTATTTGACAGCACAGTAATACTGTGAACACGGACTGAGTGAATAGTTAGGGGCCATACAAAAAAGAGAAAAAACTTATGTCGTTTACGACGGCAATTTTTTCATAAGACGCAATGCAATCATTCATTTATTAAACTGAAAATGTAATTACCTATGTTCACTATAGAGATGTGGAGACCTTACATACAGCACAAGGAGCAAAATGTAATTAAGACATGTAAATAAAACAATATTTAGCTTGAAAATATCCAAGCACCACATAAGTTGAAAGCAAACAGTTTGTTAGGCCTTCATTTATCAAACGTGCATACAACTAAAAACTGGGTGTACGGTCATTTCCATGCAAAGATCAACATTTATCAATCTGGATGTGGGGAGATGGTACCCTCAAATCCCACGGCAGGTCTTAACTCAAGTATGCAAGTTTTCAAGTAAGTGTGGAGCATGATGCAGCAAAGTAAAGTGTAGGGCATTCTCAGACAAACAAACAGAGGTTCAAAGATTAATATTTAGATAGGAAATCAGGTATGACACCAAAATGTATTTTACCTCTACAAATCCCTCCTATAAATCAATTTTAATTTCAGCTGACTTCTTCTTATAACAAATATAAAAATCTCTGCAGACAATATTGTGAGGGATTTATGCAGAAATACTAAAAACTGTAGAAAGAGGACACTGGATCGAACTTTAGCATGTGAAAAAAGTTTTTTTTAGACAGCTGTAACTGATCACACAGGATTAACCATGAAAAAGTTTGCTTTACTCCAAACAATTGGCTTTTACGAACCTTGACAGTGTTTTTGTGTGACAGATGACCAAGAACAAAGAACATTCATTATTATGGAACCATAACCAATCAGCAAGTCTACAGGTATAACAAATCAATGTAACATGCTGCTGTGCCTCGTGTGTCAATGTGCTACTACAACATGCTAACTGTCTCCAACAAAAACAAACTCATACACACCACAAACACTGCCAACAAAATCATCCGCCTCCCCACACCCAACCTGTCTGACCTCAACAACAGAGCCATCATACGCAGAACACGCACTATAACACTGGACCCCCAACACCCCCTCTACTCGGTCTTCACACTACTCCCCTCCGGTCGCAGGTACAGATCCCCTTACTGTAGGCGAGCCCGGTTTGGCAGAAGCTTCGTCCCATCGGCCATAGCACTGCTAAACAGAATGCCACTGTAATGTGTCCGTGTGTTTATATGTGTCCGGTGTGCATATATGTGTCCAGTGTGTTCATATGTTTCGGTGTGTTTTATATGTGCCCAGTGTGTACATATGTGTCTGGTGTGTATATTTGTGGGATGCGGGGCACCATTGCTGTGAGGCTGGGTGGATGTTTATGGTTATTGTGTTCATACATGTATTCCTGTACAGACGGTGGCAACAAATCTCCTTATTAAGGACAAATAAAGATCTATCTATCTAAGCGACACACTTATACAGTAGGTGAGGCAATATGTGACAAAATGACCACGATTGGAGTAAACTGAAAACAATGGGTAGATTTAAACAGTCTGTGGTCTAGACTATTGAATATTTACTATAATCTGCATCGGACATGGGTGCAGATTTACCCCGTGTCACTTATCCACCTGTCTACTCCAAGCAGAGTGCAGCTTCTTTTGAGAGCCGCCATAAGTTTTTTGGTTGCAATCTTATGATCTGACCAAACTCACATATCACGGATTAATATATTAAGGTCTAAAGAAAGATGTATAAATTAAGCAGCTTATTTAAACCTCTGCTAGTGTTCAGTTTTCCTCACCCACACTGTTGACTGCTGCAGTGATTTCCCTCAAGACATGTTTTTTCAGACTCACTTTTATGCCACTTTTCAGGCTGCCTAACCCCCCCCCCCCCTTCTCCTTTTTGCTGTTCCCTCCATGACGTGAATTCTGTGAGTACAGCCAGTTGAACCATGAATATAAGGGAGTGATATCTAAACGATTGTATTCAACCGCCACATTTATCATCGCCTGATCATGCATACACTGTGATTGGCCCAGATATGCATGTTTCATTGATCACATGTTGTAAGCTGATTTCTGCACACAAATATGCGCTGGTTTATACACCAGATTGACAAATTAATTGATAAATATCATGTAAATGAAACTTGACTCTGAAATTCTCTACGGAATAATAAACCCAGGTCAAGGTGTCAGTGTTTCGGGTTAAATTACATTGAAGAATCACTCTTATAAACTAACAATGTCAGATACCTGAGGGTGTCAAGAGACCCTGTTCAAGAGATCTCTGTATTTATCCAAGATCAACAGGAGGCATGAGTGGGGAAAGGGGGGGTGTGAGTGCCAAATCATCCTTCATTTGAGCCCGAGCCACATCCTCCCCATCATTTTCTCCTCTCCCCACCCCACCAAAAGTAAAGCTCCCCTCTGGAGAGAGAACGGATGGCTCCTTCTGCTCCATTAATCTAATGACAATGCCCCGTGACTAAGACCAGCTTAGCAGGCATTGCTCATCCCCATTGGCTCCCCTTTCACTTAGCATGCCATCTATGCATGAATGCAACAGGGGCAATAACAGCAAAGGAGGAGGAGAAAAAAAAATAAAGGAGTAGCTGCAAACAATGGACAGATTATATATTGCACTGGTGTCCAAGGTTACCAAAGGATGTCATATACAAGCATAGATAAAGCGTTTGATGAAGTGTATTTGGGAAACTGTCAAACAGTGCTAAGAAAAGACTTCCAAGAACTCATGCGTGATGATTGGTGTAGGGGACGAGTGATTGTGCTGCACTTAATGAGAGAGCAAAGGAAAGTAACATTCATAAAGGTCAGCTTTTAATGGATAGACAACTCACATTAGGGCATAATTTTGTATTTTTTATATGAATGCTGGAAAAACAAGGTCTTCATTATCCACCAATTAAAGCAATACCAGCTGACATTACTGATATTTTAATCACTCTGAACCCTATAGCGAATGAAAAAGAATTCACATAATCAGTACTTCTCTGACAGAATCAATGCATTTATCTCAGATCTCCTTCTGCAAAAGTGCAATAAAGGTCATTATTACATGACTGTGTCGAAAATGTGTTTCTGATTGGTCAATTGCAGTATTCTGAGGTCTGCTGTATCTCTGTGGCAGACAACTGATCTTAAACTCATCTCCAGCCACAGACGGACTAACTCTAATCATATCAATCCAATAAAGCCATCCTGTTTATCCAGAGAAAAAATTAACAAGATGAAAAACAGAAGAAAAACAGCAAGCAGAATTTTAAGACTCAATAAACTGAAGACTCCAACACAACAGACATCAACTTGCTTGCAAGTTGAGTGCACATGAAGTCGACAATGCACACAAAACAGCATGGGTTAAGACATTTTTAAAGACTGGTGAATATTTAAAAAAAAGAAGGAAACAATTTTTTTAAGTGACCAGGCAAAAATCTCATCAGTCCTATTGACATTGTTCCACTTCACTATTCGCAAAATTGTTTGGTTCCATTTGAGTTACAACAGGTATGACTGACCAAACTCAAGACAACTTTTAGATCTTAACCGATGTTTCTAAACTGTGGGAGATCACACACATCAGAATCGATTGAACCAATTCTTAACATTAGAACACACGCTAGAAAATTCCCAAAGACCGCTAGACAACACACTTAACTTTTGAGGTAATGATTTCTCAGTAGCAATTCCACAGACGCAGTATCTCACAGAAACTTGTACAATCAAACATGACTTCAGATAAACAAACATGGAGGATGATCAACACTGTCAGCTGGCTGTCTTGGCGTGTGTTCTGTTTTGTATCGAAAAACAAAAAACAAGGGAAAGAACTTGGGTGGACAATTCCACAAGTAGCATTTTTGAGTCTCAGAGGCTATTTTTTTGTGCGGAAGAAGTTTAAATCCTTTGAAATCAGTTATCAGTTGCTATATGTATGTGTTTAAAATGTTGATTTTTTCAGTATGAGCTCTGTGATAGAAGTAATGAGTAATGATTGTTATTCTAACTGATGAACGTCATCTGCTTGAGACAAGTTGTGTTCAA
Source organism: Notolabrus celidotus (assembly GCF_009762535.1). Classification (NCBI taxonomy): domain Eukaryota; kingdom Metazoa; phylum Chordata; class Actinopteri; order Labriformes; family Labridae; genus Notolabrus; species Notolabrus celidotus. The sequence goes on along the minus strand of NC_048278.1, from coordinate 22,002,238 downwards.
GCTGTAGGGCTCCAAATCCCAACCTGCTCACTATACCTTATCTCCAAAAAGGTTACTTCAACACAGGCTTAAGATGCCTGAATAAGATGAGCTTTAAGATGTGCTTTTGTTTCAGCCCTGTGGAGTAGACTCTAGAAACACCCCACTCCATTTGACACCTCTGGGAATGTCACCGCACCGCGTAGCTTGCTGATGTCCACAGGAGCACGGACTCTGTGTACGTTACCCCAGCGTCTCATTGGAGAGATGTCTGCTCTAACCTGACCCCAGGGGAAATCGCTACCAGAAGTTGGCTGTCAAACAGCAGAGCTGCCGGCCCAGAATAGCACAGGGTCACTGTGGAGGAAAAATAGGCCTCCCACACAGCAAGAGCAGACATGGCTTACACATAAATGTGTGACACTCTGAGTCAAGCTAACTGCCAAATATTCTTACTCACATTAAGAGTTGATGCAACAAATCTGTTTGGGTGCCGCATTGCCACATTCGCCCAAGTGAACCCACGGCAATGACTCAAGTGATCACTGACAGGAAGTGGTTCTCTCACCCTTCTATGTCATAGATAATCAACTGTATTTGAATTGCCCTGATTTACTGTTACAAAAGCTTCACAAGGCCAAATTATTAAATGTTTTATGTTATCTATCTATCTATCTATCTATCTATCTATCTATCTATCTATCTATCTATCTATCTATCTATCTATCTATCTATCTATCTATCTATCTATCCATCCATCCATCTAGGAGCAGTATGTTCTGTCCAAAAGTACTTAACTACCCTGTAAAGCTATTCACAAAAAAACATCAGATTACAAGCTAATCCAAAACCATTAGCAAATAATAAAATATAACAAAGAAAAAAAAAAAAGAGAACTGAACTCCAATGTTTCATGTCTTCTTCAGCTTTATAATCACTTTATTTTCTTGAACTTCTTCAAGTAATTCCTGGATTTACATTAAAGGTCATAGATGCTCCTGGATCATGGGAACACTGTCATGCTTATTGCAGCAAAAATGTTCCCACCTCTGTGGCTCAGTCTTGATTGAGTGTTCTTCTGCTTTATTACCCAGGGGGAAGTTTGTTGCCATGGTGATAGAGGAAGCAGGAGCTGATAAAGTATTTCAATGTTGATGGAACAAAGAGCAAAATGAAACATGATTTCAAATTCTGCATGTCTGACGGGGAAGAACTGACAGTTTTACTACATATCTGATGCAGTTTACTTATTTTTTACAGGACAACAAACAGCTATTACCATGACTATACAAAAAGTGATGTTGTTTATGTTGTAAAAAAATAACTAAAATTGTCTTTTATCTGAAAAATGAACAAAATATCTCTACCACTGGATCTGAGATATATTTGAGTGTTAATTTAGATGAGTCTATGACTGTATGTGCATCTCTTACATGCAACTCCTAGCAGAGTGTGTCTAAAAGAAAGCAATTGTCATTTAAATTCATAGTCAGGTAACTTCTGAATAGCAGTAACAGCAACAGGCAGGATTTTAAAGCCATATTGTGGCTTCACTCTGGGCTTCTTTTGAACCAACATGTGAGAAGAAATAAGATAACCTTGAGTAAGAAATGTATCTTTCTGCTCAAGTATTTGGAAGGTGAATGCCGTCATCCACCTACCACTGTTTTCCATAAAAAGTGTTGTTACAGCAGAATAGGAGGTGACAATTTTCTGTTATACAAGGGGCATTTCACCTTGGCTTTTGTAATGGTGAGGATTTGTGTCTCTGCTACCCTGCTATCTACAGCCCTGTCACATACAAACTGTCTGTAATACTAGGGAACACCAATTAATCAAACACCTCATAAATGTTCTAACAAGAGAAGCTTTAACTTAATAAATACATATAGAATTACCACAAGTACATACATTTATGATACACCGAACAGGGCTTATACAATAATGAAACCATGTGCATCCAAGTGAAACGTTTGGAATTGCTGCATGATTTCACCGGTGTGTACACAAGCAGTTGCCGTGTCATGTGTGTTTGTGTGTGAGGAATTTATTTCGCTAGTGTGTGTTTGATGGACTTTAGTCTGAATATTCTTACAGCTAAGCTGATCACACAGCAGCCAACAGCCAGCATCACATCTGTGGGAAACAGCTGTATGACACCCAGCTGCATTCACTCACATGTCCTATTGCTTTCCAAGTTCCTGGTGATTTCCAAGTCAAATAGCGATTTAGCTCTGTGTAACATGTGAAACGATCCCCCCTGTGGCTGCCTATAATGCAATAAGATCAGACCAATGAATGCATATGCATCAAATGAACCCGAAATAACTCATATTAGACTCGCAGCCCACATTAGATTAAATTATATTCTCTCGTTGATGCATATTCCAGGACTTGTGCCCCCAAAAAAAACCCAGCAGCATTAGATAATCAGGCAAACTGTGTTTACCGCATGCATCTGAGGGAAGAGCAAGCTAGTGTGGCTAACTCTGGGTGGTGTGGTCTGATGTTCTGAGCTGCTAGCAGGAGGGCGAGAAATGCCTTGTGTGCACACAGCATTTGCATACTCTATGAATCGGATCAAAGATAGTGTGATGAGCTGTGCCTGCCTCATGAATATGCATGATGTAATGTTCTTCTTGCATTATGAGAGTCAGTTTAGGCCCGTGCTGCATGACTGCGTTTTCATTCTTGGTTCCACCTTATCCAGGATATTCTCCTCACCTGTGACCTCTGCTAAACAAACCACAACTTATCTGCCTTAAAGTCTTGAAAGGAGCTGGGAAAGGGAGAGGAGAAAATAAATAGACAAAGCAGAAAAACTGCTGAGGAGAGAGATAAGACTACATTGGGTCAGAGAAGAAAGGAAATGAAATTAGGTATATGTCCTGTTTGTGCTCGGCTGGATTTATGTTCCTGCTTTATTTATTTCATTTGAGGGACAAAAACAGAGGCTGAAGCAGACATGTGGATAAGTTAAGAGCTGTGGTCATGAATTTCACAGGCGAAAAAATAGGATCAGACCAACCATAGCACAAGAAAGAAAAATGGTTGTATTTATGAACGGTCAACTAGATCCAATATATATCACAATGTCTCTGGACTTATCACAGGAAGGAGTGATGCCATGTGAAAAAAACAGGACAACATTTCTTTGGATCCAAACAGAAATTATATTCTGTATTTGTGTGATACTTTTCTGACATGCAGTACATTACAGAGGTTACTTGCCACCTCAGAAAGCCTTTAGAAGTCTAGCTGTTACACTTTGGAAAATTCATCACAAGTATAAAAGTAGAACTTTTTATCTTAATGACCCTCTTCTTAGCCTGCATTTGTTTCCCCCAAATTTGCAACACTTAATCATCTAAAAAGGAGGATCCCAATTATTTATAGTGCTACCATTGGTGCCAAATTCTCTTCATCTCCAAACCCGTCACTCCACATTTGACAGGGAACAAATCCCCCTCTACCCATCTACTCTATTGTCTCATGATTACTGAAAAAATGCCAATTTTTGTTGCTGGATGTCTTCAAATTGCTACTTATATAAGGGGGGGGGGGGGGGATTTAGTGTTTTTTTTTTTCTTTTTTAAGTCCTAACTTTAACTCAGGGGTGCAGTGTGAGGCCACTTAACATGCAGACTAGAGGTTCTGCAGAGATTTTCAAGACTCATAAACCTTAATATGCTTTAAATACAACTCTCCAAGCTTTTCTTTGCACCCTTCCTGTTTTTTTCCCCTTTTTATGTCATTTAATAAAGCAAGGTACAAGATATCGTTGTTGCTTCTTTCATTAATTTGAAGCGCCGCACAGCAAGACCAATTTAGTTACCAGAGGGGCAGTCATCATTCATACTAAGCACATAATAAAGGCTGTGGAAATTAATATATTTCAACATATGTTTTTCCCAGAGGACCTGACCTGCAATGTATTTCTCTTCACCTTTAATAAGCTATCTGGGGCAAAATCACAGCATCCCCATATCGTAGATTTTTATTCACTAACCTAATTAGTCAGCGGTGGGTGGGGCTTGCCATCACTAGCCTGCGTTATTCTGCATTTGTACTGCGGTAAAAAGCTGTAGTTCTAATTAGGAGAGATGATCTATTTCCATAATGAGAATTGATAGCTTTTCTCCTGCACCACCAAACATTTTCTCTCCCTTTTCTGACTGAGGCCCCCATTCCCTTTTACTCCCCCACCAGACACACTTCAGAGCTGTACATAGAAAAGGACTAAATGAAGCACTATGTGATTAATGGACTTAATTTCCAGCAGATTTGACTTCATGGTGACAGCCCACTTCACCTCAAAAGCTTTCTGATGATTAGATTTAAGCTTGTGGCAAAGAGACACACAGCTTACAGATGACGATCCCTGAATGTCCTCTTACAATAATTGATGCTGCCTCTTCCTGTCTGTATCGTATAAGTTAACATTTTTGTTTTGAGTTCTGCAAACATGGCATCCATATCCAAGATGTAGCCAAGGGAATCAAAATGAAAATTAAGAAGTACAGAAACTAATGAAAATATTTCTTTAAGATCAGTTATCAGTTTTGGATTTATCTTAAAAGCCGCTCTAAGAGGCTCCTGCAGAGGCTCTTGCAGAGGCTCCTGCAGAGGACAGATGCAGCATTTCTAAATCAGTCATCTTGTAAAACAGTGAGACCAAAGTCTATATTCTATAATCTTGTTGCCTCCCATGGGTGTCAGAGCCTCCTAATTTCTGAACACAAAGACAGCCTCTCTCTATGTGGCTTTGCAAGCCTGTGCTAATGCTGTGTAAACATTGCTGCCGCTGTTTGCCACTGATTTAGCACATGTTAATATTACATGAGACAGAGGGGCCCTTTGATGATGTAAGTGAACACTCAAACTAGGGCTTTCCACCTCGGGGAAGGGGAGATGGGGCTGTGGAGCAGCTCCTTTGAGATTCGGTTCACTTCCGCAATTGCAATACAGCTTGGTAGGAGCTGAGCGGCATCACAGAGGATTGTTCTAGATTTAAATACCGGGGGCTGACGCAAAAAGAAATGATTAATGTATCAGTGCAACAGCAAAAGGCTGGTGATCATAGCTTTAGATATTGTTTTAAAAATTAAATAGTGACCATGGTGATGTTTGGTTTGCTTCTTCGGGCATTACTAAATGAGACAGAAGATCACTTACTGTGGCTTGTACTTAGAAATCAAAGATATGTCTTAGGAGGCTTGAAATCACTGTACTCAGTCCCCAGTTATTTCTAACCAGGGTCTTACTGTGATGCACCTGGATGATTTTAAATCGATGCCTGCACACGCCAAGTTTAGTCTTTTAGCTGGAAAAGCTACTTCAAGCTGAAAAAGTGTGGAGCAATTACGGATGCCAGCAGCAGTTCAACAAAGCGAATAAAACTATTTTCCTTTGGCATATAATTATGTTGAGTTTTTGAAATTGTATTTGTTGAGATGTCAATCTATTGTGATATTTTATCACATTATGCATGATAATTTTTGCATTAGCTTTTGGTGTTTTTCAAATATTCACAAAACTTGTTACAGAGAGACAATTTTTTATAATTGCCGTTTTATTTTGTTGTATTTTTATTTACATGGAATAGTTACGTTTGAGTTCAAATTAAAGGACAAATTAGGATGGGGAAAAAGTACCACAAACAAATGAAGCAAAAAAAAGTAATCATAATCATTAAAATCCAATCTATCAGGTTATTATATATATATATATATATATATATATATATATATATATATATATATATATATATATGTAATTTTACTTTTTACCTTGTAAAGCACTTTGGCCAACACTGGTTGTTTTTAAATGTGCTATATAAATAAAGTTGACTTGACTAAGAATAAACGTCAACATATAAATAATATTTTTTCTTGAATGAAGTATGTGTTTCAGAAATTTTAGACAGGATTCTTGGACAATCTTGGCATCGAGTTTTCTAACAACTCACAAATTGATAGCCACCCGAAGCCCTGTGCAGTAATGTAAGACTGGTTTGGTTCTGGCCTGCAGGTTGAAGTGATCTCTATTTTGTTCTCTTCTGTTCCACCTGTGTGCTCAGACAAATCCCCCCCCTCTATCAGAAGCCTATGGCCAGTTTCTGTCTCCTGGGAGACATCCTTCATTACTGCTGCACCAACCTTTGATAATCTCACACCTCCCACAGTCACCACCACTGGACACTTCAGTGATGATGAAGCCAGAAGACTGAGCTTCTTTATTTGTTGCTCTTCAGTCTCTGATGTCCCTCTTTCTTTTCATCTTCCTTCGACTTCAACTATGCTCCGAAACCAAGCACGTTAGCCTGCTAGCTGGCCTTATGTCACTCTACATTTGTGAGCAAGTGCACACAAATCTGTTTTCATGCACAGGAGCCCTTGATGTGTTCTCACACAGACTCACAGCCCAATGTCATCAATAGAGCTGTATAAGGACGAGCAGGCACAGAATGAGAAGATCTGTTTCAGGAGAGAGAACAGACTCTTGATGAGCCATTAACCTGCTGTCGGTGAGGTAAAATGGCTGTGGGACGTGGTTTAATTTACCCTTTTATCAAGAGGTCGTTGAATTGATGAGCCACAGGAAAAGAGTTACACCCCTGGTCTGGTGTATTAGCAATGCTGACAGTGAACTGGTTGAAGGAAGAACTGGAAGAAAAGTCAATATCCCCAATCAATCCAAGCTTTCACAGAACCACTGCTACACTCGTGGTCAAATCTATAAAACTAATAATATGGATTTGGGCAGACCCCTTGAGATGGAGTGCTACAATTTGAAAAAGGAAATCATTGGAAATCTCTTCTGAAGCCCTCTTATTTGTTTCTTTGGCAAAAGTTGTTATTGAAAACGGAGATGTATTTTGGCACAGCGGGCTAAATGATTTCCATTTTTTCAAAATGTAATTTTTTCACAGCCACTGCTATATTTATCTATCTTTGGGCTGGGGCCTCCTCTGCATTGCATTTAAGAACCCTCTTCAAAAATATCCATCAGCAGTACAAAGATTCAATTTTCACTTTGAAATAAGCTGCCAGAGAGTTCTATGTGCTCCCCTTGCCATCAATTACTAGCTCTATGGGTGATAAATTTTATTAGACAAAAGATTGCAACTGAAGGTCTTTCCATCAATGAAAAAGAGAGGGGAAAATGGAAAATTATGGCCTATTCTATGCTGCATGGAGAGTACATGTTGTATGCTGATCTGTTTCATGTGAACAGACCTATATCCTTCCCAATTCTGGCCCATAAAATCCTAATCAGACATAAATGTTCACCAGAAAACAGGTAACTGGGGAGATGTCTTGAAGCATGATATTGTATCATGCTTCAGCATGATATTATATCCTGTCTTAGCAACTAAAAGATCCCCAAATCTTCATTTGAATGTGTGACCCCAAGTCTACCTTCTATATACTTTACAATCTTTTAATGTGTGGTGGTAAAAGTATATATGTATATGCTGTTTATTTGAAACAATGCTCAACAGAAACTCACCTTTTCTGACTTTGACAACATCTGAAGGCAGTTACAAAGAAATGCAAAGGCACACCGGTACATACCTGATAACTAAGCTCCCAAAAACCAAGAGGTGTAGCATCATTGACTTTTCAAGCTTGGTACACCCCCTGATATCAGAGGTGCAGAGAGCTTTTGGTACCTTATTAGTCAAAATTACAATAGTCTTGATGACTCCCCGTGATCCTCAACTGAAAAAATTCAATTTCACTGTGGAACTCAATTGTGAACATGTATTGGCTATACACTGCTCTAATGTACTCTATATCCTTCACTGTGATAACAAAAAGACTTTATTTGGACTTTCATCGCATGTAAGAACAGAAGGTATTGGCCCGATGGTTATAACTTCATTGGGATTGCACTCCTATTTGGGAGCTAGCATTTATTTAGCTTTACTTAGAGCAGAAAATTGAAGAGATGTATGAGGAATGGCACAAATTCCTAATGTATCATTAATACTTTTCAATCTTAAGGTTGATATTATTATTATGTATAAAAGGCTTGATTAAACCTACACATGAACTGCACTGTTAAGTTAAAGGCTTTAGTTGCTGCTCTTTTATCATTCTCTATTCATTTATAATTAAGGTCTACTTTACCAGTCATCATCTAATCTTTTCATGTGTAGATGTTCATGTCATATTTTGTCCTCAGCATGACTACAGAAAATAAATCATGTCATGACTAATGAGATCAAATCTGCTTCAAGTATTGTCTCACAAAGGCTGACATGTCTGGACAGGCTATACATTCAAATACTGTATTGTTCACCTCCTGGATAAAATGAAGATGAAACATGAATCAGAAGCATAAATGCATTATGGTACATCTAAAGTGATATGACTAAGCCCCCATGGGCACATGACATAATTAGGGATTTATGCTAGGCTATATATCATATTACCATAGGATGTCTACTTGTTCAAAGAGCGGAAGCATGCTTCTATGTCAAGCCTTATTCCTCTTTTGCTTCCTCCTTTGTCATACTTAATCTTGTGTAATCCACTTAGCGTCACATCTGAACAACATGACAGGAATTCCTTCTGCTCCTCCTGTCATGTAGCACCTTTACAGAAGCCATCCCATTTCTTAGCTGGAATGCTTACGCTGTTTTGTCTCCGAGCTAAGCTTACCCTCAGGGCAATTTGTTGGGCAAGGTTTGGTAAAAATGTGTCACACAGGCATTGCCACCAATTCACGCATTCTATGAGATATAATCAACCCTGAAGCTGACTCCCCTTAGGCTGCAGGGTTGAGGGCAGTCTTTTGTGAATACATGCTTGATGCTGGTATAATTTCCATTTGTTTGGTGTCCCCGTTTAGGGACAGTGGGGATGCCACATAGAGTATCCCTACAGAGGAGAAATATCAGCTCGAGGTTAAAGGATTTGTTAGTTGCATCCCAGAGCAAAGCTGTAATTCTTCAGAAAAAGGGCCAGTGACCAATTTTCCTCTAAGACACTTGGACTGGGTCAGAGATAAATTATGAAAGAAGCCACAAGGAAAAATTGACCAATGTTAGCGTGTATTATTAGACTAGGTACCATGGATTCATTATGTATTTGCTTTGTTTTTCATATTTCTTTGGGTATTTATTTTGTGTTACATTTTACTGAAATAAAATGGTTTACCGAATGTCATTTAGAGTCTCCAAAAAGCAATACTGAAAAGAGCAGAAAGACATTTCGTTCTAATTGTTTTAACAGTAGAATTAAAATTTCCATTAAAGCTTATGCTGCTTCATCCCACCCTCTCCAGCCAATCTGGCACCAATTGTTTTATAACCATAGTGTTGATATTGACAACTTTAAGACAGTGAGTTCTCACCAAGTAAACTGACTGGACCAGAGGCGTTCTATGAGTCCTGACATGATATACGCGTGTTTTCTTGGGAAAAATAATTGGGTTGCATGGTAGCAGTCCAGTTCTAGTCAGGTTGCAGAACTAGTTGAGTTGATGGAGTTCAATAAAAGATTGAATAATAATAAAAAAGAATGACATGTTGTTTATTATTACTTTTTAATACTATTTGCTATCTAAGAAGTAGTGTAAAACAGGGCTCAAACTAAACTTTTATTACTTGGTAGTGCTGGTGCCTCCAACTTCAGAAAGTTAGGAGCACCCAACAAATATGATAAAATTAATAACATTTCACCCTGATGAATCGAAGCTTTAACGGTCCAAACTAATTCTGAATATTTTTTTGGCACACACTTGTTCCTGCATTTGTTATGTTTGGTTTTCTCCGTTCTTGGTCAAGCTCTGTTGCTTAAATGCGTGGATTCCGTGGCAAACACAGTGTTACCTGCAACCTCCATCCAACAGGCTTTACATTGAACGCAGTGCATTGTGTCATTTGAAGTATTTTAGCCAGCCTTTCCAAAATCTATGAATTCTCTGATTCTCTTCTCAGGGTTTTATTAATCTTCTCTCTTCTGATAGATACCTCACTATCATGTGACAACAAAGGGCAGTGAAAGAGAATGATTAAAGACTAATATTAACCAGTCTAAAATCAGCATCGAAAGTTAAGAATGTCAAGCTTACTTTTGATTGGTTACATAAGTATTGAATTAAATGGTGGTTGATGAGTAATAACTGCCAAGAAGCACATAATGCTCTTGAATGATGTCGTAACACTGCACCTCTTTGCAGGCATTACTTATCAACTACTATTAGTCAATGTTTTATAGAGAAATGGAAAAAAAGGACCTACAATTACAATTATTTGTACATGCACAAATGCGGCTAAAATATTTTGAGGTTTCGCAGATACAATTTTGGAAACTTTTGAGACCAAAATGGTTGCAATTTTGAGTGGTGTCCATTTTATGTCCTGCTGACATACTGAACACAAGCATGGCTGTGATTTTCTTTCATGATCAAACCTAAGCCATGGGGATATTCAGTACAACAGCACTCCCCATTGTGTTATATTGCCAAATTACTACAATACAATATTACAATATAGATGTCAGAGGCATACACACATAAACCATTTACAAAAGTAAATTACTGTAAAAAATGGAAATAGTATAAATTAGCAAAATGTTGATTTAATCAGGTTAACTTTAAACGCCTCAAAAATGGATGGTACTTGAATAAATGTACGAGGTTATTTTCATGGCAGACCACAGTACTGAAGTGCTGCCAAATACCAAAATGGGGGTAAACAACTGATTATCCTACAGAAAAAGTAGTTGCTTCCTTGCAGTGTGAATCTCCCATTGACTGAGACTCACTGGTCCTGGCCTGTAGCTGTATTGATCACCATACATCAAAGTTAAGTCTTGTTAAGACCACCGTTAATACACTGTTGTCAGTAATGACTGCTGAGGGGAAAAATTCTGACATCAGGTGGTAGATGGATCTTTTTTATTTCCCCCTCGATATTGCAGTCCACACAGTTTCTCAGATAAATCTTTGACATCCACCTCTGAATCTTTTTGTCCTGATTAATTATCTTGCACCTTCTTACACCATTTTAAAAAAATCTCAACAAGCGATTGATAAAAACAAAGCTGCCTACAGGCATATGTTTGGTCGAATACTATCTTGCCTTTGGCAAAGAAGTGCGGAATAATTATATTCCAGCTAAAAACAACATTAATGTGCTGTCTGACTGTCTGATGTACAACTGAAAATGTTATCAAATATATCCGTATTCATCCCTGTGGATAGATCGTTTCGAATAGGCTTTCTATTTGCATTTCATTTGGCAACACAAAACATTCTTGCAATCTGACATGTGTACATGCTCTTGACTCAAGGCATACTCCGTATATTTTTCATTATGTGAACAGAGCTGTCTGACCTCACATATTTTTACAGACAGAATGGCTGCTACTACTGCTGATGAAGAAACCACAATTTTAGGATGGCCCTGAAAACCTGATGCACTGCCACTGAAGAAAAGAACCAGATATGGGAATGTTGCACATAGCACCCACATAATACAACTATTTCCCAGTGACACTAAAAGGAAGATGAACATGGTCTGGGTCACAGGTTCACAAGACCTGGGCACACTTATGGTCCAATCACAACAACTTTTCATTTTATAAGGTCATGTAGGAATAACAGCCTTTATCTCTTCACAAACCATGTCTGTTAGATTCATCACATTTAAGTGTACCTTGAAATTAGTTATGTTGTCTTCTGTGCCACTAAACAATTTCAGTATTTCATTGTGCTTTCTGTACTGCAGAGTTTTCAAGATTGGGTCTTGTTTAACAAAACACCTTCAACATTTCCCAATGAATGTTTCTTTTTCACAATTAATTTGGCTTTGGTTTGTGGCACATGTTGCATGCAATCATTAAGCCGTACCTCCTAACAAATCCCACATTTCCCCCCTTCTACTCTTTCTAAGCCCCCTGACCTTAAAGTTTGAAAGAAAGAACTTTATTTTGTGACTACTGTTGCTCATTAAATGTTGCCATGATACATGACTCAAAATACATCTATTGATAAACTGAACTGTTTAGTTCATAACTATTTGGACAACCTTTGAGCTGGTCTATGATGAACCATGGCTGTCTTCTATTTTTAAAGCTTATCTGAAATCTCTGTTCCTCTTTTATTTATATATTTTTTAGAGAAAAGCAAACCCACACTACAGAAGATTTCCTGTTAAAAAAAAGCTGTCTTGTGTAATCAACATTCCACCATCTCTCTGGAGGTGTCAGAGGTATTATCAGCACATGACACTCCATAAGCTTTGTCTCCAACCAAGGACTTCAATCCCCATAAAGTGTTGAGCTTTGTTTTTTTTCGCTTCCTGAAAATGGAGCCTGTTTCTAAACACCCTGTACTTTAACACTCTATTTAGTATAATTCCTATGAGGTTTGACAGTTATTTTCTTTTTAAAACTTTTTCTTGAGAGTTTTCAGGTTGTACAAATGATACAGATATGTATTTTAGCATTCTGGTACGCACAACTGAAGCAACAATATAGGCTACATGTCAAGCAAACTGACGAAACAGCTAATCCAAATCTCCATCACACCCGTCCCTCCCACCCCAGCAGTTGAGGACAGGTGAGTAAAGAAACAAAATATGGGTAGCTGACTAAAACAACATTGGTAAAAAAAAAAAAAATGCAATAAATAAAAATAAATATAACAAACAAACAAAAGTATTGAAATAAGAGCTTTGACACTTCTGTCTCTGAATTAAATTAGAATGAAATGAGTGCAAACTTTCTGTTTAACAAGCCCTCAATTTTCTCTCATATCCTGCAGTGACTAGAGAGTTCATTGATAAACAAACGTTGATGAGTCAGGCATCTCTCTCACACTGAGCTGATTTCAACTTCAAGCACTTAGAGGTGACCACAAAAAGAAAAAGGGCCTTTAGAAAAAAAGTCACACGTATCAGATGACTGCAGCGAGTACTTTAAAACCATTACAAACTTATCTTTACACAAAATGAAAGTCCAGACAAAGCCTTGTGGCTGGATTCACTTATATGTACAACAATGGTTCGTTGAAAGTTTGGGTTGTTTTGTGTCCCTATGTCTCATAATGCACTATTCACATGTAGCACAACTAGTTTTGCTGCATTTTGAACAATAACTATAAAAGTTTTAGTCTTCTAAATTTTTCCCACAAAATAGCAAAAATTTTTACAATCTCATACTTTGCCGATTGGTCAGCAAAGATCTGTTTTGGGATTGTTATTTTGGAGCAGTTGGATGCTGTTTCAAAAACTAAACTGTCATTGAATTAATGTATAAACTGCAACACTTTGGTGAACTGTGCGTAGATCAGTGAGAAAAATCCAGGTTTGACCATTTCCATTTTTTTTGCCATTATGTTTGGATGTCTGTACTTCAGACATTTCCAACTGAAAGCTAAAAAAACAGCATTTAATAAAACGTGTATGCTTTATGAAGACGCAAAGATGCAAATGTGCAAAGACTTTTATTCACTCTCAGGCTTTGTTAAAATCGTTCTGCCTTGTTTTCTGTCTTATACCAAAAAGTGGGTTCATCCTATGCTCTTCAGTGGCTGCACCTTCAAATGCAGGTTTCCAATGAGACTGAGACTTTGAATGGAAAGAGATAATTAATGTTGGCATAAAGGTTGGGGTCATCTCAAACAGACCTGTTTCAACAGTGATCCATCCACTTCCCAGTTAACCATCCAGTAAAGTATCTAATGCATTGGCCCCCAGAATAATATTTACTGCTGCAGTCTGTCTCATGTCGCTGAGCCTCGAAGGCTGACTCAGTATCAGCTACATTCAACTTCATATTGATTATGCATAATCACCAAAGGAATGTCTTTCCCCTTGACTCTGCTCATGTCTAAAGTAAGGTCACTGCTGTAAATCCAAACAAGGAAAAACTAATGAACTGGTGAGGGTAAAATGAACAGCCTAGCTCACTGCAAATATGTGTGCAGTAATCTTTATGACCATGACTTACAAAATGAAAATTCTGAGTAGTAAATGTGACATTTTCTTGTAACTAAGTGTTGCATTTGCAGCTCAGTATTTAAGCACTTAGAGCAGCATTGTGCCGAACATATTATGAACCATATCTATAATATAAAAATTCAGGTATTAAAGAGGCACGTCAATTAAGAGGAGCTTGGAACCACTTCAAAGTACAGTAGTGAGGGATTCACAAAAGATTTAAATAAAAGGCACACACAAAAGCTCTAGGAGGAGGGTTAATCATGATCAGAAGTGCATACTACGCCTGTAAAGGAAATAAAAGGAGCCAAACAGCCCTATCAAGCAAAGTATATTGCACACATTTACAAAAGACTTGTTTTGCCATTAAGCAATTCTGTTAGTGGTTGTAAAGAGCATTGCAGAGATAGTGCCTCGTTGGAGATAAAACAGGAATAGCGGCGTCTTTCATAACATCACAGCTCTTCAACAGAAAGCCTCAGAGATGGACTCAAGGTCAAAGAAATACCTCATTCTAACATTAGAATAGCAATGAAGCTGAATGTTCTTTAGATGTCCAAGCATTACTGGCCCCTATATATTTGCAGTAATAAAAAGAAACCACGGTAACTCCATGTGATTTGACATTCATCTTGTATTTGAATTAACAGAAGCACGTCAGTATGAGAAGCACTCATTTTGGAGAGCTTGAGCCTGCAGCATCAATGAAAGAAGCTGATTTGGTGACGCAAAAGAGGACAATTTGTAGTTATACATCCATTTAACAGGTGGACAGGGAATTGAAGGCTGTAGAGATGTATAACTTTTGGTTGGGTTATCTTTAGATTATTTTCCTCTTCAAATCATATCCATTAAAATAACATGTATGAAAATAAAAAACTGACATATACCATCAAAGCTGAAATAAGACACAACAAAAACATGTCTTAATGTTAATTAATTTAACTTACCTGTGAGGACTACTCCAGCACATACTGTAAATTCTACTGCATTTCCTTCTCTATCAATAGTTTAATATCTAGCTTCTAAGGTCTCTACAGTTACTGCATTGTCATTTATCTGTATGCATGTACTTAGGTAGCACACGCTGAACATTAATCATAGTGTGATCAAAACATACTATGTTGGGTAAGAGATCTGGGCCCTTGTGCTAAATTGTAGCGCTTGCACTAAATTAAGAATAACATTAGAACTGTTTTCTAATGTTATAAATGTATTTAACAGGTTTTTTTCTGTTTACATAATTGGTATTACAGGTAGATTTGGTGAGGCGTAGTGTTTTTTTTTTTCCTTTTGTTGCGCATATAAATTTTGGAATATGAAAAAAGACAACATTTTCTTTTGATTCTTTATAACAAAATGTTCATGGTTCAGGGCATTCAATGCTTTATTGGATGCCTGTTATACCTCTGAAATGCAATGGCATTTCATTGAAAAGTAAATGTAGGTGATTTCCTCATTTGACTTGGGTAATAAAAGCACTATCTCCCTTAATAGCATCTCCAATTGAGTAGTTGACTGGAAATATTGATATCTGATGTAATTATTACGCTTATGACTGCAGAATGGAACTTTTCTTTAGCTTCAGTTTTAAAATGTATGTTCTGTGTACAAAAAATAGTGGGTTAGATGATGTTTGAAATGCGAAATGTCTCAAAAGATATCTTTTCCTTTTAAACAGGCACTTGTGTGAGCCATTTATAGTACAAGTGTTTATCTTTTCTGTTATGTCCTTTAGTTGGAGAAAAAATACTTGAATTGGTAATGAGTTAGGATTTGGTATTTCAACTAATACATTTACAGAAATACATTTTAAAATAATTTGCAATCACACCGATGACAAAAAACCTGAAAGCATGTTTTTTTCCTACAACATGTGTGGTTATAGAAGTGTATAATTGTCTATGTAAAGAGCTTTTTACATGTAGTGCATACAATTGATTTATTACAAAGCAAAACCTGAAGCCAGAATCAACATGAAGGAAAATATGACTTTGGAATGAGAGAAAATGTTTCCAGACTAATGCAGGTTCATCGCATTAAATTTCAGAGATCCATTACATGTCTTTAAGCCAAAGTCTTTAAACCAAGCGTAATAATTAGTGCTTCCCTGTCTTTGGTCAAGATGGCATAATGAGTAAGAGGTGATTAGGAGAGCCCTTGGGGTGAAATTGGCTTGACAATGAGCTGAGAAGAGAACAATGTTGGAGAAAAAGGATATATTGTATACTCTGGGGCTAAATGGCATAGAATCAAACAGAAACAAAGGTGACATGAAGAGGGGCACTCTTTATTTTTTGTTAGTGATCATGTCCAAACTCTAGGCTAATGGCTCAAGACCCGTCCTCCCTGACAACAGGGAGAGGACGGCAGTGACATTGATCAGGATGCTAATTAGCCTAAAATATTAGACGATTGGGATTGTAATTGTTATGATGACTGTGTCTCTGCAGGCGCAGGCAATGATGATGATAGCAATGACAATGACACTGCAGAGGATATAAGATAGCCTCTAGTGTGGCGCTTACAGCTAGCATTGACCTTTAATGTAAATGCTTACCCTGATAAAACGATTGAATCCCCCAGTGCCATTTATAGCTTGTATGTGGTATGATAATCAGCTTTTTATACTATTCTTGAGCAGAACTGTAAGGTAATGCAGAAGGTCAAAGGGCAGATGGATGGCTTTAGCACGTTGTGGATCATTTACATATCTATCCATACAGAGGGACTAACACACAAGCACAACGTTTTGAAAAAGTGCTAACGCCTTGTGAAGTTCTCATCTGTAAAGTGTATGCTTAATTCTGATGTTTCTCCCCACAAATCTTATGAAAAAAAAACACTTAACATGCAAATAAAATGCTTGACGCTGCTTTTTTATAACATGAATATAAAACTCTATTGAGTTGATTGCTAGTATTATTAATTTCAGTTACTCCTTTGATACATTTTTATCAAAAGGATTTAATTCTTCATGTGTGACTGCCCAGTTCATGTTCAACCACACTGATCACTCATTCCCGTCAAATTGGTCAAAGGGCATTATGACTGTAGCTCTACGATCACAGCTGGAGATCTCTATTATGAACTTAATTGAAAAAGCACCTCATCACATCATGAAACAAAAATTTGTATTCACGTGTTGCTTTGCCACTTGTTGTGTAATGAACCTATTTAGCCCTGCATGCTCTTTTAAAATGAAGGGCACGGACAGCAGCATGTACTCTTTCAATAAGTCTTCATTGACTCATTGAACATGAGTATTTTGATCATTTGGGGACTCAGCTTTTTTTTCTTTTTTTTACCTTTCAGCTTGTTGGATTTGAAACATGATTCAACCTCTGACAGAACTGTTGTTAACAAGCCATCTAACCGTGAAATACAGTGCAGAGGCCAGCCAAAGAGGCATTAGGGGACCAAGGGAACATTACATCTTGTTTACTTGAGTCTCCCTGCCCTGATTGACTCTGAGAGCATCTCTGTGGTACACTTACACCTTAAAACTCACTCTCAAGTTGGGTGTAAAACCAGTAAAGCTGTATTGTTTAGGGCCAGCTTTGTACATACCATCATACTCTCATCTTACTAAACTAGTCTAAGTGTGATGGGGTTGTTTTTAAAGGTAAAAGTTGCCCATACTTGCATTCACTACAAATATGTGTAAATATGTCTTTCATACAAATCATAGTCCACTGGGACATAGGGTCATCTCCTTAGAATACAACACAAAGCTGTCTCACTACTGCCATATGCTTTGCATAATAAACCAAACATTGCACAGGGCAAAAGCAACGTTGCCTCTACCCCATGTTTTTAATAATCAGAATACCAGACTAGAATGCCCTTGGGCTAAACAGTTTTAACATCATTGTATGCAAAGGACAAATTTTGAGCGGAGCATCAGTCAGATCCTCCCTCATCAGCAAACAGCTGGGGTGGACCAAAAGGGCACACAAATCACTCACTCTCTGGGCTGACGTCAAAGGAAGCAGCAGCTCTGTTTTAAGTGACGGCATGTTAAGAGAGGCACACATAAAGAGTTCTAAAGGCTTCTTTGAAAGGGGCCATGAGAACAAAAGGCAACGCCCAGTGAAGGGCATTGGGATTTATCACAGGACTTTCTCTTCTGCCTCACTGCAGATGGGGGGTGAACAAGAACCAAAGACTATCCAATCCCAGATTAAAACAAGAAAAAAAGCAACGTATGAATCCTAACAGACTGTACCAAACCCCTGTTTAGTTCATACTAAAAAAAAAAGCTGACAGAGTGACCTTGCATTTTGTCCTCCATATCAGTTTCTTTACATTTCATTGACAGACTGTGTCAATGGCTAATAAGAAGATGGGCAACGTTGATAGAGATTGTCTGAATACTATAGTTATAAAAGGCCACAACATTAAGTATGTTCCAGCCTTGGACAGCCCCCGCATGGTCAACAGTCTTTTTAAGACCCTCAAAACACTGTAGACTGAATGGACAAACACTCGTGACTCATCAACTGCCATCAAAGTGCTAGTTGTCTGTTTTTCCAACTTGGAAAAAGTTGCTTCCACCATCAACAAGCTGAGCAGTTTGATTGCATCCAACATCCAAGATGGCGCCACGGACGGTCGCCCTGGTACTGCGCTCTCTCGTACTTGTTGCGTTTTTCTCTTTTTTTGTATCTTTATGCTCCGCTTCTCTGGTTTCTTTTACCAGAGAAGAACTTGTTAACATTGGACAGTCCTCTGCCGAACTTTTTACACCGGTTTTCATTGAACCTGGAAGTTACACAGAGATTCTTGCTGGTGGAGCCGCAGCTCTCTATGGTCTTTGCCGGAGACGCCGGCGCCGGGGCAAGCGAGCAGGCGCACTCGTCAGACTGAGACAGCGGGGGTTACGCAGTGCGCTCCCGTCCATTCACCTGGCGAATGTCCGCTCCCTGGCAAACAAGATGGATGAACTGCTGCTCCTCAACTCAAGAAACACAGACTTTTGCAGATCCGCCGCCCTGTGTTTCACTGAAACCTGGCTCAGTGAACACATCCCAGACAGCTCGCTGCACTTACCGGACTTTCAGCTCCACAGAGCGGACCGCGTAAAGGAACTCTCTGGGAAGGCGAGAGGAGGCGGAATCTGTTTCTACATAAACGAAGGTTGGTGTACAGATACCACAGTGTTGAAGAAGTCATGCAGTCCAAATCTGGAGACTCTTTTCATAAACTGCAAACCCTTCTATTCGCCGCGGGAGTTCTCCTCCTTTATTCTGGTCGGCGTCTACATCCCACCTCAGGCCTGCGTAACGGAGGCGTTACAGCACCTGGCTGACCAGATTACAGACGTGGAGAAAAAACATCCTGACTCTCTGCTCATCATTCTCGGGGATTTTAACAGAGCAAATTTAACCCACGAACTACCTAAATACAGACAACATATTAAGTGTCCCACCAGGGAGTCTAACACTCTGGACCACTGCTACACAGTAATAAAGGACTCATATCGCTCTGTCCCCCGTGCAGCTTTAGGACTATCTGATCACTGTCTGATTCATCTCATCCCGACCTACAGGCAGAAGTTGAAAACGGCTAAGCCTGTAGTTAGGACTGTGAAGAAGTGGACGGAGGAGTCAAAGCAGGAGTTACAAGCCTGCTTTGATTGCACTGATTGGAGTGTTTTTGAAGCTGCATCAGGAAACCTCAATGAACTCACTGACACTGTGACTTCATACATCAGCTTCTGTGAGGACATGTGTGTGCAGACCAGGACCTTCCGCACATACAACAACAATAAGCCCTGGTTCACACCTCAACTGAGGAAGCTGCGTCAGGCCAAAGAAGAGGCTTACAGGAGTGGGGACCGGGACCTGTTCAAGCAGGCCAGAAACAAACTGACGAGGGGGATCAAACTAGCTAAGAGGAGCTACACCGAGAAGTTAAAACAGAGCTTCTCTGCCAACGACCCCTCAGAAGTTTGGAGAGGCCTGCGTGAAGTTACAAGCTACAGGAGACCCTCCCCCCACCCTGAAGGTAACAAAAGACTAGCTGACGACCTGAACAGCTTCTACTGCAGGTTTTCACACCCCACACCCGAACACTCTGATTTACCTGGCCCCCCCACAAGCCCCTCCCCACCCCCCTCTGACCCCCCACCTGCGCTGACGATCTGTGAAGATGAGGTAATCCAGCTCTTCCAGAGACAAAAGACCAAGAAGGCTCCAGGACCAGACGGCGTGTCCCCCTCCTGCCTGAGAGTCTGTGCTGAGCAGCTGGCCCCCATCTTCACAAAGATCTTCAACACATCGCTGGAGCTGTGTGAAGTGCCCTCATGCTTCAAAAGCTCCACCATCATCCCAGTCCCAAAGAAACCCACCATCACAGGACTCAATGACTACAGGCCCGTCGCCCTGACGTCTGTGGTCATGAAGTCCTTCGAGAGACTAGTGTTGAGCCACCTGAAGGACATCACAGGCCCCCTGCTGGACCCCCTGTAGTTTGCCTACCGGGCAAACAGGTCGGTGGAGGATGCAGTCAACATGGGTCTGAACTACATCCTGCACCACCTGGACTCCCCCAGGACCTACGCTAGGATCCTGTTTGTGGACTTCAGCTCTGCGTTCAACACCATCATACCAGACATCCTGCACCAGAAACTCACCCAGCTCACAGTGCCGGCCTCCATCTGTCAGTGGATCACCAACTTCCTGACGGACAGGAGACAGCAGGTGAGGCTGGGGAGCATCAAATCCAGCACCCGGACCATCAGCACTGGCGCCCCACAGGGATGTGTTCTCTCCCCACTGCTCTTCTCCCTCTACACCAATGACTGCACCCCAGGGGACCCCTCGGTGAAACTCCTGAAGTTCGCAGACGACACCACCGTCATCGGTCTCATCCAGGACGGAGACGAGTCTGCTTACAGACAGGAGGTGGAACAGCTGGCTCTCTGGTGTAGTCAGAACCATCTGGAGCTGAACCCGCTCAAGACGGTAGAGATCACAGTGGACTTCAGGAGAAGCCCCCCTCCACTCCCCCCCCTCACCATCCTAAACAGCACTGTGTCTACTGTGGACTCTTTCAGGTTCCTGGGATCCACTATTTCCCGCGACCTGAAGTGGACCTCCCACATAGACACAATCAGAAAAAAGGCCCAGCAGAGGATGTACTTCCTGCGTCAGCTCAGGAAGTTCAACCTGCCCCAGGAGCTGCTGATCATGTTCTACACCTCCATCATCCAGTCTGTTCTGTGTACCTCCATCACTGTCTGGTTTGGCTCTGCAACCAAACTAGACAAACACAGACTGCAACGGACTATAAGGACTGCAGAGAAAATCATCGGTGTCGACCTGCCCCCCATCCAGGACTTGTACCGGTCCCGGGCCAGGAAACGGGCAGGTAGCATCACTGCTGACCCCTCACACCCTGGACACAAATTCTTTAAACTCCTCCCCTCTGGCAGGCGCTACAGATCACTGTGCGCCAAAACAACCCGTCATAAGAACAGTTTCTTCCCCCAGGCTGTCACTCTGATGAACACTAAACCATAACAGTGTCATACCTGTCAGATAAATACTCTCTGTAAATATACATGTAGATACACAATGCAACAATTCTCAAAGCAGAATTCCATATTTCTATTTTTTGTACTATTTAACTACTATTTTATAATGTTAAACTACCTCTGCAACTCACCACTGCACTTTATCATATTATTTTAGCCTGTACATATTAGTCATGCCTATTTGTTGTTTCTTTGTATTTATAGCTAAGGTTATTGTTATTATATTTTTATTTTATTTTTATTGTAGTTCTAATTCTTATTCCTATTCTTATGCCTTGTACAAAGAGAGCACAGTTTACTGAAGTCAAATTCCTTGTGTGTTCAAGCATACTTGGCGAATAAAGCTGATTCTGATTCTGATTCTGATTCTGATTCTGCTAAACAACTGAAGTAGAGCCCAATTCTTTGTTTTAAACGTGGGAGCATCTAACAAGAGTTTATCAGGATTCCTTTTACCGCCTGACAGCATCTCCATTTGAGGAAATGAATTATCCTACCTTGCTTAGAACAACCTGGCCAAGGCTTTGACCCCCTTTTCTGAATCATCAAATAGTTTGCCAGATCTTGTTTGAGCCCATTTGAAAGTCCTTCACATTGGTCTTTCTTAAGTAAGCACAGAGGCAGCAGTCTATGAGGCTTAGTCAGCAGATTCAGGAGTCACCTGTGTTATCAAAGACCAACAATCTGTTCTGATGTTTTTGTTACCATTGGTGTATACTAGGTTGTTTTGTTTCATCATCACTACAGGCACCAGTAAGCTTTTGACCACAATTCTGAGCAATAATCACTTCAAGGCTGTATTTGACTGCATGCCCTCATCCTCAGCTGGTGTGTGGTCATTAACTAGACTTTAAAGCATGCTTGATGACAGAAAACTACTCTGATTTAAATCTGCTAGACTCTGAAAAACGCCTCCAAGAAATATGTGTCACTTTGTAAACGAGAGCAACCCCACAGGACTGACAAGCCTGTCCAGGACATCACCCAGAGACTCGAGGAAGCCTTGGTACCCTGAACCAACCTGAACCCATTAGGCAGTGATCAAATCAACGCTGAGGTCTGTCATCCTCAGGACTGAAATGCACACACACACTTTGCTATTTAATTGCACTATAGCAAAATTTTTGCACTGTTTCTAAACTGTATTTTATTATTTTTATTAACTTACTCTTTTTAAGTCTAGCTTATCTTTTTCTAGATATTTCCTATGTTTATCTGTTGTTGTCGTTGCTAGGGTCTTAGAGAGAAGTGTAACATCAAATCCTCTTTATGTCTGGTGCATACTGCAGTTTTTGACAATAAAGAAGACTTTGACTTTGACTTTGATTGTTTCATGTTGAACCTGTATCTATTTTGTGTTCTCAATGCCAGCTTTTGCTACAGTATTTAAGGGTTTACCAGCAGAAAGTTTTAAGGTTGTTTTTCAGCAAGTCGTCTCCAAATGTGAAATTTAAAAAAGGCTTACATAACAATCCAAACGAGATGAAGGAGAACACATCAAAAAATAATGAGGGCAGATGTTGAATCTCATGAACTGTGATTATATTTCAGTGACTTGAGTAAAACAAATACACGAACTGGGACCACATTTTTGTAGATTGTATTTTCGTGTTTTGTTATAGAGCGGAAACACAAACAAAGAGGTTAAAAAAAGACGTCCATGAACACTGAGAGTTCAGTGTACAGAGGTCAATGTGCTTACAGTGATCTGAATTTACTAGAGTAAAGAGTATTCTGTAAGTGGGATTCAGACTTCCACAGAGTATGGCCTTAGTATGGCCAAGTAGGACACTATATAGATGCCTCTGTGTAAACAGATGCTTGTTGTCTATAGTGTCACACAGGTCAACATAATGTTAACTTACAGTTTGAATACGTTATGAGTTATTCTGAGAACTTCTGATTGGGAATTGGTCTGTTTTAACCTTAAGGCTGATTTATACTTCTGCGTCTCTGCTACGCAGCAGGGGCTGACGCAGACATGAGCCCCACATACTTGTACGTCCTGTGTCTGCGTCGCGCAGCAGTTCTCCGCCGAAACGCCTGAGGGCAGTGCGGTCTCTCTGATAGCCGGCCGCCTGCTTCCGGTCCCGCTACGATCTCTGTTTACTTTTCCACAGCGATTCAGAGCGTGTTATGTTAATCTACAGCTGATACATGTTGCTGTTTATCATACAGACATGATTACATGAAGAATAGAGAGGAGGAGATGAAATACGCAGCCGATGTCCTGGATCCCAGAAGTGCTGTAGATGCGGGAAAGACAAAGCCGCCGAGCGGACCAATCACAGGGCTTGCGGTGTGCGTCGGCTCTATGGGAAGTTACTTTTTGGAGGAGGTGCACGTCAGCTATGTGCGTAGGCCTCAGCGTAGGAACGGTAGCTACGCGGACCCCCGGCGTAGGGTACGCCGTTGATTCAACGCAGAAGTATAAATCAGCCTTTAGGCATACAAAGTGAACATATGCAAATATTTCCGTATTTGATAAAGCTTTCACTGTAGGAGAAATATGGAAATAAATTATTGAAAATTCTATTATTAAATCATAGGAAAAAAGTCACTGTCACATCATGTGTGTGAAAACTGCGTGTAATAATAATAATAATAATATTAATAATAATAATTATAATGATATTAATATTAATAATCATCACCATCATCATCATCATCATCATCAACATCATCACCATCATCATCATCATCATCATCATCATCAACATCATCACCATCATCATCACCATCACCATCATCATCATCATCATCATCATCATCATCATCATAAATGGTGCAATTTGATAGGCTGAGCCGTGATTAGCTGCTTCCTTTCAGCATTATGAAACTCTGAAGGAAAAAAATTCAGGGTTCTATTTTCAAGCAGCAACATTTGTCAAAGCGGCTGAGCTTTGCAAACATAGCTGAATGCCAAGCATGTCATTTCTGAAATTAAAACAGCAATCAATGATGGCTCAAGCTTGATGTTGTGGTTGCAGTGTCATTCCAGCCACAAATGTCTGAACAAACAGTTCAGGAGAACAATGCATTTTGAACTGCAATGTACTTTGATTATGCTTGATTACACTGTCTGGCAGAAAAGCTGTTTTTAAGATATTCAAACAAGACTCTGTGTGTGTGTGTGTGTGTGTGTGTGTGTGTGTGTGTGTGTGTGTGTGTGTGTGTGTGTGTGTGTGTGTGTGTGTGTGTGTGTGTGTGTGTGTTCGCTTTTCATAAAATGTTTTAAATTTCAACTGCACATCTGTTTTGCAGTGTAATAAGTGAAATAAATGTTTCTTATGTATCTTAAATACTTGTGCATGATATCATCTTGAATATATAATGTGCCCCGAATTTTTCCTTGAGGGAGACTTCGTTTTACACTTTTGGTTTCTTATTTTATCTATGCAAGGAGCTCTTCACAAGTTGAAATATGTATATTGAGGCTTAGGGTATATAGCCCACTCTGGATTTTCTCCGTCTCTTTAATGAGGAGGGTCTGTATCCCTCTGACAGAGAAATACCTTTGTGTGTTGAAATCTCACTTCGGGGCACCGCTATGGTGACTCGAACTGCATCGCTCATATATTCGCGCATAACTTGCATAAAACTCTAGTCTCCAACCTGGCCAATAAGAACAGATAGATGTGGATATATGTGCGTGCCCCCATGTATAATTCATGACTAACCTCCACCAGCTTGTTAGCATGTTCACGGAACACCTGGGCGTACTCTTTGACTTCCTTCTCGTTTCCACTCTTGGCCGCTTCGATGAGCACCAACAGAGGAACGTTGGTTTCCAGGAAAGAGTCTGAAATGTGGTCCATCACTGCCTTTCTCAACTGGAATACAGAAAGTGAGAGATGGAGGGAAGAGATCATATTAATAATAGTATTGCAGATGACTTCAGTGTATTACATTTGGCAATGATTACATATCACTTAGCATTGTAATGAATCTGGTGTAGCAACATAATGGGGTTGGAAGGACAGAGATAGGGGAAAAGAAAGACGGCGATTGAAAAAGGGGAGGAGAACTCTCAACGGGCAGGAGTGTAAATTGCTTGTAAGGTGTCATTTTTCCCATAAGGCCTTTTACTGGGGCAGACTTTGTGACTTATATCTTTGTTTATGGAATCGTTTTTGTACCGAACTGGCAGGGGACCGGTTGTTTTATAAGACAGTAAATGGACCCTGATGCTACTCACTGGGATATCTGATGAGATGCCAGAGGGAACAGTATAGAAAGCACAACATTTAAGTCCTTTATCTTACACAGAGAGGAAGTTGGCCACATGAGACCAGAACTGAGCCAGACAAGGATACACCTAAAGGAAAATAAGAAATAGTCATCTATTAATGTAGCATCAGAGTTCATTTCTCTGTGCCATTTTTTCCGTCTGTAAGACTCCATCATTAAACACTTTGTTGTAATTAATTTCACTGCAAAAACATGGCTTTATTGGTGTTAAAATTTAGATAATATTAGTTAGAATATTGCCACCATATTTATTATTCTATTCAAGTTTAATAAGCTGTTTTGATAGATTCCTTTTATTGTTGCTTTGTGGAGGTGTTAAAGTCGCGTGACGATTACAGCAGAAAAGAATTAGAACATCACCCGTTTAAGTACTCTAATAATCCTAACTAATTAGAGTTTCTGTAACGCACCAACATTATGAACAATTTAAATTCATTATCTCACACAATTAGAGTAAATGTAAACTAAAAAGACATGAATTGTGTGCATAAAACCCATATCTCTTCTGGCCGGTTCATCACTTTTCCTGACATATAAATGATGATATTAAGTCTTTAATTAACAACATGGATGACAAAGATTTGTTTTACTTTCCAGGCTACCTTCTATAATTAGGGGCAAGGCAAACACTGTGGCCGTGCTCCTGAATTAGAAATGTAAAACGGGAGGGCAGAGGAGACTAATAGCTGTGACTGACAAGGGACAATTCATTAAACCAACAAAAAATCATATGTTAGTCCGTCAGTGGCACTTAAATAACCTGCAGCAATTACAAACTTAATTGCCAGCCGACAGAGTGGAGGAGAACAATGGTGAATTATACCCTCCTAAGGGCAGATAATCCATCACTTTTGCCGCTGGAAACAGACTAGATTTGGCCAGTCTAGTGGCCATGACAGGTCTGCAAATGCTGTAAACAACCTAGAGCCCGCACTCTCTTTAAGCACTCCTTGATCCAGGACTCTATAATCCTTGATCACTGATTTGATGTGATGTGTACTGAGATGCAATGCAAGGCTAAAAGCTGATAAACTTTGGCATTTATGAATTGTGAGGACTGGTTCTTTTATTTTTTTTATGCAGTAGGGAACAGTGTGGAATCAGTGCAATTGTGTAACCTTGCTATCCCGTTGCCTGGTGGGAAGGGTGAGAAATCAGAAAAGATAAAAATCTTGCATTGCCAGAACTATCTTCACACTATGTTAGTGCCGTTGCAGCATTGAAGGAAGCTGCAAGAGAACATACTAACATTTTCTAGTTGGGGGTTTGGGGTCGTTTGGGTTGTTTGCAGGCTTCAACTGCGATTACCTCAATGTTCATGACAAAAAATAAAGAGAGTAAAATGGGGGACTGCTGATGGGTTGCATTTTTGCATGGGAATGATTTGCTTTTTCCACAACCACCATAACAGTGTCATAAATCATTATATGATAATTTAGAATTCCCATTAATTCTACCAAGTTTAGACTGTAGCGTGTTCACTTGGGAAAGTGACAAAGTTTAGTTCACTCTAAAATGCAAATGTGCAACTGAAGTACAAAAACAAAGTGGAAGAGCTGTGAGGAATTGTCAGAACAATACAATATTCATATCAAATTTTGGTTAAACAATCAACCTCCATTGATGTATCGACATTTGTATCATTTCCCATGAAAGAGAAGTGCAGTTTATTCATTCTTGTGACTAAACTGAACAATAAACCTGAGTGTCCGATACATTCAGTATGGTTTCAGTATATATATAAAAGTGTTATAAGACCATTTTTGTCTGCATTCAAAGAACAATGTTGTTATGGAAATTTTCTTTCAGCAACTGTTGTTTTTTTACTTTGAACTCTTTGTCAGATACAGATTTAGTTGATCACGTTTCACAAAAAAACCTTTTCAACTACTTTTTTGTGTCTTTAATATAAAATCAGTGATTTAAAGGTACTGATCTGAGTCTGGAAATCCCCTTTGGGCAGCGGCTGAGATAACAGACTCTTGTAAGATTACAAGTTGTTGTTTTTTCCTGCATTCACCAGTTGATCCCGCGTACATATGCATATGCATAGGAAGTGTGTAAGGCATTGGTAGGCCTCAGGATGCTCATGAATGCCCAGCAGCGAAACTGATCCTGACGTTAGGTTTGAGTGGAGAAATGATACAGACGAGTGATTTCCCAAGTCGCAGTCTCTCCTGCACCATCAGCATTTTAATGCCTACACACACCACTCCCACAGAAATCCATCTTCAATCTTCCAGACCTCTCCTCCCTCCATGCTCCACCCCCTCCATCTCCCTTCTAACACACCCTCTGTATTTTCGCCAACAGTTAAAGGAAATAGACCTGGAATTCCAATAGATAGCAAAGGCTCTGCTCATTATAAGGTACGGGGGCAGCTATTTGTCCCCTTAGTCGAGCACTGCCACAATTGTTGGAGCTTTGAATGCAACAGTGTTTTTGTTTTACATATTCATATTTTGGGGATTACTTGAGAAATGCTATGGGTGTTGTGGTCGTGTCCTGGGTCTCATTTGTGATATAAATTTTGCATGCATACATTTTATTTTCCCAGAATGCTATTAGCATGCTGGCTGGCAGCATGTAGGCTGCAGGAGATATGGTGTGAAAAACAGCAGAGTGCCAAACCTTCTGTGATAATAGATGACAGACAAGAAGACAGAGAGATATAAGGATAACAGAAAAACAGAGTAAAAGAGGGATATGTTATTTGGCCAAAGTGTATAAACAAGTACGCAGTTCAAGGCTAGTTTCGTGATTTTGGCTCGTGAACGTATTTTCAATTGCTAAAACGGTTAAAGTTATTGTTGATGCTTCTGGATAAAGTGATATTCGAGACAATGGAAGGCTACAGCTTTTTATCTTTGACTCCAGGAGAACCTCTTTTGGTTCGAACATGCCAGCGCCCATGTGAAAAGTTTTGCTCAAAAGATGTTCTGTTGAATGCTTCTTTTTTTCCAAGGTCACAACTGAGCTTTCATGCACCATTTCCATGAATAAATGATTTTCTTCAGTTTGGACTCTTACCTTGGCATAACCCTGACTTAAATCGCATCCAACACCTGGGATAAATTGGAAGGTCAACCACAAGCCAGGCTTTATTTCTCAACATCAATGCTCAACCTCACTTGCTCTCCTGTGTCTGAATGGTAGGCAATCCCTGCAGTCAGGTTTGGAAAACTTGGAGATTGTAGGCTATTGTGGCAGGAAATGAATACTTTTGGAGATGTTTTTCATGTTTAATATCAAAATGTCTGCTGACGTTGTTTGAGTGTCCAAAGAGTTTTTGTAAAGCCTTCTGGGAGAGAATGAATAAATTAATAAATGAACAATTATGCATTTGGCTTCTGTAATGGACTCATGTGATTTTCATAAATTAAAAAATGAGAAGAAATTTATGGGGGATTTGGCACAATGGTGGCAGTGATGGCTTTGCCATCCCAGGATTTTATTTACTTGTGAAATAGTATTACCACACCTCCTTTTCTAATCCCTCCATCATGGATTTCATTCTGTGCATTTCCTTATTCTTGCCATCAAAAAGGAGAAACCGCAAAACCCACATGATACTTAACGCAAGAAGCGTAGTGAAATAACAAAGATGATGCATGTGCTTAGCAGAAGTCCACAGTCAAATGTATGTGTTGAACACTGAATAGTATGAGCGCTGTTTGATCTTCAAAGATAAGATGAGCGTTAGTATAGAACATTTGCCTTTTAATGGGAGAACTGTTTGCATTTTGTCGGATTAGACACTTGCTGAAAGCAGATGCATGAGGGGAACTGTGACAAATGTTTGCTGTGAGAAGTGTATGACTCAAAACAAAGGAAATACTTTGTCTTCAATGGATTGAAAAAATTACGACTGAATTACCATGTGTACACTTATGCAATCAAAGACAAAATCTGCTATCTTGACTTGTGCAATGCCCTTAAGACATCTAAGACTTCTAACCATGAAACTGAATCTGACAGAGAGTTCTGCTGTATCTCTGGGTGTTTACAGTTGTATTTCAGTTTCTGTTATGTTTCACTTGTGATTCAGAACACATAGCAGAAGGTACCTTGGGGTCAGCACAGGAAAGTTTCTTATTAAAATGTCAAGAGCAATCACACCATAAATGGCTTGGAGCCACGGCTGAGGGGGAACAGCCTGAGCAAATCAAAAATTAAGTAATAGCCCTCCTATATGATACCTATCAGGGAGCATGGGAAGATGATTAGTGAGAGGAGAGGGGAGGAATGAAAGGGGGGAAAGGGACTGACTGATCATCAACAATCTGAGGAAAAACAATTGATATCTTTTCTTAAAGCCTCCTTTTTAATTTGTCCTGCTGAATAAAACACTGGTCAGGGAAATCCACTTTTAGAAACAAGAAAGGGGGGCATAAATGGGCTTTTTCATTGTAATGCTTGCTTTCCTTAAAAATAACATGCATTGTCAGATTTTAGTCATGATTTTCCACCTATGAATCATCTGTAGAGGATTTTTTTTTATTTCAATAGGAAATTTGATATTCCTCATTAAGAAAAGATGTCTCATAGTGTTCAAAGAAGTGTCTGTTGTAAAGTGTGGTGACGTATTACAAAATATACAAACAGTGTGTGTTGTTGAAGGGAGAGGCATGGCGGCCAAGCTTATGTCAGGACAAAAGCCAGGGATTATCTGACTGTTTAACACCAACAGAAGTAGCAGAGCGCTCACCGGATAGCGATATATCAGCTAGACACCCTAAACCTTCAGGGCTGCTTCAGTCTAACTGCTCTGCTGAGTCTTTAAGAAAGTGTTTCGCTGCCTTTTTTGGAGACATGCAACGCATCTCAAGTTCAAGAAAACAGGGGCAGCGTAAGTGAAATTAACTGAAACACTAGACAATTAATTGGGGGATGTAATGTCTGCTCAAGTTATTGTGTGAAACTGTCAAAATCTTGTAATTGGGTAGAATTGGTGATACTTGGTAATTTTGGGGCATTTCAGAATCTCCCTTATTAACAGTCTGTCTGGTAATTTGGGTTATAAGACAGCAAGTTTAGCTTGTGTTCAGGCAGTTTGGACTCAATGAGCTGGGTTCTTACTGGATGCAATTAGTTTGTAGTATGGTTTTAATGGGTCTTGTTGTGTTTGTAACAGTGATTTGGTTATGTATTTATTGAGCAGGAACAAATAATTTGTCCACTTTTGTCCTGTCTTTGGTCTCTGTTAATAATTTAACAAAGAGTAATGTCTAGACCTGCTATGTTTGTAAAAGCGTCTTGAGATAACGTTTGTTGTGATTTGGTGCTATATAAATAAAGATTGAATAATTGATTGATTTTGCATCAAACATGATGTAAAAACAACACTCACACATTTTGACCATCTACCCCATTACGCTGTATGTTATGTGATTGAGATGGACAGCAGGATATAATTGTTGAAGTATACTGAAACAATTTGAATTAATTTTAAATTATTATCACCTTGTCACCTTTTGGGCTTTTTTATACCTCATTTAGAGACGGATAATAGGCAGTGTAGGAAACTGGGAAGACTAAAGGCTGATTTATACTAGCCAACGCTCCTCTAGAATGTAAATACGCGTAGAATCGACAAGGACTGCAAGCCTTGTGATTGGTCCGCTCGGCGGCTTGTATTTCCTGCATTTACAGCACTTCCGGGATCCATGCTTATCGGACGCACATCGGCCGTGTATTTCATCTCCTCATCTCTATTCTTTATGTAATCATGTCTGTATCATAAACAGCAACATGTACCAGCTGTAGATTAACATAACACGCTCTGAATCACTGTGGAAAAGTAAACAGAGATGGTAGCGGGGCCAGAAGCAGGTGACTGGCTATCAGAAGCCCCGTTTCCAGCAGGCGGTTCAGTTCGGTTCGTCTCGGTACGGCACGCATTTTGTGGCGTTTCCATTGACTAAAACCGGGATAGGTCCCCAAATTACCGAGCCGTACCATCCCACTTTTTGGTACCTTTCTGTTGGGGTGCCAGACATGCTGATCTGACCCAAGAAGGTGGAGCTAGAAACACTGTAGTCCATTGATTGGTCAAAAGAATTGTCACTTCCCGTGCAACAGCGGTAATAAAGAACAACACATAACCCCGCCATGTTTAAATCTCCAGTGGACTTCGGGAAGATAACTTTTTTTGTTTGGAACATGGCATCAAAAAACAACACTCTATGGTTGACCGTGGAGGTGCAGTCTTTCCTTGCGTTTTACTTCTTTGTTGCATTTATTAGGGGAGTACACTGTGTCACGCTGCCATGATGTCATGCTATTACGTAGCTGAGGCGGTTATCGGCTTTCGGCTTACACGCCGCCCACAAAGTAGGGCACAGTTGGCTGTGGAAGCGCAAACAGGATCAGGCGTTACCGATCCGACCCATACCAAACTGTACTGATCCATACCAGACTGCTTGGTGGAAACGAGCCAAGAGAGACCACACTGCCCTCAAGCGTTTCGGCAGGGAATTGCTGTGTGACATATGCGTATGTAGTGTTCATGAACGCGTCAGCCTCTGCTGCATAGGGGAGACGCAGAAGTATAAATCAGCCCAATGTGAGGGTTGACATGCTGTAAAGGGCTGAGGGATGACAACCAAAACCACAGTGATTGTCCAATAGGAACAAAGAGTATAGGCTGGTCAACATTGTGGACGTTTTGGGTCTAAGGGGACAGGTTAACATGTATTTCTTTGAATTGTTAACATAGACGTTCAAACTGTTTTGAAATGCTAAATAATGGAATTTTAAACATGAAAATAAATTTGTGACTAACCAAGATTTTAAATGTTTAGTGTTTGACAGCCCTTGTATATACTGTATATCCATGTGTTTTAGATGAGCTATTAGAGAGTGACGCCTCCAAAAAGGCAGTGTATTCCCCAGCACCTGAGACAACAGAAAACTGTCAATACCAAAGCTAATGAAAATTGAATGCATAGCGTGGAAACAATTTTGCAGAGTAAAGTAAGTGGATTCACAGATAATCTTGAAGAGTTACTCTAAACAAAGACTTACAGCTGACAAGATTTGAGGCAGCTGTTCCTTCTTAACATGATAACCCTCAACAATTAAAAACAGCTGTACCAATCAACTAACTAATGGCAGAAATGGAAATGATTTCAACATCCCAAAGCAGAATGGCGAGAGAGAGAGAGAGAGAGAGAGAGAGAGAGAGAGGAGAGAGAGAGAGAGAGAGAGAGAGAGAGAGAGAGAGAGAGAGAGTGAGTAGCTGTTGTGCTATAGGGAATCCTGGAATCAGCCATCAGTCAAAATAGGGCCCTGAGAGATGAGTTGACAGATGCATTCATTACAGACTGGATGACGGAGGGGTGGGGGGGAAACACATGGCTCATTTCCAACAACTTTGTCGGCTAGGTTACTTTGTGAATGCTAATTTATAAGAGAAACTTAAATTCTAAATTGTGCTAAAGTTTAGCACATTCTGCTTTGTTGCAGCTGCACTGTTACTTACAGCCAAAAAAGGAAAGTCTGACTGTACATAGGTGATAATTGATAAAAAACATGCAGAAAAGACAACAGTAAGCTTTGAAGCTATATGTGGTGTTTTTTTCTCAGATCTTCCCCAGCTCCTACTCTCAAAAAGGGCCAAAGGCTAAAGCATATTCATTTCTGTGGCAACTGTGAACATTCTGTTACTTATTTTAATGGAAATATATGCATTATATCTACCAGATGAGTGTACATTTTACACCCATTTGTTTTTGTAAAATTGAGCAAACTGCTCCATATTACTGGTTAGAGAGGATGACTGTCCCACTTCACCAAACAGCCACTACTTTGCGCGCATC
Source organism: Notolabrus celidotus (assembly GCF_009762535.1). Lineage (NCBI taxonomy): Eukaryota > Metazoa > Chordata > Actinopteri > Labriformes > Labridae > Notolabrus > Notolabrus celidotus. The sequence goes on along the minus strand of NC_048278.1, from coordinate 21,968,691 downwards.
AAAACTAAAACACTGAACAGCCCTTTAGCGCATTCAAAAAGGTTCATGCTATTATTGATAAAGTGTATTGGAAAGGCATCTATTTCAGGATTTCAAGTGAAACAGTATGTGTGAGATTGCCTGCGAAAATCCCAGTTTCAGACTGTCAGGGCAGTCAGTCACATGTGCACAAGCTATACAAGGACACACCCACATACTTATGCATTAAGCAAGAAGGGGCTTCATTTAAGTGCATTAACTGGCTAATGCGTATATGCATTAACACTTATGTAGGCTTGAGGATCAGTCTGACTCGGCTGAGTAGAATCTAGGCCAATGAAAAACCTGAAAAGTGGATGATTCCTCAGCAGGGTAGGAAGAGGGTTTGTTACAAAGGAAGATTGTTAAAATTAGATAATGATAAAGACTGCATTTTTAAAACATACTGGTGCTTAACTCAGGCTCTATAACGGCATCACAAGAGACAAAATATTTTTGTTTTATTAGATGAAACAGGTAAGCAAACCTGTTTACATGTACGTCTAATAATGGAAGGAATAAGTGAATAGAACAGAAAACATCCTGATCTTTTGAAGTCTGTGACAACCCTGAGCTTTAAAAATGTCCTCCGTCCTATATGACTTGCAGTAAGGATTACAATTTTTCAAGCTTCAGTTGGTGGGCTAATTACTGAGCTACAGCATAGTAGCATCACTGATTAGCTCGTCTTGACATTTTGTTCATGTGATCTGTAGGGACACATTGTATGAGGTATCACATTTCTTATCAGAAAATGAGATTAAAGCTCAGATGATTTCATGTGCAACTGGAAATGTACAGTATCTGTGTTTGCAGATGCAGTTTCCATTAATTTAACCCAGGTGGACTTTGTTCACTCAGGCAATAGATAAACATGATAACCCTAGTTTTATGATTGTTTTCCTCTGTAAAGGAGCCATAAATGGAGGCCTAAGCAGTAGTAACAGCAATAGAGGAAAGGACATATTCAAAGACATCAAAGGTATGAATGCGTCATTGCAGCTTACATTGAATTAATACAAATGTCTATGGGGTGAATAACTGTAAAAATTACTTTGAGAGGGAATCCAGGATTTTTATTTCACTTTCTTTTCATCACTCAACTTTCATATGCAATGCAATTTCATAACCACAAAAGTGCTGGGTTAGGTAATGTGAAAGATTTTACATTCAAATTCTTTTGATGATCAGAAAAGTCATGCTTTGTGATTCATAAAAAGAAAAGGTTACACTGTTCAGTGGAGCAGCATACTGTAATTGAGCTGAGTGAGCTTGGATCCGAACACAGTGCTTGATAGAGTTGTCCATGACATTCTTCAATCATTTTTTAAAAGTGGTTTTCAGTTGCTAACAGTCACATGAATTTTAATCTGATATCCCCAGCATCTTCTTCTGCCTCAAAATGCCTCTTCCACTGCCATTTTAGCTTTTATTGTTTCACAAGGATTACTTTCTGGTTCTTATTTCTTACCAAAATTGTTCTTCTTGACAGTATTATAGACTTTTCTTAATTGGACATAAAAGATATCTAGCTGTATGTACTCAAAGTATTTGGTGATTCTCCACGCCAAAAAAAGAGAGAAACAAACCGCAAATAGAGTCAGTGAAGCCATCGGTGCCACATTTATCAAATTCCTTTATTTATCTAATATCCTTGGTTTCTTTATTTGGCCTGGAGCTGTTGGGCTTGGAGTCATTTGTTTTTCAGCTTTCCATTTTGATTGTCAAACTTTAAACAGTGGTGCAGTTTTGCTTCTCAATTAAAAAATGATGCTTTTTAAGTTCAATCTCCCTGAGGTAGATAATGTCAACTGTGCTTTAATTTTCTTGTTTGTCCAACTTTAATAATATCCATTCATCCTGGAGCAATAAATGCTTTTAGTTTGGGCACATTAGAATGAGACTTTAATCTAATTGGAGGAATCATAGCTTTTTTTAGCCCCCTTAACTGGCTTTCTGGTTAATTTAAGTATTTAACTATGTCTTTATATTTGGAAAATTTCCATTTTTCCACTTCTACTCATGAGACCGGCGGTATCATACCTTTATTTTTCAAAATAAATATGAAAAGCTTGAGGTTTTTCCACAAGTATATTTTGATTTATTCATGTGATTGCCTCCTTTTATGTGTCCGTAATAATTTTGAAACCCTGTGTCTCGTGTTTTTCCTATCTCAATAAGTCTCTTCTTGCTTTGCCTGCTGTCTATGTTATTTCAAGAGGCAAATTAGGAAAGACATTCAACTTTTAAATGTTTTTTTTCTAGAATTAGAATGCATAGCAGGGAAATGATCCACCATCATGACTGCTGCGTCCTGGACCAGAGGGTCAGCATGAAAGGGGCCCACTCCTGCCAGCAGCAGATGTACAGCAGGGAAGCAGAGAGCCACCAGCTGTTAAAAGGCTGGTAGGGCACAAGGGGCTCTGACTTATGGAGATGAAGTTTTCGCCAAAGACAAAGTCTGGCTAAGCTGCGACTTGCTGTCTCTATATAATGTGTCAATTCATAAAAAGTGCGAAACGAGTTGTTTGTTATCTTTTCCTGGCTCGTAAGAACATATGTAAATTTCAGTTTGCTGCCCCGCTGAGAGGCATGGTCAAGCCATCAAAGAGCCTTGGGTGTAGACTGTTAACACAAGTTATGTTTTATGTATTATTCTTTTGAATCTTTAACGTTGTCTGCGTATCTCTGTGCACATGCAAGTGAAACTGGGACAAACATAGTTAGCTAAATGTGAAGGACAAGGCTCTAGATTAACACTTGATAATTTTAAGGAGAATAACTATTAACAGATTCATTTTTTAAACATTTTTTGTGTTTCTGCTTGATGCCAAAACCTTGAAGTTAATTTTTGAGACAAGCATGCCATGACGACAACAAAAAGGGCTACAGCCTTTGTACATGGGGCGCCTGCTCAACCAACTAAGCAAAACTGGCACCCAGAAACAAATATTTTAATAGTTAGAAAAGAGACTTATTTAAATACTAATGCTTAAATATTGTGAATCTGCTATAACCAAGGTCACTTTCATCACAACTTTGTACTTCCGCATTGTATCCATAGTATTGGTGTGATTTCACATTGTATTATGGCAGAGGCACCATTGTTTTCTTGTCCAGGAAGCTTTTTTTCTGTGTGTCTTTGTTTGCCTGATTACATCTATTGTAAATTTAAGAGGTTGATATAACTGCAGATGGGAACAATTTCAAAATGTAATTTTGAGTCGTGACGGATGTTTACACATTGCCTCTCACATTCCCACGGTTGCCCTGAAGGGTTTTCTGAATTGCTGTTGTGTTTTCTGAATTGCTGTTGTGTTTTCTGAATTGCCGTTGTGTTTTCTGCATTGCCGTTGTGTTTTCTGAATTGCCGTTGTTTTTCTGATTTGCTGTTGTGTTTTCTGATTTGCCGTTGTGAGTTGCACTTCAGGGCCACCGTACATTCCCCAGTTATTTTCATTAAAAAGTTTAAAATGTGCTTTTAAACTTGGTTATTAAACACCATGTCTACATTTGAATGATGGAAAACTTGCATGGTTGTACAGCCCTGCATTGTCTCCATCAGACAGGGTAGTGTTGTGGAAATTTGCATCAACTAAGAAAACAAAATGGGGGTGAGCACAACATGATTGACATCCTCTGAATTCTCCCAGCATGACAGACACCTTCGCATTGTCTTGTATGTAAACACAACAGCATGGTACGAAAACAACAATGCCACATTTCTCTGGTGGTGTTGTCACAAAGCTTGTTCAATCTTACCTGCTCCCATTTCACAAACGCTGCCTGTCATTTGTGCTTGTCTTCTCTAATATTTGATCCCTCCTTTTCACAAAGGAGGCTGAAACGCTCAGACGCACAATTTGTGTTCCTCCCCTCAGGAAGGTCTTGTGTCTCTACACGGCACCACTGACTTGCTAAATGCTTTGACATAATTACAGTATCGTGGCTCAGTGTAATGTCTGCATGTGCGCAGCAAGTTTGCCCTCCCATCTAAACTCAAAGCTCAAACAGACCGCCCATTCTGTCATGTCAAGCCCTGAGTCAATAGAGCATCCTGTCAGAGTGAGTACCGCCTGCCAGCCTGTCAGACAGCCCCACCAAATGCCCAACGGGAGGCTGAGTTAGAGCCTCCCTTCTGGAATGATCCCCTGGTCTTAATAGGTCAGAGAGGACACAACGGCAGCAACTCTGTGCAGGTAGTCACTACTGTCATTTTTGTGCCTCTCACGCAGAGAAATATCTTGCACTGCACGACAGGAACGGGCTGTTTGGAAGAAGTGCAGTCAGGGATCATAACACTCAGATGTCATCATGGTTCATGAATAGGGTTTATTTTCCTAAGGGGGATGCCGGCTCAAATACTCTGTAATCTATAATAGAAGGTGTGTTAAAAAGATACTAATTTTTAATTTACAAGACATAAAAGAGCAGCAAGAAAATGCTTGAATTGTTGTACTACATCCAAATTAGGGTTATCTTTATGTTATGTGTGTTGTTAACATTTATTCATACTCTCAAACTTTTATATCACCAAGCACAAACAGTTTTCTATTTAATCACCAGTGGTGAAAAACCTTTTGAATTTGAAAGCAAAATTTTCTACTGCGTCTTAATATGACTCTCCAGAGTATGAGAATGAAGTGTGGAGCAGGGCTCAAGATCTCTTATGACTAGGAAAGCATTTTATCATCAACAAAAAATTTGGGTACACAGTGTTTTGATTACAAGATGAAACTCAAGGGCCTGTGTCAGGCGAGGGTATTTTCTTTTGCTGGTAGGGCCATCGACTGAGCCCTTCTCAAAGAAATTTAACCAAGAAAACATAAAACAATGGGAAGGAGTTGTGTCTTGGTGTTGGCACAGTTAACAAGAAATACAGGTCTAATTAGTTTCTCTTCCATTATGGTTGTTGACAAAAATTATTTTGCAGCCCCGCCCCTTCTTGGTATGGATTGGTTACTAAGGGCAAAGTGACATTGACGAGTGCAGCGGTGTTCCAAAACTTGAAGTATTTTCAAATGAGAGCTCGGTGAGCACAGCGACAAAAAATGATGGTGCCAAAGGTATCTTTTGCACTTCGGACACTATTGGTTAGAATGCTGAACTGCATTGGTTTGATGCAGAAAGTAGGCACTTTAAGCGCATGCAAAATGAAAAAGAAAAGTTAGTGGACTCCAAACAAAATTTTAGCTTGTAACACTGTATACTATGTGTTAAAAGCATCTAAGAAAAAGTATGTACAAACCCAGAAACGGAAGGAATGGTAATGGAAATAAAGTATTGAAAGTTGGAAGAGCATTTTATCTTTATTAACCTGTAGTCTGTCTAATAACAATGTTTGTCTATGTGAAGTTCTTCCTACTCTGGGTTAAAGTTTGGTTAAATTATATGTTTTGGTTATTTCAACAAATTTCACTTAGCAACTAGAACCATTTTTGAATCAATTCCATCAACAAGTGTTAGCTCTTCAGTCTAGTCCAGTTGTGTCTGTTGAAGCATGACTCTTTTCTGTGTTGAACAGATGTCATATAGTTGCACTAAAAATATTTATTAGCTACAGTTTATGTTTGTCACTTTCCCTGGTTAAGATGAACATTGGCACTGCAGTCTAAAATTGATCAGTCCATTTAAATAAATGTAATATCCACCTGCTGCCTTTGCACCAGGGAATCTGTAAATGGCTCCCAACAAATATCTTACTTTGTTCTGTATGGGATACACTGAAACTGCAGTGCCAGCTGTTTGAATTCATTATTTAGCTTTAAATAAATTAATATTGATTCTTTGACCAGTTTAAGATTGACATTGTTCAGAAAGGGGAGCACTGACTAAAGGCTGATTTATACTTCTGCGTCGCCCCTACGCAGCAGGGGCTGACGCGGACATGAGCCCCACATACTTGTGCGTCGATGTGTCCGTGTCGCGCAGCAATTCTCCTCCGATACGCCTGAGGGCAGTGTGGTCTCTCTGATAGCCGGTCGCCTGCTTCCGGTCCTGCTACGATCTCTGTTTACTTTTCCACATCGATTCAGAGCGTGTTCTGTTAATCTACAGCTGATACATGTTGCTGTTTATCATACAGACATGATTACATGAAGAATAGAGAGGAGGAGATGAAATACACAGCCGATGTGTGGCCGATGTCCGGGATCCCGGAAGTGCTGTGAATGCGGGAAAGACAAAGCCATCGAGCGGACCAATCACAGAGCTTGCGGTCCGCGTCGGCTCTACGCGTAGTTACATTTTGGAGGAGGTGCACGTCAGCTACGTGCGTAGGCCTCTGCGTAGGTACGGGAGCTACGCGGACCTACGGCGTAGGCTACGCCGTCGATTCGACGCAGAAGTATAAATCAGCCTTAAGAGGAGAAAGGAATGGCCCTCTCGTTGAGTGACACTGACTATTTAGATAATTTGGAAAGTTTTGAGAGACGGACCATGAGATAGTGGGCTTTGCCTGTTTATGTATATAGGAAAAAATACAATTTCTGAAAATATAGAACATTGTCTGCCCCAACTTGGGATGTCTGAGTGAAAAAATAAATAAAAGTTGTGTCTCCATTTGAGAGATGGCAAATACAAGTTCTGCAAAGAAGATTTAGATGTATAGAAGTAGTACTCACCTGTCTGCGCAGGTCCCGGGTCTTTTTGGTCATCTTGTCAATGGCTGAGTTTAATGGGTCACCTTTCTCTTTCCTGCCAGTCTGTAGATGAAAACAAAACAGGAAACATTTGCTGGATAAGTTGAAGGACATTCCAACAGTAAAGCAGTTGTAGCAAAAACTCATTAAGTGTACATCCAAACATGGCATCACATTTCAGAGTATACATTTTCTTATCAAAGTAACTGAAGCAAAGCTAATAGGGTGTAATCAGAAGAGACTCGCAGATATGAAAAATACACTCCATCATATTACAGCATTACAAGTGATCGATGATTAGACTGGAGTCAGTGAAAACATGACAAAACAGTTTATGTTATTTTAGCTACTAGCCTATCTGGCAGGCATTAATATAATTGTAGCCAATTCCCCTGTGTGCTGCTTTCCCAGGCACTGCCAACTCCTAGTAGTGGCTTCAAGAGGGTGTTGACTACCATGTGCTTCACCTGATACACGCAGAGTCACCAGCTGCTTCTTTACACCTGACAGCAGGGAGCTCCAATGGGAGAGCAGCACAGATTCCAGATTCTCCTTCTCTTGAGTTAACACACATCCTGACCAACCAGTAGGAGTCGCTAAGGCACACAGGAACCCTTGGAGTCTATCATACTGAAATTTTGCTAACTGTGTTCATTGAAATGCCTAGCCAAAGAAGGTGGCTCCTCTGTCTGTATTTATCACTTATAAACTCTCCTGTTTCTGCTCAGAAGCAGTGGAGAAAAGAAGAATGATTTATACTACTTCAGTTAGAGGATTTTCACTCTCACTGCTGAACTTAGGAAGAAAGCTTGGCCTGGAGGTCAGAAAGAGGCTGTCAGTATCTTGGAGTGAACTGTTCCTGCTCTAGGACACAAATAAAGGATCCTGAACTCTGAACAGCTGAGAAAAATGCATGAACGCGTGTCCCAGGCAGGAGAAAGTTGTAAAACCATTTAAGTGGTGTTCAGAATAATGACTTCTAATCAAGTAAAAATGTGAAGAATTGTCTCTAATTTATCATCATGAGAATCATATTGCAATGACTGAATTAAATAGCTAGAGGTCTAAACAGTATAAAAATGTGGATTACAAAATATTAACTGTTATGTAAAAGCTGGGTATATGTTAATTCTTTAGGTCACAAAAATGCTACTAAAAATAGAGGAAAAAATCCCCCAAATAAAAACAGGAAGAAGTCAAGGAATTGATCCACAACTACAATGTGTGGACTTCTTGAGATGTGACTAATGTGCCACATTTACTGCAACACTGCCAACACTCCCTTGGGTCTTCTCAGTTAGCTGCTGCGTGAAGTCAAATGCCACCACACTTCAAATTAAAGGTCTAAAAATAATCATTCATGTTAATTACCCTGTCCTTTTCTGTTGACAGCCAACAAAGGAAAAGGGTGCAGCTTACCCCTCTTTTGAAACCAATACTACATTGAATGTAATACTGACCCTTTTGAAGGAGGTTTATGTTGATGCGACCTATATTGTATGTACTTCTCATACATTTAACTAGGAAGCAGAAAGGGGGCAAGACAATCAATCTGCTCTTTAATATCCCTCAGGTGGTTTTGACTTCCTTTATTTACAATAAAGCTGAATAATTTTGTTAGCAGGAGGTTCAACAGATTGTTAGACAAATTGATCTTTTGTCAATACAATACCAGCATACTAAATTATTTGTGCCATTTGACTGTCTGTTCAGCATAGCATGATGGCGAAAAAACAAAATGCACATCAGCCTTTTTGCAGGATAAACAAATACCCAGTGACATGGATTCCCATTCATCCCTGCCTGTCTAGAACGAGACAAACTGACCACAACTGCAAACAGCAGGGTCTTAAGTTAAGGGGCTATTAAGTTGTTGTCTTGTTTAATGAGACACAAAATGTGGTTGCTTATCTCCGTGTTGCTGCACTATAGCTGTGTTCCCTTTAATAACCGAGTGGGGCAGAATGCCTCACATCTACACAAGAACTGAATGTGACCACATCAAACACCCACCTCATAGTAACTCACACCAAGGTCAACACTGACTGTTTTCACTGATTGTCGTTTCAGTGCTATCAGGTTGTTAAATGACCGTCCCCTCATTTTCTCTAAAGCAGATAGAGGGCTGCTTTCATAAACTCAGTCCCACAACATACTGACATTGAATGGGACAGCTGTTTCTTTTGAGCACTATATGGCTCAGGAGGTATGTGAACTGTAAAAAAAAAAGGACTTTAAGTGAGTTGGTACCCTTTCTTGAAAGTTAAAAACAACATGCTGACCTTATTTTCTTTTCTCCTCTCTTACAAAAGCCTCTGCATTCAAAGGGATGCCAACTTGAGGACAAACAGCCACAATCTCCCAGCTATTTCTGCTATTAGGATTGGTCACACTCCGAACTGAGTATGTGTTTCATTGTGGGGGGAGAGCTGTAGGGATTTCACGTTTGCAAGGTCACTGATGTAAAAGTGCTGCTCAATGAAAAGAGCCTGTCGCCATAAAAAGGAGATCTGATTCTTTTTTTTTGTTGAATGTATTGCTGGCTTGCCCTTGGCCAAGGCTTGTGCAGCACAGGCTTTCTTTCATGTGGATGTTAAACATTAGGAATGAGCCATTTGTCTCCCAGCTCGCACTGGAGTTAGTCACACTCTTTTAATAGTAATCACATAATGCACACTTTTCTTTTTGTGGAGCAATGCAGCAAACAGAGAGGGAGAATGTGAACCATACATCTGAGGTTGAATCCCACATAAGGCAAACACTCATCTGACCCTTACTCCTCTGTTGTGCTCTGTTTGTCTTATTTTGAAAGACACAGAAAATGGCTTTATCCTGTTGATGGTTGAGGAGGAGGGAAAATGAAGATAGCATTACCATCCATTATGCACCACACACTCGTACAAGCACTCACGCTTTGATGTGCATGCACAGATGAGCTGTATACCAAGCAGGGGACATGACAACATTAGTCATTGTGCTGCCTAAAGAGCCTAATGTGTCATTAAGGCACCAGAGGGACGCACCGGATTAAAGACGCTCACTGCCAAAAATAAAAAGGGGGCTTAACTGGAACCTTTCTGAGGACACTTCAAATGTATTCACATGGTTTAATGTATGACAGGCAACCCTAATTGAACTGAGAGAAAGACAAAACTAGCCGGTCCCTGACATAAACAACTCCTTTTATTATTATTATAATGAATATACACGCTGCAAAACAAAATGAGTGTGTGCTTTTGTTTTTAGTTCACTCCATTTTCTGGAATCAGAAACCCCAGCTGTTTTATTTCTCAAAACTCTGAACTCTTTAATCTGAGTTAAGGAGATTAAAACGGCACAGCGATGTCAGTCTAAAGGGATAAAGCCCAGCACCTGTTATTCTGAGCCTCTATTGACAACTGAGCAGTACTTATTGCAGAGAACATTTCCTTCTTACTACAGTATCTCTTTGTGTTAATTTGTGTCTTTAAGTTCATTGCAGCATCCTTTAAGCAGTTACAGTATGCCACGAAGGTCACCATTCCTATAAATACGCTTCTCCTTTCTACTGTAATTATTCCCTTGCTTGGTAAGATATGTCAAAACTCTTTTGACATGGAAGTATACGAGAAAAACATTGCTCATCTTTGGTGTCTTGCAAATATGAAACTCCCAATTAAAACTGCTATGCATGAATCTCCCATCACAAACTTTATCTACAAAGCAAGCTATGATGATGATGAGTCATAGGTTAGTCAATGCGTCAGGCTCTTTTCAGCCCGGGTCGGTCCAAACGGCACAATCTGAAATGTGTGTGCATATGTGGGTAAGTGAGTGTGTAAAATAAAAAAAAAAGTGAGAGACAAATCGACTCTCATTATTTTATTTATGTTTCCGTTGTGTTTATCTGGGAAACTATTTGACTTCCTTCCATTCCCATCCAGGTGCACCCTGAATGTGAGCACAATTGTGCTCTCCAATTCACGACCATTAAAAGCTTGACAACACACTTGTTTGTGATTCGATTGTCTCCCATATAGCAATATTGATTGCTTAGTTTTTGACTGCCACATAATGGAATGTGCATGTTCGCCTTTTCTAGTAAACACAAGTCCCCATGGTGTTTGGCAGACAATGTTCCCAACTGTCCCCATCCATTATTTTCCACCCCCTGCTGTGCACTCATTCATTCTCAGTTGGGGAGAGGAAGATGGAGGAGGGTGCCTGAAAATAAGCATCTAGCGTGTGTGTGTGTTTGTGGTAATGGAAGCAGAAGCAGAAGCAGCAGCGGTGGAGTTATTCTAGCCCACTCTGGAGATGGCTGGTGGATGGTGCATGCTGGTGGAACGGCAGAGGGGGCCCTGAGCATGTTCCCTCTCTCAGGCCCTCCCAAACTAAGCGGTGTAATTCAGTGGCACACTGCAGCGCAAACTACTTCACTGCATTTTTGACCTTAAACCCTGTGAGGTTGGGAAAAGAGCGGTGTCTGTGCAAGATGAAAAATGTGCAGGGTAATGTGGCACTTGGTTTCAGGTAAGTCGTTTTTACATTTTCCAGATATTTTGAAATTGAAAATAACAGCCCGGCTCAAATTCAAGCAATATATCAATGACATCAATAGAGAAGTGTAGTTCAATCTTTGTAGCTTAAAGTTTTTGTCAGTTGGGCTGAGACACAATTTATTTTACTTTCCTGTTCTTTGATTTCTTGATCCAGACCCTCACCTACGTTCATCCTTTGTTGTTTTTTCATGCAAATGAATACCAAGAGCTTTCTTTCAACAAAGGAATGAAGAGACTTAATGGAAATGCAGACAATCAATACATTTCTGATGCACCCAGATTGAAAGGTGACTTCATTCGCAATTAACTGCACTGAATTTTATTTTGTATCAGAGTCTCTGTACAGCCCCTGAAACTAATGTAATAAAAAAATGACAATACAAGAAAAGGCTGCAGTCGTAGGATGGTGAAAAGCAGTGAGGAATGAATCTGGTAATTCATAGGCAATAACATGGCAAATCAAAGGAATGGGCAGATAAATCAGAGGCAGGAAAATAGAAGACAGGTAGGGGGTGGGGGTACAGGGAGGGGAGGGGGATCATGAGGCATTCTGTCTTATTGTCTCCCAGGATCAATGTGTTAAATGACATCAATTCCGGCTCCTTGTCAATTCAATTAGGCAGGAGCGAGAGCTACAATTACTGTCCAATGTGGTTACACTGTCTGCAGCCAGCTTAAAGGGGAAGGCGAGCTGATAACGAGAGGTTGAGAGAGTGTTTGTGTATGTGTGCAGGCTGGGGGTTGGAGTTGGGGTTGATAATAGTGGTAACATGTTGGTGGGGTTACCAGCAGATAATGGGTAGCTAGATCCTCATTAAGATAAGTTGTGCTCTCTCAGCCGTGGTGCCAAAGATGGGCCAATTTAACTTGTTCTCATTAAGTAGAACTTAAAGAGGTGCAGCGGTGGCTATCAGTTTGATTACAGGATACTGAAAAGAAAACACGCTACAACGCCTGCGGCTAGAGAAAAAAATACTTCCAGATGAGTGGCTCAGATTAGAATGCCTTTTTCTGGGTCTTTAAATGAGATGACAGAGCAACACAGTACAGAAATAGATGCCATATCATAATCTCATTATAGGCATTATAAACCCCCGGCAAACTAATAAATATACAGTTCAGGCACAATGCAATGCCGAAGCAAATAAGGGCAGAAATATAAATGTGTGGGTGTGCGTTTTTAAGTGTGCAAACACAGTGGAATAGAAATAGTTTGCTGAACTATTTTCTGAGGGGTTTAAAGGCTGAAAAGACAATAAGTTATTTGGGAAGATTTTATTTCATTTTCTGCATCCATCTATTGTCTGTACCTGCTTATCCCGTGTAGGGAGGTGAGATCTCATACACAGGCATTAAGCCAGCCTGGCCTGGTAGCAAGACTATAACAGGGCTCATGCATGCAGGTAAGTTTAAAAAAAATGATAATATATTATGCATTTAAAATCTTGTTTCTGAGAAAATTTGACACACATCAATGTAAAGTTACCACTAATCTGTTGTCTGTTAATATCTGGGGTCCAACTAATTACTGGATTTTATAGACTGACACAATATGATAATACATTACTCTCAACATGGTTTGTAACCACAATTATGGCATGAATGGTCAGTGTTTCATGGAAAAGCAACATGTAAATACAAAGCATTAACTCACCAAAATAACATTTAATTAACTTGTTTTGAACCCTCACCTCCTCAGACATGTGGTTGTGTCAGTGATGTGGGCAAAGCGTGACCTTTAACTGTGTTAATCTGAGGCTGGTTGCTGAAAATTAGATTGCAGTGTTCACTAGATTTTAGGATAATCCTGACTGAATATATAAAAAAAATTACACCCAGGCCCTTGAGGCTTGACTTGCTTTGGCTATCTGTGTGATTGTCTCAAATAAGCTGCTTATCAATTCAGTTTGTTTCTGAAATGAAATAGATGATAAGAGAATTAAAGTCTCTTATGCCATGTGAAAAAGCTTGTTGTTATTGATTATCCAATTAGTTTTAAGCTGTTTGTTAATGTCATCAAGACATGAACAAAGGTCTGGACACTGGTCTTTCTTTCATGTTGTAAGGTTGTAAGGTTCAATGAGAGTGATGCTGACCCTAAGCCAGTGGCTCTCTGTCTGTGTCCTTGTGAATCTGAATGAATCTGCTTCTTCTCTGGGTTTCTGGCTGTTATCGTGACATATAATCATACGTCTGTGGTTATAATGTGATGAATTCGCCTTAACTGATTGACAACAATATGATTAAATAGTTGTTTTATCAATTAATAATCAGCAGGTGTGCCAGCACTGATTTACAGACCGCAGCAGAAACACGTGCGCTACACACGCTCATCTAAAACAAACATTCTGCCGTTTGTAAATGTGTATCAAGAGGTCCCTATACAGAGAGCTTAATGTCTTCGCTTCTCTCACATGGTATCTATAACGGTGCTGTTTGAGCCTGGCAGTCTCCTGTAAGTTAGAGTTAATGCCGCTGAGAATGACACAGCCCGAGGAGGAGCCGGAGTGCCTTCTGGCACAAGCTCTCTCATGTTTAATGGCTGATGCCGTTTGCTTACTCCTCTCATTACACTGGCTCATGTTTAGACTGTGGGCCCGTCACTGGCTATTAGCATCTGTGGTCAAGCAGGCTGTGGATGAGAGGAAGCATCTGGCTTATCATCAAGCACATCGTAAGAACGAAATGAGCAGTTTGTTTAGGCTGGGGTAAACACAGAATGGAGGATTAACGCCCTGTTTGCGTGGAAACATGGTTTATTTAAAGAGGAATGCAACACAAAAACAGACTCTTGAGTCATACAAATCAAGACTGATACGAAGATACCGAAGATATTTCCCTCATTTTATAGCTGAAAAGAGCTGAGAAGAATGTTTGCACGTTTTCACAACCTGGCATTGAGCTGTTCTGAACTTTTAGGAGGTTATTTCTTGGTTTAGTTGAGACGACAGCTGTGACTGACAGAATCATGGAGAGGAACATGGAGGATGACATGCAGCAAAGGTCTTGAGCCTGAATTGAACTATTGCCATTGAACATGGCAACAGTTTTTCATATTGAGCCCCCATGGGACATAGGGATGCCCGTATATTGTACTATGATGATGTAAGGTCAATGTTAGCCTGTGGCTGGGGGCTGCAGCAAATCTAAATTAGGCAAATAATATCATTATTTTTGAATACTTACTGATGGCTGGACAACATAGCTTTTTATGTAACAGTGACAACTTCAGCAAGGGCATACATAAAGAAATCTAAGTGGACATAAATGAGGGGAAACAGTGAAGGGAGAGAGGGGACGCACGAAACAGAAACTGCAGCAGAGTCAGAGGCCAAGGCAGGACAGAAAATACTACAGAAACAGACACAGACAGAGCAAAGGATATGCTTTCACGTCTTCACTCTGACTTTCTGAACATGAAACATTATCAAAGCATATTAAAGGAGTTTTCATTTTAATTGTGGACCTGGAACATTGGACAAATACTCGAGGGATGAAAAATGAAGGGTTGTTAGAAAACTGGTGCTGCTAATGTGGAGATGAAGATGACCTAAGATGCCATAACAGAGTAATTTTGAATTCACGGACAGACACTGCTTCTAGAAAATTCAGACCTTCACTAACCCTTTCACATAGAGGAAGGTTACAGGCATCATAAAGAGTTTATTATCCATCTCCTTTAGTCAGAGACTGTACATTGGCATTAAAAGGCTGTCATCCCTCACAGAATTGGTTTCTTATAGTGAGGCAAAACCTGGAAAAAATGAATGCCACTGAATGGGATAAGAATTGAGCAAACTTGCAGAGGCAGGACTGGTAAATATGAGGACTGTTAAGAGGGTTTGAAGAACGTAGCGTATATAGAGCATGATGGAAGATGTACTCAGCAGTGAAAAGACACTGAACTCTCATACGGTGTCCTAAAAAGACTCCACATGATTTAAAATGCTTTAAATTAAAAGCGAAAAAAGCAGAAAATCTGCCTTGGTAATTCTGGTCTGCTTGATTTAATGATTCCCTCCATCCTTAATGCATACTCAAAAATCACCACTAAACGTAGTTGCATGCAATGCACCGTCACGCAGCAATGCAGAGGTTTAAGAATAGAAGCGTGAAGAGAAGTGGGGGTTAAATTTTAAGTGTGTCGGGCGCTAAGCCAAGGTTTTAGGTGCATAGTTTCAGGAGAATAAGAAAAGGAGCGAGGGGAAATGTCTGGTTATCAGACTGAAAGAGAGAGAGCAGGCAGGGGATGAAAAAGTCTAGTCCTGCTGCAGCAGTATGGGGAGCTAGAGCAATGCTGCCTGAAGCCTCCCTGAACTGAATAGCAAGTAGTTTTGCGAGGGAGGGACTGAAGGAAGGGCAGCATGAGAGGAGAGGAGAGGAGTGAGGGAGGGGGAGGAGGAGGAGGAGGCTGAGAATAGGTTAGAGAGGGTGAGAAAATAAGAGAGTGGTGTGATATCTGTGAGAGCAGAACTGTGGTAAAGAGAAAAAAAAGTGAGTCAATGGGGTGAGGAGAAGGTTTGAGTATCATTGATGTACTTTTGTTTCACCGCAGAGCTGAAAAAAAGACAATTTATCACACAGACGCACACGCGCACTTGCCTACACATGCATGCACAAACATGACTCCGCTGTCTGTGGATGCTTGATGCTGTGTTTGAAAAGTGTGAAGCTTCAATACAAGTCAAACGCTGCGGATCGGCTGAATCACCTACAACAGGGGCTGCAGGTCAATCCAATTCAAGGACCTGTTCTTAATACCAGGAGGGATAATCCCATTTCATCATCATTTCTCTTCCCTGCATTGCATCATCCTCCACCTCTCTGTGGTGGATGACACCAGACGACGATGACATGCTATGAATTATGGGATCCCCACAATGGACACATGATAGACATTAGCGTGTCCTGTAAGGGTCAAAATATCAAGTGCTTATCATTCAAATTGATGTCCACGCCTGGCCCTCCTTATGCATATCCTTTATGTCACTAATGGTGCTGTTAACACTGATTACGAGCTGTGGCTGTCATGTCAATAAAAGAAGTATGTCTGATTTTATGCTCTACTACTCACTCAAGCATAACACTATCCATGGTTTATAGTCTTTTTGTTCCAGACAAAGCTACTTACACAAGGATTCATGCGGCATACATGGAAAGGGGTCACATCCAGGCTACGCTCCATGATTATATGAGTATTTGATATCTCTCTATTTAAATATACCGTGTGGTGAACAATCTTTACTGTTCAATCTGAAACACACTGAATTTAGAGACTATGCAATAACATCAGCAAATACTTCATCAATAGAGGTGCAGCTCAAAGATACTTTGGGGAACATTTGTTTCGTGTTGACCTTGGCAACCTTTGTGGACAAAGCCACATGCCATTTTTCTTTCCATGAGAAATTTTCCCTGAATAGGAACAATAATAATCCTGCAGTCTTTTAACTGTCAAACACATCACTTACTGTGAATGTTCTCCTTGGAAAATGTAAACACACGTGTCATCAGGATGCACATCTCACTAAAAAAAAAAACTCATTCTTCCAGCCGATGGTCTTGTTCACTTTTGTTGGTCACAAAAAGGCTTCAGGGTAGAGGGGATGCACTGACAGTGATGCTGATAGGATTTCAGTGTAGGCATTCCCATGGACCCATGGGTAATGATTTGATTGGGTCCCTGGGAAATGTAATGGGCTCCTAATAAAATTTTTGCCCTTTGAGAAAATGTATGGTTAAAATATTTATTAACAGGTATATTCAAGTTTGTTCAAAATCTAGCTGAAGTAAAAGAATGATATAATAGTCTTATATAACAATTACAACATGTTTTATCCTTTTATTTTGTGACATTTCTAAAACATCATCTTTCTCTGCTTACTAGGGAAAACACAGTGACCCATATGTAATGGGATATGTGCAAATGTCATCTGCGTTTAAGAAAATGACATGTTCAGGTGTATGCTCTATTCTTAAAGCCATTTTAGATATGAGTATAGATATAGAACGCCAGATAATCTGTACATCAATTTTAGGGAAGAACATATGCCACCTGGAAAAAATCTACCTCTATGGCGAACACAACTACATATCTGATTCTTCTGCAACTGGTCCCAGCATTCTAAAACCAAAGTAGAACATGTTGAAGACAAATTATTTCATCCCTCCCTTCTTAAAAAAAATATGTTTCTATTCTTAGGTCACAAAGATAGGCTGGGTAAGAAATCTGTGTACGAGTTTCTAATTATTCTATTTGAAAAAAGAACATGAGAATCATAATGAGTGCTTCAAGATTAGATTTATTTTCATATCTGCTGATACTGTTCATATTTGACACCATTAATAGTGATTTTCTTAATACTGCATTATATACAAGCCCTTAAAAAGGCAAAAAAATGGTTTGATTTTGTCAATTTGGCTACAAAGAAAGGCAGGCCATGTTGTGTTATAAACATGCAGGGTCCCTTTGTTTTCATCATCTACTTGGTTCTCTTAACATCTATCACAACACTCAGCAGCAACAAACAGGCAAACCGTCCCAAAAATGAGCTCCAGTGTCTATGATGGTCATCTGACAAGCATCTATTTCCCTGGTTACCAGGCTGACCAGCTTCACTCATCTAGCATATGATTGGTTGGCTGAAGCATCAAGGCCAGCACCATCATACCAAACAGTACAGACTAGTGGACAGACAAGCCCTAAAAAAAGACACAGAGTGCAGTGTGTGCTCACACATTATATAGTACTCAAACTAATCGTGGCTAGTGGGCAAACAGTCTCCCTGCTACATGCACATTCATTAACTTGAAACAAATGACTGACTGGGGTGACAGAGAGCTCTACCACTACAAATAACCTGAAAGTTTAGGGGCTTTGAGAAAACTGTGGCCAAGAAGCTGCACCTCTGTACTAATGGTTCACAGTGACCTACTGTATGTCTTCTGCATGGGAGAGATGAGGTAACATGTCAGAGAATGAGTGTTACGTCAAGAGGTCATCTACTGATGTACAGTACTTATTATTTTCTATTTCAGGACATTACTTTACTGCATGGAATAATAAATAAATGATAACTTAATACAAGTTGTGACAAGGAAAGGAATTGTTTGCTATCCCTGCGAATGTGGTGGTTCCCATGGATAGCAGGTTTTACAATGAATAATATGCGTGTTTTTTTGTAAACCAGGATAATGATGACTCAAGCTGCTCCTCTGGGTGGGTTTCTGTGTGAAGGTAGCTCTAATCAGGGATTAGGGTGCTCTAGGAACATGGGTCTCAAACCTGACAGCAAAATGTAGCCAGCATGCAGATAAAAAAAAAAAAAAAAACATGCTAATGATAGCATGATAACGCTTCCCTACCTGCTGCCTATGATTGTGTCTAAGCCCACCGTGGAGACAAACGCTGCGTGCACAAACAACAGACACAGAGTGTACACAGCTAGACAACACTGTGGTCCCTCTCTGTAATGATCCGGGGTGCAGCAGCTTCAAAGGCTGCTGGAGCCGGCTGAACTGGTGAAATGATTATGTCTCCCACCATCCTTTCATATGAGCTTTGTCAGTCCAGCCACCCAGCAGCACAAGCCGCTAACAGAGTTGTTGTTGCTATTAGTAACGAGGAATAAGGAACAGTAAAGCCGCAGAATATGTGGACATGATGTGAGTGCACTGCGTAGAGACGGATCAGCAGATAGGACTTACTGTCATGGTGGCTGTTTGGGGATTGATGTCTTTTCAAAAGGACATCTATTCTCTTCCTTAAGCTGACTTATAAAGTGTGTCACTACAATGGGCGCAGCTGCTCGAGTCCACCAGTATTTTCAGGAAATGACATGTAGACGTCACCCTTGAAAATATTGGCTGTCATTTATCAATCTGTCTTGGAAACAGCACAGATTCAAACTGTAGCCGAGACGTATGAACCTCTCTACATCTGATTTATTAAAGTGCCGTGCAACATCCAAATGAGCACTGATTTGATCTCTGGCTGATATATTGATTCAGCAGTGGAAATAGAGACATGCTGCACCAATCCCTTATTCACACATGGCACACCCTGATTCCTGTATGTTGGCATACGTAATGATGTAGGGCATACTCTACATGAGGAGAGCTAACAGAGGTAAATGAGGTCTATCATCAATCCTGCGCCACAAAGATGTTTCAAGTGATTCCTCAGAGATTGCATGCATCTTCCTTTGCTGAAATATGTATTCTAAGACGATATGATATGAAACCATGTGCATTTGTTAAATACACACTTTTGTCTGAAAACAATATGTCTTCTCAGTGTATGTAATTACATTTAAAAAAAGAACAGGGAATCCCAAAAGTCTGTCTCTCTTAACCTTGTAATGTAGTTGTTTTGTTGATAACTGTGTATGTGTTCATAGCAGTTTAAAGGGTTAATTGAGGTGTTCAGATCAACGTTTACAATTCCTCTATGCAAGTGTTTGTCAATGTTTTCACACGTAAGGTGAGGTCTGTAAGTGTGGTATAAATTATGAAACTTAATCCACCAAGTGTAAAAGGAATAGTCACATCTTTATCTCATCTAAAATGAAAGAGACTTTTCTCCTGGGAAAATTTGATAAAAAGACAATGACTAATTAATGTATCATAAATACAGAGACAAAACTTTTGAAGGAAATGCACTAACTGACATGCTTGAAAACCTCAGGCATTTAAAGACTACAGTGTGCCTCAATAACAGCTAGAGAAGTCCAGAGGTAGCATGGTAGGAACTTATGGGCATCACAACCAGGGTGAAGTATACCCCTGGGCTGGCCAGCCTTATTTTCAGTGCTGTGACAGGGTCAGGTCTCTGCTGAGGGTTATCGTCTTAATTATGCATGTCCCATCTGGTAGACGAGGCTGTGGTGCAGGTGGGCAGCAGCACCAGACAGCAGTTGATAGAAGAATGACGTGATGAATAATGCTCAATCCCTGTTCTTAACAGCTTAAATAGGGTGATGCTGATAGTTAATGTAGGCAGTGCTTTGTCACTCAGGTTAAAATGTCATTTTAACCTGAGTGTCATTAATAATGACAAAGCATAATGTAGTAATGTGTTTTCCTGCGGAACAGACTGAGCTGCTAAATAGCTGGAAGAATGCTTGGCATACAATAAGATGATCTGTGCATCTGTCACTTTGTTCACACAGATACATTAGAATAAGGCAATTCTGAAAAGGAAGAAAGAAAGACAGAAAGATAGACAGAAAGAAAGAAAGAAGGGAAAGAAACAGAGAAACAAAAAAGAAAGAAACAACGAAAGAAAAAAGGAAAAGGAAAAAAGGAAAGCAAGAAGAAAGAAAAAAGAATGAATAGATAAAAAAAGAAAGAAAGACTGAAGGAAGGAAAGAAAAAACAAAAGAAAAAAAGAAAAAAGGAAAGCAAGAAGATAGAAAAAAGCAAGGAGAAAGAAAGAAAGAAAGAAGGAATGATGTGACGAAAGAAAAAAGGAATAAAGGAAAGCAAGAAGAAAGAAAAAAGAAAGGAGAGATAAATAAAGAAAGACAGAAGGGAATAAAGAAAGGAAGACAAAAGAAAGAAAGGAGGAAAGAAAAGAAGGAAGAAATAAAGAAGAAAGAAAAAAGAAAAAAGGAAAGAAACGATGAAAGAAAAAATGACAGAAAAAAGAAAGCAGAGAGAAAGAAAGAAAGAAAGGAATAAAGAAAGAAAGAAAAGAGAACGATAAGGAAAGAAGGAGGTAAGGATGGAAAGAAAGAAAGAAAGAAAGAAAGAAAGAAAGAAAGAAAGAAAGAACTGCATGTAGTATCTGCAGATCTATATAGTGATTGGAGGCCTATAATTTCATATAAGAACAACCCATAATGTACAAGTTTCATGAATCGGATAACAAAAGGGCGTCTCTTGATTATGCACTAGATTTCTGAGTTTGAAATTACTGGGATGCAGAGAAAGCAAATTGTACACAAACATTCTCAAGCAATCTGACACTGTGCAAAATGCACACATACACAAACAAGCACAAAGGCAGCAGAGAGGAAGTGAGGCCGAGAATTTTTCTCTTGTCAGAGGATTTAGCTGCTATTGTACTGCCAGACACAGTACTCTGCATTTTAATCAAGGGTGAAGTTTTATAGCCAGCATCCTTATGATGTGACAATTGGATTTTTTTTTCTTTCAGCTACGCAGGAAGGATGCGTCATCATGTGACGTTTCATTGCACAGATCTGACAAACTCCTTTGACTCTACATTCTGCCTGTGGTCAATATAACATGCAAGCAGGCAACGTTACAAAAGTAGGGTTTAATATATTTCATATGATAGCCGCAATAAATTGATGCAAGAAGAGATAACAACAGGTGGCATTATCTCCCACAGCACCAGATGCTGAGCGTTGTATAAATGTTGTGTCATTTGCCACACAGTTTTCCCATTTTATAAGACTGAGTACAACCTATGAGCTCTTTGGATAAAGTTCACATTTATTTCATACAATTACTGTTCTATATTTGGTTACATTAAAAAGACTAGTTGCTTTTTCTGCATGAAGGTGTAAAAAAAGATTCTGTTACCTTTCTAGTTTGATCATGTGTTTGAATGGCAGCATACAACAAGCAACTACACCTCAATTATGTGGTTATACATCTAGAGCAGAAAAAGACCTGACCTCTGTCCAAGATCCCTCCTTGGTTTATTTCAAGAGAAAATATCAAGTTCGGTATTTCTTCAGCAGATTTAGCACAGCTGATTTATACAGTATTTGTCTCAATGACATCTGTAATCAAATTTTATTGATATATTCAATTTAACATTTTGTTCCACTCAGTTCGATGCCACCGCACAGATAATCACCCTTTGTCGCTGTGTCTTAGCTTGTGCATTTGTACATATTCGCCCAAATATTTAGAGTGACGCGCACCCAAAAACAGAGCTGGTGTCACTTTTTCCATATGTAAACAAACACCAGCTGCCAACAGTGATGACAGAAGCCCCCAAAATACCCTGAAGGCAATGCAGTGTGATATAAAGTCTAAAGCCTTATTCCAGCTTGCCACTGAAACAATCTGCGTGATATATGTGCCCCAACTGTTTCTCCATGACCTTTAATCCAGGAGGGATTTTTTTTTTGTAACACTGTGATCTGGAAAACAAAAGGCACCAGAAAAAACAACAACTCCTGTCCTACCACTAGGAACCCTCCAATAACAACATCCTCTTAATGTAGTTTTCCTGCAGGTAGCCTAGTTTCATCACACACTCAAACATGTGACTGCTAAGTAATAAAGAAAATCTTTTTATTGCCCCAGACAGAGGTAGCAGCCTCAAAAATGGAGCGCAGGACCTCATGGGGATTAATAAAATACAACTTTAACAATCCTCTTATGTCGTATGAAGGTGTTGAGGGAATTCCTTCTGTGAACACAGAGGATATCCCTCCTTATACTGCGCACAAGATATTTGTGCCCTACCAAGAGATAGAGAAAAAGCTATTAGGGAGTGTCCAACATACAGTAGTTCTACATCTGTAATGCACTTTAAATAACTTCAGTAATAAATCATTCAAAAGTTCTAAAAGCCTGATATCTGCTGCGTCTGTGCACAGTTTAGGATCTGTCCTCTTACTGTGCTACTATATAAGACAGATCCTATGAGACAAATACACTAGATACTACATGTGCCATACAGCTCATGTCTGAAAACAACTTGGGTGAAACAAAGCCTTGCATTTCTAGTGGTTTCAACTTGCTTTCAGGGGCGGTTCCAAAGGGTGGCCTCAGGAGGCATGGGAAACTATGGTTGGCCAAGACATCCCATAATTCTAAACTACGATTGGCTATCTGTCCGGTCAAAGGCAAAACTTTAGTTTTACCTAAATTAAGCTTTGTTGCAAAAGGCTCTGCGTAGCTTTTGAATGTTGGGCCTTTTGTTTGTACTTTACATTGTGACTGTTTTTTTGTTTGAGTCCTTGTGGAACTAAGCAACGCAGACTGATATGTTTCCACTCTGACAAGCTTTGATTTGAAAAAAAATATCCCAAAACCAGAATTGTATCAACTGTATAACACCCTCATATCAGTAACTGAAGTTGATCTGATATGTAGAGACATAAATGTTGACATGTGTATGTGTAAAAACATCATGCCACCCCTGAATAAGCCGGAGCCCAAGTTACACCGGGTTTGGCCACCCCAGTAAAAAAAGAATCTGGACACACCCTTGCTTGGCACTGTTACATTTATTTTTTTTCCTGTGGTTTATTCTGTATTTTGCTACGATATAGGTTATGTGTTTAAATCTAATAGACAAAAGGACCGGGGACAATCATGTGGTTTATAAATAACTGCACTGTAAATGCATCAATATACAAACTGAGGCAACATCTGAGCATATGCACACAAACACACATGTGCTTCCAGCCACACAAGCACACTTGTATACTTTAGTGGCAGATTACAGTGTTTAACCACTTAGTTGATGTCAGTGTAATTCTATGAAGTGCTATACAATTTAACCCCACAACCCAATCCCACTCAGACTCTCCAAATGCGATCTCTGGCAGGTTCCTGTGGTGCTAGTGTCGAAGCAACACCTGGGTTTAGAGGACTAAAAGTAAAAAAAGTTATCATTGTTATCAATATGTGACAAAAAGCAGCAGCTTATTTGTCTTACAAAACATGCTCTATTGAGCCAGAGTTTGATAGAGCATATGCCTTTTTGAAACCAAGCTCCAGTGTCATCCAACACCTATTAAAAACACATAAAAGAGCCATACTATTACACCAGGTGACATATTCCTGCGCCAAGATCAACACCACAAGTGTAGTTTATTCCAAAACAACTCTGACTGTTTTCCATCTCTTTGAGCAGAGCTCCATGTTGCACAGACAGGGTTCTGTGTTTACACAGCTTTGCTAGTTTGACGAGCTAGGGGGAATAACACCTTACTGGCACAAAAGAGTAACCTGCACCTCAGGCTGTGGGAAAAATAAAAAAAGTCTGAGGATGTTTATCAAATGTGTTTGTGCATATGAATAGAGGAGGAGGCATTATGTAGTTCCTCATAATATTTGCAGAGGTACTTCATTTATAAACACTGTGTGCACACTTTGCATCCAAGGAATGTCATATATACGAGCAACATCACATTTTTTGTTGAACCTTGCACATACTTCAACAGGGGGTTAATAATAATTCACCAATGTTTTTTTCAGACATGTAGGGCTATGGAACTGTTTTTCACTGTAGGTTTTATTTGTTGTTAAAATGCAAATTTCACACTGTAATGTCCCGGAGAAAAGACGTTATTGTTTCCTTTATTTCAATCTTTAAAGTCAGCATAAGCATCAGAGTCATCCTGTCCCTCCTGTCCCTCAGTGTGGTGTACATTTCTCTAGATTTCATCCTGATAATCTTGTGAAGAATGTAATGCGGAGCGATGCTGTGCTCTGTGGATTCAATGCAAAGGTTACAGTCCGGTTCATCGTTGATCCTCCTCCCTCCGCCTGTACAGAACTCTCCTTATTTACTGTCTTCCTCAGACAGAAGTTGAAGTTGGTCTATGTCACCCTTCCTTCTTTTATAATCAACAGAGAAGTGTTTTCCTGATGTTTTGTTGAGCAGTCAGGTTTCACGGTTTCTCTCTGCAGCTGTCAAACAAACGTGACTGAGGCATTTGGGTGAAAGCAAAAAACTCTGGTACTTCCATGCACGTCGTGAACTTATGTTGGTATGGAAAAGTGTAGACCAGTATGATTATCTCTATTTGGTATTTTTTCCATCGGACATTTTGCTGATGGAAAATAAGCCGGACAACTTTGTGTGTGAATTATGCATTTACATCTCACCCTGGTTCAAACATATAAGGCTGGAAAGTGCCATCTCCTGCAGCCATGTTTTGACTCACACTCACGAGTTGCTATGGTAACATGATGCTCTTTTCAATTTGGCACACCTCATGGAAGAGAAAAGGAGCTCGTGGATTTAAAAAGATACACAACAAAAACGGTGGGTTTTCAGAAATCGTGATTAGAGCTGGTCCAAAACCTCCGTGATTTATAAAATATTTTGACTTACACATGACAAGGATGTTACATTTAGACAACAGGGGACTGTATTAAAAGGTTTAAAAAGGGCATGATATGTCCCCTTTAAAAAAAAAACACTCTGGCTCTGCCACTGCGTGCTGCATGATTGAGATCATTTCTAATGATTTATGATAAAATGCTCAGTAACAACTAAGAGGACCACGTTGCAGGACATGTCTTGCTTGCTATAGTTACCTTTTTCTTTTTGTTTGGAAAACCACTGAGCATGGTTTATCCGTAAAATCTTTATATATTTTTTCCTTGTGAAATTAAACTGCTTTTCTTTTTTCCAGTTCAGTTTGACATACATAATTGAATGACCTGTTTTGAGTTCACTATGAAACCAGGAGCCTTATTTAGGAGACCTGCGTCACCCAGGAAGTATTTAATGAATTTCTGTGTGCTTTTGTCTGTCACCGTTCAATTTATCATTTTAATCTGGGTGACACATCATTTTAGGAGAGGAAGAGGGATAGTGAGAGAGCTCCAGTGTTTGGCACTAGCACTAAATGAGCAGCAGGGGTGATAGCAATCTTAACATGACTTCTCAATGATATCAACAATTAGTTGCTAAGGGAAAATGGTGCTACTTCCATGAGCCAACAACTGCATGGTGATTTTGTTATTTGAAATGAACACGAAAGGAACAATCAGAGAAAAAAATACTTTTAAATCAAACTGATCAAAATCAAAAACCAATTACATGTTGTATTTCCTGCTGATTGGTGAGAGATGTGAATTGAGCTTCAGTGCATTCAAGTAAAGCAAATAAGAGCTTCAATCACATGATTGCTGCATGTGCACTACTGAACTCAAGATTTTATTTGTGGAACACAATTCCACTTCAATCCAAGGTTCATGAGGTATGGCCTAGTGCTTTAGATCTCTAACACAAAGACCTCCTTTGAATTATAAGGGGCATGTGTTCATTGCATTACTACTCTTTAATTAGGTTTCATTCAGAGCACAGCAAGTGTTCCTACCCTACCTCTAAGGGACACTGAGAACAAAGGCACTAGTAATTTTCCGTCTAAATTTACAAGTGTTTCAGCCTTTTGCATCAGAGACCCCAGTGTTCGCTGCATTCTGTTCTGCTTCACCCCAACATGAGAGAGGCCAGTGGACACATGAAGGATACAGAGGCTTGTGTGGCTCTGGATGAGGCAATAGGCCAGAGTAGTCAGAGGCTATCAAAGGGGGGGCCACGCCGCTCCAGAGAGCCGGGTTTTGAAAATAGGCTTGGTGGCTCTCAGTGGGATTTCTGCGTCATCTGACAGCAGAACAAAGTTCCTTTGGCAGACAGAGCCCAGTCATAGGCGCTGTTTGATGTAGTCCCTGAAGCCAAAATCATTTAGAGGCAGAACTCAATCACATAAAAAAAGACAAAAGTCAAATCGTTAAAACATGTAATTGAATTAAATGCTCACAAGGAAAACCCATGTCAACAACTCTGAAATGTGGGTGAAAACTGGCTGTGGCAGGTGGCTGTGTGACTCTAGCAGCAGTGGTGGTGGGTGAAGAATCCTGATCTTGTTTCTGTATAAAAGCATGTCCAACGATGAGTCTCACTGCTCTGTGTTGTGACATGGTTGTGACTGTCTGCCCTTCGCCCAACAGGGAACACCATGCATTGGACATGGCTGGAGGCAATTTGGAGCCACATTAATTCTCTTTCACACACACACAAAGATGCGCTACAACTGTTGAGTCTCTTCTAGTAAACATTCTTACACAGAAACCTTTTCTTTCACTCAATCTACTGTGTGGCTTTTTTTCTAAGAATGGAAATATGATGACTATTGAAACATTAAAAAGCTCTTGTCACAGATTATTAATGTTTGGCTAAATGATGCAGACAGTACTGCTTTAACAAAGATTATCCAATAATGTCACAGAGAAGGCATCTCTTCTTTCAGCTGTGGTTTTACACACTGAACACTGCTGACATATTGCTTCCCCAGTGTGTCATTGAAGATTGCATGCCCTCCTTGGAAGCAGAGCCGGCATGTTGTGTAACACACCAGTATTGGTGTCTTGTATGATGAATAACATATGTGTCAGACAGCAACGTGGCTTTTTAAACAGCAATAACAGTCCTTTACAGTCCCTGTTACAATGCAGTTTGTCATACCTCTGCTTGGGTGGCGAGGAGCTTGCCGACCTTGCTGTCTCCCTAATTTCCGAACATTTCATGCAGCATACACCACAACTGTCTCTACTGCGACAGCTTTTCCTTCTTCAACTACTACTGCTGCTCTTCAACTACTGTGACTTCTAATACTACTCTGACTTCTTCTTTTTCTTCTTTTAGATAGCTGCCACAAGCTTGTCATATCTCTTTTGCCTTCCTAAACTTTAACGCAGGTTGAATCTGCTTTGGAATTTCAAATGCTTATCACCTGTTATAGAAAGTTGAAAAGGAAGTTAGGTGATTTATTAAGTCAGAAGGCCTGGGTAGTGTGTGGTTTTGGTAACCTTAGGGTCTCATCTCTTTTTGTGTCAGAGGTTCTAGTATGAATATGTAGCAATTTCAATCGACTTAGTGGAGTGTCAGCACTTTACTAAGTCTTTGAGTCGGGTTTAAACGAATGAAACCTCAGGGTCTTGTTCACAAAAAGATGTTCTGATGGAGATGGAAATCAAATATGGTGTGTTACAGTGTCTTTTATGCTTCTGAAGATGTAGAATTTGTCTGCTTTGGTGAGGTCAAAGGTCTTAAATAACCAGATTCAACATTCTACTGCTACCTATTCACCTATACCTGTATTTCCTCCAAATATGAACTGTGTGAATTACATTCTTTCTATCTGGAACTCATTTCTTGAGGCATTCATTTCAGTGGCATCTTACTTTTATGATATGATTTTGATATCAAATCTACAGTTTCCTAAATTCCGATTTTAATGATTCTATTCTATAATGATTAATGATTAACACTTTCTGCTGTGATGTTTTGTTTAAATATTCACATACATACTCTGTAGACGTCATTATAAACAAACACATGCTAGCTTAGAAAGCTAATAAAGCTGCTGCAGTTAATCAGATACAGGGCCAAGAAGTGTGTCATGCTTTAACTTAACATTGTAATGGGGCTCCTAGATACAGCCATCCACATGGTATGTTTAATACCACAATGTGTGGAGTTTACAGAGAATCCTGCAACAGAAGAAAACAGCAGTCTGGAGTGAATCTGTGGGCAAAACACAACACCAATACCAGAGAAGGACAACATGTTCAAGGCAACAGAGGCCCCACTATTACAAAAGGAATCTCAGTGCAACTGTGGTATGAAAAAGACTGCAATATCTCAGTGGGCACTGCTGTTATTCATTGCACTGCAGATCATGCATATGCATGTTACAATGTTTTTTAATCCTAGAACGTCTGTATAGTTTTGACTGATATATCTTGTTTCACGTTGGACCAATAAAGACATTACTTGTTCCTTTTATAAAGACTTTTTTGTGATTATTGGCTTTTTTTGTTATTTTGCTCCAGTGCTAAATCAGAGTATATATAAATCAGAGTTAATGCTCATATTTGTGTTGCTTTTCCTAAGCACTTGGAAATTGACTACCAAATGTCCTCCCCTATTTCCATTTCTGCCTTGCTCTACTTCAAACTCAATGTACTCTGTATATAAACTGCTGCAGTGTATATTCTAAAGTAAGACTATGGTTTAGAATATATTAGACCATAAACAAACAGTAAGCAGTGACAGAAACATATACCTTTGTAATTAGAGGTGGAAAAAATCTGAATACGGCAATTATATAATTGAGTTAGTCAGTGAATTAGATATCACGTCTCATTATGATTGTCTTGCAAAGTTTGTTTATCAAATAATTGCTGTATCCTGATTTTAACATTGTTGCTAGCCAAGTGTGGCATCATGTTGTATTATATCGTATCATATCATATTGTATAGTGTTGTTTTGTATAATGTTGTATCATGTAATATTGTATCCAATAGTATTGTACAATGTCATGTTGTGTCATTTAATATTGTATCGTGTTGGATCGTTTGGTTTCATAAATCACCCAGTAATCCCCACTCCCAATCGTGATATAGGTGAGCAAGCTTAAAATCTCTTTTGCCTCATTGGAAATGGGAATGTGAGGGTAAGATCATCCCTTTTCTGTGTGTTTTGTGAAACTGAGACGTTTTCTCCTGTAATATACAACAAACCACCTTAGATATGAAGGATAACATGACATAAATTAAAATAGAATATATGCAACAAACAATTGTTGGAACTTTAAATGATGTGACCAGCATGAAATAAAAAAAAAGCTTTAAGAAAACACTGGAGCACCACTTTCCACTGTGCAGACCATTATTTTTTTGAGAAAATCATAAAACTAGAGGTAATTCCAGATCATTCTGCTTCCCACCCCCAGATTTGCTGCCTCCTTCCAACAGTTGACATCATCAGACGTTTGCACAAATAACATTCAGATCCAAATGTTAACCAACACGGAAAAAGGATTAGACCATCTTGATCTATGAATCCTCTTCCCATACATTTATCTATACACCCACGGACCTCTGGAGACAAAAAAAAAAAAAGGGCAAATCAGAAGGAAGATGATGTATTGATTTGTCTTTTTAAACAGTGGTTAGTGAAGCAAACTTTGCATCACAAAATCATGCTTCAATGAGTTGTAACCCACAGTGAAAGCCATGTTCTCCCCCATTACATGCCTTAAGGGAAATTATGATGGTTTGTTCCTCCTGCTCTGTTCCTTTGCCACATATAAAAGCTCCTCTTAAATCATAGGAAACCCAAAATGTAACTCAGAAAGGCCCACTGGGTTACCGTCTTGAAAGTTTTGATTAACCATAAACATCCATCTAAGATAAGATTGTGCTGGTAATAATAGGAAACGCCCGCAGCCATCTTGACTTTTCTTTGATTACATATGTGCTGTTCCTCAGTTCATCCACAGTTGCTGATTATATCATGGGATAATGTAATGTAGAGTACAAAAAGACACAGAATAACTAATTCACCCGGACCAATATGGAGAAGATCAGTGTTATTTCTTTCTGTGGCAATTTCATACTGAGAGAAACGTCCATCTGTTGGAGGTCTCAATAAGCCACGGATGCAAGAATCATCTCTTGCTGTTCCCTCATCACACCGCTGACATCCACTCTATGGTGTAAGTGTCTGCACAGACCCCCACCACAGTGCTTCCTCAGCTGTCCATCAACATTATCTCTGCAGCAGACCAATTAGTCATCATCTGCCTTGTTTTGTTGGACTCCCACAGTTGGATGTTCTCTGATTCAATAAATGATTCAAATAATGGGCCTGTAATAATAGATGCTGATAATTTGGAGTCGTTTTTGATGCTTCAAATCAATTTAGTTTGCCGCCAATTCACCACAACTTCCAACCATTTACTCATAGAAAAACTTGCCAAGACTATCAAATGATACAAATATGAATGTCACAATTGCGCTTTAGAGTCTGGAAAATCAATTTTAATTTAGAATCTTTTTCCACACAAGCAAGCAAAAATATAAATTTAAAAGGAGAATATAGTGTTTAGCAGAAGTTAAAGATCAATAGTATCACATTCTAAATACCTGACCCATGGTGGCTTGTTTTTGGCGGTAGGTTTTGGGTGTACAAAATGTCATTTTTTTTTTGCAAAAAACAAGTAATGCAATTGTCAGTTAAGAAGTCAGTGAGAGATCACAATGTAGTCAATGCAGTTTGAGCAAAGAGCAGTTATTTTAATTGACTCTACTAGACCTCAATGTCATTTCTTTTTAATATCCAAAAAAGAAGGAAAAATATATTCTGTATAATGACTTCAACACTTAAGCTTTTCAGACTTTATTTTTGCAAATTTGCAAAGGTGTGAAATACTCTTCCGTCCAAAAATTCAAGCAGGTAATCAGAATATATGTCAATTATGTGATTTTTCTTCTCGATTTCTCAAAGCCAAAGCTTTCTGCTGAAGGTGACAAAGATCCTGAATAAATCTGTCCTCCTCCTGGTTTATTGTTTGATGTAAATAAAGATACATAACCACTAAACTAGACACATATATGTTGTTCCACAAGAAAAAAGTAGGTTATTTAAAGGTTAGCCATTAAAATAATCCATATCCATATCTTAACCAACCATCAATCTGTTATATAGCTGTATCTGTTTGTATGGCTGTGGTTCATGAAAGTGTGAGAAGACGTGTGTTTCGCCCACACATACACAGGCACTCACTTTCACTCACACTTGTGCTGACCTTAACTCCAAAGCAGAGAGCCAAAGCTCTTAAAGTCTTAAAACTGATGGTGTGGATACTCTCATCTCCTGTTCGCTGTGTCAAGTCATTATAGTGCACCAAGTCATTAGCTGATGGTGTAGTCATCCATTACAGCTAAGAGGGAATATAGCAAAGGCGAAGCAGAGATGATTCCAATTTCAAAATATCCAGATCATGTGAAGGACGACTTTTTTTTCTTCTTCTCTTTAACGCTCAATATATCTCTGTCACTGTCAAAAACTTCTCATTTAATGCGATTCAATTAAAACATGAGATCTGGGTTAGATTCATGTCAAATCTGCTAACTGCATTAAAACAAAGTGGGCACCATTTGTTTTTTTTGGAAGATCTGAGAACGGGAGAATAATTTTGTTGGATATTAACTACAATTGAGTACACTTGATAAAAATGAAGGTCAGAGAGCTGTGAGGGAAAAACTGTGGCTCAAGATCTGTGAAAATACACATTTGATCCAGACGTTGGACTTAAGCAAAAACAACAGCTGAAGATGTCTGTTCTTTCAGAGTGGCAAATGTGTTAAGAACTTTATGTCACTAGTCTGAAGCCCCTGCTGTTGGATAGATTATTCACAGTTGAGTAGTCATGTGCCAGACAGGGTAAAAACAAACTTCAAAACGATCATTTTTTTGTACAATTATTGTACTCAAAAGAGACTTCAACTACCTAGAACACATCTAGGCCTTATTTGTTGAGTCCAGAAGTTTCATTAAATTTGGTTAGCAGCCTTCAAAGTGATCTTTTGGACATCATCTCTCAAATAGTCAGAAAGATGCTATGCCTTTTTGGCATTGTTTTGTACACCATGTCTCATTAATACCAGGCTAATGCGTTATCAAAGATGAACAGCATTTGTTTTATCTTTTCTGTCCAGTCATCACCTATGGAATTATCTGCTGATGTGCTGCACAAAATCCTTGGGCGATACTTTGACACAGGTGAGCCTGCTCTGCATTATTTGCATATAAAAAACAAAAATACATCAATGCATATGTTCAGTGATTAGAATGCATTTAACAACAAAAGTATATCAAATCCAAGCCTTAAATAAGTAAGTTTAACAAGCCCATGGTTTAAATTACACATTACACTAATAACACTAATCTTTCTATGGTTTTAGCAGTCAGAGAAGCTTGTAATGCTGTTGCAGTGAGTGATAATGCCACTGGTTGAAGTCTTCTTTTTTGATGATTGTCTTAATCTACCACCCTGCTCCCTGCACTCAAAAGCTCAGACCCCTGATTGAGAGCTTGTTTTGATTCACCCTTACATCCATTTATGGAGAAAACAAAACACTTGGTTGATAGAGACAATCAAAAAAACAAACAAACAGAACACATGGAAAGCCCCGTCTCAGCAAACTGGCTACTCTTCAGCTAACGCTAATGCCACACTAATGGTGCCAAAACAACAACAACATTAATGTAATTGACTGGCACATCAAAACATGAAAAAACATAAACAGACAGACGATGATAATGGTGGTCACGATTGCAACATGACATAGACTCTATGTTTTTATTGGACCCCAGTTCTGATACAATGAGAATGGCGCATCAATATATCTTATCTAACTTATAGCAATAAATACTTGTAACTTTAAATGTGCTCCTTAAATAAAATGCATCGTCACTTTTGTAAGATCTGGTTAGTAGAACTAGATGGGGATCCCTGGCAGCAGTAACCCAGATTACAGCTGTCAGAATATGTTAACTTTAGCCTCTGAAGAAGACAAAACAACCAGCTGCAAGTCCTCTGAAAAGATAAGGAATGGAAATAATGTTTGCAATGCTGGCAATTGAAAAAGATACTTCCTGTTGTAATGTCTGTATATCCTCGAGAAGGAAAAAAAAAAGGGGGTGCTGGTTTGTCCCAGTGGTTGAGTCGCTCCGTGCATGTCATTCCCAACGCTCAGTTTCCTGCTTTATCCACTTTTCTAGCATAAAAAAAAAGCCTATTTATTGTTTTTTTCTAAAATCCTTGAAAAACATAGAATAAAAATGGCAAGTTATGGCATCTATCAGTGGCTATTCAATGAACTCCATAAGGGAAAGGTCAGATGGTTAGAGACATGGCTGATGAGGAATGTAAGGCACTGTCACAGTTCATTGTCTTCGAAAATTAATGGGAGAATGATGACAAGGCCAGGAGTGATTCCAGCGAAGTGCAAGACAAGGCGAGAGGGGACCTTCACAGAGGAATATTTATGTTATAGCTTTATGCTAATATTATGTGGCAAGCAATTACATCTGTATTCAGGCTGCGGAGCCTAACCATAATTGACAATGACAAAAGAAGGCCTGGTTACAGGACAGTTTGATCAGATGGAGGATGTCATACTCTTGTCTTGACTCACTATAATGTTGGCTTTTCTTCTTCGGTGATAATATACAGAGGTTATCAGCATAGATTCATGCACTATGCACTGCCACGTTTAAACCCATTTGACACAAATGAGTACATTAAATTGTAACAACATTATTGAAAATAATCATTATTGTGTATGTTGTTTATTAGATGATCTTGAAAGAAAAGGTGGCGAGTTCTTATCACAATATGTGTCTTCTTTTATTGTTTTGAAAACTGACCCTTGAGTTGTCAATATGCTCAAATGTGGGTCTCTGCTTTGGTGTTGATCTAATGCAGGACTGCTTTTTGGATTTAGTCCTGTTGGATAAATGTTATTTTGTCACTCTAAAATCAGAAAACTGCTTTCTCACAGCAACGTCAAAGGAGGAAGACATTATACGTTCCAATTCATTACAGTCAGTAAAGGAGGGGGAGAGTGAGAGAGAAGTGGTGTGTGTGAGAGAGAGAGAGGGGGGGGGGGGGGGGGGGCTTCATTAAAGCTGGTTTAAGCCCAGCCCATTCTGAATATGTAAATGTCTCAGGCAGAGAGAAAAACACAGCAAGAGAAAAGCGAGGAAGGGAGAGAGAGAGAGAGAGAGAGAGAGAGAGAGAGAGAGAGAGAGAGAGAGGAAGAGGAGGGGAGAGCGGCATGAAAAAGTGAGTGAGCGATCAAGGGAAAGAGAGCAAGGGAGCGAGGGAGAGAGAGCGAGCACTCTGAATTGTGAGTGGCTTACGACACTCAGTGAACAGAAGGTGCTTCTGCATGCGTTGTCAGTGTACTGCTCTGCTGCAAGGGATTGCGCGCTCCTTTGCTTCCCACATTTACCGCCCCTGCCTGCCTGCCTGCCTGCCTACCAGCACCAGCCTTCAGCAGCCTCTTCCAGCTGGCTGAGAAAACACCCGGAGAGCACAGGAGTGAACGAAACTGCAAGCCCCAGGGGATGTAAGCGGCTTCTTAACCGAGATGAGCCATTCAGATGACAAGGAATACTGTTACACAAGAAAACAGTGAACAGGGTTCACCTCTTTAAATCATTTTTTTCTCTGTGCCTCCGTCACTGAAAATTGTGATTACCCGCTTGAATGGATTTAAACCCTACAAGTCAGTGATTGCTTCCAGAGATGGACGATAATATGTGTTGACAGATCTGCTGAAACTTAAGAAGGAAGGGGTGGAGAAAAGAGCAAGCCAGATATTTAAAAGATTTTGCCCTGGTCTTTTTTTTTTTCTTTCTCTGGTTGTCTCCTCTCCCCTCTGATCATTGCAGCAGAGGACTGCGGAGGAGCAAAAGAGACAGAGCTCATGCATGCAGACAGGGGAACTTGCACTTCCTACCATCTCGCTGAAAGCTACTTGGATTCCTTCTCTTTCTGGCTCTTTCACTTGAGGAGAACTAAGACATTGTAAGCCTGCCAAGGATCTGGTGTCCACTGAAAAGGGAGAAGGGAGGGGGGGGGCGAATTTGTACCACAGTGGGGTCTTTTTTAGATTCGCACATAATTAGTGTTGGGGCACAAAGCGAGACGCTGAATGGAGATTGTCAGCTTTTGGATAGGGGTGAGTAGGAACCTTTTCAAATAAGATCGATCAATGAGGACAATTTTTTTTTCATCCTCTCTGCTCTCCACCCAGTGCTTCATATCTAACACAAGCAAAGAGACTTGCTCCTTTTCCTTTCATTTTCGACAAAGGCTTCCATAGTAACAGAAATATAATTACTGCCTGCAGCTAGATCCAAAACAGAATTAAGTGTAGTGATAAATCTTATAAATATGATGTGATAAATATGGTGTGAGAGCTAGAAAAACAATATCCAGAGTGGTTCAATGGACATTTTCTCAGTGGCATCCCTGGATATTTATGCTAATGGATTTCCTTCTAATTGGACTGTACTTAAAGTGGCCACTGAAGAAGCCCCCTGGGTTGATACTCTGTTTATTGGGCATTTTTTGGAGAACGGTTCCCTTGGTGGAGGGTGTTTGTCCAAGGCTGTGCCGCTGCGACAGCAAGCTGCTGTACTGCGAGGGGCTCAACCTCACAGACATTCCCCACAATCTGAGCAGCGCCATGGGCCTGTCCATGAGAGAGAACAACTTGACCGAGCTGCGTGAAGGCCAACTGGCTGGTCTGTCACAGCTCACCTGGCTCTACCTAGATCACAACAACATTGACATTGTAGAGGAGGGTGCATTTGACAGGCTAAGACGGGTCAAGGAGTTAGACCTCAGCAGCAACAGGATTGAGAGTCTGCCAAATGGTACCTTTAGGCCCCTCCCTAACCTGCGCATCCTGGACCTCTCATACAACAGGCTGCAGTCACTCGAGCCTGACCTGTTCCACGGCCTTAGAAAGCTCACCAATTTACATTTGCGCTACAATGCTCTCAAATTTGTGCCAGTGCGGATTTTTCAAGACAGCCGGAGCATGCAGTTTCTGGACTTGGGTTACAACCAACTGCAGAGCCTGGCAAGAAACTCCTTCGCTGGCCTATTCAAGTTGACTGAGTTGCATCTTGAGCACAACGAGCTAGTGAAAGTCAACCTAGCCCACTTCCCTCGACTCATCTCTTTACGTACTCTATACATGCACAACAATCGAGCCACTATTGTTGTCAATACCCTGGACTGGACATGGCATTTCTTAGAGAAGATTGACCTATCAGCCAATGAAATCGAATACATTGAGCCACATGTTTTTGAGAGTTCACCCAACCTTAAGGTGCTGATGTTGGACTCCAATCGATTGACCTCTGTGGACCAGCGCATCCTGGATTCGTGGTCATCTCTGGACAGCATTACCCTGGCAGGGAATGACTGGGAGTGCA
This sequence comes from Notolabrus celidotus, assembly GCF_009762535.1. Taxonomy (NCBI): domain Eukaryota; kingdom Metazoa; phylum Chordata; class Actinopteri; order Labriformes; family Labridae; genus Notolabrus; species Notolabrus celidotus. The sequence goes on along the minus strand of NC_048278.1, from coordinate 21,931,953 downwards.
GTCGCAACGTGTGTGCCTTGGCCTCTTGGCTGAGTGCCTTCCGAGGCCAGCGTGACAATTCCCTGCTGTGTTCAAGCCCCGACACCGCACAGGGTGAGGATGTGTTGGATGCTGTCTATGCTTTCCAGCTATGTGAGGATCCCACAATGGAGGTAACTACAGCAGGCCTGTACGCCTCGACAAGGGACCTGGCCCAGGGTGGATCTGTTTTCCTGGGCCCATTTACTTCAAACCCTTACGAGGGTGAGGGTAGTGAAGTGGTCACCAGTTCCTTCACTGTCACAGTGGGCCATGATGACCTGGAGAGCACCATGCAGATCCACAAGGTGGTGACTGGCACCATGGCGCTCATCTTTTCCTTTCTCATCATAGTGCTCATGCTGTATGTGGCATGGAAATGCTTTCCAGCCGGAATAAGACAACTGAGGCAGTGCTTCAGCAGTCAGCGCCGCAAGCAGAAGCAAAAGCAAAGCATGCAGCAGATGGCTACAATTTCTACGCCGGAGTACTATGTTGACTATAAGCCTAACCACATTGAGGGAGCACTGGTGATCATCAATGAATATGGCTCTTGCACTTGCCAACAGCAACCTTCTCGGGAATGTGAAGTGTGATCCTGCTTTGTGAGTACATCTTTACCTGTGATTATCTGGATATACAGTAAATCCCTTTTTTGGATACACTGGGGATTGGACAGACGGAATAAAGGGATCTTTTGGACTCTTTTTACACAGCGTCTCACTGTGATGTGGAAGGAGTGTGCTTTATGCAGCAGACTATTTCGCGGTGGATTTACTGCTATTGCTATCTACTGCTGCTGCTTTGAGGCCACGGGGCATAATGGGCACCTGACTCTCGGACCTGTTGATGTTCTACAAAAACACAGAGAGGAATACATTGTGGGCACTGAGGCTTTTCTCTCAAGGGTGGATATTTGAGCTTTAATGTGTCTTTCTACTTCAGGACATTTAATTATTGTTTAAAACAAACTGGGGACACACAAAAGAAGAAAAAGGAAAAAAAATAACCATTTGTATTATGGTACACACAATATTTGACAAGCATTTAAAATATTAAAAAAATATGTTTAAGTTGGATTAAAATGTAAAAATATTAGTCTGTGTAAAATATGTTCAAAGAAGAAGTGCAAGTGTGGAGAAAAAAATGATACAAGATAATCTATTTCTTTTGTAAACTACAAAAAATGTTTAAATAAATGAATTGCTATTCACAGTAAACTCATTTGTACGTGAGAAGCTGTCAGAAAGGGTGAATGATGATAGACGCAGTCTATCCATGGACTGGAGAGCCATGCCTCTGCAGTGTATCAAACCAAAAAATACAAATGAAATACAAAAAATTAAAGGGGCAGAGGGATATCTGCATCTCATCTTTGGTGTAAAACTCATAGTCTGAATTTTAGATCTGTTCCCTGTTTTATCTTTCATATTTGTTGTTTTATCATTCACTGTGTTGGCTATTATCAGTGTAGTTTATTTCCCCCTTGCCATTGCTTATACCAGAATAGATTCAAATAATCTATTACTTTGTCATTGGTTAGCATATTTTCATACTACTATATCAGTATTTGTGTACCATCCAAGTAAAGAAAGCAGAGTGTCAAAGATCTAAAGCTATGCCTCTCATTGCCTCTCACTCTTTGGCTTTCACAGAGGAGCCAAGCCTCCTTTCACTGAACGAAGCACACTAAAGACAGACATTGGAACAATGCATACTTCAATAAAAATACCATTTAAAATTGTATCCGAATCATTGAAGAAATTACCCAGCAGCTTAAAGGAAAATTTGCACATACGATATCCTCCACTGTGTTTTCATGTGATGTAATATTGTTTGTTGAATACAAGGCCATTCTGAGGTGTATATATATCCTTCTTCCTCTGGTGTTCATTGTGTAAATTAGTGCACTGACAGATGTTGTGTTTCATGGGTCTTCTGACATGAACAGTATGTTGTGTGTATGTGCGTGTGTGTTTGGGGAGGGGGCAGTAAGGGAGATGGAGCATCAAAACGACTGCAGAAAGAGGTAACAGACTGCTCTCTAGTGTGCATATTCTCATACTGTGGCTGCATTTTTTCCTATTGTGCACCATTATCTGCAAAATTTCCACAGCAGGGGAATCAGAAATATCTGAAATCTGAACTTGCAGCAGCTTTTATGGAAAATGCATCAATTTTCATCAACTTTTGTGTTATTTTGCGTTGAATTAAAATAATGTTTACAACTTGTAAGTCAGCAGGAATAAAAATGTTTAAAGGATTCACTGACAATCGTTACATAATTAGTTCCCAAAAGAGTGAAAAGTTATTTTCGGACTAATCAATGTTGTATTAACCTGAGAGTAGCTGATAAGTCCCTCTATGTTGGGTCCATTGATGTGTTGGAAAAACATGTTTTTCTGGGTATGAGGGTTTATTTTGTTTGACCAAGGCTCATTATCAGTGGTTCTAAAATTAAACATCTCATGTTTCTTATTAAAAATTCATTCTTATAAATAAATGTATTATTACATACAGCTGAAAAAAGGGAAGACGCTGGTTGAATGGGCATATCTGTAGAGTATTTTGTTAGATTATGGCACAGATTGAAAAAAAAAAGTATTTTCCTGTTAATTATTTTAATCACAAGTTTATCAAATTCTTAAGGGACAGCACTGACAAAGTGAGTCAAGGTGTCTATATATTAAATTAATGACCTGCTTTTCCTGCCACAGATCATAACATTTTGCTCAGTTAAATCCCACCACCCTTAAATCAGCAGTATTAATAAGACAGATATGCAGTGTTTGCATCTATGTTCACTAAAGTATAATATTATTCTTATTTATTCGAAAATTAAGACAAATAGTGATTAACATCCAATACCTGTCAATTCTGTAGTTATAGTCACAATAAGTGTAACAACATTCTTCAAATTCAATAACAAACTTTAACTTGTAATTTGTCTACCACTTTTTAGTGTGACATGTGTCTGTATTTTATTTTCTATTCACAATTGTCTTCGGAGAGTTTGTCTTCACATAAATCCATGCCAATTAACACTGAATGATGAGTTTTCAACTAAACCTGACCTGCCAGTCTGTGCCAGTCATTAGCAACAAACCAGTGTTTGAGGAAGTGGTCCATGTTAGCTGAAAAACAGAACTGCGGTCTGAGCAATGAAGCTGCATTATACTTTCATATTTTTTGGGCAAATGACAGGAAGATAAAGTCTGGTAAACGACAAGAGAAATAGTCTGCATGTAGTGCTTAAGTTGCCAAGCACTAAACTTTGTGGTTATTTGTTACAGGGCACATTTTGGGGAGTGATAATGGCTTAAAGATGCCATGTGGGATTTATGATCCATTTCTTATTTATGGTATCAAGGGCGTCCCACTTTAAACCTCAACATAGCTGTTAATCATAACTTGCTGTATCATGTAAATGCAAATGACTGCAGAATATACAGCAGGGTATCATGATGGGGACACAGATTTATTTTACTCTCTTATTTTCACATCCTGTCTGGAGTTTTCTACTCCCCCTTCCAGCCCTTCACAGCCCCTTAAACTTGCAACTGCTGGGTAAATTTGAGGTTGTTAAGCTTCATTTGTATAAATATTGGATGATGCCTGGCATGGAGGCAAGTACTGGCACCGCTATTGATTTAATTTCACTCTTTTCTTGAACAAGCAACCAGGGCAAAAGGTGATAGAGAATGGCTCTGAATATTTTAAAAGCTCTGAGTCCTGAGGGCTGACATTAAAGTACTTTAGACTTATCTCTACTCTTCTCACCTTCACCCTCTCTCCCGCTCTATCTCTCTCTCTCTGCGCCCATAAAACACAGTAAATATAGAGAAAAACATCAATTCATCTAACTGACAAAAGATCAAATCTCTGTTTGACCTAGGCCGGGGGTGATATTTCCCTTAGGGATCTTATGAGCTCTCAGACAGCATCCATTATAAACCAGCTGATTTATGATGCTCAGTAGAAATCAATACAGATGAGTGGTAACCAAAATGATTGAGTGATAACAAATGTATCCATGTGTCCTTCACATTTTCAAGATGAACTGATAAACGGGGATATGTGTTATTATGCATATGTCAAATGATAATTGATTTACAAAATGATTAGAGTATTGCAGGGTGATTTGGTTACTGTCTAACACTGATCACTGAAGTGTGATATCCTGCTTCTTTTATGAGTACATGTGCGGGGAAGCATGACATTTGTTCTGCAATTGCAGAGCTGCAGCTGTTAGTCAGCTAGAGGATATACGTTACAGGGGTTTTATGTACAACACACATACTAATAGCTCTGACTCTTCTGTTTTGCAGCTTGTGTTTTTAAAGCTAAGCATGTGCTGCGTGGGTGGACATGCAGTCGAGTCAGTGCACGTGTGTGGTTAGAAAGCAGCACAACAGACCTTGAAAATCATATGATGTCTTGGATTGCATTGTTATGATGGCAACTCTAAAATGAAAAGTCTCAGGAGGAAGATGGATATGAAGCAGAGTTACTGACACAGAAAGTAAAAGGTCATGACAATGAAATGAAGAAATTCAGGGGGGATGTGGTGTCCATGAGTTGGAGCATTCTGTACATGAGACGTGGGTCAGAGCTAAAGGTCATAAACTAACAATAGAGGAACCCTGCAGGCTCAAAGTGACAGGTAGCTGCTAGCTGGGATCCAAATAAACACAGTTAGCTTCAGTTTTAATCAGCAATCTCTTTAAACTAGTTTATACTGTCACAGTCTTTGGACTCCGACTGAGAGAACATTGGTTTTGTTCGACATGGGATAAACCTTGTTTGTGCTAGTGTACCTGAACTTGCAGTATCTTTGCCTGTGCAGCATTAAATTTGTGACTCAATGACAAAACATCAATCTGCAGAAATTTGGGAAATAGCTTGCATCACATTCTGCAGTAAGGGGAGGGGTTTGTGGGGCCTTCAAGATGCAAACAAATACTTAAAAAATAAATTAACCAGGCTTCCTTTGAGGGGTATCGATCGGGCAGCATTCTGCCATCTCATTGGGACTAGGACTGTGCTGCATAATAAATGCTTAACACCCCCTCATAACTGGGCTGAGAGCTAAATCATGGGTGGCAGCATGCACTGCAGCAGACTGTGAGGAGCTGGTGATGACTAATGACAATGAGTGGGTGGCTTTCCACTGCTTCTTTTATAACAGGTGGGTTTTCAGGATCAATATTATAATCACTATCATCATTATATGTGAATTCAAAACCTCTGACACAACATTTTCTGTCTCAATGTAAAGTCCCTTCTCTTCCTCCCTTTAAATAGTGCTGCTGCATGTGATGTTATCCTGCTGACTTCAATGACACAATTCTTGGAACTACATAACGTCATTTCTCCTATGAATGCAGTATTACTGTAGATTCTAAAACAACATACCAACAACTACATTATCTACATGTTCCTGTAAATACTGTATTACTGCAGTGAATTGAATAACAAACCTTAACCTTAAGACCATATAACCTTAACATGGCTATAAACACAATATTACTGCACAGGGGTCAATATCAGAATATCTGAAACAATAAAGCCTGCACGTTTCTCTGAAGCCGCAATCTCTGGTGTAGCAAAATGAAAAAGCGAAAACACTGCAGTTCAGAGCCCAATGTTAAAATAAATAATGTTATAGCTAAATTAAACATTTTCAAAACCTGGTTCGGAAAAGTAGTTTGGAGAATATAAATTACATATTAATTTTTACACACTGTATGAGGGGTGATTTCTTTGTTTTTCCATTTTGAAAATACACCCATAATATAATGGGTGACAATTATAAATAGCATGCAGTTTGAATTGGTGGACAGTTAGGTGCATTAAAGCTGTTTGCAGGAGGCTAACAGTCCACCTCAGCTCCGCCTCTTAGCCTGTTTCTAAAACTTTACAAAAGCTAGTACGAGTCAGCATTCCCAACATGGCACCGGTCATTGTTGTGATTCAAAATGTCTCTCCAGAAACCAGTTGCTGATGTCAAATAGACTATGTCCATGCTTTAAACAGTCTATGGTTTTCCAACATTCAAGAAACTACATAACTTAAGTGTTTTAATAACTGCATCATAGCTGCTTCGAATCAAATGACAAAAAAATAAAAACTATGAAACATGAGCCATGTCAACTATAGCCGTGTCAGTGACAAGATAATGGCAACAATATAACGTTATACATGTAACAATGCTGCTTTAAATTTAGTATAAATGCTGTAGGAATCACACATGCTGCGTATTTGAATAACTTTGATGTTCCTGCACTCAATTAATTGACAATTAAAAGAAAATATATGAATTACAAATTTCTATAAATCTTATACTTTGCTGAATCCAATGACATAATCTAAGCATTTGTTTAACCTACAAGCAGGTGATTATTTAGAAAGGGCACAAAGTGTATATTTCACTAATACATCAAAATGATGGATTTTCATTTTACCTGGATATTTTGCTGTCAAAGTAAGGCAAGCTTACAGTTACCTTCCAAGCAAATGTCAAAAATAATAACAGAAGCAAAGCAGACATAGGTCCAAAGGGATCTATAATTACATTTATCACTTGGGCTAAATCTCCAGGCAACCCATATCTCTGTACACCCACAGCATCATTTACAAGCACTGTACTTAAGCAACACTGAATTGATAATAATAATGACTTATGAGTCATTATTCTTACCTCCATATGGTGCTGTAGGTAGAGCAGTGGTGGCTGCTGAGGGAGGTGAAACTGCATAGGGAATGGGGGCATTGTAGGCACGTGAATATTTATTACAGTGAAAACACTGTCGCAAATTCTCATCGTATGTATTAATACTATTGTCTTCAAAGTGTATTTTGTGGTTACCTTTTGTTCTATTGCTAGGTAGGATTAGCCTGTGATAATCTTTGTCTTCTATTTAACATAAAGCATCAGGGTCAATCGGTGAGATAATACACGGCAACAGCTGGGCCTGCATCTGGGGCTCCATGTAACCGGTAGGAAGAGCAGATGTGGGTCAGTGCCTAATATTCAGAGTATTATAGTGGCTGAGCTGAAAAGCTTTATCCAGGACTGCACTCTGGATTTAAAGTTCATTTATGTTACTCATACCTGTGCAGATAGACACCAGTGCAGCCGATGAGCGACAAAATACAATCTAACATCTGCTGGGCTAAAATCGTCACACCAAAGATCTTGTAGTTCATTAATATTAGGATACAGTTTTCTAGATGAGGTTCTATTCATTATGTGTCAGTGGTCATACTGAATGAGATGCCTAGACATGTAACTAACATACTCCAGCATTCACACAAGGAAAAGGTAGTCAAGAAAATGCATGCCTTAAGATTTCTACAGCTGCAAATGTGCTATAAGTGCAATTAAGACTTCTCTGTGCAACAATGAATCACTTCAATGATGAAACAGTATCTATTCTTAATGTTGGTGTTAGGGTATTCCATTATCTCTCTGACAACACTATCTCTTTTAGAGGGAATGAAAAATAACTGCCTAATAATGATAACTGATGGTTGAAAAAGAGGAATCACCTTTGGAGACAAACTAATAGGCACAGAAAATTATGGAGCAAGCACCAGAAATTGTGAAAATGAGTGTGACCAGATAGCAGAAGTCCGCATATCATGGTAACAAACTACTGCTAAAAAATGTACAAAGCTGGACTGTGACATTGATGGAAAAAGCGGTCCACTTGACTCAGCAATCAGGATGAAAACAGTAGCTATTGATGTACAAAGACTAAATGCACTAATGCAGTACCCAGATGGCTGCAAAAGCTTACGATTATGATGTCCAAAAGTAACAAAACGTATTTGATATTCATGAATGACAATACTTCCTTATAACAACAGCCTCAGAGGTTATCTTGAATTTGAATATCAGCAACATTTCCATTTAGGGGACATCCTGGCCTTTTCAACAACTATAAATTAAGCTGCCCTGAGTGAACATTCAGATTCACTGTGCGAGGGGTGGGCACCGACAGCTCGGCTCAGACAAACAAAAGAAAAATGAATAAAAATGCATGACGAGAACTGAATTCAAAACAATTCCCTCTTTTGGTCTTCTTAGCTGATGACTGTGTACTGCTCTGCCCAGCAGACAGGCATCAGCCCAACTTATTCACCATTTATGCTAAATGAGTCATCAGGACAACTGCATCATGTTTCATTATTCTTAGTCAGATCACCTCAAATAAAAGACAATCACAAACAATTCTTTGATGGAGTGTTTTCAAAGCTGCAGCACGCAAGCCTGTAGGAGCTTCTTTCTGAATAAAAGTTAACACAGGTTAAGGAAAGTAAAAATAGACAGCATTTATCATTTCCCATTTATCTGATCAGTGTCAGGATGAATAAATGCTATTCTACCCGCTCTCCTTGCCCCCTCTCTTTTCCCTATCTGTGAGGTCAGATTGGCATCTCTCCAGTATCCAATGAAATTGGCTGCATAAATGGAATTGCCCCATTCTCCAAGTGTCAGCTGAGCAAAAGGAATGTGTTCAATGTTTACAAAAAGCGTTGTGTTAGAATGCATCCCTGGTGCGGCAATTTTGGAAAACATTCTGTTGGTGACAGTCAATGCAAGCAAGCTAATCCAGCCAGGAGGCTTCAAAGGAAAAACAAAAGATGGACTTACCTGTCATATGAAAAGCAGGGGAGAAGACCAATGGATCCACACAATGCAGAAAAAAGAAGAGGGAGAGGGAGAGAGAACAGAAAAGGCTGTTAAAATAAATACATTATTTTTTGACATATTCGGAACAGGTCTCTTAAACAGCCAAATGGTAAACATTCACTCTAATACAGACACACTTTTTTTCCCCACAGAGTTGAACAGTGCAACAGACTGCAGTGGGATTAGTCGGCCCGAAGTACAACGCTGTGTTTACATTGCATAGACCAGAGAACTTGCAGACTGGCAGTAAAAACTGGCGGTGCATTTAATGTCTAACTTTGGACAGTCGTTTCCATCGACTAAGGAGAAAGAAAAGAAAAATGCAGGAAGACGACCCTTCAAAGGGAGGCTGTGCAGTGACAGCAAACAGCGCCACTGGAATTCCATTCTGCCAACCGATCAGCATAACCCCACAGATCTATAAGAATTTACAGCATCCCCATGCCTCTGTGCCCTCTAACAATGTTGTACTGATGCTACTGCTCGATCACATCACTGCCATTGGTGCTACAAACAGAAGAAAATAAGTGCCGAGGGTTGGCTGGTTAGCGCTGCAGCATGCCAATGGACATTTTGTATTGGACTGCAACCTATTTGAGTTATATTATGGACATGTTCTCTCAATATTCTGAGGACATACAAACAAACAGGAGGCTCTAAAACAGCCCACAGGTATGAATTTAAGCACCGCTATCTGTGCAAACCATGCCATTCATTGATAACCTCTCCCAGGTGCATCAATGTGTTCAGGCGTAGCTGTCATCCATATTTACAGGGCAATGAAGCAGAGATATAAAGTAGATTTACAAAACCTGTACCTCTGTTCCTGTGCTGCATCCATAATGCTTCATATGTTTATCCCACTTGAAGTAAGGGGATTTGATTGGACTTTTTTTCTCCATCGCACTTATTATTATTATGACTTTTTAATAAAACCCCTGGCTTTCCAATATCTTTGGCATGAGGTACTTTAAAGGGTTTTAAACTCAAAGCTTTCACTTGCAACAGAGGATTTCCACATGAGAGTTTTGGTTTCTTTACTCAAGTTGAAGTTCTGAGTACTTCTTCCACCATTGCGCTGTGACAACAACCTGTCACTTAGAGGATTCAAGCTTAATTGATAGTAGCAGGATATAGAAACTAGACTACTGATAAACGAGCTTCACTTCCAAGGATGTATATTACCATCGTCCTATATATATTTTTTCATCACAGTGACTTCAAAAAAAAGTACGACACTGAAAGCAGCTCCTGATCTACTAGTCATGCGATATTTTAGGAATCTGGCCACAACATCAATCATCTATGAATGTGTAAACTGAAATATGATATATATCACACAATGTGTCAGTTTGCCAACATGAGATATAATCAGTACCCCTGGGTGAATATTTTTAAATATTGGCATATGACAACAAACTAATCCCAGCAGCTTTTAGCACTGCTTAAAATGTGTTTGACAGTGCATTACTGTATTTATCAGCTTACTTTTACTACACCCTATAAATATGTTGTTATCCATGCTCTCTCTAATCCATCGTATTTACACACAGCATTTAAAAGGTGATTCCTGTATGTTTTCATAACCTCATAATTTCTTGTTTGTTTTTTTTACCCATACATTTCTGGAGTCTTGCCTTTAAAGGGTTGAATATCACTGTGAAATAGGTTTAGAAAAACAAAAAGAGCTAATTAGGTAAACCTGTATAAATCAGAGCTTCTCTCTTTCTGCTAGTAAAAATGCTTAGGGAATCAATCACTGTTAAATTCAGCGTGTAAATCCACATCTGTTTTGGCATTGTAGCCACTCAATAAATGGTAGTTTAATGCTGAAAGAATTGGAATAAACAGTCAATTTATGGTTGGATGTCAACGTTGCAGTATGAGGCTGCATTTCAGTCAATATGCCATTATTTTCTCTCCTTGCTGCTTTACACAGTCAAGTTCTGGATGCAAAAAAGCAGACTCTTCAGATTATGTTCGAAAACGAATCCAATAACTTTTGAAAATGATCCTAAAGAATTTTGAGCAAAATACATTCACAATCAGATTACTGGAGCTAATGTTTTGTGACTGCGATATTGCTTTTAGTTAATGCATTGCAAAATCCCATTGGCTCCAGTTTCTCGGCAAGTATGGTGATGACAAATGAGAATAGCTCACATTATAGAGGAAAAGAGGTGTGATTAACTAAGAAATATGTATTATCTGTTTGTCTTCACTCCTTGTTTACTGTGCAAACTAAAAGGTTGCCTGATGGAGTCCAAAAGACCAGCTGAACTGTAGGAGTGTGTACAGACACATACAGCACAAGTACAGTATATCCAGCTCTGACACCTCCCGGGACTGTGTTAGGAGTTGACATTTGAAAAGAATACAAAGAAAAGGCAACGAGACAACAGAGTTTAAGGAAATGAAAAGAGATAAAAATCAAACATAACGGCGCTCTGAACATTTCTGTATGTGAAAACAATAACGTCAAGCATACAGGTATGTGGGTCTACTCCCAACAGCTGCAGGAGAGGTTATGAAAGCAATTTTCGAGGCCGGAAAGTAGAGCATGATACAGAAACAGTGTGGGGCAGTAAAGTCGTTGTCTTGGAAGACAAGGTGAGTATTGGAATACTTTTAAAAGAAACACTGAATTAAAAGACAATAAATTAAAAGAAAAAATAATCCTGGTCACTAGATAAAAAAACTGAATGAATAAATAAACGTGTTAAAAATCAGCTTATTTAAAAGCTTACCAGAAAAACACAACTGTGACAGAAACAGAGTAATATTATGCTCCAATGCTGCAAAACACAATTATTTAATATAGACAACTCAAAGCTTTCTAAAGCAGTGTAGCGACAATTTGGAACAAATCCAGAGAATTATTGGTTGTTTGTGTGGGTAAGACCTTGTTTTCAATAGGTTAGACTTTGCACTAGATTAGTGAGGCTACACTTAAACCCTATACCCTGGGAGTGTGACAAATAAAGGGGTTTAGGATGTCTTTACACAGATCTGCCTCATGTGTTTTAACAATTCGGACCACTATAATCCATTAAGTGTCAACTTCAGCAGCATTAATTCAATCATTCTCATAATCAAAATGGTTGCTCTGAGCCCCTGCTTCGGGGGCTTAGCGATGCTGTGCTGAGAATGAAAAGGCACATTAAAATGGGCTGGAGCATGCAATCCCCCAAAAAGGCATTTGCTGCGCTCTGCATGCACCAAGGACATGCAACAGTAAGGTCAGGATCACACATCGGCGGAATACTGAGTAAGTCAGCCTCCTGGGCTGGGATTCCTGGATCCAGCTCATCCTCCCCCGTCCAACGGTAAAATGTCTGATCGCACTAGATACGCTGTCCCTGAAGGCTTGCTGGAAACTTCCAACAGGCAAGACACAGTCTGATGTATAAGCAATACACAAGTATGCGTGACATGCATGCATTAGAGATTTCATACCATATTGTGGTATCCAATTATTGCATGAATTTCTGTGTTTCATTTTCCTTTGTAACAGAATCCGCTTTGTTCGAATCAAACAAATTCTAAGCTAAATTTAACCAAAACCATTAAGTGCTCTGTGCAGCCTTTCAAGAAACCTGCAAAGGCAAGGGCCCTGGAAGCGTCCTTACACTGTTGCTAAGCAACCACAGCATCAGCCGCTGTCCACCACTTTGCTATCACATTAGTTAATGTCATTCTAATTGAAGGGGAAAGAACACAGCACTTCAGTCACGAAGCTGCAAATGCCATTTATTGTGATTTTCACATTCCGTGCTGAAAAGTCAGCAGAACCCTCATTTTTTTCCGCCCCTGCTGTTTACCAGAATAAAAGCCCCACCTCACTTTCTCATTTGATTAGGTAGTAGGGAAAAATGCTGTAGTGACGTAAGCCATTTTTTTCTGAGCCACCGTTGAACACTTTTCAACTTGGGGCGCTCAGGGCATTTTTCAAAAACATGCAAGGTGTGCTTGGTGGATAAAAGCAAGGTGCCCCGGGTGTATAAGCAGCACACAAAATCCCTCAGATCCGCTGAAAACAATTACAAAAGGCTGCGTTCGCTGCCAAAAAGGCGTCCAGTGTGATCAAATGCCTCCGTCTCCTCATTGTCGTCTCTAATTTAAGTCAGTCCCAAAAAATTAAGCTCTGGCAAAGTAATTAATCAATGGGTTTGTTCAACAAATCGGCTGTTGTTGCAGGTTTTTTTTTTCTTTTTATCTCATCTCACCTGTAATAAACACATATGAAGCCAAGCAACCGGTCACTCCCACTTTAGTTAGTACCTCTTAGTTTACTATTCCATTTGCACATTGGTAGAATGTCAATAACTTTGCAGCTCCTTCTGAGCCATTCAAATGAGAGCAGAGTGTATAAATCACATTATTTTTTTGTGGAATTTCATATGCATGTACCCTTCAGGCAAGTGTTGTTTCCTCCCCCATTGAAAGCATTTGGGACTCGAGTGTGGGAGTGGGAATGAGAGTTGTTGTTTTAAAGCTGGCACTAATGAAACCCATGGGTGTGCGATGACAATGGGAGGATGTTTGATGAGAAACTACGTGGTCCAGTCTGTGCTTTGTGTTTGGCCCTGCATCTGTGTCCATGTGTGGGGAAGAACGACAGAGGGAGAAAGAGAGGGGACTATTGGTGAAGGAAGAAGATCAATACCATCAGTTTTGTGACATTTTAAGACATTTATCTCTCCCCCTTTCTATGGTAAAAACCCTCCAACATATAGCATTTCATATAGCTCCCTATTCATTATAAAGCTTAATGGGACTACTTTATAGCTATAGCATAAACATACAATATTATCATTATCATTATATTTCCAAAATTACAATTACCTAAGGAAAAACAATATCTTTAAAAAACATGTTGATTCATATAAAGTCACAACTGCTGATCCAAAGACTCAATAGAGATGATGTATTACACCTAATGTGCAAATGTAATGTAGCCCAGGATTATGCCTAATGACAAAAACGAAACTTTAAAGCAAGCAGAGCTATTTATTAATGTTTTGTCACTCAGAATGGTATATTAAATGTTAATTATATACTGTAGACCTTTGGCCTAGTATCCTGTGTGGTAGTGCATCTTCCACACTTTAATTCATCTTGACAAGGAACATAATAATATAGATTTGTTCGTATCAGCACATGGTACAAGCCCGTAATGGAATTACACCAAGTCCTACGTGCCATTAGCCTACCAAGTGACCTTATTTCATGTAACACCTTCAGCTTGTGGACACTTTCTTATCACCAGCAGACGAACAACCCATTTTAAATCTGACCTACTTCACATGAATATTCACACTTCATGTAAATCATATATTTAGTCCATCAATCATCTAAATAATGCCTTAGTAAGCAGTTTGGTATAACTCTCTTTCAGCTTAGACTCACCCCTATTTGTTGCAAGAACACTAGTTTAGCTCCTATACTAATACCCTCTATGGGTACAGATTGAATTCATGCCTTCATCTCTCAGAGGATGACCTGCAGACTGAACAGCATTCAACTTTGTGTTGTGCTTTTCCAAATCTTTTGTTGTCAGCATGCTTTCCTACTTTGTGTCAAGTTCTGTCAGCTATGTTTTTAACTACAGTCCTCCAATCTCTCTCTCTTTTGATAAACCCTTTCAGGCATTTCAATGCAGATAAATCTGCCAATCATCCAAAATGCATATGGCTACATATATATCCAGTTTAAATGTTCACACCTGCATTACCTGAAGTCTCTTTTTTAAAAGGGGAATTTAACATAGATGGGATTGCTCACCAAATAAGTCTTTTTAAGAATATGTTTACACACTGAAAAACAAACTCCGGGGTTAAGGGCTATTTAACCGAAGATGGGAAAGCACAACAAAACTCATTAAAAGTGGAGCGCTGGTGGCCTAGCGGTCTAAGCACCCCACATACAGAGGCTACAGTCCTCGTCGCAGGGGTCGCCGGTTCGATTCCCGGCCGGTTGACCATTTCCTGCATGTCTTCCCCCGCTCTCTACTCCCCACATTTCCTATCAATCTTCAGCTGTCCTATCCAATAAAGGCAAAAAAGCCAAAAAAAATATAACTTTAAAACTCATTAAAAGTGAGTTTGGTGCCACTAATTTCACAACTTCCAAACTTCATCATGCACACATCGTCCTGAGGTATTTTCCACATTATACCTTCTTGTGTCACTGCATTTAATTAGGCAAGACAAACAGATTTGCACATTGAACGCAAGTGAATATAACTATAAATAAAACTATTTGATTGTAACCTTGACATGAAACGGAAGGAACAATAGAGAGCCAATGCAAGTCAAAGGTTTGGAGGACAGAGACTCAACAATGCCAAAATCCAAGACAACCAGATGGTCCCCGGAACAAGCATCGCCTAGAGCGAGCAGCCTCCCCCCTCACAATTTACTGTACATTCAAGCATGGACCCACACCAAACACCCCCCATAGCCTCCAAATGTATTTAAGAATGACAGTAAATACATCTAAGGTGCATTTTTCTACAGCCTCATTCCCCTGTTTGCATCGACTGTGTTGCAAATAGGCGATTATAAAATACTCAGAGCAAGACATGCAGCTTGCTCTTTTAGACGCATACAGATGCACTTTGAGCTGCTCTGTCAGATCAAATCCTTTTGATTTCATTATGCTTTACATGTGAATTTATGTATGCACTAAGCCTCCATCCTATTAAAAACAACCCTGCTTTCCTGCACCCATTGGAGTAAAAGGTGATGGAAGTGAGGATAGGAAAGATTCATCTAAATAGCCTGAACAAATGGTTTTACTTCCTTGGATGAAGCCGAAGCACAAAGTAATCAGTGAGCAACCTCTCTAGCCCCTCTTTCACAAGCCCACGCAGCAACACATCCCACACGCGCAGATATACTGAGAGGAGAAGATGGGCTTGTTATTGGCCGCAGTGTAGGAGACTCATCAATCAATCATGAATTAATGGTTAGGGCCATCTCATTGAAACACATGCAACCCCTGCAGTCGCACAACCACACACAGAGAGACTACTCCCGGCCTCATGGACACACATGACTCAAAATCAAATCACAAAAGCCATTTCATTAAACCGAGCTGTAATTCAATAGCTGTAATCATTTACTAAAATGATTGCTGAAAAAAATGGGCTCTTTCAGGCACTGTTGCTATGCCAGAAATCTGTTAATTCTAATGCAAACTGCAGCTTTAAATGAACAAACAAGTAGCACATCTGGACATAGAAACAGAACAAAAGCACCTTATGGTCATTCAAATGAGCTTACATTTGTTTTTGTCTTTTTGGGACATTTTGAGCAATAATATTGTGGTGTCTTTGTGTCAACCAAGTAAGAAAACAACTCTAAGACCATGTGCTAAATCTCTTTAATGGGGAAAACTGGCACGCGTGCTTTGGTCCATAAGGGTCTCTGCAGGGGGCAGCAAGAAAGGATCCGCTCTCCAGCCATTGTTGTTTGAGAGGCCATTGAGCCTTTTGATCCCTGGGTAATCTCCAGCTATCTGTCTGAGTTATCACCTCGCCTGATTTAGGTCACCCTGGCTGCTTTCGGTTTTCAGTCTGTCCACCTTCCCCCCTTAGAAAGTGCACGTAGGCTAAATCCCACTTTCACTGAGGCAAACAGGAGATAAACAGGAAAGTGGCAGCATGGAGAGCATATACATAATACATCTCTGTCCGGAGGAAAAGAAACAAACAAAAAAAGACAATACGCATTCAGAGATGGAACTGTCACTTATTTTACTGACTTTAATGACAACTTTCAGGAAGGCAAACTATACATATTTTAATAACCTGCTGCAGCTTTACTTAGGACAACTGACATGTACATTACTGACATAAATATTTACCTGCATTCTGGTCTGCCATACTCGGAAGTTTTCTCATCACTCATTTGTGTTAGTTTACAATGAAATCAAGCACATGTTTATGTTTTATTTGGCTATAAGACATCGGGGCAAAGGCCTTGTTTGAAAAGGTAGTGCTAACATTTTGATGTAAGTATAAAATTTAATAGACATTTCGGTGTATGCTCTATGTGAAATATGCATTTCGATATTATGCCTACTCCTAATGTTTGGTATTAATGTGTGGTCTAACATGCAAACTAGAAGACATCCCTTGAACCCCAGCCCCAGGTCAGTGGCTTAGCACCTTACAAAATAGGGCTCTGCTGGCTGGGTGATACTTTAATTCTGTTGGACACAAAGTGCACTCTACTTCTGACGTGAAACTGACGTGCTCTTAAAACTACTGTGGTGTCAGTGCTTTCCATCCTGGTTAACTATGTGCTGAAAGGGAAATTAAATTGCATGTGATTTAAAAAAAAAAGAAATAGGCGTTAGTTTTAGATCTAAAATAATAAAATAAGTTTTATCTTGGTTAACCGTCTGAACAAACACGAGTGAGTTCTTTAACTGTATTACCTCGAGGTTGAAGAAGCCATCCAAGGGGTTTAACAATAACAAAAAGGGTGTTTTGCATTAATACACCCTCCTCCAAAAGTCAACAAGCCTCAATTTGCAGTATTGTTCTTAACTCCGTCAAATGTCTTTCCCCTGAAAAATAAGTATCATCCTTTGCTCATTTCAGTTTTTAAAATCCCCCATCAGTGTAGCGTGCTAAGCCTCATTTTCAGACCAGACTACAGCTCAGTGTTACTCACCAGACACCCCCAACCCCACCCTGAGCTACATGGCTCTCGTGCTCCATATCATGTCCTTATAGCCAACACTTCTCAGCCCTGTGACTAACAGTCCGCTCTTCGGCCCTTGAAGAAGACTAATATCCTGTCCTCCTTGCTGTAATGAAAAAAAAAAACAAGTACTAGGGAAAAGGATGGAAAAGTCCGGATAAAGGACCAGTCTGGTTGTGGTTCCAGCTCAGATTTTAATGGTGTTTCATTTCAAACAGAGTTCTTATTGATAAGATCTGCTGCTGTGGCAAATTATTTGATTCTAATTTGGGATTTCAGAGGTCATGCAGCGAGCACGCTGATATCCCTCTGCAGAGCAGGGTTTTACATATAAGGCACAATAATTCTGGATGATATGTTGATGTTGATGATGTTATTTGAGGGAATTAAAGTATATTTTTTTGGCATAATTTCTAACTTTACAGTTTGAAGTTGGGGTTAATGAGTGAAGGGATTAGGAACTGAGGAAGTTTAAACTGACATACCGTAGCTGTTTTGAATTGATCCTACTGTATCAGAGTGTGTGTTTCACTCCTGCTTTGAGAACAAAAGCAGCACCAGTTTAGGGACAGTCAGAGTAAATCATCCATTCAAAAAATGCAGAATTACTGACCTACCAGGTCAATTGCAGTCTGTCGCCCTGGGCCTTATTCCAAAAGCTACCAATTGGGGTAAATTCTCATGATCTTGACCTCTGCATATGTCACAGTGGATGGGTGAAAACAGCATGTTCCCTTCTGAGTTCCAATATATAATACATCACTTGCCATTATGCAGTCAACACCCATGTCTCTCTGCAACACTGGACCATTGTTTGAGGAAAATGTGTGGCGTCGGTCACCGTTAAAGGAACGATTCATCATTGAGGCCATGAGTAAGCTTGACAGTGTTCCCCACAGAAACAAGGGTCTGTGTAGCATTCCTCTCTGATGCACGGCAGACAACATGGCCATACTTCTCATGTTTTCTCATTGCAATTGATAGCAGGAGAGTTTATTTAATACCAGCTATATCTATTTTTCCCACTCCTGAGGGAAGGTGCAAGACGATGAAATGCATCTGGTGTGATTTTGGCTTCTTATGTATTTTTTCTGAAGCTCATTTTTCATGCCTATCTGTGTATATACAGTCATGTACTTTATATCGGTGCATGGCTAGTATGGTGCTGTTTTCATATATACCTGCTGTTCTGCTCTAGTTAACACTGTCAGCTCACAACATTTGGCCTATGACCTCTCAACACTGAATTTGCATTTGCACAGTCATGGGTCATGCTTACTAAGGTAATGCTACTCAAGCAAGAACAGCTTGGTTAAAATAATCTGTACTACCCAAAACATTGTGTTGGAAATTAACTTTGGTGGGCTTTCTATGACTCAGAAGAGAACATATTGGTGAAAAACACAAGTTTGTGGTATGTAACCAACACACACAAATCTGTGCACACAGACATGCCTCTCTCTCCAGCTCAGGGTGGGTGCATGTGGTGAAGCACTGACCAAAACAATTTCTGTTATGTATACCCCCATCAAACTTTCATAGGTTTATTCTTTGCAAAAGCTAACAGGTCCTGACAGTCCCACACACACATTGGACCTTCAGGACCTGTAGAGAAAGGGCAGAGCGAAGCCAAAGGAGTCTTTGTTGCAGCAGATGTCTCAAGTTAAAAGAATAACCTGCAGCAGTTAGTCTGTTGAGGCCGCTCTGAAAAGGTGTGGGGATGCAAAAAGTGCAAGAAAAATAAAAGCTGAGAGATAGTTTCATCTTTTATATCCTCAAAACAATAATTATTTCTACAATGCATGATGTCATCACTTTCAGCTTGAGTTTATTCAGCTAGCCTGTATACATACATCTTTTACAGCTATAGAGCTGCTTGTGTAAAAACAGGACCTCACTTTCTTTGAAAGCGAAGGTGTACAATTTAGAACATTTCAGTCTCAAAAGTCATGTCCCCAGTACATTATCTGAACTATGATGTGGGAACATGTATGAGGAAGATGAGATGGACAGATTTTAGTTGAGGAAGTTTTATTCAATCTAATGTTTATGAGGAAAAAAAATGCTGATTTGAAAAAAAGGAGAGGAGGGAAAAGAGGGGGGGGGATGCTCATGACAAATGCTATGTTTCGGGGGCGTCTCTGCAATGGTGTCTGCATCAGTATGCGATGAGCTAACAGGGTACAAAGTGAAAATCTCCAAGAGGTTTGACAAGCTACCCTATCCTGTTCAACCTTGTTGTTGCAGCAGCACAACAATAACAAAAAGCCACACTTGGTATAATCACTGAAAAGTCTTGATGTGCATTTGAACTTGCCTCGTGATTTAATTAGGTTTGTGGACAACAATGACCATCAGCTGGGAACTATTAACTACATGATTTTCTAATTGGCCAGCAATCTTAATATTTTTGGAGTCTTGTGATTATTCTCCTCTGCAGTTGTTCTTGCTGCCTTCTGACAGGTACAAACATTCAGAGCTGATAACTAACGACTGCCTTTAAAGTAACATTTCCTTTTCTCTTTTGCATTGCTTGAGGTAGATCCTGTGGATCAAAACGTTGCCTAAATAATAGGAATAGAGTACTTATCCACAGCCTTTGTGACCTGCAGTGAAGTATTCCTCAGTCTAGCTTTACCTATGTTACCTGGATGTGTGCACACTTAAGTCTTTTTCCTGGACAAACAGTTTAAGTGCGAGCAAGAAAAACAACCTCAAATTGGAAATGCAACAAGTGCATGCCTACTGTTGCTAGGGAGGAAGAGTTACAGAGGATCATCAAGTGTGATGTCAATCATTTCACTCCGGCTGGCTCTTTTACTGATTGTGTGAAAGAGAAGTGAATGCGGTTGTTGGATCAACATATTGTTAGAGCCGTTCTGTAAGAGGGACTTGAGGCCCACAGTTAGTGAATGTGACTGAGCCTAATAAGAGGTAATGGATCACAACAGTGTTGTCATATATTTTGCACCTTTGGCTCCTGAATCAGTAACTAGACGGGTATCACATGTGGCAAAGTAGTGGCTTTGGCAGGAGCTGCAACACAAGAGCTATGTACTAAATGGCCTAATGGCAGGAACTATCGATCTAAATAAGATCCTAATCTGCCGATTCTAATGATGTTAAATGTTGATGGTATCAAACCTGAGAAAGCCCGATCTGAGGACATGCATCTTTAAATATAAAGATATGTGTAATGCAAAACTGTGTTCAACCATTCGCTTAAATGTTTTCCTCAAACATAAAAATTCAATTTTTAAAATTGGTTTTAAAATCTTAGCCTTGCATTTTTTAAGTGTAAGTTCAACATGTAGTTGAACGCATTTCGGATGCAGTTTACAGGAGAAGGGTATCTCAAAGCCTTTGTATGAATGATTGATGGAATGTCCAATGGTGCCTCTAACCTAATCCCTATAGATCCATGGCTGTTGCTCTCATGACGTGACCTGTTATGGCACTAAGAGCTCCGTTGGTCTCGAACTGGCTGAAGGAGTTAAGTAAGGTCACTCTGCTGCTGCTGCCTTTGAAAGAGTGAATTATACAAGTGAACAAAGCTCACTGACAGTATATACATGCAACAATTAAATGAGTTCAACAGGGTCTGTGAGTCACGGCATTGGACCAGTGTTACTAATGATCTTGAGAGAAAAAGCAAACAAAGAGAATGAATAAATGCCTGTGACCTCCGCTAACAATTCACCCAGGAATAAATACAAAAGTGGATTCCTAGAAAAAAAGAACAATTCAGAATGTGGCATTGGGAAACAAAGTAAAAAGAGAAAAAATCTGACATTAACAAATGATAATTGTTGTATCACCATCCTTTGAGGATCACTGTGCAGGCAACAAGGATCCTGAGACAGATGGAGGCCCATCTGAGCAAACCCACAATCCAAAAGGGCCATCAATCAAAGTCTGTGAGTTTTTGTAGGGATGGGCTGTGATGTTAGCGCTAGTGTCTTCCTGTCTGTCATCGTGAAAACAATCTTACAAAACTCACAATGTCAAAAAACACACTTAAAAACACAGGAGCTGTTAAAGCAACCACAGTGTTTAAGGGAGGGTTGGATGCCTTCAGAATGGAAGACCAAATCATACATTTTGTACAGAAAAACCAAAACTTCTGGCTTTTACAACTTGAAAGTCCCCACCATTAAGCACCCACCAGCTTCTGCAATCCAACATGTCAGCTTCTGTAGGGAGTTGTAGTTAGTGTTCGAGTTTTGAGCCTCACTGCCTGGGGGGTTGGGGGGTTGGGGGTTTGGCAGTGCTCTCCAGTTGACTAATTAAAGTCTAAACAAGTGCATAAATAAATACAGATGGGGACTGCAATTCATGGGCACTTTGGCTGTAAATGGAAGGCTGGACTTAAGAGTAGAGTCGAACCAGTTAGACTTATGCAGTCACGCAGGGAGCAGACAGAAACTGGAGTAATGTGTGTCTGTCTGCATGTTTCTGAAATGAGGGAGGGGAAAAAAAAGAGAAATGAGAGAGAGGGAGGAAAAATAAGACAGACACAGAAGGAGAGGATGAAAAACTAGCATCCCACGACTCATGGAGATGATTTACCCAGCCGTATTTAACCAGAGCTGTGTGGTACCTCAAGTCTGGGACAATAAAACACAGTCCCACTTTCCCAAAAAGCTGTAAACACCCTGCAAACATATTGTAGCTTTGGAAATGTTTTCCATTGTTTTATTTTTTAAGGCTTTTGTGGGGTCCACCATGCTCTCTTGTAATCTAGGAACAAATTACTTAACAAGCCATTAGCATCTACATCAAAAAATAGCTTTTACATTTGGAGTAAAATACAATGCAGAATTATGGCACCATTGGGGGTTGAATGGTGCAAATACAGAAACAGTCACATTTTGGGACCTACTTTTTTCACTTTGGTACTGTGTGCAACATGAGGAAATTGGTACCTCTTTAGTATCTGTAAATATGAAGCTATATCTAGCATTTCATTAGCTTACTATCAGGACAAAGAGCTGGAGTTGGTCCGTGTGAAGGTAAAAACACCAGACAACACGTCTAATGCTTTAATTATGACATATCGTATCTAACATGTTAAACTCAAACCCAAACCTGATCCATAAAGGAGAACATGCATTCATGTGAGAGGTATTTTTGCTTGGTAAGACTTCTGGGAGTTTTTACTGTTTTTCAGTTAAACTTATTGTGATGACTAGACTCCAGAGACATTATGCAAACACTTCATTACACATTCAGCAGCTATAGAGGTGCTGGGGGACAGATTTAGTAGCTGTTTTAAAAGTTGCAAACCTTATAAAGATTTGAAACAGGCATCTGGTAATAGCTTATTATTTTCCATGCACACATGAAAGGTCAAGATCTTTCTTTCTCATCCTCTACAACAGAGAAAATAAGGTTACAACCCATATAGTCAAATTTTTCTTTCATCTGAAACAGTTTTACCCTTGTTTCTTCTAGTAGTGCCGGTTATGTGTGAAGCAAATTAACACAATGCAAAAGACTCTCACACAATGATCTGGTTGGCCACAATAGGTTTAATTTAGACTTCCTATTACCATGACCCACTGCACAGATACAATTTCAATTTGAGCTTCTTCTTCCATTAATGAACCAGCAGGCCATCTCGGAACGAGTGTGACCCACAGGACTGTTAACATCAAAGTGTCTCTATCTTCTCAGACATGTCTCTGTGAGAGACAAGATATGACACCAGCTAATACCTGATGCCCATGTTCTAATGAGCTCGTTAAACTATATGGGGCCTTGTTTCCAACAAGAGCCACTAACCAGCCTCTGCAACATGTACAAGTCCATAAACTTTTATTGGTTCCCACCCATTGCACCCCTCGGCCATTAATTGTCAGGGTGGGTGTGAGTTCCATTACTAAGTGCAATCTAACCTTGTTTCAAAGTAAATAGACCAAGAATGTAAAACATGCCCGATGACTCACAACACAAGTTAAGTGAGAGTGTAATGTAGAAGGGAGGATGTTGAATAGCACATAGTTATAATGTAAAATATCCAATACCTTTTTAATTTCTTAAATCACACACACAAGTAATTACTGTTAGCTTCTACACATGTTTTCTTAAGTTCAGTTTTCTGAAGCCTTTTATACATTACAATCTATTAAGTCCCACAGTTATGTAAACCAGAACTTATGTTTATTGGTATATTGTGAATGTCTTGTAATGTATGGATAGAGCAAAGGTTTGGCTAGGAGGTGAAAAAAAATCAATGGAACTCTATAGGGTATGCCGCACATGTACTGTATGTTGAGCGATCCTAAATCAATGGTCATGAACACCGTCTACGTGTTGCACAACGTTTGATTATAAAAGTCCTTGAAGACATAGGAACTCATTTCAAATATGCACACATACACACACATACGCCTCAGCCATCAATCATCACAGAGCAACCATATCTTGTTTCACATATTCATTATTTTTTGACGTGTTTTTTTATTTTAGTATTGCAGGTAGTCCAAACATTGCAGGTTAAAAAAACACACATCTTAATGGTAACTGTTGTAAAGGATGCCTCAAAGAAAAGGAAGAGTTCATGTCTAAAGATGAGTATTTCACCGCCTGTTGGGAAGCAGTCTAATGTGAGAAAACAACACTAAGTTCTCAGGGTTGCTTCAGATGGGATCTGACACCTACCTTTCATAACAACCTGTTATGAACTGGATGTGTTGAAAATGGAAGGAGTGGGGATTAAATATGCAGTGAGGTACCATTCAGTCATCAGTCTATTTTATGTGTCTGCTTTGCTGGTTCTAACTACTTGTTCATTTATAAAACTATATATCTATCATTCTTGCAAGTCTAGACAATTTCATTTGAGCGCAGTACTTAATTGACTGAGTTTCACTTTAAGAAAAAAGTCCACCACTTTATATTATTATGATCACTTTCTTATGTCTGTTTCCCTGTTAACATTTCTCAGCATATTCTATATTCTTTGGATATGTGTAAAACAATCAGTCCTGTAAACAGCAATACATTGGATTATAGGGCAGGAGAAAGGTGTTTGGCTAATAACTGTCGCTAACAATGGAATAAACCCACAGTTGCCTCCTTAAGTTTACTTTGAATATAAGTACAAAATGTTCTTGATGAAATGTGTTCAGAAACATCATGATCAAAGTGTTGGTTGGTCTAGCAGTTTACTGTAAGTGTGTGCCTCACATACAGAGGCTGCAGTGATCGCTGGTTCGACTCCCAACCCTTTGCTCAATGTCTTCCCAATTTTATGTCCCTCTTCAGCTGTATTCCCCAAAGTAGAACATTTAAAAAAAAGAAGAAAGCCATGGTAATCTCCTCAGCTCTTCATTGTTAACACATACCTATTGAATCATGAAGAGCTGTTGAATAGGTTTAAAAACACAAAAATGGACATCAACTCAGACTAACTTATTCAGTTTCAATGTAGCTCCATGTATACTGGTAGCCATTACCAAAGTTCTACTAAATTCATGTTTTTTTAAAACACTCAGTATGCATATCCATCACTGTGTGTCACTTGATCAGGACTCCCATCAAGGTCCGAACTGAAACAAATCAAAACATTGTCTATTGAAAAAAAAAGAACAATTAAGAGAATCTCATGGCCTTGGACCAGATATGCACCCTGAGTTCCTCCTTGTTAGTTCCTTTATTAATTTTCAGGTTTATTATCAGAGTTTGTGCTGCATTAGAATATGTATTGCTAGTGCCATATCTCTGTCCTTCTATTGCAGCCTGTCATTTGCATGCACTGACTGGAATACAGAATCATACTTGTTTACATTTTAGCCCCGAAGCTCGGAAATGACTTGCATATGTGATGTGAATACATCATTCACTTCTGTCTCTGATAGTGATTTATGGCCTCCAGTCTTTAGTGGCTGACAAAAGACAGACAGCTCACTGGACTGCTCCCAACATACCCCCAGCACACATCTCTAACACAACACATACTGTACCACTGGACTTTTAACTTCACATGAAAACAAACACTGCGAGTGCCAGGCGACATGGTAAGCTTTTCAAATTATGCCAAGAGTGGAACAAAATATCAAAAATAAGCGATGACAAATTTTCACAAACTTAAGTTTGGTACATGGTTATGCATTGATATCCAACAGGAGTCTGCAAAGTCTGGGAAATGTCACTGTTGATGCAAAATGTTTCCAAATCTGTCTTGTTTGTGCTTCTCTTATTGGTGTGAAGTGGTCAGTCATCTGTTGGAAAAACAGTGATCTCTCATACCTTAGTGTACCAATGAGAAGTGAGAAAAGCAAGATTCAGAATGTGATGACAGATGTGTGTTTGTTAGCTCATGATGCCAGGTCACTGCCAGTCACGTCTGATCATATCACAATCCTTTAAGTAGGACTTATCACCAGGCTGAAGAGAAGTGTTTCACTGCCCCCTCTGGTGACAAGTGTGTGTCTGACTTTGACATCAGTCAGCATGACTGACTCTGTGACATTACTGTTTGGTGCAGCTATAGGTGAAACTGAAAAGTGAAGTTATATAGTCAGTGCAGACATCACTGCAGGAAGGTGAAAAGTTGACCACTAAATACACCATGCATACTGTTCATGCTATTTATTCTGACCTTGGTTATTCCTTATCTAGTCTTAAGTATTATATAAAACAACAAATGAACGAATAAAAAACATAGAAACTGGGGTTTTGCACAGCTTTAAGAGCCTGTAGTGAGCTAACACAATATACTGTTACATAATAGCACGTTACCTGTGAGACCACTAAAAATACACTCGAAACATACCAATATATTGTGTGTTTGAGCATGATGCCTGAATATTATAAACATGACATGATAAAACAGTCCTGTCTCCCTCATAGTATGTTAGTTTCCTTCAAATTGGCAACAACAAACACATTTTGGGGGACACATATTGCTGAACCAAGTTATATTTCATATTGGTTTAACTGAGAAGTGGTGTTTTTTCATACCAAAATATATTCCCATAATAGGTGACATTGAACGAAGCAGTACAATGTTTTCTGACAACTTTTTTTTCTGACACAAGTTGAAATTCTTGAAAAAATATATCCACCACAGTGACTTGGGCACCATTTCAACCCATTAGTTCAATGTTTGTTGTCTTTTCAAAGTTTAACCAAAACGTACCCAATCTTAACCAAGAGGCTTTGGAGGCCTACACCTAACCATAGACCAGAATGTGGACCTGTACTTGACAGTCCTGCCTTTTGTATGCCTTGTATTTACAACATTGTATTTACAACATGACCAGGAAAATAGCTTGGTGAAATACAAGCCCTTTTTAGTCAGGGTTAGATAAAAAGACACAAATACAATAACACAGCTGATCAGACAGACAGAGATGGTGCTTGATGTCATAAATGCTTTAATATAATAAGTGCATAGAGGGTAAAGCAGATTTCTGTCACACTAACAATGAGAGCCTGCAGTGCAGAAATGTCCGCCACACGGATCTGCCCCCTTGCCCTCACCCAGCCTCTTACAAACACCAGTAACAAGCTAAAGTATCAAGGGTGTCTTTCTGAGCAATTACGGAATTTAACGGTCACATTGTCAGAATGATTTGGCCAAAGAGAGATGATTCAATTAATACATCATGGGTCATTAAGCCAACTTCTCCTATGGCCAGAGGAAAAGGCAATCCTGAAGGCTCCGAATGACCAGCAAAGTAGAGAGTAATGCAATTTGATTTTAGAGTTAGAGAGAGAGAGAGAGAGAGAGAGAGAGAGAGAGAGAGAGAGAGAGAGAGAGAGAGAGAGAGAGAGAGAGAGAGAGAGAGAGAGAGTCTACAAGAAAAAAGAGGGAATTAGAGAGAGATAAATTGTTTTCCTAATTATGTTTTTGTCTTTCCTGTTCTCTTGCTGCTCTGTTTGTGATTTCAATCTCCTAGAGTATCTGTTCATGGCAGGGAGGGGTGCGAGTGGAGGGATAAGTGTCTCATCATATCAACTGCTGTATTGCTTTGCACAAAGTCACCATTGAATCACCAATAAATAATGCCAAAAGGGTGATAGACTGGACTGTCAACTCAGCGCAGATGTACTGACAGGAGCTAAAATACACCAAGTCCCTGCCATAAATAAGATAAGCAGAACAACCCTGCACTGTTCACACATGCACGTGAACACATAAAGCATACTGTCTTTCTTCCTCTTGGTAGATTGATTTAACAAAACAAACAACTCAAAGAAACAAACACTCATGTCTCTCTACAATAAATGTCATCACCTATCTCTTATCTGTTTGTTTTCGAGTGAATGCATAAATATGATGATGGCAGCCATGCCACAACCTGGTTCATTAAACTCTGATTACCTTTGCCCCAACTGTTTCCCTCCTCACCTAGGCAAACAAACAGAGAAAAGAAAGTGTGTTTACTGAAGTGGAGCAAAGGGACAGTACTGCCAAGCCCCCAGCAACTCATAGCAAAGAATTGGTTTTCATCTGAGAGCTGCAATCAAGTCAACAGATGTTACGAAACCATTTTTCCATCCAGATACTGATTTCAAAGTCTTGACTTGAATATTGACTGAAACCTAGTGTTTCAATAAAAAATGTGTTACTGGTAGAAAAGCTCTCACCACTGACATGTTTTAAGCTTTGACCAAAATTACACTCTTCATGAGAGCTGTTGTTAGCCATGTAGCATGAAAAATTACTCAAAACCTGTTGGGCCTGATGAATTATGGTATCGAGCTGGTGCACTGACTGGCACTACTCTCCAAATACCAGATACTCTCTACCATATTTTGGTAGCATCAAAGGCTACATCCCAGAACTCTCTCATACTCAACTGAAAACATTGATGGGAATTTAGAGGTACATACTGGCTTTCCATGTCAAACAATTTGAGCTTACTTATTAATGCTAGGCAAAGACCAGCTTCTCTTAGCTCCCTGACTCAATAAGTGGTGTAACAACACAGCAATATATCATCACCCTCTCTTGTGATTGATACTCCAGGGCTAAATGTCAATTTTAAATTGAAAAAACACAGATTTATCTGCTAGTTTTATTGGTCATGTGGCTAATTCATGACTCGCCATGGTAGCACAAATTACATAAATAAAGATATCATGAGCGATGGTTCATTGGCTAAAGAAGAAGTTGAGAGAAGTAAACAGATTGATCATGTTGGATTGCAGCAGAAAAGAAGTTCACTTTCAAAAGTAAAACTAAACCAAGAAAGAAAGAATGCAAACAAAGGAACACAGGAAGAGGAAGCACTCAAGTCTTGTAGAGAGTTGCACTTACATGTAATGGGTGGACTTAAAGTGCTATGTTGTTCTACATGGCAAGAAGACAATTACTGTTCATTTTATTGACAATAGGTGGGAAACAACCTGCCACCACTAAGCGTGATCCATGAGACCTACATGGGTGCCATGTGGCAAAAGTTCTTTTGAAGACAGACCAGAGGAAAGGAAGTTGACTAATAAAGACCAGATTGTAGTTGTGACATCACAACAAATACGACTTTAGTAGTTACAGGTGCATTCATACTGGCTAATAAACATATTTTTTTCATGTTTATAGGTATAATAATAAAATAATGACAAGGTTTACTACACAAGTTGGTTATGCATTTGAAGCACTAGAATGTATATTAATTTTTTTAACTGTTCATTTTTAAATACATTTGTACTATTTTTATTTGTAGTTGAATAGTTGTGTAATTTTAACTCACAGACTTAAAGCATGCACAATTTTTCCACCTAGCGAAACCATATTAAAGTGCAGTAAAGATGGTTTTAGATGTAATATCCACTTCACATTGTTCAGACAATATGTGCAATTTGCACTTAAATTAAGCCTCATTTAGCATTTGCATGGCATGTCCTCTAGCTAGCTGAGCCTGGAATTGCAATGCTGGCAAGTCATTTTCCATACACTGTATGATGATTGGCAGGATAAACTCTGCCAAGCTCAACTCCAAGCCCACTGCTCTTACAGAAAGATAGTTGACATCACTTTTTGGCTGTTTTAATGTCTTTAAATAGCACCTTTCAACAGCATTTTCGTTTAGTCGTTGGGCAGTGAACACGGGAAAGAAAAGCTGGCAAGCTTCAATGAAAATACTCCAATCTCTGTTTAGTACACAGCTTTTGAAGCAGCCAAAACGTGATTCAAGTTGGAAAAACACAAGTCTCGGCTGAATATGTTTTTGTTTTTGTCCTCCTAAAATTGATAAACAATAAATCCTTGTGCTTCAAAATGGGAAATAGAAGGTGAATTACAGTTTTAATTCACTTAGCGGGTGCATCCTAAAGCTTTTCCTCTCTCCTTTGGGCTCAGGTGCGAGACGGATAAAAGATAATACATGCTCATTTTTGGCAATCAGGTTTCTACTGTGCCACCATGCAGTATGTGAGGGATAATTAAGGCCTAGTTGGGCTCGGGCTTCAACTCACATGGGACAGTTAAGCAAATGCTTGAATTTTCAGGCCCAGTGAAACCTCTAATTTAGCTCCTCAGTCTAATGGCACTCTACATCTCCATCTCCAGAGCCCTCTGAGGGGTCCTGCTGGAGCAACTATGATTAAAAGAAAAGTAATCTTTCAGCAGGGTACAGCGAAAAAGCTATCACAAAAGCCTGCTTAATTACAGTGGGACCGTGGCCACATGGACAATTTCAAGCCATGGGCTACCCTACTTCAAGACTTTAATTTTAAGAAAGCATCGAGAAGATTTGTGGGTGTCTGTGGTTAGAAAGGCAGCATGAGTGGTTATGACAACCCCCCTCCTCAGCGCTACAAACACATATCTGTGCCTCTTGCCCCTGGAGCACACCAACCTGGCAGCTGGCAGGGAGCTGATGGATGGCAGACGACCAGCAGCTCGGGCAATTCTGCTCTTCTTCCTTCAGTACCTGAAGTCTTGTATAGTTTTTTTTACCCTATTTCTTGGAAATCAGTGCTCAATACTCTAGTCCAAAATGTTTTAGCCATACTTCCATGTGGATACAACCTTATTCAAGGACACCAAATTGGCTATACCACCTCCACGCTGGCAATACCGTCATGCTATCCATTCCCCAGTTAAACAATCTGCCCCCATTGCCTTCCCAATTGGCAAAGTCCCCGAAATACCTCCTTCCTTCCTGTTTCTCTGCAGGGCCTCCATTCCTGCTGATGTGTGTGGTTTAGGTTCATGGTGTAGCCCCCTTGCAGTGAGAAGCAGCTCAGGCATCACACACACATCAAATCAAAGTAAGGAGCAGTCGATATCAGTCTAATGTTTATCAAAGCAACACACATCCATGCAGCACAACACTGCAGTGGTTAACACACAGGAATGCTGCTCCTTTTGCCGGGTAGTGGAAATGAGAAGGGGGGTAGAGAGATTGTTTGAAATGCAGAGAGATGCTTATTTTTAATTATGCATTTAGTTGGAGCAGGGAATGCATAATGTGGGCTGTGTTCATGGAGGGAAAGTATAATGACGAGTCAAAATGTATTTACTGCCCCCACACAGAAGAAGAGATTTGTACACAGGGGCTAATTCACATAAAGATTATGTCCCCCTCATTTCTTTTGAAACAGCTGTGCTTTGATCTTATGCGGGGGGGCAATTTACTCAAAGATTATATACTCTCACGTCTCTCTCTAAACAACAATGCTTTGATGTTATGTATCATTAAGGATCAGTGTTTATGCTGGTCTTTTATCACTGCAGCATTCATGCCGCCATTATTCCACTATCTTATCACAGTATCACCGACATAATGACATCAAAGAGGATAGAAGGAAAAATCTGTGATATGTGGATGTACGGCTGAGACAAACCCTCTCATACGCTCTTTACTTTTTCCTGTGACCCGAGTAATTGTTGCACTTTGTTAGATTGCACAATGCAGTAGTGAAGATCATGAGGTCACACATTAGTCAAACCAATCTTCTCGGTTCCTCACTTGTTACCTGTAATTTTTGATCAGATTTTAAAAGTTTACTTGTGTGGCCTGATTGCTATTTGAAATCTATAAATGGTTCACTCACTGTCTCTTCTTCTATCCCACTTTCTAGGTCAAGCCAGTTTAGGCAGAGAGCTGTATTAAATCTGGTTCTACTCGGGGGTTTCTGCCTGTTAAAAGGAAGTTTGTTTTACTGCTGTTGCCATGTTGTTGCTCACTGGTTCACGGTACATGAAATTACACAAGACTAGTAAACCTTTGAAAGTGTCATGAGATCAGCTTAGTTGTAAATTGGTGCTATAAAAAAAATTGAACTGTACCATAAGGTTACTTGACTGAGGCACTCTTAGCAAAAGTAACATTTTATAAATCTACTATATACCTAAAATTGCTTGTATCATATATTTTGTAACTGTTGTTATTCTTGTGTAGTTTTTTCACACTATTATTCGTCTGAATTTGTTTACCTCTCTGCATGTATTTCTTTGAAATTGTGAGGCACCTTGTTTTGAAAGGTGCTGCATAAATTCAGTTGATATTACAAGCCACTGTGGCAAAAAGGACACAGGGTGATTTTTAAGTGCTACAACTGGAACTTAGTATTCTGTTGGCCTGCTTACTCCCATAGCAGCCTCCAAACCAAGTCTTATCAAGCTGGAGAGGTTCTGGGGGCCTTTTTTTTTTTTGAGAATGCTTTATCCACATTTAAAGCTACAGACACCTGAAGAGACATCTCTCTCCCCCCTTTATTGTCTCCACTTGAAGGGGTGCGAAGTGTGTAAATAAAAATATCCAGCAAACGACTGCTTCTTTGTATTACCTTCCGTCACACTTGAGCAATAGTGCAGCAGAAGTTCTTTGAGTAACACAATCAAGGCAACATAACAGCAGCCATGTTGTTGTTGTTGGTGGTGGTAGTGGTGGGTTGCAGCAGGATACAAGCCCCTGGGTTCCTGTCAAGTATTATTACTTGCTGCAGTATGCTGTCTACTGGCAGACAAGCAAATAACCATATGAGAGCTGTTAAATCTGCACTACTGCATGTATTTCTCATGCTCATTTTATGCTCCTGCAGATTTATCGGTGAAAAGTTAATAACAACTATGTCATAGACAAAGGGAGCGGGGCCTGATGCATCTGTGAGAGCGAAGAGAAGCACTTGTTTTTGTATGTGCACATGCAAACATCTGGCAATATAGAAACATCTGGCAATATAGACTGATTGTTAATAGAAATGCCCAGGGCTCCCTTGGAGTGGCAAATAGGCTTTGTAGAAACATGCACAGAGAGAAAGCTAGAAGAGGAGAAAGAGAGATGGATTGAATGGGGATGGTGGGGTGGGGGGCTTTGAAAATAAAGCATGGACATATTTTTTTTCATGCAGGGTATGACCCACATGGTGGGTACCGCTTTCTCCATAGCACACAAAAAGCAATCATTATTTTACCACTAGGGCGGATTAGCAAGGCTTACTAGGAATTTTATCACTCTTCTATAATGTGCTGCATGGTATTAGCATAATGCAAAAAATGATTAGACACCCTTTATCTCCAAATCACAGAGAAAAACTATACAGTTATTAAAAGGAGCTGTCCCAAGCATGCCCCGCTTTAAGACATTTGATTGAAAAAATAAATAAATTAACAGATAGATAAATAAATAAAGGGTTGATGCAACTCAGGAGAGTGTCAGGTTGAAAATAATTGTCCATACACTCTCTGAGGAATCATTGAACCATTACTAACAACCGTTGGCTGCCTTGGTAGGTTGGGTGATGCCAGCGGTCAATTTTCAAACAATGGATTTTTAGATCTAGAATAATGCAATATTTCAACATCACTGCCAAATAAACAAAACAAATAAATCAAAAATACTCCCATAACCAAGCAACATAAAACAATTGTAATAAAATAAAGAAATACAGAATAATATAAATAAAGGAAAAAGAGAGGCAGAAATGTGTTTTGTATTAGTGAGTCTCATTATTTGGGTTAATGTCTGATATCTAAATAATTATGTAATAGTTTCTGAAGATCATTGCAATCCAATTTAGTTTTTTGGCCTTGTCCCTTTTGAACGGATATTTCCACAGATTATCTCAATCTTTTAATGATATGATGTACTGTAAATCATGAAATCTCCAAATTACATTTACATTTTTATACTGAGGAATATTTTTCTAAAGTTGTCAAATTATTTGCATGTGCAGTCCCTTATAAAGAAGTGAAACTCTTCCCATCCTTAGTTCCCAAGAGACTAAGCCCTTCTGGAATGGCATTTTTATATTTTACAGTGTTTTGTTGTTCCAGTCTCAACTTTAAACATATTGCTGGCATCAAATTTATAAGGACCATATATGTGTCATAAAGCAATATCATTTTAGGTTTTAACATCTGATTAGTTATCCTTGCACTATTTCAAATCAAATTCAAGTTTTAAATTATTTGAAAACCATCAAAATCTCTTCATCCACATCTTACACAGTGTCCAGACTTTTTTTGACATTGAGCTTGTACTGCAGCAAAATATTGTTAAGGTCTTAAAAAATATAAACTGAAAAATGTGTCATATTAAAAAAAAAGAAAATCAAAGTTTGCATATTGGCTTCTATCTGAAAGCAAAACTGAAAACAAAAATGCATTAGTCATGGAAAAATGGCATCATGCTTCAAGACTATATTCACGTATTTACCTCTTTCTCAGCTCATTTATTACCTAATGGCTTATTTGCAGCATGTAATTTATCATTTAACTAATGCACTCAGCTCACTTGTACTAGTAACAGCCAAGAGTGATAAAATGTTTAAAAGAGGAGGAACAGAAGTGTATGCAAGGTGAAGTCACAGAACTAACAAAAACTCAAAATATGTTAAAATTTAGAAAATGTGTTTTTTTCCCCTGCACATATCTGCATTACTTTACTCCCTGTTGTTCAGTAAAGCATTGTGTAATGTCCGATAAGGGACTGTATCAGCACACCTGCTCTTCTAATTAGATAATTGCCACAACCATTATTTATATGTGAGGTCTTTGTAATTGAGTCACTTAGCTGATGCCAGATGTGCTACTTAAATTTGAGAGCATGGTAAATGTTTAGCATGCACCTTAAGATTATATGCCAGGGAGATGCTAAAAGACTAGGAAATGTTACATACATCGAATAAATCATACGTAATAAAAGGAATTGCTGCATAGAGTGAACATACACAAGAGATCTTATAAGTCTGATGTCACCCTTTACCTTCATTTATGGGGTTGGTCAAAATCACAACCCTCTGCTGGCTGGCTTTGATTAGTGTGTGACCCACTGTGAGTCTGGGGGCGGCTGACTGTTTGTGGCCAAAGTGTCTTGTTATTTTGCTTCTTCAAGATGGCACGAGGGACAGATACACTTTTTGATGGTGTGAAAAGATAAACAAAGAGTGAAAAAAGCAACAGAAAAACAATTTGTTTTCTCCAAACTCCACATCTCCAAGACCTACCCTCTCTCATCTTTTTTTTTGTCTTTTTTTCATGTCCTAAGCTTACACCCATTCACACTCATTATTCTCTTTTTCTTCAGTCAATTGTAGCTGACAGTGTATCAGTGCACTTCTTGCTCTTCTGTGCCTTGTTGCCATTTCATGAGAAAATATTTGAAACAGTGAGGCTCAATGTGTCAAGCAAAGTGTCATGAAACAGGCTGGTAGGGTGACACTGCCTAAAATCAGTGTGGCAGCTTCAAACATGTGTTTGTTAGCGTGAAATGAAGCATAGAAAATAAATCAAAACACATGCTGGATGCTATTCTCAGCAAATAAATGTAACAAACACCATGAAAGGCACTTTGGTCTGACTGGGAAAAAAAGGTCTGCTGATGGAACACAACTTCATTAGCATGTCTTGCAATGATAGCAAAATGACAGGTCACAAGAAATTGTTTTTTTCACCTCCCTCCTTCTTTTCTGTGCAGTGAATGCTGATCCTGCTGTCTTTCAGTGATTCCTTGAGCTTTGCTTTCATCAGCAGTGGGCTGGCTGTCTGACTGACCCGTTCGAGTAAAGGTGAGCAGCATTTCAGAGGGCCCAAGGCCAGTCCCACAAAAAGGAGAAAAAAAAAAGAGATTAAAGATGCAGGGAGAGAGAGAGAGCAAGATACATCCGCCGGAAAACAGTTTGCAGCATCAGTCCTCGCTTTCTTCCTCTCTGTCTCCATCTCTTTCACTCTTGTTCACACCTTTTGCTAATACATCTCTCAGCATCTCTCCATCCACTACATCTACAGAATAATTTTTTACATCTTTTCTGCTCCCTGTTTGCCTCAACCCTTCCCCCTCTTTCTCAAGGTTTTTGCTCTTTTGCTTGGATATAAGCACAGATGGATTTCTTTACTGCTTATCGGGCTGATTTAAATGTGAAGCTCATCTT
Organism: Notolabrus celidotus; assembly: GCF_009762535.1. NCBI lineage: Eukaryota > Metazoa > Chordata > Actinopteri > Labriformes > Labridae > Notolabrus > Notolabrus celidotus. Next base: position 21,896,190 of record NC_048278.1, on the reverse strand, counting down.
TTTAAGTACTAAATGTCAAAAATTTTGGAGATAGGAATCTCTGTGGGATATACAGACCTAATGCATATTTTGCAACTGATACAGGCAATATTTTAGATGTTGGCTGTTGAAACATTATTACTCATAAAACATATATTTTCAAAAAAACAATTATAATAATTACCCTTAACAGACAAAACAAATCAATGAGGAATAGTGAATTTGCCAACAGCAACACATATCACTTAGGTCAATGCAACATGACTCATGCAGCTAAAGTAATTCCATTATTAACACTGTTCTAAGAAAGCTGTTCTTTAACAAGGCGGTGCATTGGGATTTGCATGGGTCAGCCTCAGGCTGTTCAAGATACTCATTGATAAAAGCAATGCAGAAGTTTGTTAAGTCACATCAAGACATATCGATATAATAACACCCCACCAGGTTTCGATTGATTCCCAATAGCGTCTACACAACCTGTGTTGCAGAGCTGCTATCATAAAGCATTCTGATTAGAACGTTTTTGGAGATGTTAAACCAAAGTTAAAACATTCTAGGTAACATAATTTCATCGTTATTTATATTTGTTGCAAAAAGGCTGTCATAAAAGAAAAGATAGAATTGGATGATGTAGTTGGCCAACATCTGTCCACTGCCATCAAGTTTGATCAGATATGATAAGGAGACAGTTTGTACAGAGCCAGACGACAATATATGTTTATAACCACTGCATATGCAATCTTAAAGGAATACAACATATTTTATCTTTTCAAATAAAACGATTCCCTTTAATGTGCAGAGTCTGTCTGCCAATTTGTGTACATATGTTTTGCTGAATAAGTTTTGCTTAATGTTGCCAATTTAGTCACTGAACTGAGGCCATCTGTGCTCTTTAAATTTTAGGACATGAAAACTGTGAAGCCTCCTGTCCAAGCAGGATGAAAAGAGGTACAAACTTCAGTTACTGAGACGATTTAGAGCATCAGCGTCTTCAGTGGATGTTGCAATAACATGTTAGTGCGTCAAACAGGATCAGGGGTTGAAATCTGACAGAGGATACTGTGTATGCATGGAGGTGCCAAAGAATCCACCCGAGCGATTTAAGGCATACCCAAGTTACTTTAGAAACAGTAATCATTTGTAGCTCTCCTATAGTTAGAGAGATTTATAGCCAAATATTGAGTTAAAATTGAGATCGAGCACAAACAGCAGCACATTTCTGCACATTTCTTGGAGTCCTCACAAGGGGTTTGAAACTGTGTAGCTGTTTGCTTGCTGGCATGATTCTAAAATAAGCCAGAGGGAAGGAGACAGTGACAGAAATCTAATTACATCCAATAGAGTTTACTTATCAACACAAAATGGCTACAAACACACACTCACACACATACACACAAAAAAATAACAGCCAAGGGTAGTGAATGGATATTACAAAAAATAAAAGGAAACTACATCTATAGGCACTGTGTCTAGGGACAAGGGAGATGGTTAACGTTGTTATTCCAGAACAAGTCATATCAGCATGAGTATATACATATGGTGAGACAAGTCCCCAGGTTGCTCCTATTATCGCTGCTGCAAGTGAAGATGAAAGGCAGAGGGGGGGGGGGGGGGGAATTGAACATCCGTGAGAATAGTGTGAGCTAGCATTTTCAGAATTTGGGAGAAAAGAACAAACATGCACATCAAAAGATGGAAACAAAAAGGCAAAAAGAGTTTTGAGGAACAGTACCGATTGGATCTAGCATTGCATGGCATCCCAGAATCAGAAATAACAGGCATGCAGCCTAAACTGAGGACTGCACATAGACATGGATGGATGAGAAAATATAACAGTGGAAGAGAGGGGACAAAAGATGAAGCAAAGGAAAGAGCTGGAAAGAGAAAGAAAGAGAGAGGGAGAGATTCCAGACAGATACAGGGAGGAGACAGAGATGAATGAGGCAGAGCTATACAGAGCATGGTTGGGTATGGATCAGCTGATTGATTAATGTCACTTTTGGGATATCAGAATATGGATGAGCTCAGGCTCTTGGGCCATTTGGTAGTCAAATGTAATGCGATTACCATGACACACCAATATATTACCGCAATTAAGCAGAAGTATTGGTATAGTCAGGAAAAAGGACAAGTCAATTTCAATCAAGACGGGGGTCTAAACTATGCACGCCTGTCTAGCATGTGTAACTTTGACAAATTGTGTGACACTTTCCACAGACACAAGTGTAAAGATGTGAAAGCACTTCATTTAGGGATGTTAATGACCACTGACGTTTAATAAAGTCAGACTACTTTCCATAGGTGCCACTGTCAAAGCTGGTAATTCTTCCAGCGTTGAAATATGACACAAGACGGTTGGATTTACAAAGGATGGCTGAACTGTGAGTGTACATGAATGTGGGCCCTGGCAGCTCTTAAATACAGGAGATAAAACTGACCTTAGAAGAGTGGTGTTGGGCTGTAGAGGTATAAACAACAGCAGCAGTAAGCCAGGTCAGCACTTAGCAGACCTCAGAAAAACTCTTGTCTGAGTGTCATCCACAATAAGGTAAAAGAAAACCACAAACAGATGAAGATCGTTCACTGCTCGACCTCTGGAGAATAGGCCTTGTAGAAGAGTTTACATGAGGCCCCGACAGCCATATATGTGTTTCTGTGTGTATGCATGGATGTGCCTGAGAGTGACGCATTTGTTTGTACAAAGCAAACATAGATGGCGATGGAGATTTAGAGCAAACATCCAAATCCAGAGTCTTTCAGAGTTATTGACAGGTATGCAAATGTTCTGGTAATAATTTTAGTAGCTTGTAAAAACAAGTTGTGTGTGTTCAGTTTATCATTATTACGCAGTGCGTATGGCATGTTTTTAAAGAGCAAATCATACATGTTATTGTGGCCATGTTAGGAACAGTGTAAGTATTCTATTCAATTAATATAGATGGATGGGTGGATGGGTGGATTGGATGGGTGGATGGGTGGATAGATGAATAGATGGATAGATGGATAGATAGATAGATAGATAGATAGATAGATAGATAGATAGATAGATAGATAGATAGATAGATAGATAGATAGATAGATAGATAGATAGATAGATAGATAGATAGATAGATAGATAGATAGATGGACGGTTGGTTTGATGGATTGATGGATTGATGGATTGATGGATGGATAGTGTCACTGTTACACTATTAATGTTATTCAAACAGATATACGAATGCTGTTTGACTTCACTTCATGCCCATTTTCTTCATCACTGCTGAAAAAGGATCTCCTTCTCTCAAAAAAAAGCCCCTGTCCATTCTACAAACCAAAGTTATACAATTCATCCCACCTATGGTGAAGACACTGACCTAACTTGCACATGGATTTGTTTCTGCATCTTAAAATAAGCACTATCTTATCTGTTCATGCATGCTGTCCTCATCAAGTGTCACTCCCTCGTACATGAACTCAGCTATTGGCTGTGCGCTTGTAAACACTCATCAAACTAATCCGTCTTGGAACAGGGCGTTTGCTGCTTTTGGCAGATTAGGGAAATTTGTGAAACTGTTGATAAAGGAAAAACTAAAAAAAAAAAACTGCACTGGTGAAGTGAACGGTCTATTCTCCGTGATGTTTGTGACGGGATATTAGCCTCTGGCCAATGTCATCTGAGAGCAGTGTCAGCTTTATTTACAACTTACAGAGGAATGACACTTCATTATTGTACATGTCAGTTTTCATGAAATAGTTATGAGATTGTTATAGCAGTCTTATGCTAGCCCCCCATAAATAAAGTGTTGTGAATCTCCAAGTTCATCCTCTGTGAGCAGGGGTGAGACTCCGGCAGCATACGACTACATAAATAATACCGCCTGTTATGTATCAATCCTTCCTGGTACACTGCTGTATCACATACTAACATGGCAGCTAACAGTGGGAGATGAAGTAAAATAAGCTGTAGTTATTTTGCACTTAGGCTATTTGTAATGTCTAGGGATGTTGTCAAATATTTCTAGATATGCTTGGTGCTCACAATGAATGTAGAGTTCCTCTTTGACAACATGACTTTGGCTTTTTGATGCAGTGTCAGCAAAAGAGAAGATTCTTTTTAACAACGCAAGTTGACCTTCCTATCGTCTAGCATATTCAGACCGTCCTAAAAAAGGTGAATTGTACAAGGTCTGGTTCAAACTATCACAGTTCCATTCAAAGGAAAACAGGGTAACACTTTATATTAACTACACACTTTTAAGCATTAATTAAGCATTAATTAATATTTAACTCATAATCTTTAAAGCATTGTTCATACATTAATACTCATTTATATATCATGTACAAACACAGTTATAAATGTTTTATTATTCATGAATATGACTCTCTATAATGTGTTAACTCTTTGTTCATACTTTATAAATGATGGATTCACCAAATACAAATGAGCTGTTATGGTCATTATAAACCAGTTATAAACACATTTACAGGTTATGATTCTAACATTTAGTAAGGGTTAGTGAACACTTTATTACATAGCAAATAATCAATGTAGTCACAAAGGACTTATAAGCTGCTTGTTCCTGGTTTTGTGAGCTGATCTAAAGTGAGGATTTTATATGCTTTACAAATAATTCATTAATGAGATTTAAGACCAGCTTAAAAGTGTGTAGTTAATATAAAGTGTTACCAAACAGGGTATAAACACTCATGCCCAGGCTCTATTTTTTTAATAATAAAATAATAATAAAAACCATTGTAACGTTGAGTCCCTCTGCAAAAGAAAGCCATTCAATGAATTACATGCCATGTGACAAAGGCCTGAACCTGAACGTTTTGAGTGTGCAGGACACTAGCTTGGTGTTTTTTTCCTTTTCAATTGTTTGGGTGTTTGAAAGTTTAAAACACTAACGGCTGAACAGCAGGAGAATTCCAACTGAAAGGGGGGGGGGGACATATATGGATACATTATAACCTGTAAGACTAAGCTATTAGTGTTATCTTTTATTATAAGTGTACAAAGCAAACTTAGCTGGAATTGGACAGTTTCTTCTTGCAGCTGGCACTAAGATTCTTACAGCACTGTAACAGATTTTGGATGGTGTAAAAAAAAAATGGTAGGATGGTAGGAAGGTAATTGGGTTTCACAGTGGGTGTTGGAATGGAGCCATCATGGTCAGAGGAATCGGTTTTCCAGATTCCAGACTTTCTGTTTCGCACCTGTCTCTCTGGGTGGACTCAGGGAAACCCACAATTTCCATGACCTTGCCCCTGGCTTCTATAGAAGATTGGCACAGGTGAGTTAGAAGTTTTTCTTTCTAAATCCTGCTCTTATACTTTCGAATTGTGTTGGGTTCTCTGTCGATCTTGAGTCCCACAGATTGTAGTTATCTGTGTGTATTTAAAATAAATGAAGCCAGCACTGTCATTTTCCATTACTGGTGGATTGGTAGGTTTCAAATACAATTCACTCTGAAAGTTTTCTTAACAAATGTTCAAGTACAACGGTTTGGAATTTCTGTTTGCATGGTGAGATATGGAACAATGGAAGATATGTTCTCACTCGCATAGATGGAACATTTTTGTCCCCATGTTATCATTTATTGATGTAGAAAGGGAGAAACAGAGAGTGAGTGTGTGTGTGTGTGTCCAAATGCTGTGTCTAATCCCACACTGTGGTTTGCCCCAGTGGCCCCTCTTCTCTTCCAGGCCTAAATAGAACAGGTAGGGAGCCAGAGCCTCTCGGGGCCAGCCTCACACCTCAGAGGTGCCCACACTTAAATTGGCTTCTTCTCCTGCTGTTCCACATCAGTAATTACCCTCCCCAGCCCCTGGCAGGAACAGGAGGAATGAATGTAGACAAATAAACAAATACATGGAATGCCTAAGAGACAGAGTCACACCATTTTGCACCCACTTGTTCAGACTCAGTGTGGAGGTATGAAAATTGTTTGGGAGGTAGGGGGTATCACAGCTTCATGCACATGGGGTCCCCACAGTTGGGATTTTTCCCCCAAAGTATTGTGTCATAAAACAGGAAACGCACACACAGCATTGTTTCTCTAATACATTTTGCAGTGTCTGCAGCTAGGTATGATTTTAAACCTTAAACCATGTTAAAAATGAAACATTTACTTATACTTTTACTATATTTTTATTTATGTAGTACATTTGTGTGTGATGTCAATAGATTTCACTTCATGATGATCAATTAAGAAAATGTGAAGCATTGACAAAAATGTGTTATAGCACTGTTTGCAATACTCACATTATAAAGCAGAAAAAATATATAACAGGCATGTGAATTTCCATCCTTCACCTTACGGCAGGCATGTCTAAAAGAGATCTGTATTGTCTTTCTACAGGTTCGAACAGATGTTATTCCAACATGAGCTTCTAATAGGTAGCACAGTTGGGTTTTAAAGGCATTATATTAACACTGCAGCCTATTTCCTTATAGCCAATGTAAATCCAGTCAGTGTCATGGCTGCAGAATTTATTCATTTTGCAAAATTGAATTTTCAGAGGGAAGAAGGAATTATATCAAGTCACCTACCCAGACTCAACTACATCAACTGAAGGGATATGAAAGGATACAATGTTTTCAAATGGAGTGACAGTAAAGAAAAGAGCAGCTATATGGCTGTGCTAGCATACAGCTGCAGTGCTGTCCCAATTTGGACAGAAAAGTGGGGTGCCAAGCTGCGAACAGCTTTATATAAGAACGGTTAGTCATCAGTGTGTATACAGAGCTGAATAATACAAAGACCAAAGTAATCCAGGGATGGATTCACACTTGTATGCAGATCTACAGCTTGGTGTGTCAGTGTAGAGTTTTAAATGTTAGGCTTAAAGTTGTGAGTGATTTGATTCCTCCTAAACACAAAGCAGTAACATAATTAGTCACTTCATGGAAACAAAGGATGAAGATGGTTCTGTCTCTTGGTGATTATGGGTTACTACTTCATATATAATTGTCAGAATGTGTCACTGTTAAATGTGTATGTATATGTGCACATGACTTATGATATTTCTGTCTCGTCACCTTTGAAAGTAGATGAGTTTGACCTCTTGTGTGCCTCAGTTTTATTGTTTAGATGATACAAACTTGAGGAGTTAAGTAATAGGAGTCATGAATAATGACATATTCTATCAGAGCTATACACCAGATGGTGAACCTAATGCGCCTTCGGAAAGCTGCATTACATCTCCTTCCTGAGAGAAGATACACTACTCCTAGTTTAAGTAAGCTACTCTACGCCTAACCTGTTGCCGACCTAACACTGTTACTGCTGCTCCATGATTGACCGAAGTATCTCTTCTGAATTTCCCAGTATCTTCACTGAACTTGTCTCATGTAACAGCAGAAGTAACAGCAATCATCACGTTTTTGCAAGCTGTTGTTTTAGGAAATGAACATGAAAGCCTTTATTTCTACACAGCTGTTGGGAGAGCAGTACCCGCGATACCTGCTGTGCCCCATGTCAGAACAACAGAAGTCAGACTTGCATGATGACTCATGTGCGTCCTCGTGCTTTGAGCTGTCAACACCCTCCTCTGTCTCTGAGGCTATCCATTTTCTCCCCTCAGAGTGCGCCATTAACTGAGACAGGCCTTGTTTAAAGGGCTTTGCCTGCGCTGCTGACACCCTGTCAAACGCTCTGAGATTACCTTTGTCACCTGTCCGTCCGTGGCAGACCTGATGGCATGCATGACAAAGTCAAGAAAGAAAATGGTAACAAGGAAGGAAAAGCGTGAGAGGACAAACTGGTAGCTCTCATCAAGTCACAACACAGAGGGAAAATGTAGAGACTGCAGTAAAACGATCAAGATTAGAAGAGCTTTCTGAGGATGACTGATCAAGTCACCATTGAGCTTTGTAGTGTCAGAGAAACATGGTCAAATGAGGTCCCATTCAAAAGAATTTCAGCGCTGTGGGATATGTTTTTTAAGGTTTTTGATCACAGAGGAATCTAGCTTTGTTTTACTGCAGTTATACAAATTCAGATGTGTCTCTACAGAGGAATGACAGACCTCTTATCATTATTTTAATCCTGTAGTCATAAACACAGAGGAGGAAGATGGCAATTACTGAGATTCAAAAACAACTCATGTACACAAAGTCTAACTAGGCCCACGATACCCCAAGACATGTAAACAAACAGCACAGCTGGATGTAAATTATTTCGTCTCTCTCATCTTCAAATTTTAGTTTAAATCTCTCGCATGAAACAATAACAGCAAGCCAGATAATCGTGTTTTAATCTGCTTCATGTCCTGATGTCAGCAGATAATAATATTCATATTCATGGGTGTGTTATGCAGACAATAAAAAAAAAAAAAAGCTTCCTGAATCAGGTTTTGCACCCAAGCCTCAAGCCAATAATTCAGGCAGTTTGAGAAAGCTTGATAGGGAGGATCTGGCAGTGTTGCGGGGGATGGTAGGATGGGAGGGGGTTGCTATGCCAATTTGAACCACCCCAGCTCCACAATCTGCCCATCCAGATTGCACTTTGGACACACTTGCCTCACCATTGAGAAATAATATGTTCAATAGATCTGGAAATACTGTAGAAAACTGTGTCTTAAGATCACAAAATATATAGATCACAAAGAAAAAAAGCAACTTAAAATTAAGTCACAGTCAGATTAAATACATGTCTAATTCCAAAATGTTGAAACAATGAACTATACACACTTTCAGAGTCAAACAACCACTGAAATAAACCACTTGGGGGGTTAATAAAGTAGTATGTTGCACGAGATATAAGCTCTTGACAATGTAGGCTCATTCTGAGGGCTCCTAACAATACATGCTTCCTTAACAAGATGAATTGCATTTATAATCCCCAAACTGTATGAACAAAGATCACAGATTGTGACTGTAGAAGCTTCTGAAATAGTTTTTAAAGGCTATCAGTGACATTATTGGTTTTTTATTTATACTGAATTTTAGTGCCTGTGTCTGCACTAAATATGTTTAAAACTTGGCTGATAGAAGTTGGCAGGAAAAGCAAATCATAATGTTTTCAACTGATACTGGAGTAATATTAGCAAAAGGATGTATGTTTTTTGTTGGTATTGTTTCAGATGGAGATACTCCACATCCAGGGCTTTGCTAAGGAAAAAAGCAAAATTGGCTATGAACAGGATTTAATGATTATGCATGTGTTTGAACGCTTCACTGGTCTTTGAGAATAAAAGAGCAGTGAAGCATATTTAAGTTGTTTGGACATTTATTGGGACAGCAGGGCACACATCATGGTACCAGGGCTGTGATGGCAAACTTTAAACTAGGCTGTCTGGTCATCTTCGGTAAGCTAACAACCTGTTATAAAACAGGGTTTTCAACGTTTTGCTGTTGTTACGTTACACTTCATTTTAAGTAGCTTCTTCACAATACATGACCTCGTCCTTCTGTATCCAAGTGGTCGTCAACAAAGACAATAGTTTTAAAAGAAAGATTACAGCATCCAAGTAATTCCAAAAATCGAACAAGTGCCCAACTCACATTAAAAAACAGCACTCAAGAGAGTGCAAGAGTTTTGAGTTGAATCACAAACCTTGAACCTTTGCTTGCCAAACAAGCTAGCAAGCAAGTCAACTTTAGTGACTGATCCAAACATACTAACCAATTTAACATTTTTCAACTTTTAAAATAAGACAATAAAATAATATTGTTAATCAATAAAATTAATAAAAACTACAGTAACCAGGCAGCAGTGACACATATTTGAACATTTGAAATGTAATATTTCTTAAATTATTCAAAGTTATTGGCCTGTATGCATGTCCAGCCATTACACAAACAGGACCATTAGTCTTAATGTACCGTTATGGAACGGCCCATTTGGCCGTAGCGTTAGCCACATTCATGACTGTAAATAATTGGCCAATTAACTAATTGCGCCATGAAAGCGAGGCTGGTGCAAAATGTCATATGTCCCGGGAACCTCCTGGAAAACCCCTATACAACAAATTTGAATAGCGCATGCCTAATATGCATAAACAACAAGAAACATGGCGAGTGGTACCGGTGTAACTGAGAGAAGATAAAGAAAAAAGTATTTTTCAAAGGAAGAAATGGACATTTTATTACAAGAATATAGAATGAACAAACAGCTGATATCAGCAAGTAAATTGTCAAAGATAAACAAGGATAAAGGGAAAGTTTGGCTTAAGATCTTGAACCGGGTAAATGCGTGTGGTGTTTCTGAGCACACAGTAGAATAACTGAAAAAAAAAAAAAGCAACATGAAAGCTGCATTGCGCAACAAGCACCGCCACCAATGTGGTATAGGTGTCCCCTGTCCCCCCATTGAAGGATGAGGACTTGTTAACGGAGTTGTTTGGGAAGGATTCACTTCCCAGTACTGCTGGTATGTTACCTAAGAATTATGTTCTAATTCATTCATGTGAAATAATCTACAGAAGTACATTTATTTACATGGTTATGATTTGGTGTGCACTACAGGGTGGAATTGCATAGGAACAAGCGAGCCGGATCCTCCCCTGGTGGTGAAGCTTTCAGCAGTGTGTCTGCCCCCTGGTGGCTGGCTGCAGTATAGGTCAAAAAATCTGCGCAGTCAAAATTAAAAAAATAAATACACGTCGTATGAATGTTTCTCACATCCGTATGCTGTGTTGATATGTAGTTATTATTTGACTGTTTTGTGTTCAAGGCCTCTTTTTCCTGAAAAGTTTCTTTCTCCTTAGTTATTTGAGTTTAAAAAACAGGGTTTTACTTCCGGGTTCCCTTTGATTCACAGCCGCTGTAGAGGGAAACTTCAAAGGACACACAGCGTCTTGTGACGCTACGCTGTAGGGCGGAGCTCGTTACAGTGGCTTCACAGGCTCTGGCTGCACAATGGATGCGCCAGGGAGCAGGATTTTTTGGCTTCAAAACCGTACAACGGGAAGAGGCGGAGCAACGCTGTCCATTTTTATTTACAGTCTATGCGTAGGAACAGCCTAACAGGTGCGGTAATCCTGCTGGGGTGTTTGCAGCGTGTAGCCCATTCTTCATGTTACTGTCTATAAACTACCATTACTATATGATATGATCATCACCATTATTTATTCCTTCTAGATTAAATTAGGAGAATGTTAAGAATTTCCCATGACATTACAAGATGTTCCAGAACATTCAGCTTTTGTTCTAATTTTCCATGTATTTTCCATGATTGGAAATTTGATCAAGTGTTTTAAAGGTTTTCCTTGATGCATGGGAACCCTGCTTTAAATAACAATGCTCCTGCAGTTGGTTGTTCATTGAGAACATATTCATAAAATATACATTGTCACATTGTACAAAATCTCCTCACAGCCACTACAAAATTATGTGTTAGGCAATCTCAGCACTTTTAGCAAAAGTGAAAAACAGAATATTTCTATAACTATAACCATCTGTTCCTTCTCCTAACAGCACACATAAAATGAAGATGTGCTGCTTCCTTGTGTCTAAGTCATGGCTTTGTGCATCTGTAACAATACAGTTAGCACCTACTCTGTGCAACAAGAACTTAATTTGCATGGTAAAGGATTAAAAAAGCTTACCATGATTCCACATGAATGAGGCATTTCATTTAAAATGTAATCAACATACAAGCACACTGGTCTATTTCATTAAAAGTAGGTGTAATTGTAACTTAATTAATGAGGAACATCACTGTATTCTTGAACAACTTTGCGATCGACATTATCCCTGAGAAGAGATCTGTATTCTACACGACAGGAGGCCCTTAAGCTATTTGAACCATAGGGGACCTGAGCAAATTAACAACATGTCTGCTGTTAAATACCTCTTTCTGTGCTGATGCCAGAAACATCATTCATGGCTCGTTAGCACAGGATCCATGTGTATTTTTAGCCCTAAATATTTCATTACTCGATCACTCAGGGCTGTGCAAGAATGGAAAGCATTCAAAGATTCAGCGATTCTTCACTTTCCCAAATCCCTTTTTCCTAAAACAAGTCTCCCACCAGCCTCAGACAGGGGTGTCACAGCCGCTCAACACATTTCTCTGCTCACGGCATTACCAAAGTGTCAATGTGTTTTACCACCAGGGTGCATTACCAAGTGGTGTGGCTTCCTTAATAAGCCTGGACAGATCAAGTCTAACACCACAGTAAAGCAAAATAACAAAAAAGTCTCAATACCAACAATTTAAAGCTGACTCCAGCTATGAGCTTTGAGCAAACCTTCCCCTATGCTGAGGTTCTGTAAGCAAGTTACAGAAATACATGTGACAGGATGAATTGATTGAAGCAATGTACATCTGCCAGCAGGTAACATATCTGTTTAAAGAAGCTATCCAAAAGATGTTATCCAAAGCCATTCTACCTGTTCCATGCCTACTTGTTGACATTCTAATGAGTATGTCCCATAGCTGTGTTTTTATGTGTTAAACATGGCTATGATTCACTTTATATTTAAAAAAAATTTTTTTATCTTTATTTTTCTGAAGGCAGAGCTAGGGAAACTAGCTACACCTTATACAGTAAATATGCAACAGCTTGTGGCAAGAGTTATTTTAAACATATAAAACACATGAATTGGTGTTGTTCTGAGCCTGTTTTGGTACCTGTGCTGTAATGAGAGTCTCTCATCTATTATTCAGAGGTCTTTTTTTTATCTTGTCAAACTAATTTTGATTAAAAAAAAATAAGGGCGTATTTCTTGTTATGTAGATAATTAAAACAGTTTCAGTCATGCACCTGATTTTGCTGTAGCCTTTGTCTCAAGGGTTTTTCAAAGTTAACAGGCATTAGAGTAAACATACTAATAAAGACTGGGACTAAAACCTTAGAAGGAGAAGAGCACCAATTCATTTTTTTTTTTTTTTTTTACTCATTGTAGTACAACGCCCTTTGTTGTACTTAACAAGGGAGTTAGAGAATTAGTAGGCGTGTATGTTTTTGCATGCCTTAGTGTGCTTTTGACTGGTAATTAGCTGTCTCACTAACATGTGGTGGGCATGACATGAAAAACAACAAGCCCTCTCCTCCAGACGGAAGATCACACACTGGGAACAGTGACTCAATATGCACAAAGGTAGTTGCTTTAAAGACCGGCAACACATCAAGATGAATGACACATTTGAATGTATGAGGAATAAATAAAGGAGCCTCACGGAGCAAGACGCCCCACACTCATATCTGATAGTGGCAGCGGTAAATGTAGCATAGGATGAACAGATACGCTTATTTTACTCCCTTACATTAGGCTGCCTGCATAATTGCATGACTTGATAATGCTACTTTGGTCTATAGAGACCCAGGAGGTGATACTGCATCTCAAATAGTTTCTGAGTGATGTTAGGGATAGTGGGACTTGCAAATGAAAGGTAGCATTGTGAGCTTGAGTATGGCACATAAATCAATAGTTCTGGGTTACTTTAAACATCCAGTGTTGGCACTACAGCACAACCACATGTAATCTAGCAGAGTGTGAAATGCTCAGCTCTATTTTGTTTGAATTTCTCTACAGTACTTGCAGCAGATGAATGAAAACATCCCTCAAATTCCATTACTCGAGGACTTGTGGGCTTGCAGTAATGGATCACTTTAGGATAAAGGAAAAGAAGAAAAAGAACAATAAGCAAAGAACAAAAAGGCAAAGGGAAAGTGCACATAACAGAGGGGCTTGAATTCCCCTTGATGTGATTTATGATGAGGAATGTTTGAAACACAGGAAAGAACCCAATATAAAAGAAAAATAAAACCAAAACAGAGAATAAAGCTAACACCTGTATGGTAAAAAGCCCCTGTCAGTTCAGGTAAGGCTAACACATTTGATCTCGTAGCAGGCTCTTACCTCACCTCCTTGTCATTTCGTGAACGATCTCAGGGAGCATTTGGTGGCTAGCCCTGTTGCCTGGGTTACAGTCTGCTGCAGAAGTTCAGGCCCATCAGGCTCATTAACGATGCCAAGAGTGTCCACAGGTTGGCCAGGAGCTTTCTGAGTATCCTCTCCCCTCAGGGAGGGCCAGAAGGCACGCTGGAGCAGATCCAGGGCCAGACCAAAACCTCCCCCTCACCACCCCAAAAAAGACAGCTCCCATCTCCTCTTTAGCCAGCCGTCGTCTAACAGCAAGGTGCCTCCTTTTAAAAGCCTGTTCTCCTCTGACCTTCTGAACTTAGAGGATGTGAGTCATTCAGTCCCCTTTCCTACTTGCGGATTTAATTTGTCTATGAGATCGCCTTTGTCTCTAAACACCTTCCCCTTGCTAATCACTCACATAATAAAGCACTCCACTCACAAAGTCACTCAGGGGGGTCTTGGACATCACCACAGAGTGTCACCCCATGAAGAGAAAAACAGCCACATTCATTTAGAGAGAGGACCTAAATGAGTTAAATCCCCCACCTTCTCCCACCCCCCTATTTGCAGCTGAAGAGCACATTCTCCCAGCCCTGCTCATCCACTCCTACTCACTGCTTCACCCACTCTTACTTTGGCACTAAATGATTCTGCTTGAATCCCCAAGATGTATGGCTGCTGGTGGGAGGGCAGACCATTTAGGAGGTATATCATGTATTTCAGCTGCCAGACAAAAAATGGATTGGTCAACTCAGTCTATTATTTCAGTAAAGATGGAAGAGGATTGGGTTTTTCAAGATATAGTTTAATCATGGTTTTATACTGTTTCATTAAATGGTTGAATAAGAACGTGATTATCATTTGCAATGCTTTCAAGATAAATATACACACCAAATTGAGATAATGGATAAAACACGAGTCAAGAGTGACTTGTAATGATGATACCTTTTACTTTCCTAATGTTAATGTTGTTAATGTTGACTTGGAGATGGAGCAAGAAAACAAATGCAACATATATCATCCCATCAACAACCTTGTGATGTATCTGGATTGCCACTCAGAGCACACATATTTTGGTTACTTAGGTTTGGTTACTACAATGTGAATGAACCCTAGCACTTAGCAGAGGGGGTCTATCCACAATTTTATGACTGGGGTGGCCCAACTGGAGAATTGACTTATCTTAGCGTTGGCAAAAACAAAATACAAATAATCAACTATGTCTATCTCCTATCTCCTCCAATCGTAGCTACCAAAATAGATGCATAATACAGTTGCTTTATACATGTTAATACGGAATAAGAACCGTGGTTTTAGTTTACTTTTGGATACGTAACAGTATCATTGTTTCAGACCCAGGTAACTGGGGATGTTCAAAATTGACTAAGTTGTTTAAATAATAGTTTCAATTCCGACTTACCAACGAGTCTACAGGTAAGACACGCTCAGAAAAAAATGACAATTGAGCATAATTCATTTAACAAGGCTAATCAACAGATCACAGAGTCTGCAGGTAAATGATGTCAAACTGCTTTGCAGAGTATAACTACCGTTAGCAGAGCTAGCACCACCAGCGTTCGGACCTCACTGCAGGTTAAGATGCACATGCCTGTGCCAGTTACACATTGCTCTGATTGAGTGGTCATATTCCCACATAAGTGGCCCATTTAGATATGTTAGCTTTGTTAAAATTAAGTCATTACATATGTTTTCTTTACTTTAAAAATAATACAATGTAACTGCAACATATGAATCTTTTATACTTGGCCCTTTAACGATATTGAAACAAAAGTATTTAAATAGTTCAAAGTTAAGGGTACCAACCAAAGACTGTGCTAATTACAGCCTGTGGTAATTCAGTTCAATATGTTGATTTGAATTAAGTCTTGCCTTAGACTGGCTAGATAACAAAGCACAGTATCCAAGTAATGATTTCTAGTATGAGGAAATATTTCATATTATCACACTTGGCCATGAGACATGAACTTTTTAGGGTTACTGTCTGTGTCAGCCGACTCCTCGACTTGTCCAGAACTGCTTGCACAATTGCAAATCCCTTTCCCACCCCACCATCTCTATTCTCATTGCAGCAAAGAGGCAGACAAGGTCCTCCATCACCCTGACTTAGGTAGGACGGCTGGATCTATGGGCTGTAACAGGGTTGGTGGAGGGGGGGGGGATAGTTGAGAGCCTGGCCAGACACATCTCCCTTTAGATCAATCACATTTCCCCTTTCTGTCCTTGAACCTCCCTCTCCTTCTGTTGCTTTCTTTCTGTGCTGTCCTATTTAAAGAGAAGGAATATGTGATGGGAAAGTTTAACAGTATAAGAAGGCACCTGCAACATTCTGAACTTTGGCTGCTTTGGAGAGATATATTTTTTTGCCAGTACTTGGAAAGGATTGGAAAATGAATAAATCAATCTAATTATTTCTTTGCCTATGTTTGAGTTGCTTCCCTGTGTTAATCTGAACATTCTGCAGTCTGGTTTGAAATGATCCTACACTGGCTTTTGTTTACCCAAAAATCTGTTAATGTGTTCATTTCACCTGACTTGACATGGTTGCTAAACATCACATATGACAAGGTTGGTTTGTTTTGCATTTGTGCCATGCTCACACTTACGAAATAAAAAGAAAGCTAGCACGTCTGCTGTCTGGGATTGCATCAGCAGCTTTGAGTGATCATTGTTGTGTCGACACACTCCACTCTGGCACTGCCACTCCAAAGCCAAGGAGCCATAAAGCACGGCTGTCTGCCTCAAAGCACCCATCCATCCACAGGCACTCGACACTACCTGAACCCTCTGATCTCTCACAGAGACCCAGTGTGTGAGTGGCAGGGCTTCCAATGCCAATGATAGTTTGGCAGCGGTGGGATACAATACAGCACCTGTAAACAGTTGATTTTTGACATTTTTCACTGTCTTTGGTATACTAACATGGGGAGTGTGATGCAGAGTGCATGTTTCTGTTCAAGAAGAAAGTTTCAAGCAGGGGCCAAATTTACAATCATTGAAGTAACTATAAAATATCACTTTTTATTATTTTTGTCAGTATTATTTAAGGATAACCTTTCACAACAATGAGTTATGCAATCCAGCTCAACAATGTAACATTTCAAAGTCAGATTTTAATTCTGAATGAATAAAAAAGTAAACAAATTATACATAAATAAATAAGACGCATTTAAATACTTTTTTTGACCCTGCATCTGCAATGTTGTCTTATGCACAAGAGTGAAACTAAACTTATGAAACTAAGATACACCAAATTCCTGTATAATGTCAGTGTTTTGTCTGTAATCTGGCTGCTCTATTCATAAGTCCCTGAGGGAGGTTCATCAACATGTCAACTTTTTACAGCCAAACTGTACTTTAATAAGGACAGAACAGAACTGATCCCTGAACTAATCGTGCAGAAGCCAACTATCAGGGCGATGCATGCTAAGTAACTGCCAAAAACAGTCACTCCCATAAAACCGCTACTTGCATTGGAAACACTGCTTTTACTTACATTCCAAACATGGTATAGACATAAACAAAGACAGACTGATGGCCTCACTGAAACATGTTATTACATTTGAGAATGTTGGCAGACTGTTATTGATTTTCACTCTGAAGTAGCTCTGTATTGCTTCAATAACTAGATGGTTTAAAGCAGAGAGAGGGGTTATCAAATCAATGTACATCAACCTCGTATCATTGTGCCAACAGACAGACAGACAGACAGACAGACAGACAGACAGACAGACAGACAGACAGACAGACAGACAGACAGACAGACAGACAGACAGACAGACAGACAGACAGACAGGAAAAAGACTGTTACTTACCTATAGAAGTAAACAATAAGAGGTGACAAGTATCCAAAGAAGGACATAAGAAGAGAAGGGGAGAGAAAGACAAACTTATTATGTATTACAAAAGTGGCCCTGAACATACAATGAAACACTTAATTGCCCAAAAACAGACAATATAATATTGACATGTGGTTTGATGATTCCATCTGTTCCAATATTGAAGTTTGTGGTAACCTGTTTGCTTTAGTATACAATAAGAGCCCAAAGAGGGACCAGGGAAAAATCCAAGAACTATATTAATGCACGTTGGTGTGTCTCCAAAATCAGACATCACAGGCCGAATAGACAAACTGCACTCAAAGAATCAAGATCAAATCAAGGGAAAAAGGTTTAGGCTGTTCTCCTGCGTACATATTTCACTAGCAATCAGCAATGTGCAGTTCCTATGCAGATGTTCTAGCACCGTCTGTTATCACCGATCTGCGAGCTACATTTACAGTAATTGAGCCCAGCCTACAGTATTGTTGGTAGTGATGATGTAAGGTGGACCAACTCCCCGTAGCCAATTTTCTGATCATGCCAACCATGTCTGCTTGCCACTTGTCTTAAATTGAGGTGTCTTTTCAATCAAACCACAACTACATAAGGTTAATTTATTGAACAGTATGCCGCCGTTTATTTTCAATGCATGATTAAAACTAATAATGGAAAAAGGTATTGAAAAGTGACATCCCTTGAGTGGTACGCCTCGCTGTGTCCAGCATGCTTTACACATACAAGTGGGTGCCTGCTCCTTCAACGCCATTTTCTGTGTAAATTACTAGAAAAGACAAGACAATAGAATACCTCTCTCTGCACTTTACACTGGCATATTTAACTCAGCTCTCTTTTTAGATGACAAAAACGGTTTTAAAAGTGTGTCTTGTGAACCAAATTTCAAGGTAATTGTTGGAATGCAAAAATGAGTCAGACATGAGCATGATGAAGCATGGGCTTATGTGCTGAAGGACTAAGTTTCTTTCTCTTGCTTGCTTGAGTAAAATTCTGGAGTCCCATTGATTGAGCATTGTAATCCAGGTCAGAGCTCTGAACTGGCAGCCACAGAAGCTACCCAAGCAGCGAGTCGGCCAGGTTGAAATTGATCCTAGCCGTCTCCTGAATCAAATAGTGTCCAAATCCTCTGTGCCATGCAGCATGCTGATACAATCTTTCTGTTTGACCCCAGTGCAAAACAGGCAGTGAGGGAAAGACAGAAAGTAACAAAGAAAGAAAGAAAATACTTTAGTTATTGACTGGCCGCCTTAGAAACAGGAAACAACATTTCCACTGAAAGAGCTTATTCTGAAGAGAAATAACACATTGGTTGCTACATCTCTTAACTAAAAAATATATCATTGATGTACAATTTGTAGAAATTGAAGATATCAAATGAATTTAGCCTTGAAAAATTATCGCAGGACTGTGACTCTAAAGGCAAAAGAAGAGTAATGCCAGAACATTTTAGATTGTGAATGTGACCAAATGGCCTCGATAGGCAAAACATGACAAAGCAGAAGCAGTGAAGGGGAAAGAAATAACAAACATGCTTGAGAGCAATTTGGACTTGTAAGGCAGACTGCTTGTTTCAATCTCCCAATATGCTGCATGCTGCTAAACACAAGTGACTGTTCAGCAAATCAGCACTGTGTGGAAATAGAGCAAATCTGACAGAATAGGCTGAATCAATCACTGTAGCAAAGCAATTTATGCGAAGGTTTGGCTGATGAGGGAAAGAAAAAAAAACATCCATTTGATTGAGCTGGGAGGAGAGTTTTGATGTTGGGAGATTTCAATTTATTATATTTTTTGAAAAAAATAAAATTATACCTTTCATAAATAATCCATGTTTAGAGTTGATTAGACGTGGGTTTTTGTTGTGTTCTCCATCCTTTCATAATAAAAGGTAATCGTTTTTATTGTTTAAAAGTATGTCTACGAAATTGGGCTTTTGCAAATTGAGAATTAGGTGTAAAGCCATTGCCGTCAAACCTCAGGTATCTGTCCGTAATGAGCACACTGACATTCATTTCTACTTTCAAAATGTAATTTCAGAAAGAAACACTTCCCTTGAAAAACTTTTCCCAAGCTGTGTGACAAAGCATGTGTGGCCTGTGTTTACTTCCCATTCAAGTAAACCATGATCCCTCTATTAAGCATTATAGGCTGAATCATGGAATACCCTCCAACAAACTTTAAAGTTGATAACTATTCCCTCTTTTGAAGAGTTTAAGACTTTGATCTCTGTATCTGTTTCAATTAATCTATTGTTTTGTGAATAATTATGTGTGTTTGTTTCGTTGTTTCTCGTGCCTGTGATCTCGAAGACATTGGAAATGAGGGAAATCTCAATGTCTTTTCGAGTATAAATAAAGGTTTGGAATTGAATTGAATTGAATGTTGTAAAACAGAATAACTGACCAATAAATGGACATATTCTGATTTATAATCTCTTCCAAAGCAGCAGCTAAACCCCAGTAACAGCTACAACTTTCCACAATGCCATCATAAATCTTCACACTTGCCGTTTCAAAAAATAAAAAAAAACAACTCCTTTAAGATCTTGAATTGGCTTGAAATTGCCTAGAAGAAAAGAAAAGCGACAGTTGGTTGATGTAAATGCCATTTCAGCTAATGACCTGTGAATGCTCTGTGTATTCCGTGATTGCAGAATTTTTCAAATACTCAAATCCTGCCCTCCAAAATAACATGGGCTCCAGAGACGTTGCTTATCAGCTATTTTCCAGTAATTTATGGGGCATGGTGTTCATTCTCCCATCTAGAGAATGATGCTGGAGATGACACATCCTTAATGAGAGCACCCCTGTGCTTGGTGTGGGGCAGCACACTGGCAGCCTCCTCACAGGGCCTCCGTGTTCTTTTTCTGAACTGCAACCTTGCTTTCAAGTGGGAAGTTCTGGATCAAACCGTTTTCTTTGAAGTTTGTGCACAGTTCACGGCGGGGTCTAATAGCCATCATCTGCTTTGTGATCATCCTCCATGTCATTTAAGTGTAAGGCTGTGACGATGCTTTTCATTTTCTGTGACAGTAGATCTATCAAAGTAGATACAAAAGAGATATGACCAATTGACAAACTGAGCATGGGCCAAATCTGGCATTTATGTGAAGATGTGTCTGAGCCTTGGGCATTAAACACTTTGTACCGCAGACATTAAAACAACCAGGATTGATCACCAGGCCAAGAGAGGACAAGGAGGGGGAAAAAAATCACCTAACCATCTGATTTGCAATGCTTTTGGGGATTTGGATCATGGATCTCTGAGCCCACACATCTCTTTATTTCACTGATCATTTAGTAATATGTTGCTGAAAGAGTTGAAATGTTAAACAAAAAGTGGGTACGACACTGACTTAATAATCTTGACAAGTGTGCACATGGAACAAAGACATCCAGTCTCAAGCAACACTGCAGGCTGTCCACAGTACAGGTAGATGACCTGAAATCCCCTTGAAGTAATCTGTATGTTTAGTGGAAAAAAAGCAGGAGAGCTGACTGCAGAGGCTTAAAATAGAATCCAGACTATAAAACGTTTAACAGTGGGAAGAAAGCAGCCTTACATGACTTTTTGCTTTTAAGTACAGAGTGCAAATGTTACCAAGCTTGAATTGTCAGACATAAATTAAAACCCTCTTCAACCAGGGCATAACTCCCTCAAACGAATCATTCATTGCTGGTTTGCAGGTTTACGTTCAATATTTCTGATGTCAAAATCCTCAAGATATTACAGCATTGCCTCTATCAGACTTATTTAAAAATACAGTGAGCGTACATTAATGTCATAATCTATCTCTGTGAGGTTTGTTTTTTTTCCCCCAGCCCAGTTGAAGGTCACATCTAACAAAGCAATGTTCACCATGGAGACCACAGAGTAATCCCATCAGTGTGCATCAGCCTGTCTTATTGTGTTTATCTGCAGGGTTTCAGCTCTGAAACACTCCACAGTGATTGCTGTCCATCAGCAAATCCTGGTGCCACAGCAGGTATGAAAGTATTATTTCACCATCATGCGTAAAGATCACAGTTATGTCACTGAAATATTAGACTTTACAGTTGTTATGTGTTTGTTTGATTGTGGTTGCTTTTTCTGTGTATACTAATAAGTGACTCATACTCTGATTTATGTTCCCCCAAGCCCAGGGATACCTTATGCAATTAAAACAGCCTTATGAAATGAATGTGGTTATAACTTTGAATATTTCTTCGAGCGACCTTGGATTAATTTGATCTATTTTTGGTGCTGTATCTACATCCCGTGAAAGTTAAGCAGTGAGCTTGTTGTAATAAAGACAAAGCATGATTTCATGAGATGCAGGGGACACGTAGTGCATGTCAAGAAATGTTGATGGCATAAATTATTCTTTGACTCCAGCATTCATGTGCATTCATATTTTACAGCAGGCAAATAAAAAAGTACTGCTTAAAACAAAACCTTCCTTTGGAAAATGTCATCTAAATATTAAAAGACAATGAAAGTAAGAATTCTTGTAGCTCTTTGCATGTCTTGGCCTTGTTATTCAAATCCAAATGAGGTTTCCAGCTCTGCAAATTAAACAGCAGTATTTAATAAACAAACTCATCAGCATGCACCCAAAGTGTGTATATGTACCATCCTATTTATTAAATATTTAGTCCTCTCATCTATACGCCACAGTGCCCTCGTCTTAATTGCAATGAACGCAAGCGTGAAGTCACGGAGAGGAAGAGGAAAGAGCGTGACTGTTGTTTTGATTTTCAGAATATAAACATGTAAAAAATTATCTTCGTAAAACCCGTTAGTAGGAAGGACTTCAAGCTACATTAACATCTGTCTGCTTCTGCAAACTACTTGAAGCTTTGAAGAAAAGCCACTGCTTTAAAGATAATGTAAAGTGGCGAGTAGAAAAGGATTTAGACTTTGCAGGGAGAATTACATCTCCTTCCATACTTAAAGTTTTATCAGCTGTTGGGTTATTTTGTTTAAAAAATATATATAACAGGCACAAAACAAACACAATTAAAACTTAGCCTTTGATATGCTGCTGTTTTTAATCACTATTATGTAAATTACTGGTTACGTTTTTGCCTCACTGGCAATGATATAGAGAAGGAGGGACAGAAAAAGGCATGGGGTATATGGATGTTAAATTGAATTGACAGGTGTGACTGAATGATAAAGAATCACTGGTTCAATTCAAATGTTTTTCTTTCTTTTTTTAATCAGCATTGAATACAGTCATTCAGTGTGAGCGAAGGCAAACTAGATCTGATATCATGGATCCCTTTTGTGTCTTTTGCAGCTGATAAAAAGACGTTCAGTTTGGATTTTCGACTCTATATTCTCTTTGTTGCCTGGTTCATTCCGCTGCCAATTACCACATCCCTTCTAAAACCCTCTTTATTTTGATCATTACCTCATAATTCTGCAACTCTGCAAGATATTTGACATCACTGTGACTGTAAAAAGGCCAGCAGAGCACTCTTGGGTAATTTGATTCAACTTATGTCAAAGTAATAATTTGACTTATTTTTAAAGCAGGCAGTGTGATGAAATGATATCATTGAGGCAATATCTAAGGACTTTTTTCAACTTTAAATAATGTTGAGCAGTAAGTGTAACTGCTTCCTGATTCCACAGCAAGTGTGTGCACCGTTTTCTGAGCATTGCACACTTCAGGAAGCGGTGATCAATGCCCACTCTAACCAGTGCTTTTGCTTCCACAGCATGCGCCAGCATCTCAGATCTACCCTAGAAGCGTCTCTCTGCTCAACCAAAGATACACGGCAAGTCTATGTGCCATGAAGCCTTCATCAAGCATGCATCGAGCCGAACAGAGAAGATCAACCCAGACAGGAAGTCAGACACGGAGCGGCATAGAGCATTCAGTCAATTTCAAAATAAGGATATTGTTGATAACTACAAAACAACTATACACCTCTGAGCCCTGTTGTTCACAATAGGACTTATAACATAGTTATTAACTGTATCTGAAGGTAAAGCACAACAAAGTAGGACTTACTGATAAACATCCCAGGTACATTAACCCCCAAAAGGAGACCTATCAATTACGTAGCAAACTCACCTTATGGAAGGAAGTACAAAAATACTGCCATAATATCTAAATGAGCAGTAAATCAACCACAGAGCGGCAAAGTGACCTTTTGTTAGTATGTTGTTCTGTTTGTAATCGCACGATCTCAATACTCTTGCGTTATCTTAAGGAGTTCTCACGGCATTCTGCGATTTTGTAAGTCCAGCTGTTTTGAGCTGCGCTTCGCTTTAAAAGCAGTTTCAGTGGGTAGGATATGGCGTAAGCTGTCAGATGGAGCTAAACGCATCGCACATGGTTGCTGTGGAATCAGTATTGCTCCGTATGAGCTGTTACATATAGTTTTATCTTAACTATGTTTTAACTATTTTAATAGCCAGAATTTAACAATAGATGCTAGCTCCATATTGGATGATTTTGAAAACATCCCACATTGCATTAGTGTTAATGTAGAAGCTGGGTTTACAAACATTACAGCTTATAACCATTTTAGAAACAGACCTACCAAGTGTTAAGGCCCCTGATGAAATATCATGTTGCTGAAAAGTCCTTGACAGTCCGGCATAATGTTTAAACAACTGGATTTCATTACAACCGGTATACACTGTAGATATGCTCTACCCCAAGGTCGACTCCCCTCCCTAAGTTCCAGACAGGTAAATACATACAATTTTTTGTATGATACTGGGAGATAATATAGGACACTTTTGGCCTTGTGGCTGATGTTTACTTGCATAATTAGTAAACAATAAACAAGGTACAGTAAATATATATCCAACTAATTTGATTCTAAAAATATCTTAGAGGTTTGTGGTGCAGCACTTGCTCATCTATGTGGATGTGAATACATTTTGTTCTGGTCTTATGACATACTTTAACAACTTTATGTAAGTCAGGGATCTCAGCATCACATCCATTATGTGTTGTTAAAATGCACATAGCTTGCAGGGATGGGTTAAAAATACAAAGCAGCTTTCAAGTTAAAAGAAGGCCGATGGATAAAAATGTCTCCATCACAGAAAAATTTGAAGTCAGGAGAGGGAACCCATTCATCTTAGCTCTCGCTGATGAATCCTCGGATTTGTGGCAGCAACAGGCATAACCATTATTCTTCCTTCATTCTCCAGTTAACATGATGAATTACTGAGGCAAGGGCCAGTAACTGAGTCCTGTGTGTTTCATTTAAAATGAAACATGGACTTTTACTTTGTCTGTGAAATGCAGCTAAAGTGGGATTTTTGGGATCAAGGAATTTTTTGGATTGCTGTTGTTTAAAAGGTTATATTGTGGCGATGTGGTTAATGTAAAGTGTCATGTTTAAAAGTGAAAAGTGTGCTCCATTATGGACAAGCATCCAAATTCTTCCTCTCAGTTATAGGGAGAGTTCTGTTTTTTGAAGCGGGGTTGTATGATGTACTTGTCAACATTAAGTGCATCAGCTACAGGGGATGCCGGTCAGCTAGAGAACCTTGAGACACGGCCAGCTCTACAACACCGTTTAGATAATTGAACAAATTATAAAGACAGTACTGTATTTGGTGTATGTGAACGCTCTGCTTGTACATTTTTCAGGGCTTAACTTTTCCGTCAGACAGCCCATTCATTTTTGCAATATCCTCGATGCATACATGTTCTTTCGCCCGCAGCACACTGATCAGTTAATCAGGTTTATGATGAATGAGTCACTGATTTATTGTGACTTTTGATATATTTGTATCTCAGTTTGATGTAACTGTAAGCGCTAAAGGCCTAAGATTACCCAGTGGAAATAGTAATAGCTGTAGAGTATGTTATTTCAGCTAAGTCTTCTGCTTCAGTAGCTAACATGGTTGATGAAGTAAACGTTGTGTGGACCATGGGATGAGTCATTTTTCAATAAAAACAATGAGAGCTGAGCACTTAGCATCACACAAGATCTTTGCAATGACTGCAACAAATCCTGTTTGGACATTACTTGGGTGAAACACTTTGATTAGCCACCTGTATTAATATGTTTACACCTAGATCAGTTTGTTTGAACCACACTCCTACATAAGACATATCACTGACTCTGCCACTTATTACAAACAGTCCTCCAATGACTGAACATATTGACACAATATCTTCTGCATTCCTACAACATGCTCTTGTTGTCAACTGACAAAAAATGTTACTCATTGTGTTTTTGGCAAATGCTGTTATTGAATAGTGAGGAAAGAAACAGGCAGTATGCATGTCAACCAACCACCTGAAATTAATTTCAATAACGGTTTGAAATGAGAAAACAGTAACACAAAATCCCATTATATGTCAGAATTATACTTCACTGTACAAACGCAAGACAATTTACCCCCAAATGAGAAACAATGAATTTTTAACCAGGTACAAACAAGACGTGGGATTCTTTGTTGAGTGAACGACGTGAATGTTTGAGACTGAGATAGTATCAGTCTGTCTTTGTGTCGCTGTTTCACACACACACACAACACACACACACAACACACACACACAAACACACACACACACACACACACACACACACACACACACACACACACACACACACACACACACACTAACACACTAACACACTATATGTAATATGATTCGAGGAGCTCAAGGGGATTTAAAATCTGGGGACAAACAAACAAGGAAAAAAGAACAACTTGATCTCAAAGAGAAATGACAGAAGGTAAGAGTGCTAAATCCAGACTGGCGTTGAAAGCACAGTATTGGAGACACTTTGTGAAGCCTGTGTTGTTATTGACTTAGCAGGAGGCTTGTTTGAAAAAATACATTTTGAGGGTATTATTACAGTAATTTTTTACGCCTGACCACTTATATGTTGAAATAGATAAATTCAACTCTTTTCATTCTCCTGTTTTCCTTTTGGAGTGCAAGCAAAGGCAAAAATAACAAAAAAGGCCACAACCTGTTCACCATTTGATATGTCATTAAATGAAACGGTTCTATTGAGAAAAACCCCCAATGCAAAGCACACAGGCAACATACAAACAAAAGTATGAGTGTTGAACCTGCACATAATTTGTTGATGGTGAAAATAAAGTTGCACCATGAAGATACCGTTGACAGATTCATGCATTTGACTTTAAGATGTAGGTACTGCACTTGATATCATGCTTTTCAAGCGAAAAACCAAATTATTTTGCCTGACATCATCCCCCATACCTAGATTGTTTACCATTTGTCAGTGTTTTTTTAGCCACTGTTGAACGGTAAGGGAGGAATTTTGACAATTCTGCTCATTATAATTGTTTTTAAAACAAGGGGTACATGGTAGCTCTGCAGGCCATCTACATTAATGAGGGAGATTCAAAACCTGCTCTCTATGTGAAACAGTAAAAAAAAGAAAACATTTACTACTGGGCAATGAGCACTACATGCTTTATTTATCTCCTTCTAGTCAGTATGAAGATAATGTTGGAAATACAACTTAATGGTGTTGCATCAAGATACAAGTGTGAATATGACTAAATCTATAATTTATGACAGTTTTGGGAAATTTATGATTGACCTCCAGGAATGACATTTTATGTGCAGTCACACAACACTCCTTTCAACCACGTTCATCTGTTTGAATTATCCAGACGTGAAGAATAAAACCATGGCCAGCCAATCTCCAAAGTAATTTAATAACTGAATATGGCAAACCAAAGAGGGTCAAAATTCAACCGTATCAAGAGTGTGAATAAATGCAAGACTTGTACGGCAATCCCAAGGCTGTGTCTATCTAGGCTCATGTCTGATTCCAGTGAATACAATCCAGAATAAGACATGCTGTCTTCAGTTTCTTTTTAATGGGAGTTCAGAAGAGTTTTGTCGCATGGTGCAATCAACTGAATTGAAAAAAAGCACAACTAAAGCCCTCTTGATGAAGAGACAGAGCAGATTGTTCTCCTTGAAGATACTTAGATCCATCAGTGTGTGAAAATGAGTCTGCACACCAGTGTGTACAGTGCAGATTTGTGATGTGCTGGTAGCAGCAAGGACTGGTGGTCTGAGGAAGCCTTGACAGTGTGCAAAATGAAGGCCAGCGAGGTGATCAGCTTGGAACTTGACACTGTGCTCGAGCCATCTTGGATAACCCATCTTAAACTCTCTTCAAGAGCTGTGGTGGATCTGCCAGCTTTTCTGCAACTTGAATGCAAAGAATAACATCCAAGCCATCTTGGAAACTCTCGAATATCATCCACATGAGCCTGGCAGTAATTCAGCCACCCATTATCTCAACCAGTGATGCACAAAGAGGCAAAATAGCTAGCTCATTAAAATGGATAAATGGTTGAAATAATTAGGTAATAGCTAAACAAGGGGAGAGGTTAAGTTAATCCGATAAATAGTTAATGGATGAACAGGATAAACAATCAGCTTGATCTAATGGATGTATGCCCTAGTAAGGGATAATCAGGTTAAATAATTAGCTAAAATTAATTAATGGCCGAAACAGTTAGCCTAAGTAATGGGTAAATGAGTAAAACAGTTAACTTGATCAATGGTTAAAGGGCTGGAAAATTAACCGAGTCACCCAAAATAATGACGTGAAAGAAGCAATGAAAATTATTAAATGATACGCTAATTTTATCCGGAATATGCAAACAAAACATAGTTACACATTTTCAGAGTGCGTCATCATCATAGAAAAAATGTCACATGCTATACTCAACAAAACTTAGAAACATTGTAGTGTTTTATTTAATTTATAATGGCAAACCTATCACTCAGCCTGTGATAATTTCCTTTCTATTATTTTCTTGTATGTTGTAATATTAAAGCTGATGTGATAATACTTCCATGTCAACTTGTTCTGAAATAGCTAGTAGATAAAGTAGATAGCATTTGCAATTGTTGTAATTGGTGCTGTAGTGTTAATGTATAATAGTGATGTGATTGAGGTCAGAAATTAATGCATTGTATTGTTTTTATACCATGCTATTTTGTCCCTTTCAGCACACCATAGTTAAGCTTCTGCAGTGTCTTCTTGCTTCCTGCTGCTGCCCTGAAGGATAATAAAGACACTACTGCATTTTTGAATGTCACATATTTCAATTTAAGAGACTTCCAGATGGCTCACCTGATAAGTCAGTCGTTTGTGTCAAACAGAGTCACCAAATATCACAAGGGTACTTCAAAAGAATCTGAGGAGTTATGGTTTCACACTAATGGAACCTGTGAAAGCAACCAAACTGGAGCCCCTGAGAAGTGTAAATGCTGTCACACTAGCCAGGATCAATAGATGCTACTGAGACATACAAATGATCAAAACTGGTAATAATTGCTTCACATTGTTAATACAAATTCAAAAAATATGTACAAATGAATGAATGAATTTGGAAAACATGAATACTTGCGATTAACTAATCAAATTAAACAATAATTATAGAAATAATAATAATTATAGAAATAATAATAATAATAATAATAATAATAATAATAATAATAATAATAATAATACAGACATATTTAGATGTTACCCAACTATATGTCAAAAAAGGCAGAATTTCCCAAAATACTCAGAGGATAATTGGGAATTTCTGTCTTTTCTCAGAAACTTACTTTAGATTCTCACATTAAAAAAAGTATATATATAATAACCTAATAAAAACAATTGAGAGCCTGCTCCACTCTTTATATGCATATTATCTACCTTACAGACTTAACCAATTCACATGCCTCTCCTCTAACAAGGTTAAAAGTTGGCACACAACTTGAGTCATACATTTTTTGTTAGAGTTTGTTGTATTTCAGGTGAACACAATGTGAACTCCCAAAGGAACTAGCAATTACATCAAGAAGACTGCACAAGTGAAATGTCCTGAAGAGTCAGGAAGACGAGAAGAACATGTGTAAGCTCAGAATCTATCCACTCTGTCACAGCTCCCTGAAGCATGAATTTGGAGAGTCTTAACCAAACCTTTAGTTTCAAGGAAACTACATATACTTTTTATGGTGTCACCCTCAGTCGTCTGAAACATATTTTTAATTGCAGATCACTTCCAGAGGAAACTGTGTACTGCAGGAAATGTTCCCCCGAAAGCCTTGTAAATAAATGAAGCCAAGCTCTCTAATTAAACAAGAAGTAGCTCTCATGCAATAAGCATGATGACTTTCTTTATCCCAGAGCCTTTTAGGGGAAAGTGTGCCTTAAAGTTAAAAGTCTTTTATGGAAATGTGTTTTGAGAACTGTGAAAACACAGACATGTAATAATAAATGCTCACTTTAAGTGCAACAAAAAGTCAGCTTCACCCCCGGGTCGTTTGCAAAGCACTTGCCTTTTAAGTTTAGGTTTAATTATAGATTGTGCAAAAAGGTGGTCACAGCAGGAATTGGAAAAAACAGTCATTTTTGTTGAGGATACACAGTATGAATCATAGTTTTAACCTCGGACAAAGAGCCTAC
This sequence comes from Notolabrus celidotus, assembly GCF_009762535.1. NCBI lineage: Eukaryota > Metazoa > Chordata > Actinopteri > Labriformes > Labridae > Notolabrus > Notolabrus celidotus. The sequence continues at coordinate 21,866,131 of NC_048278.1, read as the reverse complement.
ATTTACAGTAGCATATTACAGTTAATTGGAATGATAATAAATTCCGTATAGGTCACATCGAGGCTTAAAAGCCCAACTGGCATATTGAATGTTCTCGAACTCCCTGTATGAGTCACTGCGATAAAAGACAGACACAATTGTGTTCTGATTTTAAGTAAATGGCAATTGTTAAATAACAACTAATCTGATTAAGTTAAGATACACATGGTGTTTTTCATGCAGACACTAACTACATAAGCCAAAACATATATTCCAATACTACTTTTTATGATTATATTTCCCAGATTGCTTTCAAAACTGTTGTCACAATCCAAGCTGCCACACAAACACACCGTGACACTATCAGTGTATGCATAAAAGACCGTATTTATATAATAGGAACACTGGCTGTTTAGTGCATAACAACAAGGACTAACAATACAGGACAGGGGTCGGTTGTGCTTGAATGATGCTAAATAAATGTGTGCTTCTGATCCAACATTTTTAGGAACAGTATGCTATTACTGCATTTGATATAACCTACAAGTTATTTACAGTAACTCTTGAAAAATTCCCATTTTCTACTGTCTCAATAATTTGGTAAAATAGTGCTGTAAGAGGGGGTTTAATGGGGTCAGAAATCAAAGGCTCAAACTGTCAAACAAAGTCAAGTCAAAGTCAAGAAAATTTAGTGTAGATGACTAAAAATCTGAAATGCAAATAATAATTGAAGACTTGTGACAACTGTTAGCATATTTAGCTCATATATTTTGTCCTGGATAAAAAGCGATTTTAATGACTGCAAAGACAGACAGACCATCAGACAGAAGGAGTCGATTGAACATATTCTATAGATGGCAAGATGATTTGTCCATTGTGTATAAAACAAAACACAGTTCAGTAAAGTGCAGTGGTGTATGGTTCACTGCACTGTGTGGAACTCTGGAAGGCTCATAATTGAAATTTATATTGTTCATCTTTTTTGTGGTATTGCACCTATTACAGACATCTGATAGAAGACAAATCTTTGGCCATCTTAGCGCTAGTGGGGAAAAAAAGGGTTGTGGTGTGAGGAAGTGTTCCCATTTTTGTTTCATTGCTTTCCTTTCGTGCTGACTCAGACCATGCCAAATTTACAGTGGTGTCTTTTTTTAAAGAGAGGAATTAAGGGAGGTTGGAGAGGTATGGTGCAGACTTTTAACCATCGCTGGCGTGGTCCCTGAGCGGTACAGTATTTGCACCATTAGTGGTTCCACTCAGGGCACTTGTCAATGTCCGGGTCCGCACTAATTAATTCATCCATTCATTCAGTCACTTGTTTGCTTCAGTAACAACCCTTCAGTCCCTCTGCTTGTTTTGATATCTTTTGTGAATGCAGAAACAACATTTGCATAAGCCAGCAGTTGTGGGTTACATGAAATCCATTGAAGTTACAAGGACTGCACTGAATGAGCTTGCATTTGGCATAATGAACCAATTTAGTCTGAACGGACTTTGGCTGAATGGCCAGTCTGTTGATCACTTAGACCATAAGAGACCATGGGGGCTCCATTCAGTTTCAACTAATCCATTATATATGCAAATCAAATCAACAACACAAAGAGCAGGGTTTAATCTGTTTTATAATGCACAAGATAATCAGGAGAGTGACTGGCTGTCAGTGGAATGGAGGGTCGGAATTATTAACAATTGGAAGCAAAACAGTGACAAAAGGTGATTTAATTTGTGCTGGCACCTTTGAGTTTGTCATTGCAGCATAATGTTTATTAATGTGTTTATTCCATGGCTCCAACACCATGTAATTCACTCTGGTTATATCATATGAACAAACACAGCTGTTGAGCCCACAGCAGCAATTAGTTATATTGTATAGCACAGACTAGGGTAGAGGAGGTGTTACTTAAATCATGAAAAGTACATTCAATATTGCTGATTAAAGCAAATAAGATCAATATGTCAGAAGATTTTTCTTTATTTCTGTGTAACTAAAAAGGAAAAAGGAAGACAGTACCCTAACGAAGCAATTACCCTAACAAATAACAAATTAATAGGATATGTGTGTTGTCCTACAGGTCTTACCATTTTAAATGTATGTATCCATAGAAATCCACTCATATTTTTGTAGGATTTGATGCACCAGACCTTTTTCGAATGGCACAGTCAGTGTTAACTCCCAACACACTTTTCCATTGAGTGATGCTGAATCAGGCATTCTGCCAGTGTTAGCACTGAACCACATGACTGAATCCCATCTAATGGAAGCATCACTTTCAAACCAAACTCAATATACACCAAGCCTCCGGGACCCCCCTCATTCAAAAAAGAAATGGCTGCCTCAAATCTACAGGGATACCATTCAGGGCCCCTTTCGATTGAATCTATAACGTGATAGGCCCTGGCAGTCTGTATATTTTCTTTACTTTAGGCCAGGCCCCTGTGTGGAAGATTGATATCCAGTGGATATAATAGAAGTAGGATGAACTGAACAGAAATCCCTGTTAGGATTGTGATGGAGTGTCTAAACAATAAGTAACCAAATGGGATTCATGACAATCTCACAACTTGGATTCTACAATTCACAGCACTGACTCTGAAATGATGTATCAAGACAAGAATATCCAATGACTCCCAGGGACTATGGGTTGAAGGGGAATACATATTAAATTGTAACTACTACAACTACAATTCATCTTTTTTAGCTGATCAAAAGGGGTCTATAACAAAAATGCTTTAAAGGAATGTAACTGAACAACACTTACTAGGGTGATGCATCTACTTACATTGTCACATTGAAACCATAGACTGTATAAAATATGGACGTAGTATCTGTGACGTCACCCATCTGTTCCTGAGAGCTGTTTTGAAGCAAATTGACGGCAGCAGCCATATTGGAAATGCGGAACTCAACCAGGCATAGTGTGACGTAGTGTGAGCCTCCTAGCCAATAGCTATGTGTTCCCAACCGGGAGTCACGTCAGTCATGTCCTTATTTGGGCAAAACTCGTAATCTTAATATCTTCTGAACCGTCACGTTAGAAAAAAATTCACCCCCCGTACAGTGTGTGCCATTAGAGAGATTAGCTTCGTAGAGCTAAGCCGTTTTTGAGCCAGGCTGTAAAAATGTTTATTAATGCTGCAAAGATCGTCTTTTTCCCATTCATGTCTATGTGGTTTCCATTGTTTCTGCAGCCAGCCTCAAGCGGATTTTCGATGTATTGCAGTTTATAACACTTCCGCATAGGCTTCATCGTTTGAGACCGGAGGTTGCCGCTTGATTGAAACCCTGACCTTAGCTTAAGTCCGGAAAAAAACAACAACTGTATAATCTACTATTATTGATGTTATCAAAATTATTCCAGATAGTATCCTAATAATCAAACAGCCTCTTTAACTGCCACTAAACCCCTTGTGGTTGATTTCTTGTCAGCCTCATTCCAATTAGCTGCCTAGATTAAAACACCAACACTCACCAGGATTACATAATTCTGACTGTATAGTGTAAATTAGTAAATTTGAATCATGCATAATTGTAACCCCAAACAATGTACCACCAAGATATATAAATCTTTCAAACCTGCTCGGGCTTCTGGACTAGAGAAAGGTTCCGAAAAACCCCTTTTAAACTTGTGTTAACCAACTGTTCATCTTCCCTTCATCATACACAGACATGGGTCATTTTTCTTACAATGAGAATCAGCCTACCAAACAACTCGGTATGTCTTAGGTAACACACAATAGCACTGACTATTTAGCCCTAAAAAAATGACAAAATCCCATATGCTGTCTCAACACAAATGTATAGCTTACCTGCATTACCACCATACAGTTTCTCCGTTTTTTCACTTACCATTCTCAAAATAAGCCCATTGTGTGCTGAAAACATCAAACTTACTCCACATAACGACAAAGCCTGCCACTGTTTGTTGTTCTGAGGATGGAGTTTCTGTTGGGTATCATGCAAAGTGCAAACTTTACTGAGTAACATGCAGAGTTTGCACTTGACCTCATTTTTGTTTACTTTTCAAAGGAGTTCCTCACAGAACTCTGACGGCAGCAGAAGTCTGCATTTTCTTCAGTTACAAATTTCACAGCACCAAACTCCTATCATCATCAAATGGCTCAAATGCCTTCTTCTTCTTTTGCTATATAACAGCAGCTAGCAAACAACTTTCAAATATGCAACAATTGTATCGCGTTTGGTACCAGGCACTAGTAAAAGTAATGGAAAATATAATGTATTATCATTATTATTATTATTATTATTATTATTATTATTATTATTATTATTATTATAAATAAATGACTATTCATGATCAAGATCCATTCCCATGACTCAGCATTAACTCTAAAGGATTTTTATTTCTTACATTAACAATTTGTTGAGAATGTTATCAAAACCCTGAAAAAGATATATAGAGTCCTTCTCAATCCTTCTTACTGCCTCAAAATTTGTTGAAATTATATTCTAAAAAGTCTGAAAATATTAGCATTTTGTCTGTTACAAGCAATAACTGGTTTTACATGGTTGAATTTTTTACGTGCATGGGTGGATGAACCTCTGTGTCAACCTCAATTTAATAATTTACATTATACCAGACACAGTGACACATCAAAGCAGAACTGGAAACACACACTTTGAATTTTTGCAAACATACACTTGTGGGTTTGTTCTCTTCTCGGAAAACCATTATGAAACTCAGTGTTTTCCATTTGAAACCATTAACATGCCTCTTTTATGAAACTTCAATTAGAGCAAGCAGCTGCCACCAAGCACCAGGCGTGACTGGATTAAAACATAGCCTGACATGTGCTTCTCAAATAGCAACGCATCAGGAAAGTTAACTGCCACACCTCTCATTGAACCTGACACACTCTATATATTGCAATCTAGCATGCTATTAAATCCAGGGCTTGTAATAAATCTGATTTCTCCACTAACCTTGATTCAAACTGCATCTTTCTCTCAGTTTGCACCTCTCCAGTCAGTTTTTTATCTCACTAGATAAAGCTTAAATAGTGAATAACGCCTTTGTTATAGTAAGGTGTATATGCACAAGCCAGTTGATTTCATATTTGATGGCTGTTGTTACTTGTGAGCTGCAAAATTAAAGGCCATTTTTACAATCCCCATTACTTTTGTAATCTGCAGTACATAATGACACTGCTCCTAAAACAAAGCTGCTAAACAGATCATTTGAATCATTAAAACTGCCTTGTTCAGTGTTTAAATAAAACGTTTCAGACGGTTTTGCTTGTTGTGTGACATAATGGTTAAGATATTACATCACAGTACATCTGACAATATATTGGCAATGGAGTGAGATCAACATAAAGCAAAGTTACAGTTTGCCTGCTAAAATATGATCCTGGATAGACTTAATGCAAAATTCTGCAGATATAGAACTTAATGAAACCTCATTATAAGTGGATGAGTGAGTTTGTCTTTGCCAGTGGCTGCATTTGTTCTGATTTAACTTGAAAGAAGATGGGGTGGTTAACAGTCCAACAGCATTTAAATGAGAGCAGTTTAGCATTATTTTAGGCAGTTCCTCAGGTTCCTACTATTTCATCCTGACAGACTGAGAAACTAAAAAAAAAAATCCCAGTGGAAGTCAGTTACTATGTGTGGGGTGTCTTGTCTTTTAAAGTTTAAACAAGTTTGTGCGTCTGTTCACAGCTTAAGGTGAAGGACTCATAGGATTAGGCTGAAGTACTTTATGTAGTTTGGAAGTATGTCAAGTGAAGGAGAAAATGACTGCGAGTATCAGTCGCTGGAAAATGTTTTTCTTCGTGCTGAAAGGCACTTTACTGAGGAAAGTGAAACGCCATTATTATGAAGGAGGTGTTCAGATTTTTAACCTTTAAGTGATGCTACCTGCTTTAAATGTTTCATGCATGTCTAATCTGCCAGCAGAACATCATGGTTTATTTTTTGTTTCTTTGTTTGTTTTTTTAGGATGGATACATGTAAATGTGAAGAATGTTTTATGACGTATTTCAACTGTGCTTTATTTTGAAAATAATGACACTAAAGAAATAAGGTACTTCAAGCATTGTTATGGCATTGACACCTCCATGTCTTTTGAACAGCTTAAAAACCAGCTATTGGTATTTGTCAAAAAAATAAGTGTTATTTGTAATTAAGAATATTTCTGGAAAAAATGGGGGAAATAACAAAGGCTCAAGACAATTAATTGAGAAGATTCCCTCAATAATCATTGATCAATTTCCAGAACATAACATGCATCAAGAGATATTTGGGAATCTGATTTAAGCATTTGTAGACATAAGGAACTATGGTCTGATCTATTCCGAAACATCATTGTCATCATTGTAAATACCAGATTTGGAATTACTGACTATAATTATATTCTCTCTTATTCAACTTTACCCTTCCCCTCACAGACTACACCGATATCATCCTAAATCGTGTGATATCATTGAAGGGACTATCGTCAACTCCACCTGGAAATGTACTTAACTTATTCTGGTACAATATGTAAAGCCTTGACTGAAGTCCCACATCAATCCCAAATTGTTCCCTTGAGAGCCACAACAAATCTAGAAACAAGTAGAAGTTCTAGAACATTGTTGACATATATCTTGGTGTTTCTAGAAAATGCCGAGCATTTAGCTGGAAACATAGTATTTATCCCTGCTCTGTACCAAATGGATATCAAGGATGTCAAACTGTTGTTAAAGAAAATTTGATTTGTCTCGATTAACAAATATGATGTATTTGAAGGTGTCTGGTATCGATTATACGGAAACGTGACCTCTTGTAACTGAAGCTTTGTTGTTACCCTTTAACCTGATAAATTCTAGTGTATAGGTATTATTTGTGAGGTGTGTTACAAGTTGTGTAAATTCTGCCACCATTTGTGTCAGTCCACTGCTTATGAATTCAGTTTATGTATTTGTGCATGTATGCTTATTCACAGTACAGTATATACCTATGAACAGTATGTTGACTTTGTTTTTGCCTTCTTACTTTCTGATTAGTTATAAGAGTTGTGTATTTGTAAAAAAACTTCTCATTGTAAGGCGAATAAGAAGTTTTTAAAGAAAAAAGGTTACCCAAGGTTTTTGGTGATTTTATATTTTCACATTTTCCTCTTTGACATTTTGTGTGCAGCTTAATAAAGAATACAAAAAGAGATCCCTTTGCATCTCCAAAGACTTTCAAAAGATGATGAGCTCATTTGTGCCCTCGAGCTCTATTCAGCAACCATATAAAACGGTATCCAATGCTTGAAGATACAGCATAAAAATGTAGAGGTTACAGCATATCACAATACTCCCTAACTTGTTCTTCAAAAAACGACAAAACTTCTGAGAAAAATAACTCAAATTCTGCCTGCTTCATTCCCCTGCATTTGGGTCATATTGCTTGTGTCTCCCAAGTGTAGAAACGTGATGTGATTACAACATCTTTCAAATTATTCTGAAGGCAGAAGTTTTTGAAGAAAATGAAACAATCCCAGTGGAAAATGGTGCTGTGTATGAGTTCCTTTCAGCCCTGTGGAGTCAACATCTCTGAGAGAAGAATTTAGACTGAAGGAGCCATGTAATCGACTCCGCAGACACTTTTGTGTAATGATGTGAGAGTCTGGTCATATAAACATCATCTAGTGAATGTCGACAAAAACACTTACCACAGACTGTTTGTTTTTTTCCTCAGCATCTTTTTCCTCATGCATGACACAGTGCTGGTTTGCTAAATAATTAACAAGTGACTGATTTATGTGCACAATGTCGGTACAGAAAGACAGACAGACAAGAGTAAACATTTATGTACAAAATGACACTTACCTGTTATGAAGAATGCAGAGGTCATGTTGAACAGCACATGTGGGGGAAAACGAACAAGAACAACCACAATTACGTTTTGGCAGCCACAATTTACCCATTTTAAAAATACATACATTTCTAACCGTAACAACCTAACTTTGTCGTGTTAATTTTTGATGTTTTACACTCTTCTGAAGTTATTTCAATTGCTAAGAATGGTATCAGTACCGAGGTTGATCCAAGCGACTAATTTCCCCCATTGTTTAAAAGGAAATCACATTTCAGATTAGTTCACTGTAAAGGTTCAGCAGAACTCAGAAACATTCAGTTTATTTACCACAGCTTAAACACAATATAAAACCATATTTCATATTGTCTTATCAATTGCTGTATGAAACAGTCCATCATCTTCTTCAATGCAAAACGTCTTAAATGCCACTGAAATGTGCAGCTCTTGGCAACATACAAAACATGATGAACATGTCCCATTCATCCACAAAACATGACAGAAAGTAGTTAAATAAATCAACATGTAACATTTAGACTAAAAGAAAAAAAGACTACCAATAAAAGACCTTCAACATAATAACAGTAGGGCCTAGAGTAACTATTTGAGGTGGTTAAACAATGGTGTGCTGTTAATGAGCTTTAAATTGAACATCACAGCATAGAATGTGGTAACCACTCAACAGGTGAAACATTTTTTGTAAAGCGAAATCTGCATTACAGCATGCTCTGTTGAAACTCCAGAGCTCAGTCTTTTGACATTTAAAAATAAAGATACAAATCGAATTAAATTAAATTTAAGAAAATTAAATTAAGTTAAATCAAAATTATCAACCTGCACAGGTGTTAAAGGTACACAGGAACAAATAATTGTGAGATGGCAATTTTTGGAAAGCACAGCATATTCCCGCTGCCTTAAAGCAGGGGTTCCCAAAGTGGGTGTTGGGACCCCCTGATGGGTCGCAAGATGTCTTTCAGAATGTTTTTTGTTTTTTTTAAGTAATCTAAAATTGCATATTTTACCCATGAATGTAAAAATATAGACACAAATAATAGTTGAAATAAAACCTTGCTAATAATTTAGTTTCTGCCTCTATTTGTTGCCAGATGACTCCTGAGAATAGGGTTATTTAGCAGTTAGCACCATGTGAAAAAGGTGTTGTCACTTGTGGACGGCACATGGTGAGGCACGCACACACCTGGACACGCACACTCACGCACACACTTTTTCTCCACGTGATTGTTTTGGTGAGTACACACACTATAACAATCAATTGTTCTTTAAAAAAGAGACCCACTACGAGATTGTTAAGGTTATCTGTTTATTCATGTTCTGGCCACTAACCGCGCTGACCTGCTCCTCCACAGCTGCAGTGTTGGAATAGGAGCTGAGGGTGCAGCCTCCTTTTATAGGGGGAGGCAAGAGTGAGCCCAGGTGTGGTAATGATGGAAGGAACCAGGTGGAGCATAGTTAGGGGTTAATTCTTTTATTCATGAACTGAGGGGTTTATGAAGGATATTTTGGGGAGAATTGATTAGTGAAGTAGTGTAACACAAGTGTTTAAGGTAAGATGAGTTGGTGGTTGGATATATTGGGTACAGAAGAGTTAATTGCTCCTAAGAGTTGGTTGGTCCAGAGGGAGGGGCTAAGCCCTTAAAAGCCTCTGTCCACCATGTTTTTCGAGGAGTCTGAGAGTAGCTCTCAATGAGTAAGGTTGGTTTAACGCTAGAATTTTGTGTTAATTCATTTTTCATTTGTTTTTTTCTAGATATTTTGGTTTTCACTTGTTTTTGCAAATAAAAACACATTGAGACAATTTTGAGACTGAAGCCACAACATTTTTGCTTGTTTATGGACCTTTTTTTATAACATACCAGTAGCTGCATGTTCATTCATAACAGCACAGGAAACACAGCCACATGTGCATGTAGGTGGCTAATTTTCTGCAAACCGGCTAAATGAAGTATGAAGCAACATTTAAACACTTGGAGGGACAGTGGGGGACGCAAGTCTTTAGCACCTTTAGGGTGGGGGTCACAGGCTGAAAGGTTTGGGAACCCTTGCCTTTAAAGCTTAGCCACAACATTAAACTGCCATTATAGTCCTACATTCATAAATGATATGTTGTTAGTTTAGCCTGCTAGTTATTCTGGTGTCAGCTAACTACACTGACAAGTTTGACTATTTTCATAAAGATAATGAAATATAGTTTTTTTTTGCAATATCGCATACAACAAAACTTAACATTGCATTAGAAATTCAAAGGAGCTTATGCTTCTATAACTTATCTTAAAGAATCATAATGACTACAAATCATTACAATGCTTGGAAAGCTGGAACATTTCAATATTTGCTGGTTGTGTTACATGTATACCATAAAAATGTTTTGCTTAATTTCCTGTTATTTAACTTCTCTCCTAAACTAGTGAATGTCTCCTATTTGTATCACTTTCCAGGTTTAACACGATACAATACAATGCTGCAACACAATATCTAAAGGCACATAATACTAAAGACATGCCATTTGCAGGCTGATTTGCCCACATGCGCAGCAACAAGATGCCCTCAATGGTTTTCTAGTATGACTCACAGTTTGTGACTGTAAATGAAAATACATCTGAAGGTATGAGCATGTCTACGGGAACAGAGTACATCTTCCTACAGCCTTACTGTGACTGCAATCTAAGGTTTTTTAAAGTGTCTGATATGTCCTTGCGAAAATAAAAGAAAAGGATGACAAGACAAATATGAGACACGGAGGAAGAGGGAGATAGTAAAGCATTAATGGAATCCAACAAAGTGTTTTGTCAGTGAAGCTCAACTTCAGCTATGAGTGAATAGTCCACACAGTGGTTCACTATATGGAAGTGTTGTTGATGGGTGTCAATGACAGGTATTCACATCTTTGAGAAAAAAAGTGAACACAAGGGTATGTGATGGCTCCACTTTGTACAACATAGAAAGGTGTTACTAGGAGTTTGCAGAGAAAACTTAATTGAGTCCCTTTGAAAATGTTATAATTTGAATTTATTGCATAGCTATTATTTCATAAATTGCGACTTCATGTTGGAAATCTATCTGGGTCATACGATCTCTTCATTTCTAGCATCCACCACTATGGCCAACAACGGGGTACCATTTCAAAATCATAAGTCTGTTGGAGGTTCATAATGTTGGAGGGAAACAACTTCAGCCTTTTTAGCGTAAATCATGTCAGTACTAAACGCTGTCCAGTGTGATATTTGCCATATTCCCATTTCTCCCATGACACAAATGGGTGACTTAACAACTCATTATATTTAACTGAATCAATATGTCCAGTGTATCAATCAAACAATGCATTTTTTTGTTATCATTCAGATCATTGGCAGTTTCTGAGTGGGACTATTTTTCCCAGCAGGGTGTTGATAAAGAGTTGAAGACATGATTAGCCAGGCAGACGATGACTAGCTCTTACAATGATAACATCACCGTTTCGGGCAGTCTAATAAGCACTCCTCATTTTAGAATAAACGACCTGACCTGAATTACAAAGAAAAGGAGTGTTATCAAAGATGACAAATGACATATACCAAAAAAAAAAGAAAGTATCCTGTGGATAACAACAGAAGAAAGAAACTAAATTAGGTCAAAGAAAAGAGCCCCAGCCTTTGAAATGTATGTAATTAGTCTGAGTGTTTTAGGCCCAGAAGAAACACATTATTTCTTTAATTATGAATCAGACCATTACTTTTTGGGTTGATAAATAGTTTTGTCTTTAAGGCTCGGAAAAATTGCAGACAAAGATTTACATGCCCAAGGTGTAGCTTTTTTTTTTTATCAATGACTTTCCAAAACTCAAAGACATTCAGTGTATGTTACAGATTCAAACCTAATCAACGTGTTAGCTGCAGCTATGAAGGAGCAAATGCTTGAAGTGACAAAAGACTGGCCAGACATGTATTACAAAGAAAGATTGTTAGTTCAAACTAGGGCAAAAATGCATCCGGAAAAAAAGGGTCACACTCTGTAACCCTGTAAGCAAAATTATAGGCCTGTAATAGCCCTAAATTGTAATGGAGTTAGCTTGTATAATCAACTGTAATTTTATTTCACTGACAATCCAGTCGCTGAAGAATACATGTAAGTTATTGTAAATGACACAAAATGCCCCTGCATCCATCCACTATCTTCACCACTAATCCCATTCAGGGATGTGGGGGACGACTGGCGGAGGCGGCGCACCCCCTGGGTAGGCCACCAGTCCATCATGGGGCTGACATAAAGCCCTGTATTTGACAAGCAACCAGTCACACTCACACCTACAGACGATGTGGAGTTGCCGTTTGACCAACCATGTGGGAGGAAGCAGGACTACCTTGGGATAACCTTCTCAGTGATGGGGACATGCAAACTCAACAGTGAAAGGCCTCTGACCTGCTGGGATCCCTCTTGCTGCGAGCCGATGGGGCCAACCATTACACCACTGTGCAGCCACATGAGTGTGATTACTAGAGAATTAGTGACCCTTAAATGCATGTTATTAGTCTTTGTATTGTTATTCTAAACACCCACTGTCCTATTCTCTGCTGCAAAATGATGCACTGAAGATCTAGTGCAATACTTTAAACATTGCTGAATGTTATTGAGCTCACACGCTCTGCTTGTTCAGTGAAAATCACGGATAGTTAACAGAATATTAAACGGTGACTTACAACACAGAGATCCTGCGCAGACAGACTCTGCTGGTTAAATTTAATTGTTATTCTTACCTAGGAACACTGGGAATTGGTGTTTTCACAGCATTTCTAAAGTATTAAGCAGCCAATGCATCAATTAGCATAATAATTGGAAAGACTTGAGACAATGTTTAAAGGCTAAGCAGTTATTTTGGCCAGGCTTCTGCAGCTCCAAATGAGGTTGGATCATTTGTAACAGAGCCAGATCATCTGGTTATGATCCAGTTATCTTCGCGCTGCTTCAGTGAGCACAATTGAGATGGCACTGTTTATCAGTTATATGGCTCCTGCATCACATTTGCACTGCGCAGTCATGGTACAACCTTTCTCCTCTCTCTGCTTTTCCTCACCCTCTCCTGTTTGTGTTTCATGCAGTAGATAGCTAAGTACAAAGAAAGCAAATGGTAAATGGCTCTGGCTGGAGGTAGGACAAGATGGGATCAAATCAGCAAATCTTATATTAGACATCTTAATAATACCCGTCCCCTGCTACCTCTTTATTTTACATTCACATTCTCCCTGTCAAACATCCATAGCATCAGGCTTTAAGGTCAATGTGGAGAGTCGATACATAGAGAGCTGCTTTTCAGTTCCCTTCAAATTTAAAGTCGTGTTTGAAGTGTTTATATCAGACTTTTTTCTTTAACTACAAACAAAAGGTTCATGTTCTCACAGCAATGCTTCAACCATGACACATTTATTATAGTTATTATAATTTCATCTTTAGTTTTGCAATCATATTTATATCTGGACGTATAATTTATAATTATTTAGAAAACGGCTTTTCACTTTCTTTTATTGCAGCGTTTTCATTCTTAATTTATCTCACAAAATAAACCCAGAGTCAGAATCAAAACATCTATTATGTATGCCCTCAATAGAATCAGTGTTTGATTTACAATACGGTGGAGGTCCAAGGCTCCGAGCCCCGTCACCCAAACAAAAACAAACACATCCATGCACTAAAAATACTCATTAAAATTGCACATGCAAGGCTTCGCAAGGGAATAAGAAAGGTTTTCTGAGCCAAGTGGAGGAGTCTGAGTGGAGTTGCAGTTCCTTTGACATTTTGCAATGACAGTTCTGCCACAAAGAAGAACATGACAGCCAGGACATAGACTCTATGAAGGCTATGGTAATTCCATTCCCATTTTACCCCAGGCAACCCTGGACGTTCCAGATTTTTTACCTCACATGCCACTCAAAGGCATGTGAAATTTAAGAGATATGTGTGAGACGAAATGTAACAACATCTAAAAGAAAATTACGCAACAGCTATACGAATGGAACCACAGTTTATTTTTTTAAGCTACAAATTTAACCTGAATCCTTGACTGAAAATAAAACAGTAAAGACTTGTTTTATCTACAGTCAAAGGATGTTGTATTGGTAATAGGGGTATGTAAGGTAAAGGACTTCCTGAACCATTTTGTTGCAACACTTTTGTTTGGAGCAGATGCATACCAAAACAATTTGGTGTGAAACAAAAGGTAATTCAAATCCAGGGTCCCTACATGGACCAGAAAACAGGAACACACCACACGCACAGCATGCGTAGACCATCTTATAGGCTACTGAAACATTGGTTTCAGTACAGTGACTTTCTCAACAAATCCCTCAAAAGATACAGAGCTTTAATTATTTTTCTACCTGCAATCAGTTTTTGTGATGTGGACTCATACAGTGGGTACCTGTTACCATCAGTGCGTGTGTCCCTGGCAGTGAGGAGCGAGAGGGCCAGAGCGAGCAGAGAGTGCTCTCAGTGATTTAGCGTAGATTGCCTCATTTCTCATCTCATACTATCAAGCCTCTTGCGAGATCATATAAAACTACACTAAAATGGGCCTACAGTTAGTTGTTCTGCCGTACAGTCTTGATCTTGAAAATCTAGTTTCAGTGGGGTAACTGAAGTCCAGTGCAGTAAACAGTGGCGTGCTGTGTTTCCTGTGGGAGCATTTGCGTTCATTTGGTTGAGTGTGTCAGCCTGTCCCTGTGAAGCTCTGACATGCAGACAGCAGAGGAGCAGAGAGAGATGCCGCAGCTATCAAATATGATAAAAACTCAGCATAATCATTTTAAAGTATGTGACTATTTTAATTCGGCAAATAGACATCTGAAATGTACTTGCTGAACAGCAGAACTTTCTGTCCTTGCAAAACCTTATTTTTTATTAAATTTGTTTTATTTATACATTTTATATTATGTTTCATTTGCAATGTTATAAAAACATAATTGTTGCACTTTAGACACCTTGTTTTAGATATAGAATTTTTTTTGTACCTTTGCACCAAGCGGCAAACTCCGGTCTCAAACGATGAAGCCAATGCGGAAGTGATATAAACTGCAATACATCGAAAATCCGCTGCAGAAACACCGGAAACCACATAGATATGAATGGGAATAAGACGATCTTTGCAGCATTAATAAACATGTTTACAGCCTGGTTCAAAAAAACGGCTTGGCCCTATGAAGCTAATCTCTCTAATGGCACACACTGTACGGGGGGTGAATTTTTTTCTAACGTGACGGTTCAGAAGATATTAAGATTATGAGTTTTGCCCAAATAAGGACATGACTGACGTGACTCCCGGTCGGGAACACACAGCCATTGGCTAAGAGGCTCACACTACGTCACACTCTGCCCAGTTGAGTTCCGCATTACCAATATGGCTGCCGCCGTCGATTTGCTTCAAAACAGCTCTCAGGAACAGATGGGTGACGTCACGGATACTACGTCCATATTTTATACAGTCTATGCTTTGCACCCTTAATTGTTAGGAGTACAGTCAAATACCTTTCAAAGGCAGGCAATCTAAGCAGACTACTTCAAAAAAAGAAAGGAGGAAAAGTCATGAATATGTTGGGACATGTCTTAGCTTATCATATGGCACTATTAAAGATAAATTGTTGGGGACATGAAAGCAAGAAAATATACCCTAAATTATATTATGACGTGCTTCAGAGTGATAATTTTTGTTTTCCACCTTCAAAAAAAAAAAAGATTGGACAATGACACATGAAGCCAGTGTATTTGCTCCAATTAACCACTGACTTTTTACAGTGCAGTTGATATTTTTATATGCTTAAATTTTTTACAGTTTGGTGGTTCTCAGTGAGATGAGATGGGAGAGTGATGTCATGCACCCATCTGATTCAAGATCTATTTAACAACGCTCATCATAACTTTGATTTACGGTTTCATCTGTATCTATGTTTCATGATGAATCACTTTCTGAAGGTGTCTCTGGAGAGCGCTCGGTCAGGACGTCATATGCTCCGTGGACAGGTGCTGTAATAGAAAGGATGCGATTTATGGACCGCATGCACTGTTAGCAAACCTCATGCCTGTGTATTATTTTAGGAGAACACCTTTGTGTGATGTTAAGAGAAGACGAGAGAACTGTGAAGTTTGTCCAAGCAGATGTCAATTGGTCAGAGGTGAGACGGGGGCAAGCAGAGTGCGATTATTTACTCCTGGCTGTTTACCCGTGACAGAGTGATTCAAGCGGAGGGGTTAATAACTTGGCATGACCTCAGATCAACACTGACAGACCACTCTCAGTCCCTCTTACTTCGCTGTTCTACACTTAACTGCCCCTTCAAAAAGATAAAAATCTGTGCTGGATTGGGAGTTCACAATTCAACTGTTATTCTCATAAACATTTGGCCAAATAAAACATAATTAGTATCTAACATTATGCACTGGTGTTATCATTACATAATTTCCTATAATGATTTGAAAGTTATAATTTTTTCAGTTCATTTTTCACTTATCTTTTTTGTATGATTAATCTGTTTTTGTCCCTCAAGATGGAAATAGCAGATGGATAATTAGAGGCATTAAAGACATCAAGCAGTCCTAAAATTTGGAGGCAAAAGCAGTGTTGGCTTTGACACCACAAATAGTTGTTTCCAGATTGGGAGATAGATTTAATACTGGCTCCAATACAGAGCTCTTAGTATTGCTGTGTTAGGCAAACTGCGTTTGGAAATTTGGGGATCGAGAATCAGCTCCCTTGTTACAGAAAGAATCTGTCGACTTAAGAGGGAATTTTTATTGCAGTGTTTTTTGGAAGCTCTGATACTTTAAACTCTACTGTACTGAATACAGCATGTTGCTCAGGATTGAACTGTTAGACCCAGTCAACCCAGTGTAACCATTACTTGCAAGTCTTGTGAAGTTCTCACAATATTTTAAGAACAGACTGTTTGAGAAGTTTACACTTAATTTAAGGGAGTACTACAACATATGCATACTTAGTGATTTGAACATTTGCACAGTATGGACTGAACCTTGTTAATTTATATCTATGTTTGAAATACGAGAAGGGCATAACATTCCCCTCTTTAATGTTGTTATGTGCACATCTATTTAGGATTTTTAGCAAAATAACTGTATATCAAGCATTTGTTCATCTCTTATGAAACTGATGATTAAGCGTGGCTCGACTAAGAGTCAAGACAATGCTCATGTCATAAACTACAAAAAGACAATTTATCAAACCCAAAGGTCCCAAGGGAGAGGAAAAAGATTTTAACTTCCAGAGTCAGGGAAAAAGTTTCCCCTCACGTTGCACCTTTATTCATACAATTGGAAAATGTCATCCAAAGTATTTCTCTTTTTTTCCCCCCAATTCAGCCATTAATTCATTTTCAGAGGTGGTAAGCCATAAAAGAGTCTGAGCAAATCTTTTTATGCTTCCAAATTGTGTAGCTTCCAACAACTTGACAGGAAAAGTATGACTATGTGACAGACACACAGAATTAAAGATGGTCTATTACCACCAGCTGTCACTCAGCTGACAGCTTTGGAAGTCACTGAGTGTGGGAATCCACTGGTTAATGCACATTTTCTTTATGACAGTGGGTCAATGTGTGATTAAATAATCTCATTACTGTATGCTATTTACTGACTGCTTTTTAAGAAACATATTGAATATTAAAATACTACAGCCAGGGTAACAAACAACAACAGCTCCTGTTCCCATGCCAGTGCTCTATTAAAGCACTAATCCATTAAATTATTATTCTGTCTCTTATTTTGTTCACACAGGATGCAATCATAAACAGTCTGACACACAGACACACACACACAGACACACAGACAGACACAGACACACAGACACAGACACACACACACACACACACACACACACACACACACACACACACACACACACACACACACACACACACACACACACACACACGCAGGAAAAAAATGTGAGTCCAAATGCTTTACTTGCTATGGAGGGGATTAAGTCTAACCTGCAGACCGATACACATCCAGCTGTTTCTGTTTATAACAGAAAAAGGAACAAACTCACTCTCTACCTGAAACTTTTTAAGAGAGTTTGTGTCCATACCCCAATACATATATTTCTACGTAACAGTAAGGCACAAAGACAAATGCAACTGAATTGATTTATATACATTAATTGTATTGTTCTAGCTAATCCCTTATTGATGCTGTCAGTGTTTTGAATACGTAGAGTAAAAACTGATCTGATGTGGCAAAGCTCAGGCATTAAATCGACACATGTACATAGGCTGCAGTCCTTGGAGCAGCAGGCCTGGGTTCAACTTCCACCTTCAACCCCTTGTTGCAAGTCATTCCTAACTCTCTATTCCCTGCTTCTCACTCTATCTGCTTCCTTTTATCTCAGTAAAGGCATACAAAATAGATCTTTCAAAAAAAAAAAATGTTAAACAAAAGAAATCTGATGGATGTCAGCCCAATTATGTTTGTTTAGTCTCACCGTTACTTTGATTAAAGTTCTTCAGTAAAACACATCTAAACACTGTTCTTTGTTATCAAGGAAGTCTGCGGTGGGCTAGATGTTGCATCGTGCTCAATAATATTATCCAGTGGTTATTGTATGCATGAGTGCTTTCAGTGTCATTTGATTAAATCTGTACGATCAGCACATTGGAGCTGGATATATTTGTATGTGCTTTACGGAGTTCTGCTCCTTGTTTCAAAAGCATGCCTCCTCGTTAGATCATATTAACTCTTACAACCACAAAGTAAAGTCAAAAATAACATACAAGATATACTCATGAATTCAGCATGCATGTGCATACAGTCTTCCTGCTACTGAAATCCTCAGGTGCTTTTTTTTGCAACATGTTCTGCACACACACAAAAAAAAACTCTTCTAGAAAAACATCCACAGTCTCTGTGCCGCTTTTTTTTTTTTGTCAGGCACTTTTGTCAGGCACCACTGTGACTGGCACAGCTGTTAAAAGGTCTGAAATGAGCAATGCAACTGAGAGGGTAATGATACATAGCCAAACCCTCTGATTTATGTGTCACATCTCAAAACGTTTGCACATAGCATGCTGCATACATTGTGAAAGTGGGAAAACACTAAGTGCTCCGACACAGTGTTTTTGTCTATACATGCAGGACCGGGAACATTCAGCTGTGTCTTTATGTGATGATGAAGGTGGAATTCGGCCAGAATTTTTTCTAAGCCCAGGTGACACTACCTGCAAGAATTCACTTCCACCGATATTTTAGAGATAACACCTTACCCGAATGCCGTGCTCTTTTCTTTACCACTCTCATTTAAGAGGCTGAAGAAGTGGTGAGATTGAATTGATCTTCTTAGTATTACTTTGATACACACATCACATTGCATTGAAAACATAAATCAGTATTGTCTGCAAAACAATGCGTCCTCTAAATATTCCCTTTCATGTACGAATACCCAAGAGACCTCAGTTGCCATTTGTGTTTACCAGTCTCTAACTAGAGAAGCTTTGTATAACCAGCTGGTGGGCAAAATTTTGAGGGTGCTAAAAATATCAAACTCCCCCCATTGTTAAGGTTTGTTTATTTTTAAGCTGAGCATCACTAATGTCCTTTAATAGATAAAAAGTACTTTTTCCCCCTGAATGCCCAGGGGAAGCCTCTGCATGCTGCTTTAACTAGTGTCGCATTTATTGATAGAATAGTGCTTAACCGTGCATGCTTTCCGCAATTAAGAGGGTGAGACTTATTCATTCCACCCCAGAGCGAATAAGCACAATTTTAATTCAAGAAATAACAAAAAATGCTTCACTTCACAATCACATGCATTTGATGCCTCATATTGCTAATGAAGCTAGCAGTGTAATTAATGAGATAAGCAGAAGAGACTTTTGATGAGGCTTGCATGTGCGTCTGTGTCTGAGGGCCACGTGTGGACGCGGGCTATCTCCGAGACGGCTACAGCTTGGAGGTGAGTAATCACCCACGGGGAGTTTCTATGAGATCGGCCTTCTTAAAGCCATTAATTAGATCTCTTCTTTCTCTGCAATAACCTGAAGGTAGGTCACAAGAACTGCAGCTTCTCCACAAACCCCCCAAGTCTCTATCTTCCTTTGCCCCTTGTTTCACCCCTCCTCCCCCCTCCTCCTTGTGTTGCATTGCTGGCCTCTTATCCCTCCGACTCTCTCACTTCCTGCTAACTTTGCCTGTTTACCCCTGGCCCTTGTTTGGCTTCGGGCTCTCTGGGTTGCCCAAGTCTTTGGTCTATTCTCAGTGACAAGTCCTGGTGGCTATTACAGCGAAACAGAGCAGTGGGGCTGCGGGATAACAAGGCCACAGCATCACATAGAAAAATGTTGTTTAGGATATAAATAACACACTCAAGCTTAATGATATGAGCATTGTATGAAGATAACTTAAGGCAAAATTACAGACACTGCATCTCCAGAATTCTACATGGACTATACAGTAGACAGCTAAACTAATGGGACAATGAATCCACAGCCTGTAAATGGTATTATCGTATTCAGAAAGTTGCGAATGCTTGCCAACACAAATATTTACAAAAGCTTAAAGCGCTATTAAGGCAATTTGGACAAAGTAACAGAAGCATCTTCAAACATGTCACAGTAAACCTCTTCAACCCTGGGATTAATTCCAACAATATTTGAGGGTTAAATTTGTAAGTAAGCTGAGCTAAACTGGGTTTGCACTTGGATCTGCTACAAATTATGTTGATATACAACTTTTTGACTGCACATAGAGTGTCACATTCTTTATTTAAGTGTACACTGTATTTTTCTTTCCTACGGTGGCCCTGATGTGCAAAACACAACGGCAAATCAGAAAACACAACGGCAAATTAGAAACACTACAACATTAACCAAACCGGAAGAAGTAGGTACCCTCGGGGTACATGATTTGTTGCTGATTGGACTGGTCTATCCTTTGATCCGGAAGGACATGGTTAACATGTTTTCCAAATCCAGAAGGACATGGTTAACATGTTTTCCAAATATGAGTGCCGCCGTTGTGTTTTCTGATTTGCCGTAGTGTTTTCTTATTTGCCGTAGTGTTTTCTTATTTGCCGTTGTGATTTGTACTTCAGGGGCACCGTACTTACCTGAGTGTTTTTGGCACTGGAAATTTAAATGCAGCTATGAAACTTCTTCAGGTAAGGTGATAAAATGCCAAACTGGACTGGAAGAAGTAGGTACCCTCGAGGGACATGATTTGTCGCTGATTGGACTGGTCTATCCTTTGATCCAAAAGGACATGGTTAACATGTTTTCCAAATATGAGTGCCGCCAGCGTGTTTTCCAATTTGCTGTTGTGTTTTCTGATTTGCCGTAGTGTTTTGTGTTTTCTGATTTGCCATTGTGATTTGTACTTCAGGGGCACCGTACTCTCCCAACTGTTTTTGGCACTGGAAATTTAAATGCAGCTTTGAAACTTCTTCAGGTAAGGTGATAAAATGCAGTGTTATTCTATATTTAGGGTTAAATAATTAAAAATGCCGGAAAAACAACTAAACAGATGTATCTAGAGCTGGGACACCATTGTTGAAACACTACACATCCATTACCTTGACCTTCACACCATCACATTTGCTGTGCTATGCTAATGCGGCTTCCTGAATAATATATGATAAACCAGAGACTAGTAAATAAAACCAAGCTACAGTGCTTCCAACATAATGTCGGTGTTTCAAATTAAAACAATCATACTATTTAACTTTCCCTGTCTTTAGGCTCATGTAAATGTTAAAAAACCAAAACAGCATGAAAAAAAAACATGCACACATGAAACAATCATCTTTTGAAAGCATCTTTTGTTATTTTCAATTCAAAAGGTTCATGTTAATTATAGAATTATCGTATGTAAATACAAACGCAGAGCAAACTTGTCCCCTTAAACAGATCTTTTAATCCGGCTCTCTTTCCACGTGCACTGTAACTATGGAGCTGCTTGCCTACAGGGCAGAATAATTTACGTCTCGCTGTATCTGCCTGAGCGGTGGCATGTTCGTATCACTGACACAGCTTGTTGCATGGGCACATGGAGAGAGTAGAGGGGGAAAGGCATGATAACAGCATTAAGTGAGGAAATTGGATTTACATGCAGGAGAGCTCTTTTGGGGGATTTTTGTAATCATGCAATGTAAGTGTGACTTGTCTGTAGGTGTGTTTTGAATTAAATGCATATGTAATTGAGCCTCCATTTGCATTTAACTGTTAACTAAGGCTTGTAAAACAGCCTTACAGAATGGAAGCAACAAATCTACTGTGTCTGAAATTCACTAAAAGATGAGTAGCTGTAAGCTTTAGTTTTGGCGATCATACTCAGCATTAAAGCGTCTTCAAATATGTACAGAACTGTCTCTAAATCACTCTCAGGTGTCATTGTGAGTTCTAAATATTGGGCCTATTGCGTTAGCTAGGAGTGACTCTATAGCAGAATTGTGTGGCTAATGCTTAAATAGGCTAAACTATATGTTCATGCTAATGGAGCATGTTTGTTTCAAAAGAAAAAAACATAAAAAAACAAATTCATTATATTTCCTTGCTTATGGATAAAAACTACATTATCCTTCTGACAGCACCATTAAGCACCACTGGATGCCATTAAGTGCTATTTAATTAAAACACTTGGTGTTGCAGTGTTGTGATGAAAAAGCTCTGGAATCTGGAGAGCACCTACACACCAGCAATTCCACTCACAAGGCTATGCTCTCAGATTTGCATTTGTTGAACTCAAAGCTTTAAACATGACACCACAGTTTATTGCTATATTCCTGAATAGAGAAGAGTTTGTCACCCATAGTTAGTAGCTTGCATCAGGAATAAACGTAAAGGCAATTAAAATTTAACAGAAAAAGAGACATTCCTCCTTTGGACAAGGTTTAGTTTCTCACTTCTTCTTTATTATTTTCAATTTTCAATCTAATAAGTGCTTTCATGTCTTTGATTGTGTTTTGCAAGTGCACTACCTCAGATAAAATCATGTTACAATTGGCAATGATTTGTTCACTGGTCTCTCTTACAGCATATATCTACATCTCCCTGAGACTTGGTGCATAAAAGAGTGTAAAAATCATTGATGCATTGAGGAGGTTATTGTACTTCAATTATCAAAAATGCAGGAGTGAAAGAAATGAGTCAAAACAGCAAAAAAATGCTGAGCTTGGATTTAGGAATTTTTTTGTATTCCAACAAACCTCACTCCACTTGCTGCTTAAATGTTGAAGCCGAGACCACACTTGTCAGGACTTTTCAGTCACGCCTTGTGGGGTAAACAATCTTCTGGTGCTCCAATATGCCCATTTGGATTACAAATTTCTTTTGACTTCTGGCAAATCAAGCACCTGGTTTGTATTTTTGTCAGGCAGAGATAATCCTTCTTGTTCAGTTTGTATCCTGCTGTCTCTTCTGTGAATAGACTACAAAGGTTCAGGAAGCCTTTGACTGCATCTCTAATGCGCAATAACACATGTCTGAAAAACAGTTGCATCATGCGTTCTAGTCTAAATGACATTTATCAAGTGTCGTCTTTTGAATGCAATTTTTTCTCTTAGCCAAAGGGACTTTCATAAATATGTATTCACAAGTCACACTGTGCACTTAGTCAATGCAACCAGATAAACAATACATGCATGGTAAGCTATATACTATATCTTTAGCTTTCACTGCAGCCTAGTTGGAAAGTAATGAGTAAAACATGGGAAGAAGACACAACTTTTATGCTTATGCTGTGTTAAAAAAGAGGCACCAGTACTCTCCTGGGGGATATAACGCCTGCTTTACAGTCTGCACTAATCCATCTCCACTACATGGAAGAAAAATTTACAAAATGTGTAAAGATATTATGAGTATAGTACACAGAGGAACCAGGAGGTGCTAAACACAGCAATAACAAACTGGAGGTATCATTTAAAGAAGGATGACTGACCTTGAATTAAGCTGCGTCATCTCACACAGGAGATTTCAAGAAATATATCCAAAAGTTTGTATTATTTTTCATTTGAATGGCTCTGTTTCTGCACTCTTATCTGCTGTCTCTCTTAATTGTTTACTCATGTTTGATGTATGATTGTTGCCCTTGGAATAAGCCTTTTTTGACTAAGATAAATAAGCCTGAGCGATAATTTGCAGCAGCAGTTAAACGCAATGTCTCTATATTCCATTTGGGGCATCATTGAAAGGCGTTAACATTACATTGGGGATAGCAGTGGTTAGCTACTTCAAGGTTTCTGTACAGTTATGGAGAAGTGATGTGGAGTGGATCAACTTCACAGACTGTCAAACGTGATTGATTGGGGGTCTATTATGTTTTCTGGCCTCTATTTTCTGACTGTGTTTATTGCAAAATCAAAATCAGACATGAGGGAGGAAAGGTTTAGTTCTTCTCTAGAAGAGGTGTGTTCTGTAAGAATAATTCAAATAAAAATAATCATCATTATGAGGCAGATTAATTGAGCTAACATATATCTTTAAAGGCTTTTTTTCTAATATGAGATGTGTCACTTCAAGAGAAAGCATGAGTATGTGCAATCTTAAATCAATGAAAGTGTTTGGTAAGGTTATTATTGTGAAGTTTGTAGAGCAGGAATCTGGACAAGGTAAATCCAACCATTACACACATTACACAAATTAACAGTGATGCCTCTTTATGACCTAGAGGAGTAAACAAGACCATGAGTAATAAGACTCCCTGAAACCACTGTGAGGGGACAGGTGTCAGACGAAAGGACTGGCAGCAGGACTCCTTTTTTTTTTTTCTTTTTTCCCACAATACATTTACATATTGAGTGCATTTGATTGAAGGCAGTAGAAGGAGAATTTTGTCAAAAAACATGAGTTGGGAGGTTAGCAAAGAGATAAGAGGTATCACTTTGTCCGCAGGGAGCGCCAAAATTCTCAACCGGAGATTTAAGTTTTTGTTGAAAAGCATTTTTGGACTTTTAGTTCATTAAGTTGAATAATGAACAAAAATTCTCCAAGTAATTGATTTGAAAAGTGCGGGTGCTCTGGCGAGGTCAATATAAAAAAATGAATAAAAGGTATATCAGTTGCGTAACATCCTCAATTTCAAAAGTTTGTATTCTTTGCTTACTGGTGGACATTTACGCCAGTTAGAGGTGAGCAAGAAAGCAAGAGTAAAACTATTTTAATTTTTTTTTAATAATTTTGCATTTCAAGGATGAAGCCATAAAAATACAAAAAGGCCAAAACTTAAAATTTAAAACTTAAGGATCAAAAATCTCTTTAGGCTCTCCATCTCTCAACATTTTCAGATTTATAAAAAAATGTCTAAAAGGAATAAACATGGATCAATATAGTAAATAAGGAATTACATGATAGGATGGTACATTCTGTTCTTGATTTAGTGGAAACCGTAATGGTCTTTGAAAACTGAAGTTTCTTACATAATGCAACAGAACTAAGCAGAAACTGTGTTGATTTATAAAAACTGCAAATCCCTGCAATATTTGTGATGAAATGTGGATTGAAAAAAAAATACATCATGGTTGCAATTTTGAAAATTCCTGGAGGGATTGTTTCAATTTCCGACACCAGCCTGGAGAGTTCTCTTGTCCTACTTAAGGCCAAGCTTTCTGCTGTTGTGATTGGTGCCGGAGACTGTTTCTGGAGTTCCACTGTGCTGCGAGCCAAAGCTCTTGTAAGGTTAAACTATCTGACAGCTCCAGTTTCACTGCTAACAACACATGTCCTCGAGCTGATTTCCACATACTTAGTGGTGAGAATTTTCACATGCTCCATTTACGTTGATCACACATGATTACACTTTGTTATGTGCTCTCTTCACGGCCAAGCACAGAGAGGAGCGGTGAGAGGTTGTTCAGGAAAGTGAGAGAGATGAGAAGAGGGATATAGGTGGGCAGAGTGGAAATCTTAATATGTGCATCTATATGGTTTCTGCATGTTCTTTTCTTTAGTTATGCTGTGTGAGTTCATGAGACTTGAAGATTAGCAGCATGACTAACATTCAGCAATCCAAATATTTATCCATGTGTAAGTAAATGATGTTTTTTTTAGATAGAGAACAGGGTAAAGATACACAGAGGATGTATATAGAGCAGGGGGCTGCTGGCTAGAATGTATAATGTTATACCGTAGATATTAATTTGATTTGGGTTAAGCTTGTTAAAACAACACAGCCTAACGAAACTGTGGTCCATAGTGGTTTCTTCATTTAAGTTTAATCCAGTTCCTACAAATGTTTATTATATATAAAGGACCAACATTACAATCTTGGAACACTTTAATCCTGTGTCATTGTCACTTTAGTCTCCACACAGTACATGAATATTGCAAACATAATTTCTTCATCTGTTTCAAGTAGGTGTCATTTTAATGGTAGACAGCACACAGAGAGACAGCAGATAGCACACTTACATCAGTGATATGAGCCTGATAAAATAATCGTATCTCCTGCATGTTTTTATGTATGACAGGTGCTATATACAGTGGGGCAAAAAGGTATTTAGTCAGCCACTGATTTCGCAAGTTCTTCTACTTAGAAAGATGAGAGAGGTCTGTAATTTTCATCAGAGGTACACTTCAACTATGAGACACAAAATGAGAAACAAAATCCAGGAAATCACATTGGTGGAAAATAAGTATTTGGTCAATAACAAAAGTTCAACTCAATACTTTGTAACATAATCTTTGTTGGCAATGACAGAGGTCAAACGTTTCCTGTAAGTCTTCACCAGGTTTTCACACACTGTAGCTGGTATTTTGGCCCATTCCTCCATGCAGATCTCCTCTAGAGCAGTGATGTTTTGGGGCTGTCGCTGGGCAACACGGACTTTCAACTCCCTCCACAAATCTTCTATGGGGTTGAGGTCTGGAGACTGGCTAGGCCACTCCAGGACCTTGAAATGCTTTTTACGGAGCCACTCCTTTGTTGCCCGAGCGGTGTGTTTGGGATCATTGTCATGCTGGAAGACCCAGCCACGTTCCACCTTCAATGCTCTCACTGATGGAAAGGAGGTTTTGCCTTAAAATCTCACGATACATGACCCCGTTCATTCTTCCCTTAACACGGATCAGTCGTCCTGTCCCCTTTGCAGAAAAACAGCCCTAAAGCATGAGGTTTCCACCCCATGCTTCACAGTAGGTATGGTGTTCTTGGGATGCAACTCAGCATTCTTCTTCCTCCAAACACCACGAGTTGAGTTTTTACCAAAAAGTTCTATTTTGGTTTCATCTGACCACATGATATTCTCCCAATCCTCTTCTGGATCATCCATATGCTCTCTGGCAAACTTCAGACAGGCCTGGACATGTACTGGCTTAAGCAGGGGGACACACCTGGCGCTGCAGGATTTGAGTCCCTCTCGGCGTAGTGTGTTACTGATGGTAGCCTTTGATACTTTGGTCCCAGCTCTCTGCAGGTCATTCATCAGGTCCCTCCGTGTAGTTCTGGGATTTTTGCTCACCGTTCTCATGATCATTTTGACCCCGCGGGATGAGATCTTGCGAGATCGAGGGAGATTTTCAATGGTCTTGTATGTCTTTCATTTTCTTACAATTGCTTTCACAGTTGATTTATTCACACCAGCCTGCTTGTTTATTGTAGATTCACTCTTCCCAGCCTGGTGCAGATCCACAATTTTTTTCCTGGTGTCCTTCGACAGCTCTTTGGTCTTGGCCATGGTGGAGTTTGGAGTCTGACTGTTTGAGGCTGTGGACAGGTGTCTTTAATACAGATAAGTTCAAACAGGTGCCATTAATACAGGTAACGAGTAGAGGACAGAAGAGCTTCTTAAAGAAGAAGTTACAGGTCTGTGAGAGACAGAAATCTTGCTTGTTTGTGGGTGACCAAATACTTCTTTTCCACCATAATTTACAAATAAATTCTTTAAAAATCCTTCTGATGTGTACCTCTGATGAAAATTACAGACCTCTCTCATCTTTCTAAGTAGGAGAACTTACAAAATCAGTGGCTGACCAAATACTTTTTTGCCCCATTGTAAATAAAGTTGAGTTGAGTTGTTTGTTGAGCGGAAGTCGGGAAATCTGAACTGATTCAGAAAATTTAGCTGATTGGTTTGTCACACAGCGTTGGCATATTGAGGTTTTAACTTGTACAGTTTGTATTCTGCACTTGCTTGCATATATTAAATGTTTCAAAAGAGTAAGTAAACTACTGTGACATTGCCACTGATGGTGATGAATAGATGTCATTGTAGCAGTGTGCGTTCTGCCTGCTTTTGCTCTACGCACAGACTGTTTTCTGGGCATTGAATAAAGCCTGCTACAACGTGATTGGTGAAACAATTAGTCAGATTGTTATTTTGTTTGTGGCCAATAACAGTCAGCCACTCAATACCAACAGACTCTGTATATTCCTTTGTTGTAATTTTAGCATACTGTTCCCACTGTGTTGTGCTTGTGTCTATGAGTGAATTTTTGGTTTTAACACTTAGAAAAGAGTAAAAATAATCAAGCACAGACAGGTCATAAAGGATGGGCAGCTTAACCACATACTAAAAGATTAACACATGAAGAAGACTCCGGTTCTGGCCCCATTTTACAAAATCCTCTCATGCAAATTAGGTCATCACCATTTCAGTTTTCTCTTGAGAGAGGAATGCACTTGAAAAACAGAATCAGGTGGAAGGAAAAGGGAAAAGGACTTGTTCCTTTGCTTAAACTTAGATAAGGCAAACAGCTTGGAGAGAGAAAAAAAAACCCTGAAAGCTCTTTGCAACTCACATCGTTTCGACAAAACGAATAACACACATCCCCTGCGATTTACACACAGACATTAAATTTAATTAAAACTAGACCCAAGGTGAAGCAGTTATGGCTCTACACAGTGTGCCTATCAGATCCAATCAGGCCAATAAGTGCAGTTTTTTAAATGCCAGGACACAGAGCCAAATTGTATCCCGGCTGTGGGGCAAGAGCCTGGAACTTGGTTCGGCCTTGTGCCAGTCAGTTCACTCGAGGGGCAATTCAGTTAGGGGTAAGGGGTATATTTGTTTCGATAGTTTCTCAATTTGAATGTCTGTAAATATTTATAGTCTTTCATTAATTGGCAGATAAAAAAAATCAATAAAAATGTTACCTTGACTTTTGATTTCTTGCCATTGAAGCTCGAGTCCAAGTCCCGGCCTGTGTAATTGTCCAGAAAGGACTTAGTCACTGCAGTTTTGCTTCACTTAAAAGCTATGACAGATGGAGAGAGATGGAACATTATCTCTTTGAACAATTTATTAGGCCTCCCATTAAGCCAGACTCCATTCAAAGCCAGTGCCTCGTGGTAAAATACATCATGTAGCTCTGAAAACTGCTAATGAAATGTGTATAATGAAACTTCATTTCAGCACCGCATACCACACGAGTTTTAAAGTGGCTTTTAGAAAGTTAAAAGGTTAAAACTTGCATTTGGAGTCATTTCAGCAGAGCATATGCGGATATGGGAACAGACAACCAATCTATGTGAGGAGTGAGATCAAATTTATCACGTTCTTCACGTTTGTCCAAATGTGTTCCCCTGTATTTTTGTCTCTTTGTTTTTCTGTTTTCCGTAGTATAAATATCCCTGAGTGAACTAGATTCAGCTGTAACCAAACCTTATTATTCTTTAAGCCTGTTTCCCTTTTTTTCTCTCTTAGCTGCACACTTTTTGTTTCAGAAGTTGTCCTACATTCAGGCTACTCGTTCTTTTTTCAAAAATGTCTGGTTTACCATGTGTGGCATATCAAGGGTGTTTCCATATGTTAATGAGCCTGTTTCTGTACAAGCAGATGGTTGTAGAGAGGGTAGGAATAATCATTGGTCATTGCATGCAGGTGTGCAAAAACAGAGAATTTCCTTAGCAGGCATGCAGGTCTTACACAGATCTAGATCTTGTATGCCTTGAGAAATGAGGTCCCCTTTTATGTTGATGTCTAGTCTCAGCACAGCACCGCAGACCCAGTTTTTACCAAAATACCGACACCATAACTGGCATCTAGCTCACTTGCATGCAACTCCCCAAAAAACAGGCGAATAAGTAAAATCAGAAATATAGCAGCATGCTGCAGAGAAGCGTCTACTTTTATTTGTGTTGCCATCAGAACTGTGCTTGTCTGCTTCTAAATGTGAGATTATGTGTGCATTAGAAAATGCATTTGAAGGCCCATCTGAAATGTAGGGCAATTGAGCGTTGGATTTTTTGAAGAAAGCCCAAATAAAGGCAGCACATCAAAGTCTAAAGTTTTTATACCCATTTAGTTTAGTCTGGGTTGAAACTGTCTCGTTGTGTTCACTGCAAAACTTCAGTGATAAATTTTAACATTAAGAGAGCAGTTCACTCTGCCTAACATGCTGCAGCTTGAAAGTTTTTCTCTCTCCCTCTCTTTTTTGAACAAATTAGGCCAATTTTTTAACACACAGGGGAACACAGAGAGAGGTGCTGATTAGTGTTGGCTTCAATGAAAGTCCATCAAAAAATAGACCTGCACAACTCCTCTCCAGTACAGCTAATGTACTGTTGATGTGACAGATGAGCCATGTAATTTGTCTTGCAAGCTACTGGATGCCTGAATTTCCCACGGGATCAATAAAGTATCAATCAATCTATCCACCATACACATCAGTGATGACAAGCTAAGGTGAAATTCAGTTTCTCAAAAAGAAATGTTCATGTTTTTAACATTTATTTCAGTTAATTAAAAACTCTAGGGTTCCTGTTTGGACATGTGGTAGAGCCAATGGTTGGGTAAAAAATAAGTATATAATATCCATCTAAAAAAGTATTTTTTAACGTTCATTATAATCCAAATGTTATCTTTATTCTTGTAGCTTTTGTGTTAGTTAAAGATGCCTGTTTCTGAGACAAATATTCCTGTGTGTGTGTGTTGGGGGGGGGGGGCTCTCTGGAGATTCTGTTTGCATCAACAATCAGACAAGAAAACTAGAAATTAGTTGTTAATCTGTTCATAGAGATAGCTCTTTTTCCTGGATCCATTTAAAAAATGTTATCTGTGTGTTAATAAAATAGATACAAGAATGTAGACACGATAAGGCTGCTTCAAAGAGATCAAATAGAAAAAAAATGCAATCGACTAGTCAAGTTGAAGGGCAAAGAAGAAAATCAAGCTCTTTGGAATCGCTCAAATGCTAATTCTATAAAGAGCTGATCAAGAAACAACAATTAGATACAAGCCAGTTTATATTCTTTTTCAGTTTCTTCCCTAAATCAACTGCATTGTGATGTTCAGTAAATCATATGATGTGTCAGAAAATAACTCATTCTCCACGTCAATCTTTTCCTACAGACAAAAATTCAAGGGTATTTTTTGGCCTTTAAATAGAGTAATAAAGCTAGCAAAAATCAATAATGCATTATAAAAGAACAGGCAAGAACGGGCTGTCTGTGGAGTATATGATTTAACAGAACAACAATCCATTTCTTTAAAAGGTCATTGAGCCATAAAGCTTGCTCTAACAGCACAGCCCACTCCCATTCTTCCCAGACACCACAGTCACTCATTTTCTCCAATACTTTAGGGAATTATCACCCAGAAGCCATGAAAAAGCATTTGAGACTATTTCTCCATCTAAGTAATCACTTTATTAGAGACACAAAGATGGGTTTGTGCTGTAATATGGATCCAAGGGGTGGAATGAAATTTGACTCTGCTGCAGAGTAACAATAAAACAATACAAAATTAAGGGGGGAGACAAATAATCAATATGAAACATGCTCCATCTGTTTGTTTGTTGCTAAACTTAATGGAGTAAGGGGATGACTTCAAATTGATTAGTATGCACTAATTACATAAAACTATTTTGCTCTTCTTTTTTTCTCCAAGAAAACACACTTTTTCTTTTAAAAGAAATACATACATAAAAAAAATGTGTCATATGATGTTTGACTTTGGCATAAATTGGTTATATGTTGCTTTTGGGGACAGTGTAAGACAGGATAGTTAAATAAAATGTGGCTTTTAGGTCAAGGTTAATTACTGTCATTATAACAATAGAAAATCAAGATGTCATCAGCCTGCAGCTAAAGTCTAATTTACCACTCTCTTAACCATAAAAATAACAATTAATTTGGATTTTTTATACAGGGCTTTACAAGGTTTAAGACCTGTTTTGCTATTCATGCCCATTAAGTGCATAAATCTAGTATTTCTCTTTTTATTTTGTCATGCATTTCATCTTGTATCTTCTTCTTAGCACCCTTCTCTGCCTGTAATCTATTGCATCCCTGCTTTCTATTGTCTTGCTCTCATTCATTCACCCCTGCCTTTTCCCTTAGTGGACAACACAGAACCAGACCAGGGCAATTGATCAGTGCTCTTGTGGTCCAGACAGTAATGATTGGTTGCCTACAGCACACTGATCCTCATAAAAGCAAAGAGTGTTTGGACAAGACCAAAAAGAGAGTCAGGGAAGAGAAAGGCCCATATAGGCTGTTGAAATAATCACATTTTGACTGTTTTAAAGTCTTTCATGGTTGGACTGGACCGTCAAAAAGCTCCAGGAGATAGTAGAGAGAGGTTGCTTGGAAAAGGGAAGCTTTAAAGACTTGTAACAATCTTCAAAAGCTGATGTTAGAACAGTAACTACGTCTGAAAGACTGATGGTGACACCAAAGAGGGCAGTCCGATGTTTTTGTACAAGAGGGGGCAAAGCTTTGTATCAGGACTCTAATACATTCCACACAAGTGCTCAATCATAGAGAGGATGACTGAGGGTGAGGGTAAAGGGATGTGAATGAACACAAAAGAGACAGAAACACAGATAAGTCCTCAAGGGTATAAATAAAAAGAGAGAAAGATAGAAAAAAAAAATGTAAGCTATGTAAGAGTCCTGATCTTGATCATGGCCAAAAGCAGATTTTTCAGCTTCCTTTTCTTTGAACAAGCTATTCAGGAGCCCAGGTCAGAAATTCTGCCTGGAAAGTCGGTAATATAAAGGAAGTTGATTAAACCTTTAAATACTTTACAACTTTTACTTAGCTTCAAGGAATAAGGTGATAAATAAGGGGAAGAAACTCTGCTGAGATGAAATGTCTATCTTTTGTGTATTACTTTGTGATTTGCCATCACATCTTTTTAGTCCATTTTAAAATTCTTAATGTATATTAAAATGCTCTTTATGACACAATCTGGCTTTGAAAGAACCATTCACCAAACCATTTCAAATACTCTTTTTTTTAAAACTGTTTATTTTTCCTTTTCTTTCTGAACAAAGCCAACTATTCCAAACCAACAATGTGTGCAAAATGTGGTGTCACAAGAGGTCAACTGTGACAGAGTAGAAAATAAGACTTTAGAGAAGTTGATAAATCAAAATTCTGCAATGCAGTGTGCTATGAACAGTAGGGAACCTTCAGCTCATTCCTACACAAAGTCTGAAGTTGTTTTTGTACTTTAAACTAAGTTTAAAGCTGACTGGATGACTCATAATTCAGCCAAGCTTGTCAAAAGTATTGATACTTGTTATATTTTCATCACTACTTCTTTGAAAGCCTTGGTTAGTTTTACATCAGATATGATTCAAAGCACTGTGGTTATTCAAATAGCTGTAGCTTTACAGCATAATCATGTTACCTCAGAACAGTTATTGACAGGTAGATGAACATGTGCACGTCTCAGCTTATGCAAGTAAATGAGGAAGTGTCTAATCTGCAGCGGGACAACAGAAGTGACAATTATGCCTGATCAATGCTAACGGCAAGTAAAGTCTAACAGTATTCATTCTCCATTCACGCACATTTTTTCAACACATATGCAATTGTACACACAAAACCACACACAACTCCAAAGGCACAAAGGTTACACACACACAGAGAGGCACTCTTTGTGCAAATTGTGGCTTGCATGCTTGATTTCCCGATGCATTTAGCCCCCTGCATCCATAACCCTAACATATGTAGGAGCTAATACAGTTAGGGCCCAGGTCTTTGCTTCCATGTCTGCTTACTTAATGACATTAGAGTTGATTCTATAGTTTGATCCAGCTATCAATGTCAATCATGTTAGCGCTCTTCAAAGCAGCAAGCCCCTGAGGCAGATCGGCATCGGAGGGAGGAGGAGACGAGGAAGGGCTGGCAACATTCTAATGCAATAGAGCTGCCAAATCTGAGAGCTTTTTATTACATTAATATGTTCCTGGATAATTCTATCTCATCTCCTAATATTACTTAGCCTAAAAACCCAATTAAAGTCTCATTTATCCGATCACCTCCATCTGAGATGGTGACATAAGGGCGTTCAGACAGTCTGGGATGGTTGCTTCCTAACGCCTACAGAGTATTTCATTTCTTCTCCAGCCACAGAACAAAGCATAAGTGGAATGGAGAGTATGGCAGGCAGCTTTTTTTTCTTGCTGATATCACAGCTTTCGCTTTCAAAATTGGTTAG
Source organism: Notolabrus celidotus (assembly GCF_009762535.1). Lineage (NCBI taxonomy): Eukaryota > Metazoa > Chordata > Actinopteri > Labriformes > Labridae > Notolabrus > Notolabrus celidotus. The sequence continues at coordinate 21,831,986 of NC_048278.1, read as the reverse complement.
CTCACAAACTAAACAAAAGCTGGATCGTAGGGCTTGCTGTTATCAGATTCATAAGGAGGTGTCACCAAAATGATTTCATAGACTTGAAGGGATGTAAGACTATGTCGAATGGTGTAAGGATTCAAACAATTATTGATGAAAGCTGGACAATATCAGACTCCATGATTAAGTCCAGATGATCGCAATGCCAGCGTTTTTTTGTTGATTTTTTTTCCTTGCCAACTTTGATTATCAGTGCATTGGGATTTCTATTTGGCAAGATTATGAAAATTACTGCAAAATTGTGCCAGATTTAATCGCTCTGATTCGTCCAAGCACAATGATATCCAATACAGATGGTGTGTGAGTTGAAGGGCAGGCATGTTATCCTTTAAATTACCAGTACATATTTTTGTGGATCTTCAGTCTTGGGAAGGGTTTGGTAGAAAGCATATGACACCCCTACCATTTTTGCTTGTGCTATAATATGCCCTTCTATGAAAAAAAAGGAAAGTATGAACTGTATGATAAAAAACAACAACGTATGTATTTGCCCATTGTGTCTGCCAAGCACAGTATGGTTTAACATAATTTGCTGGAACAAATCATGAAAGGATACTTGGTGCTCCTTAAATTGTCTCTCGAAGACAGCTCAAGTGTCCTTCTTGTCAGCCAAAATATCATGTTGATTGGCCCCAGTGCCTTACTGACTAGCCTGAGGGCTCACCAAGTGCCTTTGTGTTCAGCCCAACTGCCTTTCTGCTCAGGCAAAGGGTCTCCTCAATGCACGGCTGGTTGGCCAAAGAGCCATACAGTTGAGCCAATGTATTCTTCAATAGCTTGTCCGATTGGCCCAAGTGGTTTTCAAATGCCTCTGTGGTAAGCCTGAGTGCCTCAATGGTTGGCTTAAGCCCTTTTTAAACCCATGCTCCCAATGGGTTAGTAGCTCACCACTTGCACACCACTGGTTTAGCCCCTGTATGTCATTACATAGGTTTTAGTAACATATTCTTACATTATGGGAAATCCAGGCTTTGGTGTGTGGATTATCAATCCAATTTGTGGAGTTGTGGATTCAATTGTCCCCTATATTTTAAACATTACTCATTGTGTGCAATCTATCTTTGAGCATTGTTTCATTCAGTTGTATCTCTACCACAAGGATTAGTGTTCAGACCACCCGGTAATAACTACCAAGCACCCACTTATCTCCATCAACAATCAGGCAACGGCATTTGCAGTACTATCGATCAGAGCTGTATTATGTCGGCTGCTGCTGAGATGGAACTCATGCAAAGCGATCAGTTTTTGCAATTGCTTGACCTTAAGAGATTTTCACTGGTGAACTGCTGTAAGGCTTTAATTGTAAAGCTATTAAAAGGGAAGTATAGCCTAATTACAGAGTTGACTTACGACGGTAACTCAGTGCATGATAGCAATTAGTCTTAATTGTGTATGAGTCTTTTTTTGCTTGTTCGTCTTTATTTTAAGATTTTTGTATGTCAGTAACATTGTAAAATTGAAGAGAGCTAGCTTTGACTACTTAGTTACATCAATAGCTCAGGTTATGAGAGGCTTATTTCAGTTTGCAGAGGCTATATATCATCAAGGTATGTGACTTGTTCCACCTTTACAATTGTACCTTTCTTGAGTAAAACCACTTACAACGAGCTTTCATCACATGCTGTGGTCATGACTGCACATGAAACTTAGGACATTGATCACAGTGATCTATGAGCGCAGTTCAACATGAGGACGTTAGAGAACCATCCACCATAGGAAGACGGGGACAAGCTCAAACTATAACAGACATCTGTCCAGGATGCGCCCATAAAAACATGGTAGATCACTTTGTCCACTGTTAGCAAGCTATAAGTAACTTTAGCCTTTACATGACTCAACCACTAGGTCTAAGATATTTGGTTAGTGACTAAAAGCGAGTGGGTTGCAGGCATTTTTAATTCAAGACACCTGCAGGGATCCCTCTGCAGTAGCATTGATGAGTGTGTGTTCCCATTAAGATAGCCAGCATGAAGCACAGCGCTACTTCATTGATAATTCAAATATCCAGACTAAAGGACACCATAAGTTGGCGTCCAATGTTTGTGAAAATAATTGTTCTATACATCCAAAAGGTCCCACACATTCAGTCCAGGTGTATAACAAATAGTTTGGAGTAAAACAGCCATCCTCTTTGTAATACAATTATGATAATGAGAACTCGACTCGGACGCTGTTGAGGCACTTCAAAAGTCTCATTCAAGAAAAAAGAAAGACAGGCAACAGTGCCATTCTACACTGGGCATAGCATTAAAAACTTTTTTAATGAACTAACCAGTCGTGATGTGCATAAAATGACAGCCTTTTTAGTTTTACACTTTGTCAGCTCACAACATAGATTTCTACATTTCACTCCCCAATTATCAAGCAGAGAGTAGAAAATCATTGCAGTCATAACCCATACCAGTTCCTGTAAAACTTAATGATGTATGATAAGCATTGAAGCTAGGTAACTAAATGTCCTGATTAATTTGAAGCAGCTTTTTTCAACAGTTTGTCACTTGCTCTGTCATCTAGGTAGGATTACAATGATCTTATAAAATTGGATTTTCAAAGTGACCCCTCTGAATTTGTTTTAAAAGTTCAAGTATTGGAAGAGCATGAAGATGGCCACTGACTTTGCTTGTTTGTGTGCTTTCTTTTTACTCAAACACAGCTGTATGGTATAACACAGGGAACAACAGGATAAGTGTTTTAGGTAGAGGGTAAGGCCATAATATGCTTACCAAGCACAGGGGACATTATGCCTTTGCATCATTGCTGATGCTTTTATAACTCCTAGCATCTTTCAAATGCACAATTCAGAGGGAAAATTGGATCAAAAAAACATGGCGTCATAAAAGACTTCTGGAAGTACTAAACTAACTTTTAAACTAAATCCAAGTTTATTCCAAAGGCCAGCTCCGTCTCTGAAGCTCTGCTACATAGGGACCTTTGGGATCTGATATAGTGGGAGGTTTGCAAGATGAATGCATGGTCAAAAAACAGTAGGGCTGCAAAGCACTACTGAGTCAGCGTTGTAAAAATCCTTAAGAGACACATCCTGAACCTCAATGAAATGTTTACGCTTTATGTAAAGTGCTTTGAATTGTCTTGTTGTTGTGTCTAGACAAATAAACTCTCCATGGCTTGACTTGCTTTGAAATAAGCTATTTCTAAAAGAATAGATAATCGAAATCATCAAACAGAAACTTTGAGAAATGGGAAAACCAAGACGTAATAGCTAAAAAACTGACTGTATGACAGCAACGTGGGTAGAATATCATTGAATTATTAAGCTCAGTGGACTGGAATTAAACTTGATTTGTCTTTGTACAGGATTTGACAGAGGCTGCTCATGGCCTGGGCACAATTATTTGTCTTTGGTAGATAAAGTGCAAAGCAATTTTACAAAAAAGACAGTCAATAGTTGTCATCGGTGAAGCCTATCTTCCTTTTATGTTGAAACTGTGTCAGAGAGGACTTGATTCAGTGCAGTGGAAAGTATAGGATGTAGGTTGTAGTAATGTTTCATGATTGTTTGGATGCCATAATCATTTTGTCTGATTGCAATGAAAAAAAGCAATTTCACATCTATGACTGTCTTAGTGCATGAATTGGACTTGTGCTCAGCAAAAGCACAGAAGGAAGAAAGAAATGAGAGAGGAAAAAGAAAGACCCCTTCTTAAACCTGATGGGTTGTTCGGTGAGTGATTCGCAGCAGGAGGTCTCTTTGAGCTTTGGTCCATCCACACAGGAGGCCTTGCTATCTCAGTAGAGGACATTCAATGTGGGTCAGTTGCTTCACATGTCTCCCACTTGCCCCCAGACTGGAGTGATGGGAATAAAGGAGCGCTCAGATTCTCAAGAGGGCCTGGAATAGACTTACAGTTTTTACCTGGGCCCTCTGGTCAATCCCCCTCTGGGCCAATGTCTTTTGAGCCAGCCTTCAATGGTTGAGAAAGCTAAGTTGTTCAAAGTGAGTGGTGTGTTGGTGCACAGTGGATTGCAGCTTGTCGTGTGGCGCATTAGGTGTTGACAGATGGGAGGGAGGGCATGGGACGCTGTGGGGAACCAATGATTTATTGCTGGACCGGGGATGTTTAACGGGTTGTAAGTGCTACGTCTGGAGGGACCGGGATGTGAGGACAATAGGAAAAAAGGGAGGAATAAACAAAGGTAATACCTCTAACGAGAGAGGAGGTACTTTAAATTTGATCATTTATCATTAAAGGAGGATTCTGATTAACTCAACTAAATCAACTTCAAAATTACTATCATGTGGCACAATTTGCAAGGTTGTAATAAGGAAATCATGTGCCTGTCTTTGGATAATGTGGAAACCCCTGGAGTCTACTACCAAGGATTTCAAATAAAAGAGAAGATACAAATTACTGATGGGAATTTTGCTCAGTGCTATTTGCATTTAAACAACACTTATATAACCAACTTCCTCCTTGAAAAATAAACAAGAGGAGAAATAGTGCTAGAGAGTATGAGACAGAGGGCGATAGAGCTGCAATAAGACTGAAAGAGAGAAAGAAAAAGAAAGCGGGGGGGGATTGCATGCACTAAAGTAGTGGGCACACACATAACACAATGTCATGCAAACAATAAAGCTCAGTGTCATGGCATCATGGCACATTAATTTACTGGGGGGCATTGTTGTGCAAGTTTACTCTCAAAGTTCAGTTCCCACAGACTAAACTGAGTACAGTAGTTCACTTTCAAAGTTCATTAAATAAAAAACGTGTATTAAGTTTAAAGAAGTGAACTAGTTTAAAACTGTTTTTTTTTTTAGCTGCACGTAAATTATTTTTCAGTAGAGCCTCCTATGCTTCAATCTTGAGCTCTCAACCATTGACATTTCCTAAGCTAAATGAATTATGTATTCTACTAAAGAATCATAGACGAATAGAAAGTTGAAACCCCAAGAAAATTCCAATTAAACAAAGAAAAACGATGTATCTTTGAAAAGTTAAAAACACATAACTTTAATTTGTTGGCTGAATTTCTCAGACTTTAACACCCAAACACAGAGAGAAAATTTGCCTCTCAAAAAATGACTGTGCTCACGTTCCTGTACAGGAGTTGCTAAACGAGCTGTTCGGTTCACCGTTCACTACCATATAAGAGCATTCAATGAATATGTTCATTTTAATGTGTTCATGCACAATGCTGTTGGTGGGCTTTATGCAAAACACCAGCTATAGCTCAAAAGCTGTTGTGCAATCTGTAATAAAGAATTGTATTTTAGATATGACTTGCTTTTTGAGATTAATCTCCAGCAGTTAAATCTAGCTATTTATTTGCATGCTGTCAGTAACTGTCAAAATGATCAGCTATACCATGAGCAAGATATTTTAATTTGAGATTATGGAAATTATTCACTCATAATTACATTTTTAATACTACACTGTGATCAGTGACTCTTGCGTTAGTGTTTGTTATGCTCTCTCAACACGTTCCTCCTCTACTCTGCTATTTGGTAAAGAACACTGCATGAGACAAATTTGTAAACAGAGCTATCAGTCATGATGCCACCCTCCCATCGCCAATCCGTGCCCCCTTTTTAAAAAAAAAAACAAATAACTAATTACAACTTAGCATTTCTAAAAAAAACGCTTTCACATGAAGATGCATGATCAAAATGAATTGCTTTGACTTTAAGACCTGGTTTAAGACCTATACTCCAGTCAGTCACCACAGGGACTTGGCTTCGCTTGTGGGGGAGCTACTGTGCCGTTCATGTTTGCTACAATCTATAGTAGAACTAATGACTAACTAGTTTGCCAAAAAAAAAGTAAAACCATGATCAATGAAAATTCAACAGACCAATCATACTTCCTTTATTGTACTCCAGAGTGAAGTTCGAACAAGACTATCTATGAAGGATCCCCCCACAAGGATTGATTATGCAGTGTTAATAGACATCCTTTGGCTATAACCATGCATCTGTTATAACCCTTGCTTAGCTGTTCAGTGGCTGTATCTGCAGCGCCGTAAACAGTGATTTGAATAGTAACAGATGAATAATAAGAGACTCACAGACACAACAAAGGGAAAATACAGATTCATTACATGCTCAGGAAAACAAAGAATGGGAGTGAGAAAGGAGCACAGATTTAAAACACATCAATTTGTTTCTTTAACTTTGTTTGCAAGCTTGCTGCACCGAGCTTTGAGTTAGGTGATGTAATGTGTTCATTTTTTTCAGGGTGTCAAGGTCTTATCAGAGAAATGGGCTAGACTGTCTGGATACTCGACAACATGAGAAAAATAGGGCAGAAGGGCCATGTAATGAGCTGGCCAGGGTTAGGATAGGGGGAAAAATCTGATGGAAAAGTGGCCCAGTTCCCTACAGAGTTCACTCTAAGACTGTTTACCTCTACTATGTTGTTAGCATGGAAAATTGTGGAAAAATATTAATCTGTCTGTCTTTTACAACAATATTTTCTCCAAATGTTTGAATGAACGCTAGTTATTCAGGGCTAATGCCTCTCTAACAATATGCTTAATCTAGACTGCAATTACTGGATGCTTTATCAGAAGATTTACTTCAGATAAAAAAAAAAGTGTACCATACTTATTAATGGAAATCACAAAAGGAGTCCAAAACTTAGCACCATGGATTCATACTCCGGCCCGTTACCTTGTCTTTGTTGACAGTACCCATCAGCGCCATCACGTCTGATGCCCGGCACACACCCAATTAGCCTCACAAAACACTGTCAGGGTAAATTCTGCCTCCTTGCATCTGCTACAGCTGTACCCTTCAGCCAGCTTAGGGTGATAGACAGTGAAGCACATCAGAGGAGCGAGGGGACGCAGGGAGTATTGATCTGCTCTGTTTTGTTGAGCTCTGCTCTTCACACTGAGACATCAGTGACATGGAGTACATGTTGCTCTGTAAACACTAAAATGATACTCCAAACAGCAGCAGGCATGATCTGAGTTTTGGTTATGGTGTCTTGGCAGAGTCAGGACTTGTTAGATTGAAATTCTTAGTGAGGAGATTTAAAGACAATGAGCAGAGACAGTGTGGGCAACTGCTGGCTCTGTGTGGTTTGTTTTTCTAGAGTGATGCTTCTCATCTTTGACAAGAGGGTCTATGATGGGAAGGAGAGTTGTACACAGCTGCAGGGCCTCATCATTTAAGTGCCCTTACATGCAGATTGTGTCCTGACTTGTGCTGATACACAAAATTAAGAAAGATTGATTGGGCTGTATGATATCCAAGTATCTACTGACAGCTGATGGTTTCTTGGAGTGCAGCAAGTACACCACCAGTCCTATAGTGTGATTCATAACTCTAGACCCTCTGGAGCTCACAAGCTTTTCAGGGGAGGATTTTCCATGGGCTATCTTTACTTTTTTATTTTTCTAACTGCAGTGCAAGGGGTAATGTTTTGAGACTTTTCTTGAGTGTCCAGCACATAACACATCTAAAATTGCTCTAATAAAAGGTATCCATTGGCTGAACACACTGTTAGTTTTCTGGCATTAACACCGGTTGATTTATGTGCCAGGGTGCCAAAAAAAGGTGCAAAATAGAGTTAAAGTAAAGTTAATAGCGACGGAATGCTAATACAGCATGCATTTGCACACTGCAACACTATTCATGTGCAAAAAAAACGAGTGGACCTTCACACCATTATTTAGGAACAGTAAGTACACGTTAGCTTGTCTGCTGCAACAATTAACAGGAGACAGGGGTCTCTTTTGTAAGTTGAATAAATAAATAAATCTGTGGTTTCCCTATGGTCTCGTATTTCACTGTTGGAGAGGGGCTCTCACTGCTCTCAGACTGTCCAAACAGCACTTCTTTTTTAAGTTTATAATGGGCCTTTAGCCCAGGGACTCACTATTGATCACTACCCGCACCTTCCCTTCCCTGCACCTGTCAATGGGCAATGTTCAGCAGCTTTGTCTGTCTTTACTTTGGCACTCTTTCATTCTTTGTCCTTACACTCTAATTTTTACTTTTAAGACAGTAGCATGTCAAGAAATGAGCTCATGCGATCGTAATCAGACTGCATAAGCACACAAAGACAGGCACATGTAGAAAATGTGATCAGTCATCTGAATTGTTGATTGAGCACTCTACATGGCAACTCCCGAAGGAGCTGTGCAGGCAGGAAGGCCATCAGTCTCCCCCTAATGATCACCCTACCTCACAAGCCCTATTTGGTTTTATGTGCCACATTCAGCTAACACTGAGATTAGTGCACGTGCTATCACACTCCTTAAATCCTTCCGTCCGCCGCTTGCACTCCTGTCCAGTTTGCTCCCCCTTCACCTGCCGGGGATTCTTGCTATGGCTATATTCTGCCCAGGCTCCCTTGACCCATGCTGGTAATGCATTACTCTCCGGATCAATTGATAGATTGGCCCTGTTGGAGCTGCCGTAACTAAATCAGCTGCTCCTGATGATTCAGCACCAGCCAGGGAGCCGAGCCTGCTGTCACCAATCACAGATCACAAGCAGCTCAGACAGGTATGGACATTCTGCTGTCACTTGGACCTAATTTATTGCCAGCTACCACATTGATTAACCTTGTGCTGTGGTTCAGGCTTCCTAGAAAAATCTGTGTGTTGGGAAGGGGAGGGGGCAACGTGTAAGTGACTTAGCGAAGAGGGAGGAGGAACATACACGCAAGTAGATGTTTACACTACTTCAGTAAACTTTGGACAAGGGTTTTTTTTATAAATCGGGGCACAACTTTGTCAAAGGAGCAGCTGTTAACATTATTCAAGGGGTTTATTATATCTTAACTATTGCACTTCAAATTGAGAGGCACATATCTTCTGAAGTCAAAATCTACTTTATTGATTAGGAGTTATGTATTATCCACAACCTATCTTGTTTTTTATTTATTTTAGGAGGATCTGTCATCAGGTTCTGCCTTTTCTGGATTATTTTTGCAACTAATGATAGCAAATAGTTTTTATTATCAGCAGTGGGTATGTGTAACATTTCACTAAATGCTTTTTGGTTTGTGAACAAAAACTCTTTTTGCACGGCTCTGCGGTAATGAGATGATTCACGCATCCCTCGGTACCTGAATCCTGCTATTTGAAGCACATTTTTGTATTTTTACAGGGGAAAATATTAGAAAGCAAAATCCCAGCAAAGGTTCAGTAATGCACGAAATAACAAGACTAACATTTGGCCACAAATCACCCAAGAAACAGACAGTTTAAGGTGGTCTAAATGTCTAGATCACCCATCAAGAAAATGTCTTAAAATCAAGGAAAATACTGTGTTCCTGTTGGGCTATGCAGTGATCAACAGTATTAAGAATATGAAATTGCATAGTGCCTGTTGCTCAACATGTCACAGTTTTCTGATATTTTGTCAAGGCATTTCTTTCATACATTTACCTTGAAAAGAGACAGGGCCACTTACATCTTCTTTCATGTATCCACATCATAAATTAAAAGCACACTTTGTAAACTGGCTTGGTAAAAATCTCCTTCATATTCACTCTTAGTTGCTGATTTAGCCTCATTGGGTATGCTGAGCTGAGGGGTGGAAGCATTTTGTTCTTTGTGTCTGTGTGATTTACTCTCTGTTCTCTGCTTGGACAGCCAGGGGCTGTCAGCAATCTTACAGCTGTAGCCTCTAAAACACAACTCATGGGCCTAATGAACCACTGCACGATTACTTTTGCAAAAGCTGGCATTCCTTAAGAGGGGGAAAGGGCATCTGAGTATTCATAAACATGCACATGACTCTACTTTTTTCCCCGGATAATCTAAAAGGAGAAAGTCCCAGGGAAAGTAGTGTTGTATTGTGTGAAAGGGATAGCTTTACTAAATGAAAGAACCCTTACCTACATTTTATATCAGGGTTGCAACTGGTGGTTCATTGGATATTCAACAAAATCATTAAATATTTCTCACTGATTGAAGACTTATCCAAATTAAGGTCTATAAACTGTTTGGCTGTCTTTTCAACATTGGATTATTATATAATAATACTATAATAAATACTACTATGGTGAAAAAGTCAGTTTGAAAGTTTATCATTGAGAAAAATAAACTGTTAAAAAAGTATTGAAAGGTATTAAAAATATACATTTAAAAGAATGAAGCAGGTAACTATCATTGTAATAATTAGTAGTACTATCATTATTGGTAGCATTAGTACAATAAAATAGTAATCCAAATCATCAAAATCAAAATGTGTATAATCAAAATCATAATAAGATTGATAAAAATTATGATAATAATAATAATTATTATTATTATTATTATTATTATTATTATTATTATTATTATTATTATTATTATTATTATTATTATTATTATCACTACTACTAGTAGTAGTAGTACCTGTAGATAGACTTTTTCGGGGATTTAGTTTGAACATATAGGGCACTGGAAACTTTACTGGGATAGTTGTACAAAAAAGCTTCTGCTGAGTTCTTTGGGCGACATGTCTGTTTGTGCTTTTTTGATAGTCTTGATATCCAAGATTTTGATGTGCAGCTTTGTGTTAGTTGGGAATCCGTTGTAATCGCAGTATACCCTCTAAAAAATGAACACAATCAAGTCTGTGGGTTTTGGGCGCGATGGCGGGTGGGTCGCCTTTCTTTCTCTCAGTTAATGTAAATTTTAAAGAATTTGTTGCCACAGCTGTGTGATTTGGGACTGTATTGAAAAGATGAAAGCAAACACTTATATTGTTTGTGTTACCCTTTTTCCTTACTACTACTAGTAGTAGTAGTAGTAATAAGTGTCTTGTAAGTCCATATGGCCTGGGACTTTCCAGTGCACGACATGATAAAACAATGAAGTAAACTAAACTTTTGTTATTAGTATGATATTATTCTTATTCTTAGTATATCTATTATTTTTAATTATTATTATTATTAGTATTATTATATATCAAATAGTTGTGAATCCTTGGTATGGAATTTGTGCGATTTGATAACTGTGTGTAACACAGCAAAAAAAAAAAACACCAAACCACAATAACCAGAGCTTTGTCATCAAATCATTAACCCCTAGCCCATAGACACACACACATACTACACTTATACTCTTTGCTGTTGTACTGTTTATATTCTATTAAAAAGCAGAGAGGATCTCTAAACTAATAAGTATCCTTATGTAATAGCCCCCCATTGTTCCCAAACTGCTTTATGAGCACTGATGTCACAGCAAATACACATTATTAAGTTGAAGATTATAGAGTATTGAAGAGGGCTTATTGCCAGCAGGAGGACTGATACTGTGGGAATCAATAGACAGCTGGTCTGCCAACTGCTCGATGGCCACAAATGACACTTAATGCATTCGGGATCGACCCTTCGTGCACCGTGTCAGCAGGTCGCACACGCAGGAAACCCAGTGGATTATTATTATGAGGCATTTGGTCAATGAGTGAATGTAAAAATGCTGGTTAAGGATTGGATTTAACCTCAGGTTGTTTGCAATAGGAATTTTATCAAAATAAAGCTTCTTTAAGAGCTGCTTTTCAGCTGGCCTGGATTTTCACTGAAGTAATAACCGAGAAGGACTTCTAGAGTGCTCCTGTTTTCAAGGAGAAATGCGGCCTTTTGAAAACACTCTGGTTTCCTCCTTGAGACCACGCACTTAAGATCAACAGAAAACTTTTTAAATGTTTTCAAAGAAGGGGTTTACAAAGCCAAGCATAAACTCCTGCAAAAGACAAGACAGGACTTCTGTTTCTTAAGAAGTAGTATCCCTTCTAACACTTTCACCACAACTAGGATGGTAACAGTTCCTCAGCCTCCTCCTCCACCACTTGAGGTTGCAAAGTCCAATGTTGACTCTTAAGTCGCAGTTTGAACACATACAGGTGCAATACATGGATGATTCTTAACACAGCAATAACTCGTAACAGCAAAGACCCATTATAGGTTAACTTAGAACTGAGTCTGTGCCCCACTGTGGAAGTTATAGGCTCTGCCTTCTTAGTGATGTCTAGCTCTGTTTAGGGCACCTGAGAGGCTGCCATGCTGATTGTATCTTCAGTGGTAACTTTGTATTCTCATTGCCAGGAAAACGGTGCACAGGGAAGGTATGATGACAAAGTTGAGATTACACTGAAACTTATTTTGAAAGAAGTAGTGAGTATAGAATGAATAAACGTGTGTATAGTATCACTATCCTACAAGAACATATTCATATTTTTTGTCAGTTTATTTATTTATTAATTTATTTGTTAAAGCCACATTACTTGTAGGAGCCAATTCCATAGTCAATATTTAGATTTATTATTTTAAAATATATTTTGGTAATAGCTGTGCATGTATGGTGTGTTTACTAATGGAATGTGATCCCTGTAGGTCTGAAGGCTTAAAAGCAATGTGCTGCAGCCTAGTGGTGTGGCTGATTGAAGCACACACTCTTTAGACCTTGTGGACCTTGCAGACCGTCTTTATTTTAAATCAAGTATTGATACATTTTGTTTCGTCTCTTTTTCTTGATCAGTTGGAAATCAAAATCACAAATAAAACCCCAATCTTTCTTTTGAAACCGCATCCTCTGGACATTCCATCTGTTTTCTCTCACGCACAACAAGCATCTAGAGTAACAGTCAGCCCAGGAGTGATTCACACAAAAGGAGTAAAACAAAAGGATACCGGGACACTACACTACTATTAGTCCTTACAGCGTTAATGTGAGAAAACATACAAAAGTCATATTCAAACCAGTTAATGTTATCTTTAGTGCAGGCTTTTAGAGAGATGAGGAGGAACTCCAAATGTGCTTCATTATGCACTTAGAACATATTAATTTAAATGTTATTACTAATAATATCAGATTTTTTCATTTTGGCACATTTATTCACTAATCACATATTTTTGTTGTCCAGGTACACAAGTAGGGAGCACACATGCTGTATGTCTGTGTACAGATATTGGAATTGGGGTTGGAATTGCAGAACAAATCAAGATGCCATAAAACACCCTCCACAATACCTATGATAGCAGTAATATCATAATACAGGGATTCTGGGATAATTGTTGAATTGCAGAACAATTATATGATGATGCATCACAATATCTTATTGGCTGCAGAATACAAAGTGCCTCATTGAGTCACCATGAGGATTCATGTAGTAATGATGATATGAGTCAAATTAGAAAGGAAATCTGTTTAGAGAGCGATTTCATTGTTCAATAAAAATATCAATACTTCAATACTGCGGTAATAATATTTTGTTCCACCCCTACTATTGAGTATACATGTGTGTTAGTTTTTTCTTATTATTTAGGTTAGGGATACATAAGGGTATCAGTTAAACTTCCATATTGGACGACATTTGCCCTGTTGACAGCAAATCATGTGCAATTGCAACAACTTTACACCAAGGTTTATATTTACTACAACAAGCTAATGTTGGCAGTAAGAGCATCTAACTGCTTATTCAGAGAAGAGGGTTTCTATGGAGTATAAGAAGTCACCTGTTGGACACACACTATTTTGTTTGTGCAGATGAATGACTGTGTAAAGTCAATGTAAGACGCATCTTGACGCAAATTCTGGTCTGACAGCACGAATGGCATGATTTAAGCAAATGACGCAAATTATACAAGCAAAGGAGTTGAAAAATCTGAACTCTTTCATCCCGGGAAAGCCACCAGCCTGCAAATCCTCTGATGACGTATGGTGTGACATACAGACCAGCGTAGGTTAAGTAAGGTGGAATATAGAGACAGATTGATCTGTGCGTCTTCCCCAAACTTTGTGACACTATCTACTTGTTATGGATCAGGAATAAACAGGAGCTCACTTTGAGGAAAGTGAGTGGGAAAGTCGGATTATCTGGTAAACTGTGGAAAACCGTTGTCTGTCACTTGATTCCAGCTATCAGTTGTAGGAGGAAGTTAGCACTGGCCCCTTTAGCATTACAGACTTACTCCTTCAATGACATAAATTAACAGAGTGGCGTGGTGTTTGAAGGAAAAATGTGCTTCTTGTGCACTCAGGTACATGCAATTTTACACTCAAATTGAGCAAGTTATCCACGCAAATTGAACAAGTAAACACAAAACATTCTCTCATTTGTAATGTGTGATAATGCAACATAAGATGTGTCTAAGTTTACTCTTTAAGAGGGGCTTCAAAGGAGGCAACAATTTAAATGCATCAAATCTCATAGCTAAGTTAAAAAAGACAGCAAGAGTTGTAAAGAAGTCATGCAATGCTAAAACTTACTGGAATCAGCTGATGGCCAAATTGCCTTTTTTAATATTCTATCAGTATCAGCCTTAATTTTCCCAGTGGTTTCACCTCTAATTGAAATGTTCTGTTTTAGTCTGATAAGACTGGTTACAATGCAAATACTAGGCAAGGAAAGGACTGGGTGTTTTTTTTAAAAGCACATAAGAATGCCCACACACGTCTTTGCAGAGTAATGCAGGAACACTTAAAACACAGTTTTAAGATGATAAAAGGAGATCTGATAGATTTGACATTGAAGGTTTGGAAATCTTAAATGGCTCACTCACAAAGTCAAGCACAAAGAAATAAGTCGTGTTTGCAAATTCAATGACGGCGTATCCAAAGTGCATCAACTCTTCCACTCATGCCAACACCAGCTCACCTCGCAGCCCACTATGCAACAAAAGGGTTTGTTGCAGTAGAATATAAATTGGATGTGTGTGATGATTAATCACTGTCTCAGCCAGTCTCATAACCTTTAAACAGCTCTGCCACTCACAGACACTTGCATGAGCAAATGTAAAAATGTGGGTTTCCAAATTGTGAAGTGTGCATTCTCTCAACGTGCCTAAACCAGATTTTCAGCAACTGTTTGCACTGCCCTTAAAGATGAAGTCCCATATTCAAAACCAAAGACATAATATTTGCTGAGTAATGCTGAGATTTACTTGAAAAGTACCTTGAGAGGGAACATATTATTCAGATGGTGTAGAGAAAAGACAGACCAAAGGGCTTGTTATGGAAGCAGTGTAGTCAGGAACTAGTGAAAGAAAACTGCACATCTGTGTCTGTATTCATGTTGTATGAGCCCCAATGGTGCACAAAAGCACACGTGCAGTTGCATTTAGCTAATAAGTATTAAATAACAGGAGACTTACATTGTTCATATACTCGCTCAACAAGTCTTGAAGGGCCTGTCGAACAGCGTTGCACTCAGCCACGATGCGTTCACGGCGGTCGTCACGTGTGCATGAAGAGTCGGCCATTAGTGCTGCTCCACTGATGATGCTTTCCAATCGCTCCTCCAAGAGGGCCGGAAACGAGCCTCGCTGAATGTCAGAGGGTCCAGGATGATCTTGTTCTGGAGGGCAAAAAGACAATAAAAGAGGTCAGGAGAGAATTGCAAAAAGCATCTGGGCTAAAGCATGACCTAAGTAAGTCCAACAGAGAATCTGTGAGATAAACTGTAAAACAAATTGTCAGAAACAGTTAGTCAAAGAGAAGATTTAGTGGTTGGTTAGGCACAGAAGAAAAAAAAGATAAAAAATTCAGGGCTCTGGCTGTATCATTGCATTTATGCATGTGATACAGTTTGGATTGAGGTAGAAGCAAAATAATATAATGCTGACACTGTGAAATGTATGCCCTCCATGAGTTGTTAAGGTGTGTTTCTCTGCTGAATTGTGACCAGATTAACTCAGGTCTAAGTATTGTATTTCATTGAGTGAATGGGGGACTTATTATATTACCATGACACCTTTGTCATAACAGATAGTAAGCTTGTTAGCATGACCAAGGCTGAAGCCAATATATTCTACCTTTGGGACTCTCATCTGAAGGCTCACTGTTTCAGTTTTCTCTCAATGTAGATATCAATAAAGTGCAACCCCACTCATCACATGGCTTCAACTTAATACAATATATAAATGGACTTTGAAAATACCATTAAGAAAAACTTCTTATAGGTACAGCATATTCTTATTATTACTATGATACAATACATAATTATATGGGGGAAAAGGAATTACATGCACAAATAAATGAAACCCTAAAGGTTATGAATAACTTTGCAATGTGAGGTGAGACATTTCAAGTAAAATAGTTATCTGAAAAAGGAATAATTGTTTTGTTTGAAACCCATTCAGGGAAAAATAGAAGTTCAACAAGAAAGTATAACTATTTTTTCCATGAAACTTACTGATACATAAAAAATACAATATTTCAGAAGTGCATTTAAGTCCAAAATTAAATTGCACTTGCTGTTGTAACCTGAAGCAGCTTCTAGTGTGTCTTAAGACTTTAAAATGTGTTTTGTTATTGCGATGTTGTTGTTTTTTTTTTTTCTACAGTGGTTGAGGTGTACAACAGATAACTACCAAAAATAGAAATAAAACCAGAGGTGCATAAGGAAAACACAGAGTAGCTTGACTTGAAAATAAAAAATTCAAAGTGATATTCAACCCAAGATCACCCAGGGCATTAAATATACTGTCTGCACACTTAGAAGGTTCTGGGCTGTCTGAGGTAGCAACGTGAAGAGAGGAGACATAGTCTTCATCACAGCTTTTCTAGCTTTTGAAACCTCAGACTCTTTTTATTATGGGTCTCTGAAATACAGTGTAATCTCATAGGAGAGTGCCCCCTCCCTATTTACAGTACTGGTAATGATTGTATACCTCTGCAGTGGGGAAATTACTGTATTTGTGGATATTATGCTTATATTTTTAAAATATACAGCACTTTCACACTGTTTTTCTCAGAGGCAAGGTCATGCAAGGCTCTGTGGATGTGCCAATCGAAAAGAGCATCTTGAGCATTTTGAGTACTGTACATTGCCCTGGCATGTTGATAGAATTCAGAAAGTAGAGTGTATGCAGCTGTTGTACTGACGTACAGGTTGTAATTTTCAGCTACCCAGCTGTGAGCGTTAATACAGTGTGTTCTGCAGAAAGCAACAGCTCATATTGATGTGACTCGCTGTTCTGTGTTAAACATTGCTCAGGTAAACATCTGAAAACATTACTCACGACTTGAGAGTGTTAGTGGAAGGTAGCAGGGGTATTCTGTATCTTTGTATGAGAATGCTAACGTTCATATGTTCTCTTTTGCACTCAGGTTCCATCCATACCTGGAGGCATGAATACAGTTTAGTTTCTATGATGATAATAGATTAGATATCGAGTAGGAATTAGGTTTAAGCATGGATATCATTCTTGCCTTCTGTGCCTATAAAGTGAATACTGCCGCAATAAAGCCATTCATTTTAATGTTACATTACCTTGATTGGTTCAATTTGGAGAGCTAGGAATACCAATGGATCAGTGAATAAAGACACTAATCTTTGAAGCAGAACAACAACATGTGCCTCCCATTTTCTCTAAACAGGGTTTAATCATATCCCTTACATCTATTCACAGGGGAGCATTTATTTAACAGCGCTTTTAGTTCAGTCTTTCCATCCTAAGGTTCAACAAAAGCAATTAAATAAGTGCTTTTAATGCTTCAGTGCTCACCCCAACCAAAGTTACATTTCAGTGTCAACTAAGCTGTAAATAAACAAAACACTCATCAATTACTCTGAGGGGGAAAAGCCTCAAGATGCAGCTCTGTGGAATACATGACGAGCTGTGTAAGTGTTGGGGAAATAATACAGTGCAAAGGTGCAGTGTTTTGGTCTCTCCTTAGCCAGTGTAATCCTGGGGCAGGGTGGCAGGCTGTCAAATGATGCATATTAACATGCAAGGTGAGAAAGTGTGCAAGCCTAACCTACTTTTCATCCACAGCTGGCAGGAAAGTGCACTAAATACAAGGTTGTGCAATGAAAACATATAAAAAAAAAAGGATGGGGAATGGAGAGGGAGTTTGGGGCTACAGAAAATATATAACAAAAACAAGTCAGGTGGAAGAGACTGAAAAATCAGACAGGGAAGATTTCCAACAGGGAAAAATGTAGAAGGAAGAAGGTAAATGTGGTTGAAAACCAATAACTTTATTAGATGTTTAGATATATTTATAGATTGTAAATGATGATCATACAGCAAGCAGGCAGCAACACTTAGAGGTTTAATTCAGGGTTTGAAGCTTTGTGTGCATTTTATATTTTCTAATATTTTTAGTGATTTTATCTGATGGGTTACATGTGTTGACTGTGGCAATCCTGTGGCAAGTATTAAGCTGTGCACATCTTTCAGTGTGCCTCCAGAGTTTGTTATTGAATGTGAATTTATTGCTTAATTAAAGGACTTAGCAGACATCTCTGGTCACGGGCACACACAGTCTTTTTCTCTTATCACAGTAATAACAGGGATACAGAGTGCATCAGTGGCGGTCTCAACCGGTTGTGATATAAAATATGGAGTCCGCCCAGTCCGAGACAAGACCGGGTAAAAGTCCTTTCGATTCCAAGAGGAGACTGAGACCTTAAATATGCGGTCTCAAGACCAAGACCGGTCTCAAGTACTACAACACTACCATCCACCCCATCTTGCTTATACTTAAGAGTGATACAGCAGAATTAGATCAATGTGCAAATCAGATTTTGATTAATTTGCTGTCTGAAAGCCAGAGATGCCAACATCAGGAATAAAAGCATATGCAGAAATATGAGTTGCCATAATCAATACATCAGTGAGCAGCTGATTTATTTATGTTTAGGCTGCTTTATAGTGAAGTATGAGGCCTTGTTTGGTTTCCTCGCTTCGTTCTCCCCGCCTGGGCATAAAACAATTTCTTAAGTGTTTTTGCATTGCACTTATTGTTAAAGTAATGTAGAGAATGTGAATGCTAAGGGTCTAGATGTTGTTTGTCTTTGTACCTGGATCATGAGGAGTTTTATTGAACTGACTATATAACGGGCCATTAAAACACATTTTACTTCTAGCATTAGTCATGTACTTGTCCACATTCTACAGAGAATTGATGTTTGGTTTTTAGTATTACTCTCTGATGTGAAGCTTCCAAAACAGGCCCTTATTATGTTGTCATTTTCAACCTATATGAATGTACAATTGGTTTAACATTAGAGGTACTCTTAAGGTGCATCACTCAGTGCAACCCACTGCATATGTCAAAACGGTTTATATCAGCAACTATTCAAGAAAAAAAAGTAAAGACAAAAGGAAGTGTCTGGACTGACATCATCGTAGTCTACTTGTTTTAAATTTCAACCTCCATTTTGTCATCATGTTTCATAACTTTCTTTGATACTTTTCTCATTTCTGTACGGATTTTGTAATTGTGTTGCAGTATTTCATAACCGAAAGTTAAAGGGATATGCATGAAATAAACACAAAAACATATTAGGGGGTGGGAGTATATTTAAAATAAGACAATTATATTTTAGTTCAGTAAAATGTACAGCAAGGCTCCATTAAAACCCCACCAGTAGGTAATTCCCACAATTTTTCCTTTGTAATGAAAGTAGAAAAGCATCGTCTAGTCTTTGTTCCTCTCCTTTTTTGTGAAATTGCAATCCTTATGTTGACGTCTTCATCCGAAATCAGAGCCTTATGAAGGCAAATAGGGACAATAGAGCTCAATACACTGTGGACCTCAACAAAGAAAGATGCAAAGAAGAAAAGAACATCAAGGGAAACTGAGAACATCCCTTGCTGTACTCGCTTGTTATTCCACACAGGATGTCAAGTTTGCAATTATCACTGGGCGTTGGGAATAGGCAGAGTAGAAAGAGAAGCAAATGCTCAGTTGACAAAGGCTGAGAGGTTTCAAGGTAATTGGCACTGGCTGAAGACATCCTCCAAGAGGCTTAAAAACGTGACTGATAGTGTCAGTCCCCTCAAAGAGTTTCATGGTGTTAGACTTATTTTTTTCTGCAGCTTTTTTGCTGTCTTTGAACTCATAATCAATGGCTTTGTTGTTTGCTTTTAAAGCCCACAGCAGCCAGTATTTGCGAAAGCACCTCTGACATTCACACAGTAAATAACACCATTGTTTAGAAGGTGGTAAAAAGCGGACGCATTTAAAGCCCATAAAGCCCAGAGCCTTATTATAAGCCTAAAACATCAGACTGCAACCTTAATACAATAAACTGAGGCACCTCACAATGACTTTTCACTTTGCAGATTACTCATTCATTCAATTTTCTCTACATTACACTAAGTCCAAAATTATCTGTTTAAATTGTTCATGAGGAATTTTCATTTTCAATCCTTCCCCTCTTCTAGCCGTTCACACAGCCGAGTCAGCTTCTGAGCAGTGTGAGTGACAAATGGGGATTTAGTGTATTGTTGGAGGATAATTCAGCAGAGCATATTTGCTGACACTGACTTTTGCAACCTTTCAAAGCAGCAAATCAAAACGGTAACATTTCAAACCCCCTTAAAGAAAAGAGCAAATTTCTCTTAGCAGAAAGCTGGGTCAAACATGCTCCACTTTTTGTAATGTACTATGCATGCTCAGTGAAATGTACTCCAACAAAATGATAATGATAAAAGTAACGGCCAGGTTGAGATTTCGGAACTGTTTCAGGGAAGATGTATTGTACTTCCACGATAGGTCGCCTGCCAAAGTAGTTGAACAGACCTGACCTGCAGGCTGATGAAAGAGTTAAGTTTCTTCCCGGAATTTTAGGCCAGGCTTGAAGCTTCAACATGAATGTTGATTTTGACAGCGTATCAGGACCACAGGCAATCTTATGTGTGCCCCACAAAGAGTGAGGTCATTGGTTTGGCCCCACTTTGGGGCATTAACCAGTGAGACAGGGGCACATGTCACATCAGCGCATTTCAAAAGTGCCCTCCAGGACTCTCCAATATTTGATGACAACTGTTTTGTCTCAGAGGGAAGTTTAACAAAGTCTTGAGCATAGCACTGGATGGCCCTGGTGGCCCTATTCCAGAGTTCAAGAGCTGTTTGGTTGTGACTTTTACGCTGTTTGACAATCTCTGCCCACACTGGCCCAGGAGGGGCATTAGTCATAACCCACTCCCTGATTGATTAACCTAATGAAGAGCGCCTGAGTGTCAGTGTTAAGAGTTTGGTCTTCTATTGTCACACATTGAAAGGAAACTTCAACAGCTCTAACAGGGCCAATTTGTGTGGGTGTGCTAAATAAAAGTGGATTAGTTCAGTTGCTTGAACACAGCTACTCAATAAGTCTATAAATGAGAGGGCTTGTGTGAGTGCATTTTCACTTTATCATATGATTGCCAACACAAGAATTTTTGGCAAATTGAATCAGTGTAGAAAAGCATGTTTCTGCTTCATGGAGCCTTGCAACAATTCACTGTGTTGCCAGATTTTGCAACGATTTGAAGTCAAAAATCCAAAGCCATCAAATATCATGGCAGCAGGAAATTTGTGTACATGGATATAACTTTATGGCTTGTTCATTACTGTGTTATACCCACAGGTACTTCTGTTTTAATATAAGCCCTCATGTGTTCAAACCAGTTCTCCATAGAAGTTAAACTAACCTGTTATAGGCTGGCCTGTAACCAACATTTACCTAAGAATAGTACTGCAGATGGTATTTAGCCAATGTACTTCTTGTCTTTCAGCCATTTCAACCTGCACCATGAAGATAAATAAGCAATGAATGAACATGTATCCTGATGTATACACTGTATTTTTCCAACCATCTATTATTCTGCATAGTGGACTTCTGGGGTACACTAAATATTTCAAGGCAAAGCCTGTATGTCTTTGGATCATTAAAATAAGTGCTGAACTGGATAGTGCTGAATGTTTTAAATGCAAAAATAATGGGATATTGGAGTAGAAAGACTTTAATATGTTCCATTCTTACAGTTTCATGTAGTGCTAGGGTCAAGTTAAGTACCAAGGGAAAGTTTAAGAAAAATTGCATGGCATATGATGGTAAAATGTTCTGTCCATAAGCCCGCTGGATCGATAGAAGAAGGAAAGAAAACCAGAACCACATGACCTTGTGGCCGACTTTAAATGCAACAGGTAGAGCTACAGAGAAAATTTAATTGGTAAGGATTTTAATAAGCAGGAGGAAGTCCATCAAATCACTTTATGAGATATAGAACCACAGCCTCTCACAAGACACAGCAAGTCCCTTAATTACCCTCCACACAGAAAACCTATCTGGCCTATCCTCAAAAAATGTCTACTTGTTATGTAAACTGAAAATTTGCCAGATAAAAAAAATGGGGTTTAATCCTTAATGAGGAATCCAGCCAGAATGAGCTTGAATATTATTTGACAATCCAGCTATGTAATTATTCAATCATAAAAATTATTCAACACAAAAAAAAAGCCAAAATAAAGAACATTGTGGTGCATAAAATTGGAACCCCAGAGGCATCAATTATCAATAAACAGTTCCTTTAGCTGGAGTCCATTGGTGGTTAAAAAGCACAGCATGCTTCTCCCTCCTTAATGAAAGTTCAAATTATCTTCTGTTTCGTTTGCCTTTTCCTTTGTTCTTCTATTCCAAGAGAAATGGGAAAAGAAAAGGTTTAAACCTTTGCCACTCAAACCAAAACCTTGGAAAGCTGAGAGATGCTTTAGCCCTCACAATCATACAGAAACATCAATTTTTAAATTACAATGTTTATTCATTTTAGTTAACAATATGCTTAAAAACTTGGAGAAAACACTTTGATGGTTTGGATTATTGATTGGATTTCACTGATTTGATTTGGGAAGCTGATTTTAAGAGCAAGAGTAGAGTGTGTTCAGAAATACAATCATTCTATTTTGACTGTATAGCTCAAATACTTTGCAAATTGTATAGAAATGATAAGCATTTTCAGAAATGTAATGATGGTGGTATGGTAAGAATTTCATTAATTAAAAAAAGAGTTGCAAAATATAGATAAAACAGAAGCCCAGGTACAACGGACTCAGTCTTCTATACTGTACATTGGCCTGACCTCACATGAAATATGAATCTTTACCTTGGAGGACTATGTTCATGCAAGTAATTGTCTTGTTTTGGCCCTTGGAGGACCGAATGAATTATTAAGGTAAGTGGTATTGTCGTTTTTGTTGCATCTTCATGTTGTGTCGTAAACATGCACTGCCATGAAATGTACTAAAATGTCCTGTGAATGGTAAATACACCACACAAATATTGCATTAAAAATCAAAAAGAGAAGCATTATTCAATATTTAATGAACTCAGGGGAAAGAGGGGCAAATTGGAGCAGAAAAAAAAGGAAAAGACACATGCATTAGTAAAATAGTGTAACCAGCAGGAAATCAAGCTAAAAGCGCAGCACTCCTAAAATAGTGAGTGCATGCCCCATTGAGTTCACCATGTCCAGTTTGAATACACTTACGTCGACGACTACCGCACACACACATACCAGACTTTTACACAGAAGCAAATTTGGAGCTAAAAACAAGGCTGGAATTACTCGTACACATGTTAATTAGAAGTGCACTTTAAAGGAAGACAAAAAGGCATCCCGACAGCCAACAGGGACGGATACAGTCAACATTCCGACTATTCTCCAGATGTTGTCAGCGTGTTTGAGGAATTACTCTATATGAGTTTTTTGAGCAGAGTTGTTTACTTGGAAATGAGGTGAAAGAGAGGGTAAAAATAGAGAAAGCCAGACATATCCAAAGATGTAAAAAAAAAAAAAAAAAAAAGCGCCCACGCAGAAACACATTCGCAAGACACACATTTTTAGAAGAAACAGTTCCCAGTGGTCAGGAAACTCTGATTAGTGATTTAGCTTAGATCCTGCTTGTGTAATTATGGCAAGTTTGAATGTGACCTGTCATGTGTATGCTTTGACTAAAGGGAGACATCACGGTTCTGCACATAATCAACATGATTAGGGTAATAAACAACACATCTTGGGTATAATCAACATTTCCAACATTACATCAACAAGTTCTGTTCTCTATGGGCAAAGTTTTTCTAAAATATGCCTGAAAGTCGTCATCAAATGCACGTTGTCTGAATGTTCGCATCTTCTGAGTTGTCAACATTCTCTTTTCGGTAACACTGTGCCTGGCTTGTTGCAAGTATAACTCATTCCCTTGGGTCTGCATAGCTTGACATCTCATCGCTGCTCCCCTCATTCCGTTTTTTATTTATTTATTTATTTGTCTTTGTATGTTTGCTCAAAAGTGAAACAGTGATGGCAGAAAAAATTACACTGCATTTCACAGCTGTTTTATTGTGTGTGTTTCATCTTCCTTCTCTAACACAGACGTATAAGCCTTAGCAGGTCTGAAGAAATGGGAGTGAGTCCTTCCACTTGTCTGCATCAAGCTTTGTTACCATGGCAACCTCTAAAACACTGCACCATCAAACAGTAAGATAAAAGCTTTTTCTTTTCTCGCTCTCTCTCTCTTCCTTAAGAAGCAAGCCAAGGTCACTTATCTTGAAACAAATGTATGCACATGCTATACGATGAAAAGGCAATCACGGAAACTATGTACTCTAAACTAATATGATCCCCAGCAGTGATGCTCATGATACCGGAGGTAAGATATAGCTTGTGTTGAAAACTGTGTAGGTTAAATTATGAGCGTGCGCCTGAATGTTTATTAATGCAGCAGATGCACATAGACAGAGTCATAAATCAAACTGTACTGTAGCATAATAAGGCCGACAAGGCTCCTCTCCTGCCCAGGTAATGGTAGCTGGAGCAGTGCCCGAGTGGTTGCCTCTGCCAGTAGATGGTGACTGTGGACTCACAGTAAGCTGCAGAGGGGGAGCAATGGGAGGAGGTTTTTTTTGGTGGGGGTGAATCAGTCGATGGAACTTTTCATCTCACCCTTTGATCTCAAGAAAAGTAGACACAAAATAAGCATTTAGTTTAAAATGTCAGTTGTGATGTTGTGAATATATTTATCAGAATATGCCTAGTTTGTCCGCCGTGTTTACCAAAAAAAGATGTTTTTTTTGTTTCATTAAACCAAGTGTACAATTTCTATGACCCTGTCATATTTTCTTAAGCAACATCCCCCATATTCCAAAATGCCAAACTGCTATTCAAGTGCTATTCAGCCAGAGTAAAATATATTTCATCATCACCCTGAGACTCTGCCTCAAAGTTACAACCCAATAAACTTCCTGGTTTATGTCTATGAGGCTGTCCGTCAACTGGTGATCATCTTGGCACATGGGCATATAATTGGATGACTTGTAGCATCTCTTTGCTGCCACTTAAATGGGTGTCACTCCCCCCCTCAACCTGCCTAACAATGGTTTCAAGGGCTTATCTATGAATCCTGAGGGCGCTCTTTGAGATGGATTTAATCCAGAAGCCTTAAACCCCATACCCCTTTTTTATGTTGGGTTTAATCTAAGATAAATTGCTGAAAATGTTAACATTTGTGGTTCTAGAATGAATACTGAACATGCACTTTGAAATTAAAGACATAACACTCATTTGACGATAGAAAAATTATCCCAAACCAAATTTCAAAATAGCTGAAATGGTAACACTGTCTAAAGTCAAACATTAAGTGAATTGTCACAGAGTAAAGGAATAGAATAATTTGAGTTTAACTGTGTTATATTTTATGATTTCCTTTACATTTAATTAGCTACCAAACAAGCCAGAACTACTCTCACAGATAGTCATTACACAGTAATGTCCAGTTGTTTTTTTGGGGGGAAAGGGACGCCATATGAGGGTCAACAGCAAAGGCACACCTGTCGTCTTACACGTTATCTCATTTGATGTGTTGGGGAGATAGGCCAAAATCGATGTTTCTGGGAGTCAGTCTGTTCTGCTTCGCCTCGGTTAACAGGGAATTGGCAAGTAACAGAAAATAACAACCCAGTTAAGACATGCAGGAACCAGTAGTAAAACTAATGTCTGTCAATTTGGAAAATACTTAAAGACGTTGTAAAGTTTGAGCAAAGCTAATGAGATATCCCACTGAGCATTCGATCTCAGACGGGCATTCGTTTGAATCTGCTTGTATTCACAGGTTTGTAGCTTCTTCTGTCCAAAGTACAGGAACAATTAGATCTCTTTTTTTCTGTGTCGGTTTAGTGCTTTCTATTTGTATAAGAATATCAAGTTGTTATCTTTAAAAATGTGTAAGATTTACTAGAATAGGTCATTTTCAGAAGCACCTCAGGAGAGAAATGTGTAACAGCTATTTACTACAACATTGATGCCAATCTGAGGGTTTTGTGTCCTTACGAGAGACTCATTGTTGGAAGTGTTGGTGATTATGTTTGCCTTCTAACAACAGCAAACAAAACTCAAAGCAATCAAGCACAAGGACAAAAAGCTGCAAATCAATCAGTGTGGTGAGATTCTGCAACAGTGCTGGAGGAGACGAGACGATTAACTGACCTCTAGCTCGGGTTTAGTGAGTCTGTTGCCCATAACATCTTGTTACAGAGAGAAATCCCCTCCCCTCACACTCAGAGCCAATCTCAAAATACCTGTGACAGTGGCCTTCACAGTAAAGCCGGGGCCAAGATGTCAGTAAGTGAAAGCAGCGATAGGGTCGAACCTGCCAGACACATGCTGCCTTCACAGAAGGAGCGGTGGGAAAATAAAGATAATGATATGATATTGCATTTTCTATTATCTCATTTAACAGTGTGACGGACCTCTCTTCACCAGCTCATTCACACCTGCAAAAGAACACCTGGGTGCTCTTCACACTTCAACTATTAAATGTAATTTTGAAGCCTTATCTTAACTATCTATCTATGAGAGTTAGGGATGGGTACGATTACTCGAGTACTCGCCGTTGACCCCATTATTCGAATAGCATTTTGTTACTCGCGCACTTGGCAAGATAACTTGAAATCATACTGCGTTACATGTGGACCATGTGCTTTTTGAAACGTTTGACTTCTCCGGCCACGGCTTCAGCTTTAGAACACACCGAGCCAGATTTCAGCAAAAACAACTGTTTAACGGCAGGCTACGGCAACACTTTAGGAACACGTTATTCAACCAAAAGCGAAAGCACAACAACACAGAACCGTCTGCGACACCTGCGGCATGTCAGTTTAAAAAAAGTAATGTCTGGAATTACTTCGAAAAAACAATGAAGTTAATGTGCAGTGCAAGATATGTGGCGTTAAACTTACATACCATAGAAATACTAGTTGATGCTTAACTACATACGCCTAAGCAAAAGGAGAAAACAGCGGAGACCGGTAACAGGCAGTCTCGCATCACGTCGTTTGCTCGCCCTGTTAGCACACGTCGTTGTGATGAAACCAGAGCGGAGAAGATTAGCCTGATAATACCCAAAATGGTAACTGGAGATATGCTCTCATTAAGTTTTGTGGAAGGAGAAGGCTTCAAAGAGCTGATCACGTTAGTCGAGCCGGAGTACAAGCTACCATCACAGAGAACAACAACTATGAGAGTGGAAAAGATGTCTGAAGAAAAGGCAGCAGAACTTACTACAATTCTGGTCTGGTAGGTCCGTGTCCGACGGACTTTTATTTACTTATTTTGTTTATGGTTAAAAAAAATAATAATTGCGAGTACTCGAGTAATCGTTCATTAGGAAATTAGAGTAATCGATTACAAGGATTACGGTAAATTCCCATCCCTAATGAGAGTTGGGTACGACATGTTTAAGAAAACTTGCAGTTTGCGGACGGTCTTTGTGTGGCTTGGATGAAGCTTGGCAGAGCTGAAATATGTTGTGCCATCATCAAGATGTAGAGGCTTGGAAGGAACTATTTCATCTTGAAGTTTTCAATTGTTGAAAATGATTATGGATGTTATGGTCAGAAAAGCTCTTGTACAATCAACAATTTTGATAGCTACAATCTCTCTTTACTAAAGTCTTAGTTTAACACACATGCAGCGGCTCAGTGACTTGCATGACATCGTGCCCTGCCTGCCTGGAGGCATCTCTGCGCTCCAGGCTTTAAAAGTCTGCACCATAATGAGGGGGATACTAGAAGGGAATGCATGATCTAGGAGCAAGAAGGGGAGCCGTCATCTGAGTGTGGGACATTAAAACAGGCAGATGTTGAAAGGCTGAGTTTTTGCACTGTGGTGAGGTCTGTATAGGGGCCATAGCAAATTCACAGTGCAGGTATAGTGTATGATATGCAGTTTATTCTTGGCTTAGGCCCTGACATCCTGTGGAGCTGTCATGGCTGTAAAAGGTAATTTCAAAGGTACAGGGACATGCTGGAAAACTGTGAGGATCTGCACTACTAACTAGCTCCCCACTCTCACAGTAAAAGCAACACACAATGCACCTTTAAGACCGACTGGACTAAAATTAGGTTAAGAAGTCACGACGCAGGTTCACAAGAGGGGTAATTTCACAATCAAGGCAGACCTGCAAACGCCAGCCCAATCCATTACAAACTATAATGCAAAACAATAAGGGGTAATCAGAATCCGACAATTGTATAAATTTGCATTTCATATTTAAATTTATGTTCATTAGCGTGTCCTCAGCTGAGAAGAAGAGGGTAGAAGAAGAAAGGAGGACATCACTTGTTACCAAATGGGAGCCTGAGCCTACCTTCACACACGTTCAGTAGCAGCGAGTCAAACCAATACCTCCTGTGTCTTCACAAAGATCGATCACAACCCTGGAAGGTGTCTGAACTTTGAAAGTGCCAGGAAGAAATTTCCCCGCACAGTAGACACTCCCTGGACCATTTATCTCCTGTTGTGCTATCACACATGCTTTACAGTCAATAAAGCTGCTAGAGCAGGACTGTGTGAATAACTGATAGACAGTTATGGGTTACGGGATCAAAGATTGATCTATCGCTGTGTTGATCTCGCTTTTTGATGGCCTGTTGTTGGGTTGAGATATCTATGAGCCAAGAGCCGTATGCATCAGCTACTCTTGAAACTTTGCATTGTTGTGACAGAAGTAATTTAGTTCTGTTGCATCTTTAGCCACACAAAACTGTGAAACACTGGAACCACTTAGCACATAAGACAAAGAGATGCCGGCGTATTTGTGCTAAAAACGACACTATTATAATATTATTGTAATGATTTTGAATGGCTCATCACATAATCAGACTGTGGTTCCTGAACCTGTCTCTCTGTAAACACAAGTGTTTGAAACTGCACCAAATGCAATCCCTAGAGGGACTTTTTCAGAGTAATAACAAGTCTAACTTCATTTATTTTTCTATTTTCTCTTTTCAAATGTATGACAAACTAAGCTGCACAGAAAGGAACATAAGTAAGGGAGAGAGAAGGAGCAACAGACACAGAGAGAGTGAGAGAAAGAGAGTGAGAGCTTAGACACAGTCATGTCAGAGAAAGCAGGCTAGAGGTTTTTACTAGCAAGCCCCAGGGCAGACTGGCAATCTGGAGTACTAGAACTTTTCCTGGTGTGTTGCTAACCTCTAGGCAAGTAGTGAGAGTGAGAGAAATAGGGAGAGAGAGAGGGAACAGGAATGAAAGCAGATCCAGAGTTAATGTTAGCGGTTTGCCTTTTCATCGTCAGACAGGTGTCAATCACTTTAAATGAGCTTCTCACTTTTTCATCACAGTCTCCTACTTGTGCATGGGCAGCAATGTCACGTCTTTTCTGCTTATGATGTGAAGTAAATACAGTAATTGGATACACGCTTCCCTCACTATACTACTACTGTGTCAGTGAGGTCCAACTGAAAGTGATTGTGCAGCTTCTAAGGGGTCAAGGGAACTTGTGGAAAAAGTATGTGTATATCCCAGTAAGCTGTTACTACTGACCGCTATATTAAGACAGACAAGAGAGGAGAGGGCAGAATAGGAATAGAGCACATAAGTCTGAGCTGATAGCAACAGCAGTTGGGAGTACAAATTAATGCTAAAAGCTATGAGTTCACGGTAAAGCTGAGGCGATTTGCCTACATTATTGCTTAATCATCAAAATATTTAGATGAGTCATGAATAACTGGTTGAAATAATTGATTAAATCAGTAGTGGCAAGCTAAATTAATGCTGAAGAGTTGAAATAGTTACCTCAAATACTTGTTATAAAGTCACTATTACTAAAGTAACTTTATTACCAAGCAACAACCTCCGGTCTCAAAGTATGAAGCCCATGCGGAAGTGTTATAAACTGCAATTCATCGAGAATCTGCTTAAAGCTGGGGTTGGTAGTCAGATTTAGATACACTTTTTGTTATACTGGTTAAAATGATCTCTATATCCTGATGGCAATCAATACATAATGTGTTCCTAAAAAAAGAGTGAAAAAAAGCTGCTATCTACAGCCGTTCTGCCCGCCTCCTGCGCGTACATTTCCCCAGCCTGCACTCCGAGTCCCCGTCCCCTACCTCTGCTTCCCCTGACTCTACTGACCCGATGAGGTGCTTTACTCAGGACTGTAGTCCAGATCAGAGTCTAAAAAGCTCCCACCACGGGGGCTCTGACAAGCAGAAGAATTAATGACATTTAGTTAGTCCTACAGAAAATGTAGATGTATCGGAGCGTCCGTCCGGACGCTGTAGGGATGACGAGCCGAGTCGTGAACACGTTGAGTTTTAATAACCGGTCACTGTCGGCCGTGAACATGCCAACCAACAAAGCAAAAATCAATGTTTGAATGAATGAAAAACTTCCCCTCTTGTCTCTCCTCTCTCCCGCTTGCACACTCTTCACCTCAGTCTCCTGATGCCTTCACTGACTGTCAACACTGTAGGAATTAAGAACATCTACACTGAACACGTTTAACAAACAGTAGAGCTGTTACAGTATTATATGTGTTATAACTTTTCTCCTGATATCGTGTCACCTGTACAACTGGATAATGCTAGCATGACAGCTGTGAGTACTAACGATAGCCATGTTTGTTTGTGTTTTTAACTTTCACTATGATAATGACTGGTTTTGAATCGGTCACCATCATATGGTCGCAAGTCAGCGGCGCTCGTGCATGTGAGCAGGGGGGGGGTAATTTCAGAGGAGCTTCGAGGGGAAGGGGGGAGGGGTTAGACGGAGTCATGAGGAAATGCTACATTGAAATTCATGCTAGTTTTCTGAGACTACCAACCCGAGCTTTAAGACTGGCTGCAGAAACACCGCAAACCACATAGACACCAATTCAAAAAAGATGATCTTTGCAGCATTAATAAACATGTTTACAGCCTGGTTCAAAAAACAGCTTGGCTCTAAGTAGCTCATTTCTCTATCGGCACACACTGTACGGGGGTTGTATTTTTTCTAACTTGATGGTTCAGAAGATATTAAGATTGAGTTTTTGCCCAAATAAGGACATGACTGGCTTGACTCCCGGATGGGAACACATAGCTGTTGGCTAGGAGGCCCAAACTCCGCCTCTTTACGTCACACTATGCCTGGTTGAGTTCCGCATTTCCAATATGGCTGCCGCCGTCAATTGGCTTCAAAACAGCGTTCGGGAACGTATGAGTGAGGTCACAGATACTACGTCCATATTTTATACAGTCTGTGTTTATTACTAAAGCTATATCAACCATTAGGGCCTGTATTGACTACATTGCTTATGATTTACCATAGAGCACTGTATGTTCTTAATGTGCATATTTATTAGTAGGAAATAAATCTATCTGACCACCAGACACAAAAAAAGCAGACATCACACTGTGAAGAGAATAACACACGAGCTGTTCAGCCTTAGAAAAGTATCAGGAGGCCCTGTCCACTTTCCTTTAGAGCAGACATAAATATACATATCGGCCATAATTGAAAACCATGCAGGCGCGTGGGGACTTGTCTCCATTTGAATATGAATGCACTTCTCATTTCACTTTCTGCCTTTTTCAAACTCTGTCTAGCAAAATGATAACCTCAAACCTCACTCACTGCCACCTCTTCAATGGAAATCATTTTGCAAGACACTGCCTCTGTCACTCCCAGTGTACCAACCTCTTTCGCTCTTTCCTCTTTGTCAAATTCAGATGTTCTCACACTCAGCGCCACATGCTATGGCTTCAGAGACTTCCAAAATACATCGCCTGCTGTGTAAGAAGAAATGTTGAGTTGCTTCTATAGATTTGGGAGGAAAAAAAGTACACTGAAGTTTAAATATCCTTTGAGTTTATTGTCACAGTTTTGGTCTACTGTTATAGGTCAATGTAAAATTGAACATATCCTTGTCTCCATGGAAAAAAGGTCAGAATTAATTTGCTGGGAAAAAAAATAGAAACTTAATGGAATTGTCAAATCACACCCGAAAAAAGTCCCAGCCTGAGACAGGGAGAAAAGTCCAATCATTCAGTTCCATGCCCCAATAATCCATCACAACTGTCCTGTGCTGAACAGCGTTTCATAGCAGTGCTACACCACAGGATTACCCAAATGTCAAACCTGGCTGTGTTTGCAGTGGGGGTTTGGATGTGATTGACGGCCAGTGTGAGGTTTTGTTTATTCCCAGTGGACTTGCCACCCTTAATCATAGTTCCGTAGGTTACTGGACAAGACGTTAGCATATTGTTTAGACATTAGGTTGGGTTACTCTTTGCTAAAGTCACAATAAATAGTAATTTTCTGATAATATTAAAGTAAGGTTGTTTTGTTTTAAAGGTTTGATGCTGACTTAGACCCAATAAGCTTTTAGTTGGCTAAAATAAAGCGTTGTCAAGTTTAATTTAGTGGTTTTAGTTCCTTTGTAAAGACTTGTTTGATTTCATTTTAGTTCACAAAAACACCTTAGACCATCTAGTTTCAATTTGCAATAATAACCTTGGTGGGCAAAATGTTATTGCTAATTCAGACTTAAACAAATAACTTTATCAACCTTTAAATGTCAATGGCTTTTATAACAATCTTTGAACTGTTACAGCATTTACCCACCAGAAAAAATAGACATTCCTATAAATGAAACATACCTTAGTATAGAGTGTATTTTACCTTTAAGGACATAAATGTCAAATGTATGAAGTTTTTATTCCATGCCACTACCTTGTGATGTGCAATGAGTTATATAAGAAACCATTCATTCAACCATACCGAGAAAGTATCCTTCATTCAGCCTGCTTTCTTTACATCATAGAGCACAGTACTTACATGCTCTTTCACAGTGCACTCGAAGCTGTTAGTGACAGATCAGACTGGTACAAGAGATCAAAAGAGCATGATTGTTTTATCCTTCAGCTCCCCTTTCATATTGCATTTCCTTTTCTCTTCTGCTGAATCTAATCTATACCAGACCAACAGCATATCTAACTCTTCCTTTATTCTTTTTCGTTTTGCCGTTGGTGTATGTGTAGAGTCCAAAGTAGGCCATCTGTTGCTTTTCTATTGTGGTATTGAATTTTGCAGCTTCTTTACAACAAAGGCCATTTAATAATCCCATTGAAGTTTAGGGTGGCTTTAGAGGCATCCTGGTGTATTTTGACCACCGCTATGATGCAGCTACTTTGGCTTTTTACCATATTAGTTGAACTTTTGTTTATCTGGAAAACAAAGTATGTAACACCACTTATACTCAGGAAAAAAATGACCATGTATAAATGCCTTTTTAATTGCCTTATGGAACCTTAAGTGATTCTATAATGTTAATTCCATAAGAGGTCCCAGCTTCCTTTGCATTGTTAAATTAACTGTGATACTACAGAGGAGAGAAAATGTTGAAATAGTAGACAGCTAGGCAGCAGCACAGCATGAAACACATCATTTGTAATCCCAGCCTGAACCAGACCACCCCCTATTGAACTTGTATTTATTAGAATTAAGGGCTGATGCAAAAGCAGCACAAAATAACTTGTCTAGAAGTGAATTTGTGAACAATTTTATGAGCATTTTCTACATCACTCGTTTCCTGTTCTCTAAGCATGCAAAAGCTTTAGATCAGTGAAACTGCACGCTGTCTTCACGCAGATTACATGATGGTCTCCAAGTCAAGACTCACAGTCATTTGATGTTCAGTCGTTTGTTTGGGTTTCACATGATTTGCTAAATGAGAAGGGATGTATCAGCAGAGCATCCAGTGGTGAATTTGCAGCTGGGTATTTACCTCTGTGTGGAGAGGCAGTGGGGATAGTGAGCAGTCTGCCAGTGGTCTTGGCAAGGAAGGAAGGGAGGATCATTTTCAAAAGTTCCTCATTTAACTGCTGCAGCTTTTGCACGATACAACAGACGCTTACAACCTTCAGCCAATACTTATTTGTAATTGGATGCCATTGAGGCTGGAAGGGAGAGAACAACTGCACCAAATGGCGATGTACACACTGGCCCCATTACATGATGTAAAAGGCCGGGAAGAGGATAAAGGCAAAAGACGTGTGACTAAAAAGATGAAGACATCATGGGGAGGAAGTCAAGAGTATGAAAGAGAGCAGTCAGTTTCATCACTGCGAATGAAGTCTTGACAATAAAAGGCATGCTGATGAGAGGAGGTGTCATCTCAGTCAGTACCAAGTTATCATTCAAGCAGCTTTTTCTTTTCAACTTGTAGGTTAAGAAGAAAATACCTCCTGAACCATGTGCGTGAAAGCTTGAAGTAATTAAAACAAGAGCTTAATGAGAGCTTCAACTCAACATCTGTGTAAGAGGACACCTCCTAGTCCTTCAGGGGACTTCATGTTTTAAGTTGTGTTTTCCTCTTAATCTGAAATCCTCCTTAGATATGTTCATATATTCAGATAACCAGACCAAGTGGTGGCTTAAAGGTTTATCTAATGGGAAAACAAACAAAAAAAAGAAGAAGAACTTGGCTTCAGTTAGGATCTGCAAGAGCGGGACTCTGGATCATCGCTGCATGCAGACATACTTACTGCCACAGAACACTCCATTATCTCAAAATGACAGCTCAATTGGCCTGTCAACAAAGCCAGACTCATTGAAGCAACTTCACTGGTGCATTAGTGCTTCTTCCAATTGAAGCTCAAGGATATGGAGCATCTCTTCTATTCTGGAACCCACAGGGGGAAAGGAGAGAGTGTCTGAGCGCTGCACCGTTCAAACAACCGGGCCCACCGATTGGTTGGTTTTTCCTGTCTATCAAATTCCTAGTTAGACTGCGTAAGTACCTTCATGACTACTTAAAGTAAAGTGGAAAGAACGCGTCAAGCAAAGTGCTTCAGGGCGACAAAGTCATGCTGAGGAATAGTTGAACACGCTTGATTGTGTGGTATGATTTTGAAAGTGATAGCTTTATAGGCTCTCTCAACTTAAGCTACAGTGAAGAGAACGCATTTTCACTTACTTTAAAAACATTTTTTCTATAAATAAGTGGTTCAGAGAATTATAGGTGTTATCCTCTCTTGCATCCTTAATCAAACGATCACCTTCTACCCCCCTTATCTTCTTACATTATCCTACATCTTTGGTCCTCCTGGTCTCGGTTTGTGTTGGTCGGTTTTTGAGGTGCTCGGGTTCCTAGGTTGTTGTCAATATATTGGTTTGGTTTTCATTGTTCTTAGGGTGAACTGTGATAGGTTGGCAACCTGTCCAGGGTGTTCTCTGCCTTCCACCCAATGTCAGCTGGGATATGCTCCAGCCCCCCGCGGCCCCAAACGGGATAAGCGTTTAGATGGCTGGATGGCTGGTTGGATGGCTGGTTGGATGGCTGGTTGGATGGCTGGTTGGATGGCTGGCTGGCTGGCTGGCTGGCTGGATGGATGGATGGATGGATGGATGGATGGAGGTTGTTAGGGTTATTCAGCTGTTGGGTCTTTATGTTGACGTTGTTTTCTGTTCAGGATTTCGGCATTGGGTTCTAATTATTTTATGTTTTTGGTTCTTGCTTTGCTCTTATGTAAATTTGTGCTTGTCTGTATAAGCACTTTGTAAACCCATGTTTTTAAAGGTGCTGCATAAATAAGTGTATTATTATTATTATTGAAGCTTTTGGCAGAGAATGAGCTTCCCCCTAATAACTTCTCTTAAAAACTTCTGCAGGTTACTTAAAGTGATCCAACTCTCAATTGAGTTGTTGCTGCCTTTAACTCCTTTGAATTTAATTTCTTGAACGTGTGTTTAGTAACTCCCAAAGGCATTGCCCATCCGTATCTCTCTCCCAGGCTGCAGAGGACTCATGCTTCCCCTCAGATACGGTTAACGCCCCTCTATGCCTGAGGTTTATCAGTCTATTTAAAAAAAATACTGCCTCATGTAAATCAAAGCTTGTAGGATACCTACCACTAAACGTAATATAAAAAAAGGGTGCGACATGTGCTACAAAGTTGGTCCAGTGCACGAATAAATATGTCACACTCAGAAATATATGCAGCAGAAGTGTGTCAATGATTTTTATGGCATATTTACTTTGTTTCAGCCCTCAAAAACGTTAACACCAGAGAAAATCTGGAGAATTTTGTCTGGAGAAAAGAAACTAGTTTGCATTTCTATACAGTCACACTTTGAGGTGGGGGAGCTTAGCTTAGCAACATGGAGAGTGAAAATCAGACAAGCAGCTCATTTATAATCTTTTGGTTAGGTTTTGTCTCAAATCCACCAGGAGTTCCCTGCCAGATATATCCCCTTTGCTGAGAAGCTAGCCTCCATAACAAGACTCTGAGCTTGTGTGTGTTTGCATGTGCTTGTGCATAATATTGTTTGGGATGTGTGTGGGAGGAAACAGTGCCTTTTAGAAAGTCACACAAAAAAAACAACCTTTTGCACAGTGCTGTTGCTTTGTGTGGCAGACAAGGACAGCACGGCTGGCCTCAAACAGGGTTACTGTCTCCTTGCTTTCCTTCTCTATTTGTGAATTTACTTGTATAATATTCAACAAACATGACCACAGGGAGAGTTCATTCTAAACATCAGCATTTGCTCCTGTGGGCAAAACTGGAGAACTCAAGCTGCCTCACTTGTGCGTGCCTGTGTGCCTGCATACAGTACATGTACTGTATGTGCAAGACGCGGCATAGCGTGCCCCCGCATCTGTGAGACTGAACCGAGTTGAGTGGGCAAAGCTGGCAGGTGGGGCTTCTACAGCGAAGACCTTGACTAGAAGGCATGAGACCTTTTTGGAAAAAAACAAAAAGTAATTTGCTGCACCCACTCAGACAGAGTCTCTCATGAGTTTCAAGCTGAGATGGGTCTGAAGATGCAGCGAGGTGTTTCGCTGTGGTTGTCGCTGCTTTTTAATTTAGCGTGGTTGTGCATTTATGGAGAGAATTGCTATAATTTATTCTTACCGCTGTGCTTTTAATTTCCTCCCATCTTAAACAGAAAGAAAAACTGTGAATTTAGCTGCAAACATGCAATACCAAGAGAGATGAATTAAAGCCAACCTCAAAAGTCTGGGAATATCTTACAATACATTGTTATGACAAACAATCATGTGTATTATGATAAATGTCCTAAAGCATTTTCTTTATGTTTCGTGCATCATTGAGACATGTAACTTCAAACTGCCAGAGCTCCTTGGCAGAGCATCAGTCAGCCTTAATCTAACAAGACTTAATCTACAACAGGAGATAAACAAGAAGAGCTGACTAATTCCTGAAAGCTGCAAACTGAGCTGTATGAGAAAAAGGAAGTGCAGAGGCTGATCGTGGACCTCGGGCTACATGGGCCAGAAATGTATGGATTCCTGTGTCCTGTTTTCTGATGATCCCTCCCACTCTCCTTCTGCCTCCTCTGCAACTCGCTCATGCCTTACTGCCACAAGACAAGATGGGCAGTTACTAATTACTGTACAGCAACAAACAAGCCAATACTTTTCTATCTCCCTGGTCATGTCCCATTACCTCAGCTTACTTTGCCTATTCATATTTCTCTTGACAGGTGCATCTGTCCATGGAGAATGAGGCAGTGTTTAAAATCGGCAGGCAGAGGATGTCGTAATTTAGAGGTGCACCTCTGGGCTAACACGTGGCCCAACCAAGGTGAAAATGACAGTGGGAGTGGAGTTATTTTGAACACAACGGGGTTCTTGTCAATAGCACTGCCTAATGGCATTGTATTCCATGCTGTTATTAATGCTCTGGATCCATGTGCATCTGTATAGATTGTTCATTCCTGCGTTTCTATACCTGAACTTGCCAAGGAAGTAACAGTGCATCTGTATAGATTGTTCATTCCTGCGTGTCTATGCCTGAACTTGCCAAGGAAGTAACAGTGACTGTGACTATCACCATGTTCTCTTTCTTGTCTGCCACCGTCTCACATCACATTAAAGAATGTGTCGAACACCAACGTGTTCAAGCGCCAAATCAACGTGAGTCAAGGAGAGGGAAAAATCCCGAAAGGGGAGTCAATGCAGAGGTGAAAAAAAAAGCCTCAGACTCTGCGTACGTGCGTCGTAGCTTCCCCCTGTGTATGTGTGCGGGCAAAGAAGCGGAAAAGCAGGAGAGAAATAAGAGGGAGCCTGGAATGAGACAGCAGGGATAGGAGTGCACAGATTGATATGGCAATTACCAAGAAAGCTATCCCTCAGTTAGGAATACATCTACATACATTAGAGGCGGGTCTCTCTCCAGCCACTGTTTCTCTGAGGTTGGCTCAGCAGTATCTCATACGCAAACGGAGCACGCGGAAAGGTCATCGCTGGGCAGTCAGCGTGCACACACTTGCAATGAAGAGCCCATCCATCGTTCTTGTTGCTCATTTTAGCAGAGCAGGAAATCCATCTTATCGGCAGGAGTAGAATGAAAACAAACTCCCAAAAAGACATCCAGAAGTCGGTCTTCATATTCAGGCATATTGCACGAAAAATAAGAAGGAGAAAGCTTAGACTCTCCTTGCTAGTTTGTCGCCGCTGATGCTTAGTGGCGTTTCAATCTTTGCTGTGATTTAAGAAGTGTTTCCATGCATTGCCATATAAACATAAACATGGACAATTACATATCAGTGCACGGATGGATGCATGCAGCGCTTAGAGAGCGACTTGCACTTGGAGAGATTCAAAGGACTGGCTGTGATGCACACTTTCCCTGAGCTAGCAAGTAAATCCGGTTATAGTTAGCCTGTAATGTATGCAGAGTGAGGGCCGGCATATGCTTGTGCAGCGTGACTACATGCCCTGCTATACAGAGGAGTTTTGCATGAAAATACAATGCTGCTACCAAATCAGAGTATGCATGTAAGCACAGTAGCATCCCAAACACCTCCTATTGGTTCAGGACACATCAGATAATGTGAACAAAAAAGAAGAGATAGGGAGAGAAAGAGAGGGGGGAAAAAAAAAAGACACAGAGGTGAGGGGGATCAAGAGAGATGCTGTCTGAATAACCCGCTAAAAAAGAAGAAGAGAGAGGAAGAGGACAAGCAGATGGAAATAAAAACCGTGGTAAAATGATCCAGTGCGACTTGGATCTCTGCCGCAGGCTTAGAGCTCTGCTCTCCCTGTGTGTGCATGTCCGCGCTGTGTGAATGAAATGTGTTGTTGTGCGTGCCTGCATTTGTGTGCGCATGAATACAGTACACACACACATCGACAGATCACCCTTTGCTGTGTTTTTTCGTCAGATAGCTGTAGGTATACAAGAGTTGTGATGACTAACAGTGCCGGGATAGGGGGAGAGGATGGCACAGTTCTGCTAACTGTGTCATCCTCTCTTTTTTGGGCATGAGGCAGAGAGAGGAAAGCAGAGCGATCCAGCGAATGTGGGCTGAGAGGTCAAATTGGTGAGGCTGAATGTGCTGAACTCTAATAGTGAATTCTCTTTCAGGGGAGCTGAATTCAAGGATCCTCGTACATCAAAACACCTCAGAGTCAGAGGATAGCTTCCCTCTCATTACTGTTACAAAACCATACACGGTGATGCAGGCACTTGCTCTGAGCTGAGAATGAGCCAGACCGAAAATCTCTGTTTCTAAGGACTTCAAGGAAAAAAAGGATAAAAATGGAAAAGATGGAGAGAGAGAAGGAGGGAGAGAGGGGGAGAGAAAGAGAGATAGAGAGAGGGTGTGGAAGAAACTTAAAGGAAAGGGCATACAAGTGAAGAAAATAATTAAACACTGCCATCTGCTGGTAATATGAGGAACATCTTGTCTGCTTTGAGTCTCAGGCTAATGTATTTGAACAGCTGCACCTTTGCCCACCTGTTTGCATTGATCCAACAAAAGCTGATGTGACACACGAGCGACAGCACTGGGCCAAACTTGACATAATAATAAGAGAAAAATCTCAAATTCAAACACTGCAGTGGTATATCCCTGCTCAGAAGGGGGCAAATTTAATTTGCTGCTTGAAAGAGAGGAAGGAGCGCTGAGGGCGAGGCAATCATTCTGATGCAATCACAATTATGTTAAAAGACACCATTCCCATCTTCTCCCAGCTCCTCCTGGTTCATCTAATCGAAGGAAGCAGCAGCAGAAGCAGAGGGGGGAAGAAAAGAAGACTTGCTACAGCTCATACGCAGACTGTCAGAGTTTTTTCCTAGCTCAGTAGCAATACCTAAAGTCATAGTGTATCATGAATTCCTGGGCAATAAAAAAAAGTGTGTATGAGAAGTACTTACTGCTGCTGCTCACAAACTGATGCTTTTATGTTCGACACTTCAAATAGGAGTGAGAGAGTTGGAGAGACCAACGGGTCATCATTTTAAAAGGCTGTATCAGGTGCTTCCTGCGTTTGACTGCACAAAGATAAGGAGGCTCAAAGTGGGAGAATGATAGGTACACAGAGATTGTTGAAAATTAAAACATGCAGGGCAGCTACAAGGTGAGAGCGAGGGTTGCAGTCTGTCTGTTTGCATGCATGTAAATGCTCCCTGTCATCTCATAAACAGGTCTTTTAACATGTATATTTGGTACAAGCTGCTTAAAGTAGCTTACATAAGGCTGGTGTGTGATAGCATGTTAAAAAAATGAGGCTTAATGTTTGCTGCAATATTTAAAACTCCTCCTCTCCAGCATTTTTTTGTGTTCCTTCAGTGAGATAGAAGTGCCACACTACGCTATGTAAGTGTGCTGTGACCTAAAAATCTCCGCCTGTGTGTGTGCGACAGTGTGTCTTTACCCACATACCCGTAGGGCCTTGACTCCATCTGTCCTCCCACTGAGCTCAGATCCCCAAATAAAGACTTTCATTCCCACATGACAGGGCTTTTCCTGCATAGCGAATTTAAAGGTAGCCATCCTCAAATTTCTGTGCCGCCTTTACCGAACCCTGCTGCGTCTGCAATACTAAAACCCATTTCAGGAGTGTTGTGTTAAATCTGTCACTGCCAGTTGCCTCTGCAAAGACTGAATAAGTCCAGGGAGGAGCTAGGTGAAAAGGAAAATGGATTTGGATGACATTTTAACTAATTAGCCCTGTTAATTATAGGCGTGTTTAAAACAAAAAGAGGAAGCTCTGTGGAGAAAGAGATAACTGGGGCTATGTTGCATGTCAGCTATAAGTCAGAGGAACAAGGAAGCCAAATGTCAACCTTGACATTAATAACTGAACACTGGAAAAGTCAGACTTATTTCTCATATTAGGTGACATTTGTTACACTATGAGGGAGCCTTTTAGAATTATTTGTAGTATTCATCGTTTCAATAGAATCACTTTGTCGTTTGAAATTTAAAAAACACGCTATAATCATCTTGATATCTTCATCTATGAAAATAACGTGTTCATTTTGAACCTTAATTGCATCGCAATTAACACGTCAACGCTGACAACCCTACTTTTCAGTCATGTCTTTTTCTGCTTTAAGGATTCTTATACATTGCGTAAGCTAAAGTTA
Organism: Notolabrus celidotus; assembly: GCF_009762535.1. NCBI lineage: Eukaryota > Metazoa > Chordata > Actinopteri > Labriformes > Labridae > Notolabrus > Notolabrus celidotus. Next base: position 21,790,582 of record NC_048278.1, on the reverse strand, counting down.
GCATCAAGTAAGCTGCTTGGAAAAGCTTTGGAGAGACTCTGATTTTAACCGTGAAGCTGCTTTATTCGTGTTTTTAACTGGACTGTTTGTTTTGGAGAAGTTGACACCTCTACAGATTCTTTCTTCTCCTGTTAAAATGCTGCCGGAAGATAAACACTGAAGGGTCATTATAAGAAGTGAAGGGGAGTGTTGTAAAAATAACGGCTTGTGCTTTTGCTCTTGCATCGCTACAATGACATAGCAAAAAATTTAAGAGCAGAGTATAAACCACCAAATAAAAAAACAAAATTCAATACATGTGTTGAATGCCATTCAAAGGTAAAAGGTTTGCGGGTTAGAGGGTGGTAAGAGGTTCATGTCCACTTTTTGTTATATGCCAAACGACAGTGAGATTGAGCAAATTTGAGCTGATGCTGCCCCCCTCCTTTTCTCTGTTAATAGATCTTGCCTCTCAGTGTCCTCAGCTGACTCATTCCAAACTAATTCTGAGTGTCAGTAAGAGAAAAAAAAAAACTATAGATGAGGTCATCCCCTTTTACTTGTCTTATTCATAAGCTGCCCTTTCACTCCAGTTATAGACCCACATCTGTGCCCTGAATTTAAAAAGATCTTGTCTAACCTTCTGTGTCATGTTCTGGGAGCAGTTCAGGCACAGCACGCAACATCCTTGCCACATTATTTTCATTTTTTTAGAGGCATATGAGCCACAATCAAGGCTGTGAAACATACTGTCCTCAGGGTGTTTTTCTCTAATTAAAGAAGAACCCACATAGCAGGGAACCTATATTTTTTCCAGTTTGTCTGGGTTGTTGTGCTGCTTGTATAAATGACTGCACATTCTCTGCGTTGATATTATGAAATGAGAGGTACTCTCTGTTCTTGTTCTAAGTCTTACAAAGATTGAAAACTTGTTCACAGTGTGATCAGGATTCATTACTCAGTAAGTGCGAGACTGACATAAATTATACTGAGTGCTTAGACACACATCTGCATTTCTCTACTACTTAATGTCTGAGTGAAAAAAATGTCTGTAAGAGACACTCAAAGAACCTGAGAACAACGTGTCCATACCCACTCACATCTATAAAGTGAGAACAATCAAACGACAGCTTGTTAACAAATGAGAAGAACAATAGAATCAGAAAATAGGTCCAATATCTCAAGCTTTTTCTTTCTGAATTAGGTGTGTTTGTGTCTGTGTCTGTGTCTGTGCAATAGCCAGGTCTGCCATCCAAGCATCCAGCTGTAGCAGAAGAGCCCAAGAATGAGTAACTAACAGATCAAAGCCGACTCAGGACAGGGAGCAGCACCCCAAAACAGATAAACGCAATCATCCAACTCTGCACTATCCAGAGGGACTCCATTACTGAAAACAAAGCAAGCGTGCAGGGGAGGGTCGGTGGGTTTGTGTGGATTGAAAAGAGAAAAAAAAGGGGGGAGAGAAAGAGGATTTCAAATAATCTTGAGAGCAGTGTATGTCAGCTCATATTGCACCACAGTATTACAATGAGGTACAGAGCCCGGATCTTGTGCGCTGCTTTGTGTATGAAAAGTAAATGCATCATGTTCACACAGTCCTCCAAGTGCCGTGCCTCACAGCTCACTTTATCAGGTCATTACTATTCTGTGAGGATCTGACCATAGTCTGTGTCTCTGTGGTAAGTAAGGAATTAAACATGCACCAGCTTCAGGCGAGCACACAGGGCTAAGCAAAGGGCAATTTGTCTCATTTAACTGCTGACTGTCTGCCTGTCTGCCAAATGGAATCAAATTATGCAGGTCTTTTGCTTTTCTAAAGCGCTGTGCTGTTTTACATAAAAAACAGAGTCGATGTGATTACTATGGGCCACAGCCTCGTGCACAATGACGGCATGGGAGGTTCACGAGAAACTAGAATTTAGTTCCCATCGAAGCATCTAAGCCTCTAGTATTAGATAGCTGTTTAGTTATTCATCTAATATGTTGGAGTCTAGGCTCACCCTGCTGATCTGACATTTCCGTACAGCATTAAATCAAGATAGTGGTTATATGTAGTGTGACATCATTTCCACAAGGGGTCACTCAAGTACAGTAAACTGGTCACATTTAAGGCAGAAACATAGTCGGGTACAGAAGCATTTTCATAAACTGCAGTAACCTCATTAGAACAGAGATGTGAAGTACGCTGGTGCATACTAAACAGGCATAAGAACTGCGGTGTCTAGGATTAACAGTGGTGCTGAATTAGAAATTACAAGCCCAAAACTGTACAGATTCAAACTAAGGTGTATAGTGTTACATCTTATTAAAGCTCATAGATAAGTAATGTCTTTTGACCTCTGTTAGGATCGTGCCATGGACACTGGATGCAGTTTACATGTGGCCATATTCACCTCAAAATAAGAACAAAACTATGGTTAGCTCATAAAGAATGCATGAGTGTTGTCTGTGTTATAATACAAGATGAATTTGCAATTTATGCAACTCTCAATACAAACTATTTTCCCATGTACAGAAGCCTTAAGCCAGTGGTGTCCAAACTTTTTGCAAAGAGGGCCACATTTGACGTTGTCAGAGTACCTCAGGGCCAGTGGCTCATACTGAGACTTAATAATCATAAAAGTTATATATGAAATCTCTATTTAATAACAATTATTTTACTTTTTTGTTTAAAAAAAATAAATAACTAGGTATTGCTCAGTTCCCCACAAGCCACATAAACATTAGAAAACTTTATATTCTTAGGGAGGAAAATGTTTTTCATTAGGGTGGGGCAATAAAGGAAAAATATTGTCTCATTATTTGTCTATGGCAGGATCACAATCTGGATTTTACCACACTTCTTTTTCATGTTGTTTTTAAGACTTTTCTGATCAGCAAACAACAATTTAAGAGCTAAATAATTATTTTTCAACATTCTGAACATTTTTTATGCACCAAATTTTGCCTTTTCTGCCCAATTTCATAATATTGATCTTGTCTTGTGTCCTCTTTTTTGTCTTCTGAACTTTAAGTGTTCATCAAGAATATTTTCACATCATGATAAGAACATTAATTTGAAAACTTGTCAACTTTAAGAGTTCTTGTGTTTCTTCTTTATAATAATAATAATAATAATAATAATAATAATAATAATAATAATAATAATAATAATACATTTTATTTAAAGGCGCCTTTCTCGGCACTCAAGGACACCGCACAGATATATATATATATATATATATATATATACATACATACATACACAAATTTACATTGAAGGAAACAAAATCAAAGTCAAAAATGAAAGCAATATAAACTAACAAAGTGGTAAGAAAAAAAAAAAAGAAACAATAACAAAATTACAGTCTTGCAGAATTCACAGTGCTTTGGCTTTATACAAGTAGTCCATATGAAGCACTTGAAAGAAACTGCAAATGTACAGATGATTCAGAATGTGAACTATAATTAACACGTTTTAAGATGCAAGCTTGGAGCCATAAATACATTGACCTTGGGCCGGACTTTGGACGTGCCTGCCCTAGGCAGACATGCATCTATACATTTAATTGGGTGTGCTTTTACCACATGATGAGCAGTTACATTTTTTTCCAAAGTTCTGAACTAATAGATCTTGTTATCCTGAGATATCTCTATTTTTGCTGTAAGTTAATTTCAGTCATTTTCTCAAGATCACAAGTTGTTTTTTTCAATTATAAATACATATTTTATCTTGTTACCTCATAAAAACAAACCTTATTTTTCCCATGGATCACAAGCTTTGTTATCCAGAGATAACGAGAGAGATCTGGAGAAAACTGCTGAAATTAACTTGTTATCACAAGAAACGATTTTTGTATTATCTCGAGAGACGTACATAACCTCCAAGTACTTGAGTTTTCACTTAGTTGTTGCTGTCCTTCTGTTGCTTACCAATGAGTATTTTGTCCTCCAGACTTAAGCTACTTAAAAGTTTCAGAGTCTAGGTCTGTTCATCAAGTTCAATATGAGCTAAAAAATCTAAATTTGTAGTGCTTTTAAGCACGTTTTCATTACTTGTCAACATTAAGAGAAAGGTACCTTAAAAGCACTGATAGAAGAATTTAAACTTTATATGGGTTTAGTTCTGTATCAGTTCTCTTTTATGGCCTCTTTATCACTTTCAATATATGTATTTTAAATGTCTTTCATTTAAAAAAAGAATAGTACCACAACAGTATTTTTATTATCGTACCATATTGTTTCAACAGCACATTCACTGTATAATTCCCTACATCCTCCTAGAATCAAATCTATTGCTCAGTACAAGTGATTCATTACCAGTGATTCAGTCTGTCCTCTGTTCTCCTCCGTCTGCTGATGTGATTTCACACCTTTGTTCCATTGTTAAAAGGAAGTTAGGTTGATACTGTTTAATCCTGCAGCTTGGTATTCAAGAATATGCTTCACTTTTACATATTAGACAAACCAAGATTAACGGGTCAAAGCTATTTTTAGCATGTTTCCAACAGTATTGTACAAGCTAGGCTCATACACTTTGCTTGTATAACACGCCTTTTCCTTCAATAACTAACATAAAAAGAATGTCCCTATGTGTAAATGCTCTTGCTGGTTAAAAGGTTACATTAACCAATTACTGGATTTTACCTGGTAAAGCTTTTCAATGCACCTGCTAACAGTAGAAATCAAGAACAAGCATAGCTGTCGTCATCTAAACTAATATTTGAGTTATATACCTTATTTTAGTTTTCTTCACTGGCTCCACCATAGACTGTGTAAGAAGATGGACTCCACAACTGCTCCCCAAAAGTGACGGCAGAACTTTTAGAGGTCCCCAAAGTGACTGACTGCAGTATGGGCAGTGGTGGACCAAGTACACACCTTCATTACTTAAGTCACAGTATAGATACTCCATGTCAAATATTACTCCAATACAAGTGAAAGTTGCTCTGTCAGATTGTTACTTGAGTTAAAGTCCTGGAGTACTTGCTTTTAAAAATACTTAAGTATTTACAGTACTTCTTAAAAAATCTAAAAACGTTGTATTTTCACAATACATAAGTGCAAGAATAGACAGGAGTACATTTAGTTACATTATGTTTATTTAGAAAACATTACTTAAAATCTCTAAAAACTATACCATGGAATAAAAACAGAAACTAAGTTACTCCAAGCACAGATAACTTAATTTGAAATGTTCATCTGGAATGAAACAAATGTTACGTAGCTCAACACGCTTTCTCAGGTTGGACAGTGAATTTTTTTATGTTTGGGCAGAGTGGGAAACAGGGAGAACATTTCAAACGATATGTATCATTCTTCATTTCAAAAACCTCTAAAACGGGCTGAATATATGGCCATGGGTGCTCAGGTGGAGAGTTATAGCCATCATTACCACCTCTAAATTAACTGCCTGATCTGAGTGAATTTTGCTCTGTGTTTGCTCCACATTCAACCGTGGGATCAGATTTCAGAAAAGAGAGGGAAATTCATGAGCTGACTTCAAAGCAAAAGTAGTGAGTAACTAGAGCACTGATAGAAATATAGTGAAGTAAAAAGTACAATAATTGTCTTCTGAATGTAGTAGAGTAAAAGTAATAAGTTCCTCCAAAAAATAATACTCAAGTAAAGTACAGATACTCAAAAAATGTACTTAAGTACAGTAGTCAAGTAAATGTACTTTGTAACTGTCCACCACTGAGTATGGGTCATTAATGCCCACCTCTTCCATGTGAACAGATGGGGACAGGGGTCAAACTAGAAAATTGAAATACATGTCAAATAATATTTTGTTCTTAGACATTCTCTCTGTCATTACAGTTAGGTTTTACTACCCCATTATTTAACAGATCAGCAAAGCGAAGGACAAACAATGAGAGAAAATGTAACAAACATTAGCACAGGAGTCACTGATCTTTACAGAACCATGGGAGTCCACTTCAGATCAGCACAAGAATCTGTTCCTGCTGTGGACTGTACCAACCTGAGGGGTCTTTGACATTTACTGGTAAGTCTGATGTGTGTTTTAGCTAGCAACCAGCCAGATCACCTCTGCACATGCCTTGAATCTAAAATATGTCAACAGCACAATATGTCAGCTGTCACCAAGGCAATATTTAGGCAACTTATTTTTTTTCTTCAACATTGGGAGGAGATGGAGACTTCAATATTTATATACAGTCAGTGGTCTCAACTACTAATACCTATGTGGCTGTGTTTTAGTAAGTGTGGGTACAGTATGTAGAGGGTCTAAGCTTTGACACTGGAGGCAGTGGAGACGATGAAGCCAATAACTCACTGGACTTAAGTGTATGAATAATCGATTGGAGAGCATGTTGAGTTCAGGTTAAGATCTTTAATAATTTAGCACAAGGGCTAATTAATACATTGACTCTTTGTCCACACCTAACTACATCTCCTAATTAGGGAATCTGTCTAAGTCTTACATAGGAAACATAAAAGACTAGCTAAGATTAAACTTCTTTAGCATTCTGCTTTCATCGTGAATTATTATAGAGCTGCAAATCAGTCAGTGGCACTTAAGTTATTAAGTTAAGACAATCAGGATTGCCTCCAAATCAAAGGGTAAGATTTGAGTTCTCAAGTGGGGAAAAGAGGCCACTTAGGTGTGCAGCAAGTCTCATAATTTAGTTGGGAGCAATGTAATAAAAGTAAATTACAAGCAAAAACCTAATAAATATAATTCATCAAAATAAAAAATAATTTGTAACAACAAAAGGTAAGATCATTTCTGCTGCCAAAACTAGACTAGTGGGGATTGTGCACAAAGCTAATCTTGCTGTAAAACTAAATATTGCCAAGGTGCAGTGGGTATACTCTCTAATGATGCCATATAACAGTGTCACTTTGGGCTGGTAAAAGCATTTAGTAAGCATGTTTATTCTTCAGGGTTGTAGTGACTGATGAAGCATGCACCACACTAAACAGATCCCAGCTGACAATTCTATGAATTCAGTGTAGTTTATGCAAAGCAGCAGTTTACAATGAATGAAAACAAAGTGAACAAATTGAGTTCTGCATTGTAAAATATCTGTATTTTGTAGCCAGGGAGGGAAACATGTTTTGAAAAATGATGCCATATGTGTGAAATCTTTTATGCAGCTGTGTTTTATGACTCTCATAGAAACCATTAAAGTTTAATTGTACTGTCTGCTGTTTAATGTTTCAGTAATGCTTGGAGTCTTAAAAGAAAATGTGCAGCATGTATTAAAGTTGATCTGTATGTTGTGTATATCTAAATGCAGGAACGAGTATCATCTCAGTCTCTAGCTGAAGGGCTTATTAAGCCAAAGAGAACTTGATTAATGAATCAGAGTCAGCGCTAGATTAGTGTTACTTTAATTATGAATGATTTATTTAATTATTTAATCTTTTTTTAAGTAATGGAAAACAGCAAAGCTTCACTTCTTGATCCATAAACCAAAAGGAGGCTAAAGATTCTCCATACCAGCCTTAAACATTCCAATTGGTCACCACCAACATACAACCACTAGATGGCAGCAGAGTATCATGTTCATTGCACAAGCTTGGTTTCGAGCAGGAATGAATGTGGCTTGTGATGTGTTGATGGAAGGAAGTTGGGCTTAGTATCAGATGGTAAAGAGATAATGATAGAATAGTGTGTGAAAGGGAGATATTCCTCTCTGTAAGTCCCAAGAGTGTGTGTTATTGTGACACAGCTACCACTTTCAAAGTGTCAGTGAAAAGCCCTGGTACATGCAGCAACACTGGCAGACTCAAATGAGCGAAACACCCCCCCCCCCCCCCCACCGATTGACTCTATTACATCTGAAATGAGTGTGTTTCAGCACATAGCGCTAATGTTTGCTTTCATTAAGTAGTGGTGTAAAGAAAACAACATAAGATAGTTTGTAAGAATGTCTTGGAGGCAGGGCTTTAATTATAGTATCACTATAGTAAATAGTGACTGTGTTGTGTTTATAAAAGGATATGACAGAAGTAGAACTAGCTATTAGACATGAGATACCAGATAAAAACAACAAATCAAAGCACTGTGGATATCAAGTTGTGCTCTTCTAAGTGTTACTTTAAGTGTATGTAAGTGCATTTAATTGCCCGAATATTTAAGCTTTGCAATGTATCAGAAAACAGCTGCGTCCAAAGAGTGTTGTGGATGTCACTAATGTGCCTTCAAAGTGTGGCATTTAACAGGACAAAAGGAGCTTTCTGACTTACGTCAAATTCATTGAGAGCAGCAGCCAGTTCTCCGATGCCGGCGTGACCGTGTTTCTCATCAGTGGGTGAGGTGGCCTGAGCAGCGCTGGAAATGCCTCCTATGGCCTCCTGAACCTGCTTGAACACGTAGTCCCGGTTGGCACGTGTGGCCGCCACATCAGGGTGGCGCAGGAAGGCCTGTGAGGCCGTGTACAGCATGGTGGCGTTTTTCTTCAGGGCCCCACGTGCGGCTGCCATCTCATCTCGACACTGGGGGTCTTTCAGTTCCTTGAGAAGGGAAAGAGATTCTCGTGTGAGCACCAAGTGTCAAACTCGTGTAGATAAGTGAAACCAAAGCAGGAGAGCCCATACAGCCTGGTACATAAAAGGATTTTGGTCTTAATAGTTATTTTAAAATTTCTTTCTTCCAAACTGTGAAACAGATGTGAAGTTTTTACTCATTGGTTTCAAGTATATAAAGAGCAAGAGTTATGGGGGGTCAGAGCTGATTTGGCTGGTGGATGCGTTGTTGTATGGTATGAGGAAAAAGTCTAGCCTCAACTCCTAGAGCAGTCAGAGGTTAGAGTCAGCATTTCCAAAGGGTTGTCTGCCATTTTGGGGCTTCTTTAAGCTTTTCATAAGCCATTGGGTGATGTCACTGACACTATGTCCAGTCATATAGGGCCAATTGTAAGCATTGTCGTCCTCCTTTTGTCAGTACTTGGAGAAAAGCCAGAGCATACTTGATATTCTGACACATCCTTGTCATGGTAAACAATGTTAAATTCCTCAAACGGTTTGAATATTGCTCCACAACCTGAAAACAGAAGACATTCTGGTGGCATCATCATAAATTTATAATACAGCCAAAAAGAGCAAAAACAGATCCCAGCTCAAGACACTGACTGTCAAAACACAAGTTCATGCTCCATCTGATAAATTGGTGTTGTTCCAACAGTACAAAGTTAGCAGTAGTGTCAGCAGATCAGAAACCCTGGAGCTGAACAAAATCCTGTTCAGTGTTTTGCTCTGGGACATTACAGCCGGGTGGAGGTTTGCCAACATGACACTTAAAGGAAAAACTCCTCGAAAAGCTTTTTGTCACACTGGAGGCCATGTTGGAAAAATATTAGAAAAATGTTCAAACACTTTCATGTTTCATCCTCCTGGGTCAAATAAGCTCTCAAGAGGAAATTCAGCTCATTTACAGTAATAAGATTAAGTCATTTAAAACGGTGCTGGAAAACAGAAATGTCTTGGATACATCACTCCCTGTATATTCTGTCTGACACCGATCAAAAGGGGGAATCCCATGTGCCATTTATGTTTCACCAGAATGTTATAAAGTATAGATACTATAGGTTATTACTCCAAATGAAAGAAACCACATAATATCTTTAAACAATCATATTACTTGGCTTTCTTACTGATATTTTGTTTGTGTAAAATGCTTGATTCAGATTGGTGAAAACCCCTTGACAACGGTTGTTAACTTTCACTAATATGAGCAACACTAAAGGCAAACTGATCATGTCATGTCAAATCAATCCGTGGTAAAGAGTTTCGGCACATATTGCTTCTGTTTGTTGACACCATAGACAGTAAGATGAGGTAAAACCGCTAGTTTCTTTTAGCATCAAAACAATGTTGCCAAAATGTTACTTTCAGTTAGCTTGCCTCCGCCTTTTCCCATTGTATGGTGTTGTAGCCAAAATATCCCGATCCAGAAAGCTGACATCTTGTAAATTTGCTGCAGCCAGAGTCTGCGCAATAGGGAATTTGTGTGTTTTCACAGTAACAAGCTCCACCCTACAGCGTACCGTCCCGAGATCCTACAGAGTTTCTCTCTATGGCAGCTGTCAATCAAAGTAAAACAGGATGTAAAACCCTGTTTTTTAACCTCTAATAACCAACGAAAAATAAACTTCTCAGAAAAAAGAGGCCTTGAACACAAAACAGTCAAATAATAACTACATATCACCACAGCATATGGATGTGAGAAACTTTCGTACAATGTGTATTTATTTTTTAAAGTTTGACCGCAGCCCCATTCAAATGAGACAGAGTTTTTGACCTATACTGCAGCCAGCCACTAGGGTGAGCAGTTTTTGTGGCAGCCTCACTTCGAGCCTAGTGAGATGACGTCCATTTTACAGTCTATGGTTAAAAGTTGTGACTTTTGCCTCGTCTATTTTTAAAGGTGTGTGAACCGCAGAGCTCAGAGAAGGAGAGCTGAATGAGGACAGTTTCATGTTAAATAAACCGCAACAGGCAGATAAGAATCCATCACCATGGAACGCTAACATTGCAGTCGAATCACTGGGACTGTAATTCAAAAACTGTATGTATAAATCATTTAAATGATCTACGCCGGGGGACTTGTCCAACCTGTCAGGATTCTATAACCCATAACTACCTGTTAACCAGACATTATCCTTTACTTAACAGACACTTGTGAGCTTCTCGGTAACACTGTGTGATACGATTCCACTATTATCACCCCTTTGAGCGTCGGCACTTTTAGGAACATTCTTTCATGTGAACTCCTTGTGCCTAAAGGTGACACTTTAGTCAGAAGTAATTTACTTATTCTGAGAGAGACACAGCATGAGACAGAGAGCTTCCAGTTACCTGCTGTCTCCTGGCTGCCACGTAGTTCAGCTTCACCATCTCTTTCCCAAACTCCTTGAAGCGGTTGGCCAGGTCCTGCTCATTGGTGGCATTCTTTACTCCCTCCAGGGCCTCTTCCACCTGTCACACAAGCACACACACACACACACACACACACACACACACACACACACACACACACACACACACACACACACACACACACACACACACACAAACACACACACACACACACACATTATAAATCTTCCAAAACCTCACTAGATGCACTTGAAAAAACATTATATATTCAAACTAGGAATAACTCAATGCTGAACCCTAAAAAATAACATCTGGAATATACTTGGAACTAATAAAAGTTGCATATGATGAAAAGGAATCTTCACAATTGTATAATTGCAGCCAGCTTTATGAGGACAATAACCATTAAGATGGGCATTTTTAATGGGTTTCATTTCAGCAATCTCTCCATCCCTTTCTGCATTCTGATTCTGAACTCTTTTCTTTCCCTAATGAAAGCGATGCACAAGATGTAATGAAAAGAAGAGAAGAGCGAGAGATAACTTTTAAGTGGCCTTTGATGGCAGAGCTTATACTGGCTCAAGTTAAGCCCCTCAGTGGGCCTTGAGATTGAAGCCGGAAAAGAAGGACTCAGAATGTGTGTTGGTATGTGTTGGTGTGTGTGTGTGTTGGTGGGTGTGTGTGTGTGTGTGTGTGTGTGTGTGTGTGTGTGTGTGTGTGTGTGTGTGTGTGTGTGTGTGTGAGAGAGAGAGAGAGAGAGAGAGAGAGAGAGAGAGAGAGAGAGAGAGAGAGAGAGAGAGAGAGAGAGAGAGAGATATACAAAGTGTGAATGAATGAATGAGGAAGGACTGAGTGTTTCAGATCATACCAATGGCATATCATTCTTTCTAGCACTCTGTATTAACTTGTCTTTCAAAGCCTTGAGCCACTTTCAAGGTAAAATAACTAAGACCATCAGGTTCTTGGGCTTAGGATGCACTGAGTGGGATGGGTATGTGTGGTTCATCAGACCAGGGCACGCACCACAGTATGATATTAATACACTAAAATCAGATGTGTGTTCCCAGGATACTCCTCAGTGCCTCATCTATATGCTAATGTGTGCAGAGGTTGTGATAAAAGCATATATTACTGCTGTGGATGACACTGCACCAGGAAGTCCTTTGTTTAATATCTGAGCACATCTTTAAGGACAATCTGCATGCAGGTCTTATCAATGAACTCCAATAAATCACTTACATTATTTTAATGCATGGAAGATACATTTTAAAAAACAGGATTAAAAGGAATTAAAGTTTACAACTCCAAGGCAACAGATCCAATAAGCAACTTGTATATTAAATAACACACACATTAACTACTAACGAAGAAGAGCACTTTTTAGTCAGTTTTGTTTCAGAAAAAGTGCATACTTACAATTTTAAGATGGGCCAGGAGTCTCATGACGTCAGCCATGTCAGCGAGGATGAGCAGGCGGGTGACAGCAGAGAGCAGGGCACGGGCGGCCCTCACCATGGTGCCACGTTTCACAGAGGAACACGGATCATCGGCGAACTCTGACGAGGCAATGCGCATTGTCTCTCCTGCACAAGAAAGGGAACAAAAGTGTGAGTGAACCGGCAAAAACTGTTGGTGGCTGGTGGAACCCACTTTTGACATCCTGCCGCTTCTGCTCCCAAAAGCACAGATATGACTGACAGATAAAATGACAAAGAGCTGTCAGGCTGGAACAGTCTACAGTGTAACAGGTTCTAATATTGGTTTAAAGTGGGTATACATGGTTATTGAAAGTTTAAAGACTTGTCTACTAGTCTCTTTCCATACCTCAAACACTCTGCTAATATGGTGCACACAGCCAGGGACATGTCGAGATGTGGGACCACTAAAATCTGATTGGCCACCCCAAGTGCCACCTAAAAATCCTTAACTATGATTGGCTATTTGCCTTGTCAGAGGTAAGACGCATGCTATAATATCAACTATTCGGGCTTTGTTGTCCCATGCTGGCTGTAGTTTTTTTGTTTTATATGCAGCACATTTCCTTTTTTCAGTACTCTCAATTGTACAAATGTCTATTTTAGGCATTAAAGAATGAAGTTGAGACGATTTATGAGTTAGCATTCTTGTTGTGTTTCTTTTTAAAGTCAAACAATAAGACACAGTATAATAACTATTTGATACTTGAATGATTGTTGTTGAAGTAGATAATGAAGACATAACAGGTAAATGAGCGTTAAAGGTAAATGGGAAAGGGTAAATCGGGGATTGAGATTTCTGGAGGAGGTGTGGGGCAGTATCTGGTCCTTCCAGTGGTCAACATCCAGCTCTATGAGTTGGAGAGAACACTGCTGGAAGAATGTTATTAAGTTTTTCAAGTCACCATATCAGGAGTAGTATAAAAGGTGCACATATGTCATGCTGGAGACAATGTGGTTCCTAACCATTATCATATCTTCTGGGAATGTCCCAAGCTAAGTGCTTCCCTGAGCACGGTCTTTAACACTCAAGTATCTCTGCGTTTTGATGTTCTATACCTGGGCCGTGTCTCTTTTTTGGAACATAGAAGCGAGATTAAGCTGCTACAATTACTCTTGGTGGCAAATAAGATAACAATTACAAGGAGATGGTTAAGCCCTATTCAGCCTTCCCTGGATGATTGGATTGGAATAACTCTTGAGATTTTTAGGATGGAAAAATTGACCTATCAATTAAGAATCCAAATGAACTGGATTATATTTGTTAGCCCGAAAAGAGTAGATTTTATTTGATCTCACTGGTAACATTGTTTTGTACTTTAACTATTTAATTTCTGTCTGGTTATTGACGTTTTTTTTGACAGCAGCGGCAGGTGACCACCTTGGTTCTTGTTCATAGATACATCTACACTGTTCTATCTTTAATTAAGGATGAACAAAATCTGATCCATGGTCTATGACCTTACCTTCTTTGGACTCTTATTCCAGGATGGCTAATGTTGTGTTTTTTCTGGACTCAAAACAAACAAAACTGGAAGGTCTTTTGTTTATACTTTTCATAATGTTGCTATACTGCTGTATCTACCTGCCCATTCCAAAAAAAGATACAATTTAAAAAAAAAAAAAACAGGTAAATGTATTGATTTGTGTGTGAGTGGGCACATATTATGGTCTATGTAAGTGCCCCAGTTGGGCCACCTCGGTCGGTCCACCCCACTCAAAAAAGTCTGGACACGCCCCTGCACACACCACAGCAGGGTTTCTATTCTCAAGGGAGCCTTCAATCATAAAAATATACCTCATATAGGATCCAAAATGAAATCAAAACTAAAAATCTGATGATAGGAACCAACTATAATGCTTGACATGATGTTTGAGAAATTTGTTTGACATGGTTTTTAATTTAATATTTTGACTCATGTCCCATCTATTTACATGTAGGAAGCTGAGTTTATGATCTATACTGCAGCTGGTCACTAGAGAGGTCTCCACATGTTTTGGCCAAATTTTTTGGGAGTTTTCAGGTTGTCCTCCCCCTTACAGTTTATCAATAAAACATGACCTTTGAGTGGGTAATATGTTATTATCTGTGTGAGTATGTATGTCCGTTGTTGCATACTGTGTTTTACTGAGGAAAACATTGAAATTTTGTTCCAAAAAAATCTTCAATTTGCTCAAAACCAGAGGTCTAAGAAATGAGTGGACATTCAACCTTGTAGCCCGACAGAATATTCATGACTGGTGAGCTGTTCTTTTACATAATGTGCTGCTCAGTGGTTTCGTTATGACCTCTCTCTCAAACCTTTTCACCTTAGGTCATTTTAGAACGCATTAATTCTGCCATGTCTCTGCATAAAGCTCATTCTCTGCAACTTGAAGCCTTCAGAGAAAGTCCATAAAAATGTTAAGATATTCCTTTAATACATGTGTTTCTTTGTCTTCAAAACCAAGCATGGCATTTTTTTTTCAGTGTTGAATTTAATGCATTGATTTCTGTTACTTAACCTTTTACTTAACCAGAAAGTCTTTTGAGATTTAAAATTCCTTTCCGAGTCCTGGCCGAGTCTGCACAGCAGTTAAAGTTTAGAATATGAGTGTCATTTTTCTTCTTTTACATAACCAAGCATTGGTGAGAAAACAGGCTGTTTCCAAATAATGATGCAAAATGACTTCAAGCTAGGTCGAAAGTAAAAAGGCAGGGGGTATAAAGCATAAATTAAACACACTGAGTAAATAAAGCTATTAGCCCTATGGTGATGCAGTGGTGTATAAACAGCCTTAAAACTTCCACAAAGCCCAACACACCTCGCAAACCCTCACATAAACACAAAATGAAGGAACTCAGGCTGAAAAAAAGGCACAAGTGCGTCCACACGTGTGCTCACACACACATACACACACACACACACACACACACATACACACACACACACAGACTGCTGCTTGTACTGTCATAAGTATGTCTGGCCTGGAGAAGAGCTGGTGTAGAGTGACAGTACAAACGGCTTGATTACTAAGCCCCTCTGTGGCCTGAAATCAGCATCCCTAATTTAATCATGACAAGATAAAAGGGTGAGTGATGATGGGGTCATGATGACAGAGGCCTAATGAGGTGATGACAGAATTACTGTGACCTTAAATAAGGTGATGGTCCCATTTGGCTCGGGACACCGTGTTTGAAAAATGAAATACATTTGAAAAATGTGCAGAATAACAACGCACATATCTAGACTTTTAATTCCACTGTGCTCTATACAAAACACATTTCCCTGATTGCCAGACATGTAATTATATCCAACACAACCAAAAAAGTGGAGCTAAAAGAGAGAATGAAGAGTGCTCCATCAGCAGTACACTTGTGTGCTGAAGAGCTTTGGAGCATGCCCATCTCTCCATAATGGCAGTAAAAGGTTAGCAGATGTGGAATATTAACTTTCATCTTCACCACCTTTTTAAGAGGGCACGAGCTTCCTATAAAAAAAATATGAAAGGGCAGTGTAAGCATTCATGAGCACTAGTGTTCAGGTATGAATATAGAAATGTTGAAGTATACCACACTTGTTCAAAATCTGACCTGAAGGTTACTTCTTTTTTTTGATAAACTGTTCTTTCCTGGCCTTTCTTTGGTTTTGGCTGGCATGCCTAACAGATATAGAAGATTGATCCTGTCCCTTTCTGATGTCAGCTGTTGTGATGACCTGCACGGCAACAGTCTATTTCACGCCTCAAAAGAGCCGTGTGCCTGTGCAGTCGAGTCAATGTTCAACAGCACCGGCGGCCAAGTGGAGCTGACAGTGCAG
The DNA here is from genome assembly GCF_009762535.1 of Notolabrus celidotus. Classification (NCBI taxonomy): domain Eukaryota; kingdom Metazoa; phylum Chordata; class Actinopteri; order Labriformes; family Labridae; genus Notolabrus; species Notolabrus celidotus. Next base: position 21,774,501 of record NC_048278.1, on the reverse strand, counting down.
GATGAAGAGCATGGCTACAACACAACATACTGCACACTGGCACTTTCTGCTGAAGTAGATATCGAACAGGGGGAATCCAATTGCATTATGGGTAAAAACATTTGCTTCACATACAGGCTCACTGACTTGCAATCAACACTTCAGAAGAACTTTGAAGAGTGAGACATCGCCTCATCTAAGCTGCCAGAAAGATTTTTGCAGGTGAGCAGTTGCAGAAGTTCCAGTTTTAACGGACGTCTGAGTTTTCCAAATTGTTGCTAATGAGAATAGACATCTATAATGTTTTTAAATTCAGCGAGGCTCTTCACCACCACAGACAGTCAAACTTTTAACGATGCATGACTTTAGGGTAAACAAGCCAAGAATTAGGCTCATTACATTCATGAGGCTGCATGCTCTAAGTAAAGCCCAAAACTAATGGTTACTAATCTGCTACATTTAATGGATTCGCCTCGCCACTCGTAGCTCAGCATCTGCCTAAAGCTGTGCAGACATTTGACTTGTTCTGACCTTCAGGGCATTTAACACTTTCTCCAAACATTACTTTTTTTTTTATCAATTATTCCTCCATGTGGCCTTCAATGCTCGGAAATCAAGTTTGCACTTCAGACCTTTCACAGAAAATGAAGCAAGCAGTCATTACTTCTACAGTTTGCTGTGTTTGTGTTAAGCGCTGAATCCTGAGTTAAGGGTCTAATTAAAGCAATGTACCTTTCTTTCTGTCATTGTCTACCCATTATGCATACGTAAAGTGCAGCAAGGAGACAAAAACAGACTTGTTATTATGAACTGATTCAATGAGTCAGAAGAACACCTCTGACACAACAAACTACATACTTTTGTTGCAAAGTTTTGTCTGTTATCTGGAAGTTCCTGCTAGTTTTTAATGTTGCAAACATCATTCATGATTCTGTTAGGACCCTATTTACTCATGTATACTCCCTTTTCATATCCCCACATTACGTGACTCTGATTTTTGAAAGTACTTTCACACATTTTACTAACAACACATTCAAAAGAAGTGGTGTTGATTTCATGTTACACAGACACCATACAAAGAAAGTAAATTCCATCTATCCTTCATCTTGACCGCTTATCCGGTTTGTGGTCGGGGGGGCTGGAGCCTATCCCAGCTGACTTTGGGCGGAAGGCAGGCTACATCCCGGACAGGCTGCCACCCTATCACATGGCAAACGTGGAGAGACAGTCAAGAGTCAGCCATTCTCGCACACACTCACACCTAGAGGCAATTTAGAGTGACCAATTAACCTGGTGTGCATGTTTTTGGACTGTGGGAGGAAGCCGGAGTACCCGGAGAAAATCCACGCATGCACAGGGAGGACATGCAAACTCCACACATAAAGGCACCTGCCTGACCGGGGCTGTGAACCAGGAACTTTCTTGCTGTGACCCACTGCACCAACGTGCATCCCAGAAAGTAAATTAAAAAAATAATACAAATATCTATCTGAGGGTTCTTTGAAAACAACATTAAGGCAAGAAGAATGTCTGATCACAGCACAATCTGCAAGGAAATTGACAGCATTTGGGCAACACTTAACTGATGATGGATGCTCTGGGAAGCTTAGAAACAACCCACAGTCATACACTTTGACCCTGACGATATAGAGCCGAATTCTAGGAAGGACAAAAGCATACTAATACCGCTGAGGTAAAGGAGGAATTCTGAGTAGCAGGACTGATAATGTTGTTAGCTGACCGGTGTCGAAAGCAAACTCATGATACAGCAACTCTACAAAAAAAAAAAAAAAAAAAAAAAAAAAAAAACACATCCAAAACTCTCTCACCTTGCTTACGAACATCCTCCACAGCAGCAATGAGCTCCTCCTTCAGGTCCTGGCTGTCTTTGGCAATCTGCTCACCCTTCTCCAGAAAGTTCTGGGTAGCCTGCTCCACGGACACTGCCAGGACATGGGCCTTCTTGGAGCGTCCCTTCTTCTTACTGGACGGCCCTTTGTTGCTGGTGTTCACCAGGGTGGTAACCTATGAAAAGAGGAGAAGGTATAGAGCATGTTGAACATATACAAGAAGAGTAAATTGCAGGTAAGATACATGGCGATAAGTGAAAAATAATAAAGAAGTAACTTTCATCTGGTAATGTTTATAAAAAGAAGTAAATAACAAGACTATTATTTGCACACCTCAGGCTGCCTGTGCTGGAAAATTCAAATGAACTCTATCTCTCTCTCTTAATGACTTGTTGCATTGTTTGCAAATAGCAACAGCTGACAGGAAAGCAACACAGACTTATTAAAAGATAAATAAAAATTGTAATCTTTATCTGACTGAAACAGATGCAAAGCTGTGTGCAGCTATCTCCCAGCGATGCCAATCCAATTAAAAGATAAAAATTTCACTAATCCAATTCTTTCTTTATCCTTTTATGAAAAGAAGAACTTCCTTGTAATTATGGGAGAATTCTTTGTCCTGATTTTAAAATGAAAAGAGAATAGTCTGAAGACATAATATATGCCTCCACAGCTATAATGAGGGGAATTATCCTAAATGCTATACGAACATCAGATGTGTTTTAATGTATCCAGCAATTATCAGGTACATTACCTCATCCTACACAACCCACTGAAAACCATCCCTCAGCTTAAGTAGAAGTGCTGTAAAGTGCTTTTTCTGAAGCTGTCCCTGTCATTGCAAGAAAAAGAAACTGAATGAGCCTCTGGCGATAATTCCTTACATCTCAGCTCTTCAGGAAATAGCTCCACTGCACAAAATCAATAATGTGATGTGTAACAGAATCCTGGAAAATGATCATTTGATGTAATTGTTGTCTGCATTTTCTAGCTGTATTACTTGTAGGGGAAATGTAATATGACACGTTCCATTAAGAAAGCTAGTACCCTCAAAAAACATTTCTGCACTAGACCATACAACCATCGATTTCTCCTTTGTAGAAAACACTCAGTCAAGATGATGACAGGCAGAGCTGAATGTTCACAGCCAATAAGAGTTTGTAGTTCGTGTAATCGAAGCAGCAATGTTGTTTGGGGTCCACAACTAAAAAAAAAAAGACCCATGTCAGAAGAGCACTCAGCCTTAAAGTAGTCCCAAAATCGCTGGAAATAAGCACCAGTGAAAGATAAAAGCCTTTGACTAATCAGCAATCACATGCTGAAGTCCACTTAAGGAAGTGCAAGCCTCAGGGATGAGAAACGTCTTAGACATGCACTGCACTAAAAATGTATTTAGATGTGGATTTTGTCAGAAAAGTAAAGTTTCAATCTCTCCGTTTTAACGATGGTGAGCTGTAATTAACATGTCATTACGATCAAACCTCATCTGAAACAGAAAACCTTACTTTGAAAGTATAGTTAACAGGAAGAATGGAATGAAAAAACTGCACACTAAATTCACTCAGCCTACAGGACAGGGCGCAGAAGGGAAGCAATTAATGCTGCCCGTCAATAATTAATTAAAGTGTGGAATTATTTCCACTGCTTGCATGCCGGTGACACCTTTGCTTTTGCTGAACAGCTGACACTTATCTGCCTGAGGACAGTGAGGAGGCACACGGACAGAATTGATCATTACATACTCCAGTCAGAGTTTTCTGTCCGAGGATCAGCCTGACAGCAGCTGAAGCTGCACAATGGGGTGAAATGATTCGTTTATGGAATATATCACAGGCTTTCACTCTGAAGAAAAAAATAGGTGTTAAGAGCAAAGTTATGTCCTGTCTCGGCTGCACCGCTTAAGTGCCTGCAGACTGGAATAAAAACTTTAATGATGTATGTCCTCGCTCATGATGGCTCCAGGAATAGTAGCGCTGATACAAAACCAGATTAACCTTTTCAGAAATGTTGCTTTTTAAGGTATTTCTGTCAGAATAGTCATTCAATATTTATTAGCGTTAAATTTGGAATCCGTATTCAAAGCTGCCTCTTCAAGTAACTTTCATACATCTGTTTACCATCAACTCCTCTGCTCAACATCACCTCACTCAGCTGAATGAGTGCTCATTATGAAGTGCAACCGTGTGTATATTTCAATCCAACTCTGCTGAATCGATAACTCATCATTATATTTACACTTGAAAGCACACACAAACCTGTTCCCTGCACCTTACGCAGACACAAAAGCCTCTCTCACAATGGATTCCCATACATTAGAACAGACCTAGAACCTCTGATAGACACACAACAAAGCAAGCACAGTCAATCATGAACAGACACAAGCGCACAAAAGAAGCAAACTTTTAAGTTCTACATCTTCTCACAGCCACAGTGAGAAATCCTGCGGTTGTTGCTCGGCTGGTAAATCAACAGTGCCGAGCTGTGTCCAGGCTGATTCAGAAGCAGCTAGTGATGCAGAAATCAGATTTCCGTGGGGGCATGTCTTTAATTGTTACATTAAAATAGCCTGTTCAATACATTGACTCTGCCATATTACAAGGCTCAAACCCAACAGATTATTCCCATATTTGGTAACCCCTTTATCTCATTGCTGACTTCTATCCAGCCTGATTCAGGTCACGAGAAATAACATTGTTTCTTTAATGGGATGGTTTTAGGGCCATAGCTTACCAATATGGCTGAAACTGATGTGAAATGCTCTGCCTCTGCTTTGGCATCAGTATCAAATGAACTTGATGTTATCTCACATTACGTACAAATGCTAAGTCATGACCACTCCATCATGTCAAACCAAATATCTGTGTATGAGGTTGATTATAAGCCTGATGAATTGGCTGTTGAGGCTAGGAACCTGGACAAACAGCCTACTACTAAATCATATATTTTATGGGTCCTAATTGTTTAAGCATTCAGGGACATTTTGGTGTGGGTGCTCTGATGATACCCTTCCGAAATCAAATGATCAACAGAAAAGTCCTGGACCAATTATCCTCTGACAATGGAATATATACCTGGTTATTATTGGCTGATCTGTTTGCCACTGCGCTCATACAGCTCTAAGTTGGGAATAGTTCAAATTTGCAAACATCACATACTCATCTGTGTCACTTCTACCTCACTGCCCAATCAAAATCCAGAAAGGGCCGAGCTCTGAATCAACTCTGTCAACAACAATGGAGGAAAAACTAGCTAGACTTAGAATTGTAAGGGCAAAATGTCCAAGTATAGTGTTCCTGCTAATGCTTTGACACAATTAATTTGCAATGTAACCCAGGGAAGAGAAAGTGCAGTGAGACAACTTTGTAGGCACTACCAGCAAACACAAAAAGCACCATTAGTTGAAACAGGCCCTTAATCATATAACAGAGCACCCCAAATTATGGCTGTTAACACTTAGGCCTCAGGAAGAAAGCAAAACTTCTTGCTTTGTTAATAGTTAACTGTCTATTCTTTAAAATAAAAACTGACTAAAAACACTTTTGTTTTGAAGGCACAACAACAAAATCAACCACAACAACAAAACCAACCACGACAGATGTAATGTTAAAAAAAACAACAAATAAGAGATCTTGATTTTCATCTCAAACTCAGAATGATGCATTGACAGAGATAGTTCTCAGCTGCTACCTGATAGGCTCTTGCTTTAAAGCCATGGTGTTGTATTCCAAATAATGTGGTTAAGAAAAGTTAGGTGCTAAAGCTACAAAACAGAATCAATTTTAAAGGAACATATAAGTGATTGGAATGCTGTCTGATGTGCTTTTGTGACTGATTATGTCACATTATATAAACTACAAATAAAGTTCATTGTTTTAATATAGAGTGTGGAGAAACCATAAGAGGCTTCTTGCTGTATTACAGTGTCAACAAAAACATTCTAGTTTGTTGAAAACTGTATATCGTGGCAATAATATCAAGCTTTACTTTGCACCTGGACTATTACAACAGCATTACAGAGTGGCACACAGTAAAATGAGTGCCGGTGGTTGGAGACTGTCATTGACACAGTGGATTAGAGGCACTAATGTAAATATGTCTGCATGAAAAGGAATGAAAGAGAAGTCATTCAGCCATAAAACTGTTAATTAATTGCCAGATTTTGAAGGCTGTGTCCATAATAGCAGCTCATCTATTATTGTGTAACCTGTGCTAGGTTTTCTTTTTCTTCTTTGTTGTTGTTCAAAGATTTCTGCTTCAATATGCGATTTAAGCCTTGGAGAGTTCAAGTGTTAATTCAATTATGTACAGCACTAGAGTTTCACTTGCTGTAGTTTTCAGCAGATATACAGTGCAGTGATTACATTACACGAGGAACCTGAAATTGTCGTCCAAGGTGACTGCAAACTTTTGAGGCGGTCTATTGCAGAGAGTTTTTCCTTCAGGTATGCTTGGTGGTCAAAGAGTACAGAGTTTGCTGAATCCTGAATAACTAGATAGATGATTAGATCTGCCTTCATCAGATCTTTTGCAACTCTCCCATGGAAAAGAATAGAAGCACTTTAACTGCTCATTTATTCATTAACACTGGGCTGGGCTGGGGGAGTACACAACGATAAGACTGCGGCATGTGTCATGCAGCTTTCCACAGGGATTGGCTCAGTCAAGTCAAAGCTTGTTGACGTTTTGTTCTGCAACAGTGACTCAAAAAGCTTGATGTATATTTAATTATGCCTGCAATAACCTCAACGCATACACTTAGGCTGTTTCTATCTTATCCACCTTCATACAGATTTAAATGGGCCATTCTGATGAAAATACCGTGCTGTCTCTGCACGCAGCTGCCACACTGGATATCCTCAGATAGCATTAACAACATTAACAATGGTTCTGTTTTATTCAAGTGTCAGGCTGAGTCATAACTGCGTGACAGTGAGCCAGCCTGGACCCCAAACCTTATGAAGCTTGTGTATTTATTCATTTTATATATGTGAACTGTTCTGCTTTTCCTAATGTGCCATATGAAATTGTCCTCCATGAAAAATGCATATTAAACTAGTAGGATGTCAGCCCTTGGTTTACTGGCCCTAACTGCATGGTTAATTTTGGCTTATAGCTGCTTGGAAAATGCATGTCTATATTTAGAACACCTTATAACTTTTTTTTTTGACTGGTCCCATATCATATGAAAGACGAATAGCAGTGAACTTGAAATTCAGGCACCATTGTAAGCCTTTTTTACAGCTGACTAATTATGTTAACTGATATCAAACAACATAATCCACTGATGTTTGTAAATTTCAACTATTTCTTTTCTTCAATGAGGCTTAATATAATCTTGTCAAACCTTGTATGCTGTATGGTATTACCTCACTTTAAATTACAAGGTATGCTTTTAAGTAGAGAGAATGTAGTTCAAGCAAACTGAGTGAATAGTTGCTCCGTCTGCACTGCACTTCTTTTGCGCTGACAGTGAACTCACTTGAAGGAGCGAAATAAATAGGCAGCAGAGTTTACACTGATTAGGTGAAGCGTGGAAATCTGATTTAACAGACATCCCTGGGAGGGACAAACAAATGCGAAGAGGAGAGACAGTGTTTTTGTTTCAGGCTGAATGATGTTACATTTTGGGGTCCTTAGACACCGCATCCTTTCACTGTGGCTGCTGAGGCATCCAACTTTAATCACTGCTGTGTCACAGAGACACGGCATATGACAAATAGCCTCGCTGCTTAACTTTTGAAACTTGCTCGGCAATGACAGCCGTCAACCCAATATTCAGAAACAGATGTTGAGAAACAGGGAAATAATGGTGGAATTTGATGTTAGCTTACAGCACTGTGGGAAATGGGTAAGTTTGAAAGATAGTTGAATTATTATTCTAACAAGGTGATAAGAACTTTTTTTTGAACTCATATGTGCTGACATTTTAATTCATGTTTTTGATAAGAGCAGTAAAAAGTACAAAAATTCATTTTTTAATGGACATTCCAAAAATTATATTTTAAGAAATGTGCTGCCAAAATCCTAAGAAAAAGAAAAAACACTGCTTAGACTTTTCCTTTCTGTATCTAGTATGTTTATTTAGAAATAAGTAATATAATTATAAGTTATTTTATTAAGAAGAAGAAGAAGAAGAAGAAGAAGAAGAAGAAGAAGAAGAAGAAGAAGAAGAAGAAGAAGAAGAAGAAGAAGAAGAAGAAGAAGAAGAAGAAGAAGAAGAAGAAGAAGAAGAAGAAGAAGAAGACTTATATAGCACATTTCTGGGTACTCAAAGATGCTTTACATGAAGTGGGAAAAACAAAAACAGAGTTGGGGAGTGAGAAGAGGTCATGTGTTGTGGCTTTTTTGAATTGGTAGGTTTTGAGTTGGTTTTTAAATGAGTGAAGAGAGTCAGAGTTGGGGATGTGTGGTGTAAGGGAGTTCCAGAGAGTTGCGGCAGTGATGGCAAAAGCTTCTTTCATGAGGCTGTAAACATTGTACATTTGCACATTCAGTTACACTATGACATAACAACTCAATCAGTCCATGCACAATATTTATATTTATATTTTTATATGTATTACTGTTGTCTTCCTTTTTAACTGTTAGTTCTTTGTGGCTTTACACGGGACCTGGTAATCGAAATGTCGTTACATATCATGCGACAGCTTGTGTTGGTATGACAATACAAAACCTTGAATCCTTGAATCTTGTAAAGTTGTTTTTTCTACGTGGATTTTATCCTCTATACATCACAGATCTTGAAAGTCTTATCAATAATTTTCATTATTAATTGACAAAATGAGAAAAGGCTAATATGGGGCTAATTAAAATAGATGAAAATTAGCCTTATGCTAACTCTGGTATGTTTACATAGATGCTTCACTGAAATGTTCATTAATATGCACTGTCCTTTTAAATAAACAAATAAAATTAAAAATCAAAATTAAAATGATTTGAGGAAATATTTATAGTAGCGGACATGCTTTTTTTCGGAGTAAAAGTAAGTTTGCAGGATTTATTTGTGATAATATAACACATTCAACGTAAACCATGATGTAACCTGAATTATCCGGATAATTTTAATTTCTTTCACCAACTCCATTTGCATGTGCACACACTGTCGTTAGAGGAGAGATCTCTATAGGACCCAACCTGTTCTTCTACACAGCTACAAGGCCAACTGGAGCACAATAAAGCTTCATCACAAGTCTGGAACATTTTAATACCTATAAAAAGTACAGAGAAATAACTGAGCACATGGACTCATCAAGTACACCCCTGAGGGTGAAAAAAAGGAGGTAGAAAACTAAAAGTTTGCAAAAAGAGAAATGAAGTAGGCCACAGTAATGTTTGCCCGGTGCATTCAAATGTGGCCTCATAGAAAACAAAATAAATTCAGCGTCCAGGAAATGGCAGCCTTGCCCTTTTCTGCCAGCTGGTAATTGGCCCTGAGCAAGCTCATTTATCCTGTGTATTAGCAGTGAAGCTTTATGCAAGACCACACTGGGGTTATTTCCATACAGCAGCATGTTATGTCATTCTCTCAGCATCGACTCTGCTAACTCAGACACCACAAGTTTTCCTGTGTGGGCTGTGGGTTTAGATATAGTATGAATCATGTGCACAAAGCTGTATTAGATTTATTAGACTAGAAAAAAATAAGTTTTTGGGGGACGGCGCTAAGTTCTTTAAGTGCTATCCCATGTTCCGTCAGCACTAGGGATGTACACGATTAATCGATTATCGATTCATTGATTGTTAAGAAATTACTCGAAACACACATTGTTGTTTTCAATTTTCCGTCACTTGGAACAAACATCATGTGGTCTCATATTAAACTCAGCTATCAGGGAGGTGTTTAAAGTTTAAAGCATGTTTCCATGTGAATCAGCTGTTAAAGGTGTTGCACACAGTGGAGACGTTCAGCTGGCGGCTGGCGGCTGTGCTTCAGGTCTCCACAGCGCTTTTTAAAGAGGATCAGTGGGTAACTGCTGCCAACAACGACACGGATATGAAGGTTGACTACTTTAAACAGGACAGTTCCACCTTTGGATACAAAGCCAACAGACTGTTAGGAAATACTACTAAGCTATGTTTGCAGAGCAGCAACATCAGAGCCGTCTGAGCTTTTCTGCCGCTGGACTGATGATGACCCAGTTGCGCTCCTGGCTGACACCTGACCGAATACACATGTTTATTTTTCTCAATAAGAATGAGTAGGCAGAAAACTGGACACTGTGAGTCTGAGGTACTTTTCTGTTAGTAGTCTGAGCTTTCACTATATATATTTATGTACTATAAAATGATGTCCGCGGAGAATACTTTTATGAGCCTGATCGTTGATAGTCAGTGATAAACATATACCTGTATTCAATACCGTCAGTTATATGCATTTCGTTACTGTAGAAAATATAATTTAGGGGAAAAAACATATTTGTCCTTGTTTTTGTCATAAGAATAATAATGTTTTAGTTAACTGATTAATCGATAATAGATCATTAACATTTCCAAAAATCCATCACGGAAATACTTAAAATGTACATCCCTAGTCAGCACCAAATAATCCTAAAAAGAAATGTTAGAAGTTTTACTCGACAACCAGAGAATTAATGAGAGCATACATTAGTTCTATCAGGTCACATGTGAAATGGTATGTGTTAGAATGATGAGGCGCAGTGACTAGTAGGAGCATGAGTAACTGCTTTCATATAACTGGCTTAATTAAGCACACAAGCTATCATCCAGCTAGCACAATCTTTACAGAGGTATGAAGATTAAACTGCAAAGGCCCGATCATTAGATTTAGTGTAGTATGACTGGACATTCAGTCGTGGTGAGGAAAGAAGTTCAAAGAGAAGGAAAGAGAAATTGCAAGTGCAGATGGTCTCAAAAGATGTTGCAACATTATAAAATATTTAATTTCCAGCTAACTAAAGAGACAGACTCACGGCTAGATGTGTGCTGCCTGATGAAGCAGGATTAAAATGTTCAAAAGTGAACACTTCTTGAGGATGAAAGGAGACAGGCTGAACTGTTTGGCTCATTATGTTGTTATGGGCTTAACCACAGGGGTCCCCGGCACAGCCTAATCAGTAAATGGTGCTTTTATTATATGCTATATTACATACTGTGGATCTCCAGAGGCCAGCTGTAAACACAAGTATGCAGAAAAACATGCTCCTGCAATTACCATGTTCTACATATTAATTGGAATCATATAACAAAGCCTGATTTTCAGTAAAGGATTGCGGGTATCACACCCAGATATCCAATTCCAGGAAGTCTTATAATGCTGGAAAATCCTGCACATATGTATACAGTAGTGCCATAAATGCTCACCAAAAAAAGGCTAGTATTCAATTTCAAGCCAGGCCTCTTATTTTGGCTGGGATCACGGCTTTTTACAAATGAATAAAGGCCGGCTTACAATTATTGGCCGGGATTTGCGCTCTCATTGTGAGAGTGCTAAATTCTGTCCACATATATGATGAGCTGAATAGAGAAGGAAAGTCCTTTCCAGTTTATTGTGGAGTCGATTCATGACACGTGACACAAATTTCACAGTTTGCATTGCAAGCTTGCAAAAATCGGCTCATTCAAATCAAACAAGACACTCTGTTGTGTGTAATGGTATAGTCTGGATGTGCAGGGTTGAGGCTCAGACAGCCTCAGACTAATTTAACCCCTAATTCTTATAATAATAGTAATGTCAAAATTGTATTAACTTAGGTTATCCAGTAAAGGGAAATGTTGCCATGGTCACTGTAGATTTTAAGCATGACAATGCTAATACATCCTCCAGCAATAATTGCTGCCGCTCAGCAGAATTAAAAGAGTAAAAATGTTACTTTCATTGTACAGGGCTGTTAACCCCAGTGTTACTGAATTAGGTGATTTTTTTACAAAGACACTTGTTTGCATAGAAAAAGGTGTGTTTTGCTCCTAAGGATTACATAATGGTTAATTTGAATGTATAACTCTAGAGCACAAAGGTGTTATTGGCTCTACAGTGTAGCTTGCGGAGCATTTAACCCTTTGCTTTTTGAATTAGACGGTGTCTTTTTGGCTTATTTGCACAGGTGCAGTAGGCATACATGCACACAATCCTTTTGTGAATGAGTCGTTGACTTTGTACCAAGATATGAACATTTTCAAATACAAAACTGCTTCATAAAAAGGCCTGGTACCTTCTGCAGAGTACCAACTTGTTAGTAATGTTAGTTTCACTTGATCAAAACAACAACAACAAGGCAACCTACAATGTCTGATCAATCATTCAACCATGTCTGTGCCCAGTGTCTACTGAGTCTGCAACTATTTACTATTTTGATAATCAACTCATCATTGATTATCAAAACCAGTTTTCAACTAATTGGATTCTTAACTGCAATACAACTCATTGGTTCTTAGAGATCAGCATTTCAATGTAATATTACTCTTTTGAACTCTAAATATGCCATTACAATTTTTATTCATCGTGTGCCGTTGCCCTAGCGGTCTAAGCGCGCCCTATTTACAGATGCCATAGTCCTTGTCGCAGCGGTTGCTGCAAGTCTTCCCCCACTCTCTGCACCCAACTTTTCCTGTCTCTCTCCAGCTGTCCTATCAAATAAAAGCAAAAAAGCACAAAAATATAACTTTAAAAGTATATATATAATAATCCGTGAAGGACAACTTATCTAGTTCTAATGTGCCAATTCTTAAAATGTAATCTTGGACCTGACAGAAGATTTTGCGGATACCTCATATACAAGTTTTCCAGGGCAAGCCTCACATGATGTGAGAAGGCACAGATGTAGATATCATAATATTAAATGGGACACAAAACCAACATGAAATGGAGAAGTTTTGATTATTCCAAGTTTAGGCATTGAAGTTTGATAATTATCAACCTCATTTTAATGGCTGGTTGTTTCCATTCAGATTCAGTACGTGTCATGCTTCCCAGAACAGATTAATATTTCCTGGCACATTGGGACATGTTAAATATTTCTCAACCCAAGTGTAGACAGCTGATCACTGTGAAAAGCTGAACATTTCCTGGGTTAGACCTCTCCCAGGGGAACTTTTCCAGATGTTCCGGAAGATTGACTGTGCAAGGAAAGATACATGCAGAACAGCAATGACCGCAGAGAGAAATCAGCACACGGTCACTGGGCAAGAGACACACAGGACCACAGAGGACCGATTAGAGCACCGAAGTTGTATGGTAAAACTTGAGCAGCCCTAAAAGCACATTTGGAATGGTCTCTCATGCTGGAAAGGAAGAGGGAGAAATCCCATCAGTAACGTAAGGTTGTTGATACTCTGACACTTTTCAATACCACGTGTTTCTTACAGATACAGTCTATGCTGTTTTTTTGTTCAATAACATGGATAAGAACTGAAGCATACAAAAAAAAATCTAATCAGTCAAAGGGTTCATAGTTATAGGTTCACTGCTTGTTTTGAAGGGTTCGTTTCATGCTCATAACTCACAAGGTTTCATTGTGGGATGCCACTAGTTTCACACCATGCTTCAAACACATGGTCAACCAACGAGCTTAGCTGAATTCATCTAGTTTATGACAAAATATTTCTAGCAGTTTCCTGACTTCCTTTCAACCATGTCCAGCTCCATTTATTTCTCACACGGTCGTCATTAGCAGTCATGTCTCTGCCAGAATCCATTAATGTAGCCCTTGTTTTTAAATCCTGCGCAACTATGCAAAAGTGCTGATGGATAACAAATATTTGCACATCACTGAGCCATGAAGTGCTGTGCTGCAGTCATACAGAACAAAAAACAACAAAAAAAACACTATGTCAAGCTGTCACCACAACAAATTTTATTTTACTCTGCTAAAGCACACACGAACAAGCATTAGAGTTTAATGTTGGACACCTTCCAGCCTTTTATTATTTAATCAAATCTGACAGCAAAGAAATACCAAAGCCTCCCCCTCATCCCCCAGCAGGCAGGTAAGAAACAGTTAACAGGCAATACAGAAGTGATTATGCTGCGGCAGTGGGGAGGCTAACCTTTCCTTCAAGCATAAGGAGTTGTTGTGCACTGCCCTACCATTTTATTGCTGATCAATAGCATTAAATGCCATGTGGCCTTTCCTCTCCGAAGCAACGGCCAGTGCACTGTCCGCTCGGTAGTAAATCCCTGTGGCTCTGCGTAGCCATTCAATTTTCCGCCTTCAGCCTCTGAGACTCGTATCCAGGGAATGAGTGATGCACTTTAACTGTTGAACATTAGGAAAAAGGCTTGTGCATGTGTGTGCAAAAGTAACAAGCTGCACGCATGCAGGATAATCATGAAAACCCATACACAGCCCCTGGGAGACTCTTTTAACCTTTGACATCCTCCTACAGTATGTGATACACATAGCACCTCCTATGAAATAATTGATGAGGATGTTTTTGCCCATGTGTAAAGTGCATAATGTGTACAAAAGCTCAGGGGAACCAAAGCAGGAGGACGGGCCTGTTCATTTTTCCAAGTGGGTGAATCAATCACAAAGCGGTGAGAGGGACAATATAGAAACCTGTCTGCATAAGGTGGCTGCTGTGATCGCTTAAGGCTATATCACACTAGAGCCCCGGGTCAACAGGATGCGTTGCCTTGCGTCTCAGCACGCATCAATATACACAGAAAAGAACAACCTGGACAGGAAGTCAGGCACGAAGATCGCATGCAACATCCACCAATGTCAAAACAACACATCATATACGGACTCCTGACTGTTTAAAGATCGTTTAGAGCAGAAATACTCATTGATTATGGATGTAAGTTACAAACAGCCAATTATCCGGGATCCAGGTCAACTACAAAATTATTTTAAGATGATAACTGTGTCAGAAGGTAACAGGACAACAAAATAGAGCCAAATTATTCATATTAAACTCATCTAAGCCTGAAAAAATGGAATACCATCCAAATGAGCAGAAATTCAACCACAGAAAGGCTCTGTAATCTGTTGTTTGTATTTGGTTCTCTCTTTGCTGGACCCAGCTGATCCTGCCTGCTCTGAGCTGGTGCTACGCTCCCAACATGCGTCCAGCCTCAAGTGGACGCTCAGTGAAGTGCAGTTTAAAACACTTCTGCATGGGCTTCATATTTTTTTTATTTTAAGTTTTTTATTTTTATTTTGTGGCTTTTTTTTACTAGGACAGCTGAAGAGAGACAGGAAATGTGGGGAGTAGAGAGCGGGGGAAGACATGCAGGAAATGGTCGCAGCCGGGAATCGAACTGGCGACCCCTGCGACGAGAATTGTAGCCTCTGTATGTGGGTCGCTTAGACCACTAGGCCACCAGCGCTCCATGGGCTTCATATTTTGAGACCTGAGGATGCCGCTCGGTGATAACATTGTTCAAAACTGCAAAATTCACAAATATTAAATAGTGCCTCCTGGCTTTAAAACACATTGTATGTGTCTATCTGCTGTTCTACATTATTAAAATGTCCCTACTGGAGAAGAAACTGCCTTTTTGAATTGTGAACACAAGAAATTGGCACTAATTAATCTGAGGGTAGCGCATAGCCAGCTTGAGCTTCCTCTAACTGTGACAAAATGTTGTGGAAGCATCGCCATTATACTTAAGCCTGCTCACAGCAGGTATATTGTTTGCATGGTGAGTGCAGAAAGCGTTGTGAACATGATTAACAAATTCAGACCTTTGCAATGTTTATTTTGAATGCTCACAACAATGAATTTGTGTTACATTGTGCATCATAAGCATCTGCATCAGCACTTTAGCGCTGGAAAATCCTGCAGAGCTGCATTTAAAATCACATCTTTTGGAAGTTTTACACCAAAATATGTGCTCTCTTTGTCTCATATCCTGCTATTTAAGTTATCTCTTAGAAATTAAGATATGTAGAAGTGCAAAAGGAGTGAGGATTAGTGAGCATTAACATTAGTACCTGAATCATCTCTTTGGTACCTGAGTCAGTTATCAGGGAGAGGGGATTCAAGCAGGAAGTGTGACATTGCAAGAGTCTCAAGTTCTGACATTCGCCACCAGAACATAGAGCATCCAATGAAATTACTGCAACCATTTTCTGATACAACCTCCAGGAAGTAGGTTTAAGGCTGATTTATACTTCTGTGTTGCCCCTATGCAGCAGGGGCTGACGCGGACATGAGCACAACAAACCTCTGCCTCGTTGTGCCCGTGTCTCGCAACAATTCTTCGCCGAAACGCTTGAGAGCAGCGTGGTCTCTCTGATAGCCGGTCGCCTGTTTAAAAAAGTTTTAAAAATTGCATGCAGATGGATGCATTATTTTTAAAGCTATTTCAGATATAAATAAAGATAAAGAAAGCCAAGGAATCTGTACATCAATTTGGGAAAAAAAATATGTCTGCCACAAAATATATATATAATTATAATCAAACCAACACTACTTTTATGATCGTTCTCCGGCTGTTTCCAGCAAATTAAAAAAAAAATACAACACGTTAAAAATCATTTTAACTCCTTCCATCTAAAAAATGGGGACACTGTCTTATGTTTGTATTTCAAGGTCACAGAGCTGAGACATAAACTTACTTTCTATCATAACACTCAGCAGCAACAAACAAGCTAATCTGACAAGTGTCTATTTTCCCAGTTACCTGGGTGAAGCAGCAACACCAGCACCTTACCAAACAGTACAGGCTGAGATATTGAAGTAGAAGCACCCGGAGCAGCTAAACATAGACCAAACAAACACTCTGAGTGCCCTGTATAGGCTGGATGCATCAGTCGCTCTCTGCATGCTCACACTGCTGGTTACGTTCTTTATGAAACTCCAAAAAAAAAGCGAAAAGTAGCGTGCGAGTCAAGCGCAGCCAATGCTAGCAGGCTGACATTTATCCATGATCACCTCATCGTCTTTCTGCATTAAGGGCATTCACAAACCTAAAACAAATACCTGCAGTTTCCTTGATCCATATGCCATGATTCACTTCGCTACCTAGCTACTTCACCGCTGTAGATAAAGGGTGCTTTCACACCTGGATCATTTGGAGACATTGTTCCAAAAAAAGGGAGATTTCCCACCCTGGGTAGGATGGTTTGGACAAATGTTAGCATAGCAGATCACCAGACTGTACATATTCCCACTACAGGAGAATACATTATTGGGGTTGCAAATTCCGGGAATTTCCAAAGTTGGAAACTTTCCATGGGAATTAACAGGAATTTATGGGAATAAACGGTAATAAACCAGGAATTTGCTAAACTGAAGGTTGGCTCTTAATAGGGAACTTAAATATAGTTTGGAAAATATATTTTAGCATAATCCTGACTAAAACAACCAGATTTCATGCAAGCACAGTTGAATATCTATGCTATTCCTCAATCACATGCACATAGCACACTGCTTACTGCAGGGCTATTGAGACCGCGCCTCCTACATGCACTGTGCATTCCTCCATCACATGCACAGATGATTTCTAGAATCCTGCAGAGGCTAGGCTTGAGAAGCTTGAGAGAAGATGCTTTTTTATTTGTTGAATGGGACTTTTTTGGAGGGAGAGGGGCTCTTTTCATTGAACATTTTGAATGGGACTTTGTTGGGATTGCATTTTTGTTAATTTTTGAATGGGTTGGGTCGGGGGGATGAGTAATATTTAACTCAACATTCATGTTTTTGTTCTTCAATGAAAGAATTTAATGTTCAATAAAATATTTAATATTTGCTAAAGTTCTACTTACAAATAAATCTGTTTTAATTGTATTATTTTGGATGGATGTCTGCTTATAACAAAACAAATATTTAAGATTGGATATGACACCTTTCCATTAAATTACCCTCAATTCCCAGCTAGTTACCATAAATTCCCATATTTCCCATGGAAATTTACCGGAAACTTTCCGGAAATT
Organism: Notolabrus celidotus; assembly: GCF_009762535.1. Classification (NCBI taxonomy): domain Eukaryota; kingdom Metazoa; phylum Chordata; class Actinopteri; order Labriformes; family Labridae; genus Notolabrus; species Notolabrus celidotus. The sequence continues at coordinate 21,756,833 of NC_048278.1, read as the reverse complement.
TCCCACCGCTTTGCAACCCTGTAAATTATCGATTAAATTGTTTATTTTGAAATATGTCTACTAATGGAAGGTTACATTAAGTGGCGAGAAAACACAATCCAGTAATAAGCAGAGCCAGCAAAATTAGCGGCTGTATAAGCTAAGCTGGTTCTCACATTCTAAAAGGTGAACTTTCAAGAACAGCATTCATTCATTCTGCTCTGAGAGTGCAACAGACTCTCAGACTCCACATAATATTTCCTCATTACTAACCCTCTTAGCCTGTGTTCCCATAGTGTTTGATCCTCCCACACCTCCATTATCATTCTCACCACTGATGTCTTTTTTTTTTCTTTGCCATCACTGAGGTTACTTCATTCATTTCTGAAGCATGACAGGGCCTTGATTCATATTGGTTAGCGCTAAGCAGAGTGGCTCAATAAATTCCAGCAATACTTTTCAGATGGACATGCTTGAAACAGCTCTGTTTTGTAATGGCAATTTCACACTTGTATGGAAATTATCACACACCTTTCTACAAAGCCTTTTGAAGGAGCCAAACTGAATTCAGAATCTTGTTGTTTTCTGTAGAGATAATTATGTGTGCTTCTTAGAAATTAGGAGGATGGAAAAATAACTAATTGAATTAACTTTTTTGGATGCCAAGACCAACCTAAAAACACCAGTGATCAAATAGTATTGGCAATATCACAGTATCAAAAGAACAAAAGTCTCTCGTTGTTGTTGTAGATCTGTGATGGTGTGAAACGGGGAAAATCAGTCTTCCAGGAAAAAACATGTAGTTGTGTTTGAGCTACAGTGAAGCAGAGCCGGCAGACATGGGAACTACAGTGACCATTGTCCCATGCATGGCGTTCATCTTTTGCACTCTTCTTGCTGCCTTAGTTTAGTACAGTTAATATGGCGGGCACCAGCATCAGTAGCGAGGAACAGAAATATGATTTAGAAATTTCAAGCAGCTTTTAAATTTGGCTTGTAGAAGCATTTCTGTGTCCTCATGTCAAGAAATGAGAATGTAGAAAAGGTGAAGGACAGACCAAAAATATGCAGACACTGCCAGACTGCGGTGTCCTGCGTGGAATATAAGACGCCACTTAGCAAATCCTAACCCCAGAAAAATCTGAAAAGATGCACAGAAAAAAGTCCAGCCTGGGCAAAAGACTCTAAAGGAAGTGTTTACAGCCTTACTTCCTCATAAAAGTGAGAGAGCTCCACATCAAAGATGTGTCGCTGAATATATCACCAAAGACCAATGGCAATTTTCTGTGGTCGACAACTAAGGATTCAGGCTAGTAAACAAGCTGGAGCCAAAGTATTAATTCTAATCACGAACATACTTCAGTCAAACACTATTACCATCTCTGTAAGAAGAGACAAAGGATGAAGTTACACAGAGCCACAAATAAACAGAGTGCATCTCACTCACGATGATGGGTGCACTTCACCCACCCATGTTCTGTTCAACAGACATGGACTCTGTCAATCACACACTGGATCCAACATATGTGTAAAGCTGCCACTTAGTAGATGTGCGTATCAATCAATCAATCTTTATTGTGCAAAATCACAAAAAAAAGGTTATCTCAGGACGCTATAGGCTTAGCCTAAGCCTACAGCAGCATAACTAAGAGCTGGTCCAAGCCTGAGCCAGCGCTAACTATAAGCTTTATCAAAAAGGAAAGTTTTAGGCCTACTCTTAAAAGTAGATAGGGTGTCTGCCTCCCGGACCCTGATTGGTAGATGATTCCAAAGGAGATGTGCCTGATAACTGAATTTTATGTTGTTTACAAAATCAAGCTGATGCAATTATTTTATTTTATCAAACTGACCTTTAATACTCCATTTCTAAAAATTGCATTTTTTTTCCCTTTTTGATACTGTGATAATATTGCGTTGACTTGTCATGGGGATATTATTGTATCGTGAGATTGTATTGATACATCTAAAAAAAATGCCACCTATCAACTGTGTGAAAAAAGGAACAATCTTAGGGAAGCAAACTTACGAAACAAAAAAAAGGCAGTACAAATATGCGTGATATAATCACTGCAACACTAGCCAAGTGAAAAACAGTAGCAGTGGTGCGTTTTTTAAACTGTAAAACTCTTCTACTTCAAATATGGATACCAGAAATGGTGGAAAGTTTTGTTAAAATAGTCTCTTCATTTGGTTTAAGAGCAATAAGTCCTCATTTGACTTGTGTTTAATTTCCACATGATATGCCTTGAGGTTTTCACATAATCTTCAAAACAAATTGAAGAATATAAGCCATCTTAAATGCTGTTAACTTCAAAGACAAACCACATTAAAGCTTTTCTCAAATCTCATTCTGAAATGGCTTCTAGTGTGGGAAAAAAAGAAAAGAAAATCAGTGCAGCAATCCCCAGAAAGAATGGCTCCAAGGAGTGTGAGAAAACAACAGTAAGGTTTGGATGATACAGTAGAAGGCACAGAGCACATGACAGCTACAGTACAGCATGCATCACTACTTTGCCTCCCAAGCAGCAGGCAGCCTATGGACAGTTAATTACAAATCCACTAAAATCCTCAGCATGTAATCAAAACAACACAGTGTCTTTCACTGTGACCTTCAGTTGCTTCTTCCATAAGGATAACCCTGCATACATGATAAGTCATGCCATAGTTTTCATTCACATGGCTATTCATTTTCTGAAGTATTACTGACCTTAAATATCACAATATACTGATGTTGTTTGAACTCAAGATACTCTTGCATCATCTACATACAATCACAGTAATAGTAAAGAAGGAAATTGAAACAGATAAATCTCGTTTTGTATGAGGGTGGCACGAAAATTAAGAGTGGGTAAGGGTTTAGGTTTTTCAGATTCTCATCACGATTAAAGCCAATCTCCTCTCAGAGCAATTGCCAACTTTTAAGGGCTTCCGTTGTAGCCAGAAATTACCCACAAAGGACTTCTGTTTCTGTCACATCACATTGACTACATTCTGTCTAGCGACCTGAGAAGCGAGATTGGAGTTGGTGGTGAGAACAACATCTGAGAGCAGACTGTTAGTTGCACTTTTAAGCAAATATCTATTTGCAGACATAAACTTAAGCCAAATTGTGGTTAGATGAAGCCAACGGGATCCAGGGTTGCATTGGGATGGATTGCATTTTGCCTCTTTTGCTCTCTGCACATATAGTTTTCCTCCATATAGCCAAAGCTCTCTGGATGATAATACTTGTACTACATGCAATAAACAACTTCCAAAAATCAAAATCTAGTTTTGCAGCTTCAGATTATTTATAAGTAATTGATACCATGCAACTAACAGTTAACAGAAAGGGGACAATTGTGTGCTCAATAGTTAGAGGTATCTTCAAATTGTGCACAGTGTGCTTGTTATCATCAGTTTGCATCAAAACTGACAGGTGTAAGGACACTGTGCTTATTTTTTCACCTACGAAACGCATAGCATTAAAAAGTTGGAGAAAGAAATATACTTGCAACTTTTTGTTCCCTATAGGAATATATACATCAAATATGAAAAAAGGATATTTACGCAAACACATGTGAAGACTTGAATAAAACTGCAGTAAATATAGGGTGCTATTTGCATACATCCTGGTTTTAACAATGCCATTTCATACGCATTCATTATGGAACTGTACAGGTAGAGGTTGCCACTAGAAACAAAAATGGAAGTGACTGCTGGAGGAAAATTGTTAAGATTGTGTTCAGAAGTAAACACACTTAGAAATAATTAATTTTTCAGGTCATGGTTAGAGGTAAAGAAGGAGAAAAATGACCAGGAGAGAGCGAGACACGTGGTATTTGACAGCTCTTTGATTGGCTGACCCTTTCCAAGCCTTACTGATCCTTGGTACATCCAAGCATGAGACTATACTAGGTGCATTAATGGCGCATTTACAATAAGTTTAACATCGCCAAAGATGGTTGGCATAGAAAAGGGTTTATGTGTTTAATACCTCTCCACAAGATCTTTAGAAGAGTGTGGCTAGCTTTTGTTCAAAGTGGAGGATCTCTTTGTGGAGAGTACTACAACAACTCCAGTATAATATTTGATTTGCAGGGTTACCTTTAAAGATTGAGTTTGCACAGTGCAACAGAGGAATATTTACCACATGATACCAAAGTTTATGCATCTCCCTACTGAATTACTCCAGATAGACAACAAGGAAAGTTGCAGAAAAATGATTCTAGCTTTAAGTGGATACAACACTCTGCAAAGAGAGATAAAGCTGGAAGGAAAGCAAAATATTCAAACTCTGCAAATAAATTATTCATGTAAATCTGCTTGTTTTGTCTTGATTAAAATATGAAAAAGTTACCCCTGGTTAATGGGTCATAGTGTAAAAGGATAAACGTCTGCAGGAAATAAAGACAGACAGATCATTTAGAAAGTATGCATTATCATAAAAAGATGGAAAGAGAACTAGGCACCCATTTTGGGCTATCCAGTCTCATTTAGATTAAATCTGTGCTGATCTTGCTCGCAGCCAAATATGCAGACAATCAGAATCTCAGATTATCTGTCTGCTTCTTTCCCTTTCATCCTCTCTCACTCTGAGCCTCGCTCTCTCGCGCACACAACAGAGCAGGGGAGGCAAGACCCCTGCTGGCTCAATGTCAGAGTCCTTTGAAGATCTCAAATGGATCAGTTATATTCCACCCATGGTTTGCCTTTTTGCGGCAGAACGGCAATGTGTCACAATCATATCAGTCCCGGGCTTTACTATCTAAAATACTTAAGTGCGTACTGGTGTTTGTTTGCATGATGTGATGTCCTAGTTTATAGATTAAGGTACATTACAAGGCACGCAGTCCTGACCTTGGACTCTCCTCTGCTGCTCCCACAGCTCTGAGGTAGAAGACAGGCAGTGTTCAATAATGAATACAGAAACAGTCTCTCTCTGTGTGTGTCTCTCTCTCTCATTAATCAAGTTTTAATACAGCTCTACCTTGTAGGAGGAAGGGGCGGCACTTGGCAGTGTACCGGTTTCAATACCATTGCTGGTGTCACATTTTGCTGCAACATGGTCAGTGTTAATTTTGTAGGCTATTTTAGATTTAGTCTTAGTCTTCAGACGAAAATGCCTGTTAGTTTGAGTCACATTTTAGTCTTTTCAGCCCTTTATAGTTTTAGTCTAGTTTTAGTCGACAAAAACTCAAAACATATTAGTCTAGTTTTAGTCGGCGGAAACTCAAAACATTTGAAGTTAAATAATTAAGCCTGTCCTTGCTAAAATGTCAAAAGAAAACATTCTCGATGTGACCTCTGTGAATGTATCTTGATTCTCTAGATTCACAGAAAAATGCCATGAAAGGGCTGACAGAGGCACTGGACAGTCAGTAAGTTCACGGCACTCTGAAATGAATCAGCATCTTTGATAACAAGGAGTTGATCAAAACGTACTAAATGTGTCTGATGTTTCACCAAACTGGAATAAATCAAGCTCCAGACGCGGAGCTTTTCACGGTGATCGCTGCAACAACGTCAAATAGTAAACAGACGTCCCCCCGGTTGCGTCTTTGTCACTAACGCAAAAAATCATCAATGAAGATGAGACAGATGCATGGAGGTGAGGAGCGCTGGTTCATGAAGCACACCTGCTGCAGGTAGAGACCAAGCTAACACTGAGCCCCTCAGATAATAACTCAGCCTGTCAGCCACAGGAATGAATCATTTTTATTTCTTAAGATTAGACGCACAGTGAGGAAAACATGGATTTTGAATGTCCCATGGTCCGCCACTAATTTTTTGTCTCGTCATAGTCTCGTCAACGAAATCAAAACCTAAGTTCGTCTTAGTTTTTATTGTCAGTGATGCACTTGAGCTCGTCATAGTCTTGTTTTCGTAATGTAAAAATTAATCGTTGACGATAATTTATCGTCATAATTTTGTTGACAAAATTAACCCTGAACATGGTTGTTGCATGTCATCACTGCAGGTTTTGGTTTAAGTGCTCACATGATGGAGAGTTACTTCTTCCAACATCTATGCAACCACTGTGTGAAAGAGTAGCTTGTGACAGACACTGTATAATGGACCCCTGTCCTTTCCATGTTCCCCCGACACTTCAGAGCAAGCCCACGCTAATCAAAGAGCACTCCGTCCTCCTCATGTCATAGCGGGTGTCACATTTTTATCAATGAAAGTGAACTCCGGCTCAGCAAGTCGAATCACCAGGTATGATGTCGGCAAGTAACAGCGCAGCAGGAAAATCTAGATCACATAGATTTTCTGAGAAGCTAAGACTTACTAAGAGCCCACAGTGGTTTATGAAAACAGCCTGTGGTCTCCAGCACAGACATGAGTTGATTATAGCATCACAGGCTTGTTTGAGAGGGAGAGGGGCTTCATAGGGAGTGAACATGCGTTTGCGTGCGTGATTCCTTTTCATTTTGTAACACTGTGCTATAATACTGTTACTGCGAAAAGCAGAAAAAATACTGTGATATAAATTTTGGATTTCAATGCCCACCCCTAGTAGGAGGCATAAGTGCGTCTGACATGGTGAACTTTAACTGTGTATGATGAAAACTGAAGCCTTGAAAGCTACATTGAAGAGATATTAAGTGAAGAAACACATGCAGAAACTAAGATGGGGGTTTAGAAGGTGGGTGATCAACTTTATGTTTCAGTCTATCTCATAGTTGGTGCTTAATACACAAAAGAACGCTTCTGTGTTTTAGTGTTTTATCCCCAAATACTTCAAATGTGGTAGTGTTCAAGCTCTTGGTTTGATTTTTTGAAGTAAAATAAATAAATAATTTCCTTTTTGTTCTCTAAAGATATATAAGCTAACTGTAAAACATAATGAGCTTACTTTAGCCTTGATTTAAGCATCACTCTAAAAATTAAAAGTCATGTAGCCTCGAAAGAAGGAACTTTCCAAACAAAGAGTTCCTTTTTGAATCAAAGTTGAATTGTAATGCAAACCCTGAACCCTTGCAACCCTAATCCTAACCCTAATCACAACCCTAACCCTAATCACAACCCTAACCCTAACCTTAACCCTAACCCTAACTCTAATCACAACACAGTCGAAAGAGCCGTTCGGGAGTCGAAAGAGCCGGCTCTTCTTTGGGAGCCGAGTTCAAAGAGCCGGCTCTCTGAAAAGAGCCGAACTTCCCATCACTAACAGATACACTATAATTAAGTGAAGGTCCTGTTTTAAGATGATGGAGGATATTTCTAGCCGGAGTTATTTTTTCTACAGGCACTGTGAGGAGTTTCTAACTAATTCTGAAGTGTGTCACTCATATACTGACGTCTCTTCATGACCTACATCGTAAAATGAGATTATCAGCTACAAGATGTTTCTCTTTTCTTTATACTGAACCTTTGTGCCTGTGCTCCTGAAAAAGCCAAGTTGATTTCCACTCACCCAGAAGTTGCTTTGCTTCGAACTCCACTGATAAGGTTTGGCAGTGAGAAGTTAGTTAACAAGCAGAAGAGGTTTGTTTGTTTTTTTAGATAATTTCCTACTTACACTGTGTTTTGTACTCATGGCTGATACTGGAGCAGGATTGAAAAAAGACAGAGAAACTCTACATCCAGGGTTTTGTAAGTTAAAAGAGCAAAATGGCTATGAGGAGGATTTAATGTGTAAGCCTGTTTGTAAAAGCTTCACTGCTTTGTGAGGTCCTTTTTACATTATTTTGATATTTATTGGGAAACTGGAGCACACATCATGACACCAGGGCTGCGACAGGTAACATTAAACTGGTACATCTGGTTGGCCTTTTGTGAGCTAACTAACAGCCATAATTAAGGTTTCACAATGTTTTGTCATTACATTACAGTTAACAATTGTATGTAGCAACATATTAATACATGACCTCATTACTCTGCATTCTGCAAAAAGTCTAACAAAGAAAAGTAGAATTAAGAAGAAGAATCGTATTTCATTGATTTACTTCACCAACAAGTCCACACCTTTGCAAGAGCCATATCTTTATGGCAGTAGGTGAAAGTGCTCATGGGAAATGCAGTCTTCATGCCGGAAAAACACAACCAATTTTGTCCAAACGAGTCACCAGAAGCAACACACTCAGTTCCCCAACAGTGCCTTGAAGGAACACCTGAGTTGGGGCCTAGCGGTTTAAGAGTGGGCCCACGTACAGAGGTTATAGTCGTTGTCGCAGCGGTTGCTGGTTTGACTCCCGACCTCAACCACTTGCTGCATGTCTTCTCCACTCTTTACTCCCCAGATTTCCTGTATCTCTTCAGGTGTCCTGTCTAACAAAGGCGAAAATGCCCAAAAATATGACTTAATAATAATATGACAAAAACGCAGGTGTTTCACCTGAGTTTTTGTCTTGCTGCAAAAGGTCAAACTGTCTGCTGGGAGTCTTATTAATACGCTCTTGTTGAATGTCAGATTTTTTCAACTTGAGAAATATTCCAAAAGCAGCCAATTATTTGCTTGACAGTGATTATTATGAATTACTGTGTTATCAATGACAATATATGACTTATTGTCAGTCAAACAGCACAAGAAAGGAGGATAGTTTTTGATGACTTAGAGAATAATGGCTAGTTGAGTTTGTGACTTTAAGAATATCAAAACAAAGAGGCTGGGTCGGAGTAGTGTGTTTTCTATAGTAGAAAAGCAGAGACAATGGACAAGCAGCAGCTGTTCATGGCTCCTGTTCAGAACCCTGAGGCAAGCCATATGCTGACATAGCAAGGTGTCAGAAGATACAGCCTGAAGACAGATGAAAGTGTGTTTCACAAGATCCACGAGTGACCCCCAGGCACTGGCAGAGGTAATGAGGGGACAGAAACTAACAGTGGGGCACTCCTGCATAATGACACAGCTGTCATCTGTATCATACTACTGGGTAAAAATGGAGGATTACTAATCACTCTTCTCCAGTTATCAGTTTAAAGCACTGTGTTTTTCAACTGTGATGTCAAGCCTTGATATTACAGAAAATAAAAGGACACCACAGAAAAAGGTAGTAGCAGATAGTAACTTGTGAGAGTGAAGTCCTGAATTTAATATTTGCATGTGTGTATCAAGAGCTCTAGGGTGAAATTGCTGATAACATTTTGGCAACATGGTAACAGGTGCCCAAAAGAAGTAGCGAGCCTTGAGACCAAAATTGCTGAGATCAATTACAGTGAGAAATCTGATGATAATATGTGAGCATGAGTACTGTACTAACCCCCCGCCCAAATAGATCCAACTCGGAAACCATAGACAGAAAAGTGTGTGCTTTAGGGAGAAAGACACGATTTTTAAAAAAGCCAAGGTTTCTGGCACTAGACTCTACTTTTGGACTTTAAAATGTAATCATGCATGTATACATTAACAATTGCAGTTCACCACACTGATCCATGTCTCAAGTGAAAATATCTGTCACTGCTAACAGATTTCAACATATTTCACCAAAGTTTAAACTGAAACTGAAAGTAAATTAACCCAGTAGGTCCATATTGTCATGGACAGCTGGAGGACCAGCTTTGCCGGAGTCCACATGCCAAAGTGTCTTTGAGCAAGACGCTTAACCTTGAACTGCACCAGTTGGCTGTGCCATTGTTGTGTGATTGAGATTAGGATACTGGGCGCTTTACATTGAAGCCTCTGCCATCATGAATCGTAAATGAATGTAATGTGAATGTGACTTGTAATATGAAAGCACATTGAGTGCTGAGAAGACTAGAGAAAGTGTCATATAAACACAATCCATTTACTATTTAGCTCCTGTGAGGAACTTCCTGTTGTGTCCATGTCAGCGTCACCTTATATCATCGCTGATTTTGTCCTGTACATGTGTAAGTATTGTTTTCTGAGAAAGTATATCATCATACTTTACTTGAACCATGAATATTATCACTCACTCATTGTAAATATTTGCTGAGGAAAAGGTTAGAAATACTGTCTTGAGTGTGCTGCAAACTGACTCATCTGACACCTACCCCTTCACAGTGGTTGCTGGCAATAGAAATTACAATACAGAAACCGTCAGTGTTGTCCTTGATGGTCTTAAAAATACTCCTTAGGGATTTAGAGGTGGAATAACACAGGATTGCATCATATTTCTGGAGCCTCCATGTTTGATCAACCAAGCTTAAACATAAGAGGAATCATACTGTTAAATGATGGGTTTTCATATTAAATTTAATTTGTAATATTACTATGGTAAACAATATCCAGAAAAGTTAGAAAGTGATTCAAAAGCCTTCACAAGATGTCACTGTTTTTCAACTGTCCAATTACTTTCCATGTTCCCTTCTTCAAACTCAAATTAAAGACTGCCTTCTTTTACATGGCAACTGTCCATTGAGTAGCATGCCAAGAGACAGGGCTCGCAGATTGCCTTTGAACATCACCACTTCTCCCAGAGTTCAAAGCCACTTAGAAAACTGCCATCCAAGGTCTAACAAGGAATAGAGACAAGAACAAAAAGTGAAGGACTCCACATCTATGAAGAAGCTTTCTTTTTTTTTATTTTTCAGTACTTAGCCTTCAAAACTGAAACAAAGGATGAGCTAGACTCATTATTTCACTGAATCCAAAACCTAGGCATCACTTAATTATATCTGAGTATGGTGTGCCTGCTAGAAAAGGTTGTTTGAGATAACCCAAAGTAATTAAAAGGAATCATACCTTAATCTTTTTTTGCCCAGCTTAATATGTAAGATGCTACTTTTGTTATTAAGCTCTCATTATATTCCTAAAAGTATGACTACTTTTAAAAATTAAAATCTTCAGTCGCTGTGCCCAAAACGACCAAACAAAAGAGATGAACTGTTCTCTGGTTTCCATGAAAACTCTGAGGAGTACAGCATCTCTTTCTGCCTCCAAAAAGTGTCTGTTTGAGGTCCAGGCCTGCTCCTTTTCCACTAGCTTAATGGATTATGACAGTGATGCAGCGTGAAGCCTTAATCCCCTTGCTGCCGTAGTCTCCCCTCCCCTTATGTTAAACCCCTTGACTGGTGCATGTGTGTGTGAGTCAGGTTCAAACCCATACAAAGAGTCAAACCTTGGATGCTTGGATGATGTACAAAAAAACAAAGAGGATGAAAGCATCCGCTGCTGTTCGCCAACTCTGCCCTTCAGGTGCCTGGCTAGCCCATTTTGAGTCTGCGAAGTCCATTATGTCAATATGCCAAGATCATAAAGCTTTTAACTAAATAACCAAGGAAAGAAAAAGGATATTGAACAACACCTTTTTTTTTTACAGTCTGCTTTACTCATTCATTTCTGCCTTCAAAGCAGAACATGCGCCTAAAGTGTGTCTTTATGAAGATGAAGTTTGTTCTGTGCTCATGTGATATTTAAAGGGATCCATAAACCCACATTGTACACATACAGTTAGAGCTCCTGATTGTCACTTATTTGCACTTGAAGAAGTTAGAAAGTAGCCCACAGCTCTGCTATGCTACAGAGCTAAAACATACAAGATGACCACTGAGATCAAACTTCCATTTAAAGAAGCATCTAATGGGGTTTGCATGAGTACTCACCATGTATGAATCCAGTTCACAGTATGAAAAGTAACCAGGGGAATCAGGGATGCATACAGAAAGAGACATGAAAGCGCTCTCTGGTCCGGCAAAGCGAACACACAGTAGAGCAGAGAGGCTCTTCCCTGCACCACAGGATGGCAGAAAATGTCATGTCGATGCCAAGCATCCCCAAAGTGGAACCCTGTCCAACAGGCGGAATTAGGGCGGAGAGATTAGGGTGGGAAAAATCAACTTTGTTTTCACAAGTGGTGTCCATGTCATGTTTTAAACATGGAGGAACGTACACTTTTTATTTTATGTGGCTGGCTAAATGTGAATACAGCATAAAGGATACCTAATGTAAATCTAACCCAAAAAAGTGTGAAGTATGTTCATTGGAAGCACCTTGCTTTATAGTTAACAAAAAGTTTAGACAGGAGCACCCCTTATATTAAAGACGTTTAGAGCACCATATGACTATCTAATGCTAATATGTTATTGGCATATGTTATTATGTTTTATATTGGATTAGGGATAATAATTATTGTCCTTGTCAGTTGTCCTTTGAAAGGAGAGGCACATAAGATAGCAGAGTAAGCACAGATTAACAAAGCATTGTTCTGGTGTATATTACAGGGTGATGAGGAAAGGCTAGGCTAGACGTGGATGCAAGAGGTACATAACAAACAGAGTGATGAGAAGATTTAGTGTGTACTGTAAGTGTGTGTGTGTGTGTGTGTGTGTGTGTGTGTGTGTGTGTGTGTGTGTGTGTGTGTGTGTGTGTGCGTGTGTGTGCGTGTGTGTGTCTGAGGGGGTGTGTGTGAGGGGGTGTGAGTGAAAAGGAGGCAGGTAAAACTGAAAACTGTCCCCTCTGATGAAATACCGTTTGATATGGAAGCAAGCTTTGATGAATCCTGCGTACACCTTTCACCCTGAATATTTGTTTGGAAAATTTTGATCTCATTAGTGGCTCCTGCTGGGAAACCATTACAGGACATTTGCTACATGATGTGAGACCCAGAAGTTAAGGGACCAGTACATTAATAGTTACACAGTGCAAAGTGCAAACACAAAATCTGTTGTATCAGTGGAACAAATACCTCAACTCGGAGTGATAAGGCATTATTTTTTTCTTGTTTATTTTAATTCTTACTTTCTGAAAATCAGGTCATTTTTTTAGATCTAGTCAACATTGCTGCTTGCTGTAAAGGGTGAATATGCTCTGATGGGCTGTTTTTGAATGTAATGATATCTTAGGTGATGAGTAAAATGTAAATGTATAATCGTACATGTCAAAAGCTGATATATTTAAGTGTTTTCTCAAAACACACATTTGAGAAGACTCCAAGAGCCACAACAACACAACATGTAATCAAAATCAGTCATCACTTTATTTTTCTTTGCAAATACAACATCTAACATGATGTACACTACTCTGTCCAGCACTTTGGATTCTTTCTTCCTCTGTCCAAACACCAACAGCTCACATTTCACACTATTTATTCTATCTCCCTCTCAAGGCTACTTGCCTAAAACTTTCTCCAAAAATATTGCTATCGCCTGCAGTGTAAAAATGTTTACTATATCAGAACCTTGCTGCCTTCATGTATGCAGTGATTAAGTCAGCCTTTCAGCATTATTGGCTATAGACCTGCCCAGTATTCGAGCAAGGTTGAGAGAAGCTTGGTCATGATAAATGAGCCTGCTATCTCCAGCAATGTCAGGGTGAGCCTGTTTGTCTAACCTCCTGAGGCAGCCCTTTATTCCATCCAAAAACACTGAATCATCCAAATTGACAGGGAAAACAATCACAGTGTCTTGTTCATATCTAAAAACGCTTCTCACTTCCAAAGCAATTGCTGGAAAGATGAACTACCATGGTTAGCTTTTGTGCTTATTCCCAGAGGTGTGCCGTGACTGCATTTTGCTGCAATATCATTTTTTTCTCTGCAGCACCCTGATGTTACAGTGCAGTGGAGAAAATGATGAAGTATTATTAGCTGTAATATCAATCAATTCTGAAGCCAAAAACAGGCTTGTTTAGGGAAAAGTAATAAGAGGAAGAAAATACTGTTTCTCAAATGATATCACAGTGTCAAGAAACTGCTTGTGGAACTCATCATTGAGAATCAGAGCATTTAAACCTTACCTGAACACTTATCAAGTTTTCATTTTTGGTCTCAACAATGTGCATTATGATTCAGAATTCCGACAAAACTAACCTTTCTCAGTTAAACATTACTGCTAATCCAGTGATTCAATAAAAGGATGAAAAATGTCATGGGGAGGCGCTTATTTTCAAAATAAAAAACCTTGGTAGCCAGACACATAATTTGCTGTGAGCTCTGTCAGGCATTGCAATGAAAAGGAATTAATAAGAATCACTATGTGTTGAGGGGAAGCTCATCAGCCTTCTAACATTAAGCAATTACCTACGTGTCACTTCGATGACAAGTCATGAGAGCAAACACAGGATGAGGATGACAGACTCCATAAATTAAACTGAATGGAAAGAAAATTGATAGAGTCTATACAGGCATGTTTGAGTTCTATTCAACAAAATCTAAGCTCAAACCAAAAAGCATACCAGCAGGTATAAGAAGAGAGGTGGTGGTGTTTAGGGATGGAAATGAAGAACTGGTTCCAGATGAGAACCGGATCCCACTAGCACAAGCTATCGACATCTTTTTGTCTTTATGCAATGGTTCACTAATCAATGCCTCCCACTTAAGGCTGATTTATACTTCTGCATCTCGCCTACGCAGCAGGGGCTGATGCGGACATGAGCCCCACATACTTATGCGTTGGTGTGTCTGTGACGATCTCTGTTTACTTTTCCACAGCAATTCAGAGCGTGTTATGTTAATCTACAGCTGATACATGTTGCTGTTTATCATACAGACATGATCACATGAAGAATAGAGAGGAAGAGATGAAATACACGGCTGATGTGCGGCAGATGTCCGGAATCCCGGAAGTGCTGTAAATGCGGGAAAGACAAAGCCGCCAAGCTGACCAATCACAGGGCTTGCGGTCCGCATCGGCTCTATGGGGAGTCACATTTTTGAGGAGGTGCACGTCAGCTACGTGCGTAGGCCTCGGCGTAGGTATGGGAGCTACGCCGTTGATTCAACGCAGAAGTATAAATCAGTGTTTAGTTCCCTATGCCTTGCACAACTATGGCGCCACACATCGCAAGAGGCCCTCTGTGTGAATGACAACCAAAGAGTTGAAGAAGTAATCCTGGCTGACAGGAGACAAAGCAATCCAGCTTTATTCTATTTAAAATGATGCTAACACATGAACGTGCAATTTCTGTGGCTGTGTGAGTTCAAGCAGGGGTGGAAAAATGAGTCAATGCCGCACTGCATTGAATATCAGGAGTGCCATGTGTTTGATTCTCTACGCCGCCAGTGTTTCCGCTTAAAGAGTGACCCTGTTATCTGGAGACTTGCATCAGTGGTTGTCAGTTACAACAGCTGTTGGTTTAAAAGAGTCCTTGTGAATGCATTTCAGTCTATATTTTCGCTTTAATTGCAAAATCAACTCAGAGGTAAAGGTAGCTAGTTAACAGGGTCACTTTTTAAATTTGAACACCAGTCAGTGAGGGCTTCCCTGTCAAGCAGTGAAGGTACGTATTCCTATCCTGTACTAGCATTAGCACAAAGAACGCAGGCTGTAGAAAAGCCACATGTATTGATGAGGAAATCAATAAAGAATTTGATCAATAAGCAGAATACATAATGCTACTGGTATCAATAAAATCAGATCAATTCATGTCCCTAGTCAGGTTTGACTAAATGCGACTAAAAAGAGAGAGATTGTGTCCCTTCACTATTTCTATGACAATGTTCATAAATCAAAATTTGTGAATGCATTAAAAAAAAGGCGCACAGCATTCCTTATCAGGGCAAATTAAAGAACCCTACAAGATTAAGCAACTAGATTTAAAACTATCACAACCGTAAGGGTGATCAGATTTTGTCTAAAACATTTCTATGCATCTGTTTAGACCATATGAAAAGAATATGCAGTACCACACCCAGCCACACTGCAGTCTTAATGGACTGAGTAAGTGATACCTACTTGCACTCATCCTATTTGAAAGCCTCAAAGCCTTTTCAGTGGGTCTGCTGGCGCATTAAACATGGATATGAAGATTGTGAAAGGCGCAAAAACCTCTTTTGAGTGTTCGAAAAAAGAGCCGTGAATTAATATTGATGAATGAACTTTGGTCACATGGACTCAACTTTGAGCAATATGAATCTCAAGTGGGAAAGTCTCACTAAAGCAAGCAGATAGTATTTACTTAAACAGGGAGTTGGGCTAAGATAGAAAATACTTTCTGAAAATGCATCGTTCCTCTGAAGAAGATCGATTTCTTAAGATGTTTGTTAAGCCATATATTTGACTGTCTACCCAAGAAGTCTTATTTCTTATTTTGAAAGCAGCATAAAGCTCGTTTCATGTGAAGCCGCACAAAAGACTTGTGTATTTTGTTGCTTTGTGAAGTATCTTGAGGCTATCTGTGTATAACCATGGAATATATTTTTCAAAAGTAATAAAACAAACTTTGTGAAGCATTCATGTTTTGCTTCATTTTGGTGAAGATTGCGTTATTACTTTTTCTCAGGGTTGTAGACATGGGTGTGAAGACTTCAGTCTTCATCTCACAAAACAGTAATCCCACCTCTGCCACATTGCAACAATTTTGAAAGTGGGTGTATGACAGTTTTGTGTAAATGTCAAAACACACTCGGTTCACATAATAGTCCCTTGTTTCCGACCATAAAAACACATAGAAGGTTGACAGTAGGAGGTAAAAGCTCTGCGTGTTGCTGCTCTTAGAAGTAAAGCTGGCAACAAGTCTGCAATCAATACTTAAACATTCTCTGGGGGACCCGCAAAGTAAACAGGCCAGGCTCTGAGTCTCAGTCTGTGAGTAAATCTAGCCTTTCCAAATCTAATATCCACCACTGACAGTGGGTTGGCCATTACCTGCAATGAAGCAGCATTATTAACTTTTGGGAGAGAATTGGAGGAGCTGCCAAGGTTTTATTTTTTAGTTGGAAATAGTGAAGTCCCTCCTGGATGTCTGGGCTACGGCATTGCACTTGTGAATAAGTCTGCTTCATCTCTAAGTGAGAGATCTGGATAAAAAGAAAGGAAATAAAATAGGGAAATTTGCAGTTGTGTTACTGTTAGAATTAGAAAGTGTTCAAAAGATTCTGTTGGTTGAGATGCATTTAATATTGTGGAAAAGTCTGTTTTTGATAAATATAAAACTCAACTCAACTTTATTTATATAGCACCTTTCACACATACAAGCATGTAGCCAAAAGTGCTTTACCAAAGAACAGAGAGGCAGAAAACAACAGCAATGGTAAAATTATAAAAGGCATGATCGTAAATAAAATACTTAAAAATAAAATAAAATCAATACAGTAAAATTAATAAAATAAGTAAGAGTAGAAACAACAGTAAAGAAATAAGGTCAAGATAAAAAGATTGGATAAATACAAGAAATAAATGGATAAATAAACTAATAATTAAAATAATAGATAATAATATGTTAAAGCATAATAACAATGCAGTCCAGGGCTAAAAATAAATGACTCCAAAAAAAAAGCTAGATTAAAAAGGTAAGTCTTAAAGACTCTGGAAACGTAAATGGAATATTTAAAATTCATAAAGAATATCAAAATGTAATGTGTAACCAAGTTTCAACAAAAATCTGAGTGAAAATAAACATCCACAACTATGAAAAAACAGCTTATTTTACAAGTCAGAGCATTTCTCAGGACTGTGTGGGCGTGTCCGCTAACTGTTTGATTGACAGGTCAAGAGAGAGTTTACAGCCTGCATGCTTTAGATGTCTGACTCCGACTCTAAAGACATAAAAACTCCAGAATCTGAAAGTTAGTCATTTCAAATGGTCTCTTTGTGCTAAGTTACAAAATACTTCAGAATCAGGACTTCAATTATTTATCAGTTTTATCACTTCATAGTCTCCGGGGCATTAGGACCGTGGGACGCCCGGAGCAGTGGAGGCTGAAGTGTAGTATGTGCAGGCAGAGGACAGGGTTCCCACTCTTTTCCAGAGATCATTTTCCAGGACATTTCCAGGACATTTTCATTGATGATCAAGCTGGTATGACCGTCTAAATTTAGTTCCTAATTTAGTTCCTAAATAGTCTAATATGTTCCTCTCAGTGGAAGTCTACATTGAAAGACATGTAGTCTATAGTCAATGAAATCATCTCTTACATACTTAAAAATTATGGCAAATTGATAATAGAATAATGCAACCACAGATGTACACCACTTAACTTTATTAGTGCAACCAAGTAACAATGATGGGCAACATCTCAGCTTTCTCTTTTCTCAAAAAATATAAAATGAGCTAAGAAAAAAACAAAAGAGCCTGCAAAGGAATCAGGAAGCTGCCTTATTGAAATAATTAAATAATAATAATGATAAGAGGATCAGTGCATTAATGACCTACATAGATCTGAATGACAAAAATGGCCACAAATGTTTCTCAACTCAACTCAAACTCAAAATATACCTGCATGATATTCATCCTGCTAAGTGGTCGATATTAAACAAAGCAAATGTCAAGTTTTTTTTATTTGAGTTACCGTAAACTCTGAACAAATCTCACCGGTGTAAAGACGCACTCTGTATTTGAAGATCTCTCAGAGATCAGCGATGTCTACAACGTGGAGTTTCTGTGCAGCTGTGTCGCTCTTTTTGTTCCGTTTGTTTTCACTATCGGGAGTTTGCACTCCTACTAGCTAGAGCAGGGGTTCTCAAACTTTTTTGGAGCCAGGGACCTCTTACAGGTGAGAAAATTGTCCATGGCCCCCTCATAATTGTAACACAGATTAAGCACATTAGTGATGTGTCATGATCATAAGCTGCGGTTCTGAGAGCCGATGCTTTATAGTGAATCAGAAGAGCCGGCTCACATCAAGAGAGAGACGGCTCCCAGTGTTTTCCTTTCGTTGCTTAGCAGTACTCAGCCCCAGCACTGCTCACAGCAGAACTTTGTTTTGATTGGTCAGCATGGCGGCCAATCATATGTGAAGATATAGGATACAGGTGATGAAGGGGAGGCTGTGTATCCTGGCTTCATCTGTTCCTTTTTTTTTTCCTGGTTCTGGTTCTGTTTGGTCGAGTTTGCTTCTGGTTATGTTTACCTGAGTTGGTTTTGGTTCAGTTTGCTTGAGTTCGGTTCTGGTTCTGTTCTGGTAGGGTTCTGGTTCGGTTCTGTTCGGTTCTGGTTCGGTTCTGGTTCGGTTCTGGTCCGTTTCGGGTATGGTATTGGTTCGGTTCTGGTTCGGTTCTGGTTCAGTTCTAGTACGGTTCTGGTCTGGTTTGGTTCTGGTTCAGTTCTGGATCGGTTCTAGTTCGGTTCTGGTACGGTTCTGGTTCGGTTCAGTTCTGGTTCGGTTCTGGTTCGGTTCGATTCTGGTTCAGTTCTGGTACTGTTCTGGTTCGGTTCTAGTTCGGTTCTGGTTCGATTCTGGTTCAGTTCTGGTTCGGTTCTGGTTACATTCTGGTTTGGTTCTGGTTCAGTTCTGGTACGGTTCTGGTTCGGTTCTGGTAGAGTTCTGGTAGAGTTCTGGTTCGGTTCTGGTTCGGTTCTGGTATGGTTCTGGTTCGGTTCTGGTTCGATTTGGTTCGGTTCTGGTTCGGTTCTAGTTCGCTTCTGGTTCGGTTCTGTTCTGGTTTGGTTTTGGTTTGGTTCGGTTCTGGTTCGGTTCCGGTTCGGTTCTGGTCCGGTTCTGGTTCGGTTCTGGTTCAGTTCTGGTTCGGTTCTGGTTCAGTGTGATTCTGGTTCTGTTTGAATGAGTTTGGTTCTGGTTCTGTCTGCTTAAGTATAGTTCTAGTTCTAAACCTAGACCTAACCCTTATCCTAACCCAAACCCGTATTCATAATCATAATCCTAACCCTAACCCTGAGCCTAACCCTAACCCTAATCCTAACTCTAACCCTAATCCTTACCCTAACCCTAATCCTAACAATAATCCGAACCCTAACCCTAATCCTAACCCTAACCCTAACCCTAACTCTAACCCTAACCCTTATCCCAACCCTAACCCCAACCCTAACCCTAATCACAACCCTAACCCTTATCACAACCCTAACCCTAATCACAACCCTAACCCTAATCACAAACCTAAACTCAACCCTAACCCTAATCACAACCCTAACCCTTATCACAACCCTCACCCTAATCACAAACCTAACCCCAACCCTAACCCTAACCCCAACCCTAACCCTAATCACAACCCTAACCCTAATCACAACCCTAACCCTAATCACAACCCTAACCCTAATCACAACCCTAACCGTAACCCCAACCCTAATCACAACCCTAACCATAATCACAACCCTAACCCTAATCCTAATTCTAACCCTAACCCTAATCATAATCATAACCCTTAACTTAACCCTAACCCTAATCCTAACCCTAACCCTAATCCTGAGCCTAACCCTAACCCTAACCCTAATCCTAATCCTAACTCTAATCCTAATCCTTACCCTAACCGTAACCCTAACCCCAACCCTAACCCTAATCACAACCCTAACCCTAATCACAACCCTATCCCTAATCACAACCCTAACCCTAAACCTAACCCTAATCACAACCCTAACCCTAATCACAACCCTAACCCTAATCACAACCCTAACCCTTATCACAACCCTAACCCTAACCCTAACCTTAACCCTATCCCTAATCACAACCCTAATCCTAATCACAACCCTAACCCCAACCCTAATCACAACCCTAACCCTAATCACAACCCTAACCCTAATCCTAACCCTAACCCTAATCCTAACCCTAACCCTAACCCTAACTCTAACCCTAATCACAACCCTCACCCTAATCACAAACCTAACCCCAACCCTAACCCTAATCACAACCCTAACCCTTATCACAACCCTAACCCTAATCACAACCCTAACCCTAATCACAAACCTAAACCCAACCCTAACCCTAATCACAACCCTAACCCTTATCACAACCCTCACCCTAATCACAAACCTAACCCCAACCCTAACCCTAACCCCAACCCTAACCCTAATCACAACCCTAACCCTAATCACAACCCTAACCCTAATCACAACCCTAACCCTAATCACAACCCTAACCGTAACCCCAACCCTAATCACAACCCTAACCATAATCACAACCCTAACCCTAATCCTAATTCTAACCCTAACCCTAACCCTAATCATAATCATAACCCTTAACTTAACCCTAACCCTAATCCTAACCCTAATCCTGAGCCTAACCCTAACCCTAACCCTAATCCTAATCCTAACTCTAATCCTAATCCTTACCCTAACCGTAACCCTAACCCCAACCCTAACCCTAATCACAACCCTAACCCTAATCACAACCCTATCCCTAATCACAACCCTAACCCTAATCCTAACCCTAATCACAACCCTAACCCTAATCACAACCCTAACCCTTATCACAACCCTAACCCTAACCTTAACCCTATCCCTAATCACAACCCTAATCCTAATCACAACCCTAACCCCAACCCTAATCACAACCCTAACCCTAATCACAACCCTAACCCTAATCCTAACCCTAACCCTAATCCTAACCCTAACCCTAACCCTAACTCTAACCCTAATCACAACCCAAACCCTAATCCTAACCCTAACCTTAACTCTAACCCTAACCCTAATCACAACCCTAACCCTAATCACAACCCTAACCCTAACCCTAATCACAACCCTAACCCTAATCACAACCCTAACCCTAACCCCAACCCTAACCCTAATCACAACCCTAATTGTAACCTTAACCCTATCCCTAACCCTAATCACAACCCTAACCCTTATCACAACCCTAACCCTAACCCTAATCACAACCCTAACCCTAACCCTAATCCTAATCATAATCCTAACCCTAATCCTAACCTAACCCTAACCCTGAGCCTAACCCTATCCCTAATCCTAACTCTAACCCTAATCCTTACCCTAACCCTAATCCTAAACCTAACCCTAATCCTAACCCTAACCCTAATCCTAACCCTAACTCTAACCCTAACCCTAACTCTAACCCTAACCCTAATCCCAACCCTAACCCTAATCACGACCCTAACCCCAATCCTAACCCTAATCACAACCCTAACCCTAATCAGAACCCTAACCCCAACCCTAACCCTAATCACAACCCTAATTGTAACCTTAACCCTATCCCTAACCCTAATCACAACCCTATCCCTAATCACAACCCTAACCCTAAACCTAACCCTAATCACAACCCTAACCCTAATCACAACCCTAACCCTAATCACAACCCTAACCCTTATCACAACCCTAACCCTAACCCTAACCTTAACCCTATCCCTAATCACAACCCTAATCCTAATCACAACCCTAACCCCAACCCTAATCACAACCCTAACCCTAATCACAACCCTAACCCTAATCCTAACCCTAACCCTAATCCTAACCCTAACCCTAACCCTAACTCTAACCCTAATCACAACCCTCACCCTAATCACAAACCTAACCCCAACCCTAACCCTAATCACAACCCTAACCCTTATCACAACCCTAACCCTAATCACAACCCTAACCCTAATCACAAACCTAAACCCAACCCTAACCCTAATCACAACCCTAACCCTTATCACAACCCTCACCCTAATCACAAACCTAACCCCAACCCTAACCCTAACCCCAACCCTAACCCTAATCACAACCCTAACCCTAATCACAACCCTAACCCTAATCACAACCCTAACCCTAATCACAACCCTAACCGTAACCCCAACCCTAATCACAACCCTAACCATAATCACAACCCTAACCCTAATCCTAATTCTAACCCTAACCCTAACCCTAATCATAATCATAACCCTTAACTTAACCCTAACCCTAATCCTAACCCTAATCCTGAGCCTAACCCTAACCCTAACCCTAATCCTAATCCTAACTCTAATCCTAATCCTTACCCTAACCGTAACCCTAACCCCAACCCTAACCCTAATCACAACCCTAACCCTAATCACAACCCTATCCCTAATCACAACCCTAACCCTACTCCTAACCCTAATCACAACCCTAACCCTAATCACAACCCTAACCCTTATCACAACCCTAACCCTAACCTTAACCCTATCCCTAATCACAACCCTAATCCTAATCACAACCCTAACCCCAACCCTAATCACAACCCTAACCCTAATCACAACCCTAACCCTAATCCTAACCCTAACCCTAATCCTAACCCTAACCCTAACCCTAACTCTAACCCTAATCACAACCCAAACCCTAATCCTAACCCTAACCTTAACTCTAACCCTAACCCTAATCACAACCCTAACCCTAATCACAACCCTAACCCTAACCCTAATCACAACCCTAACCCTAATCACAACCCTAACCCTAACCCCAACCCTAACCCTAATCACAACCCTAATTGTAACCTTAACCCTATCCCTAACCCTAATCACAACCCTAACCCTTATCACAACCCTAACCCTAACCCTAATCACAACCCTAACCCTAACCCTAATCCTAATCATAATCCTAACCCTAATCCTAACCTAACCCTAACCCTGAGCCTAACCCTATCCCTAATCCTAACTCTAACCCTAATCCTTACCCTAACCCTAATCCTAAACCTAACCCTAATCCTAACCCTAACCCTAATCCTAACCCTAACTCTAACCCTAACCCTAACTCTAACCCTAACCCTAATCCCAACCCTAACCCTAATCACGACCCTAACCCCAATCCTAACCCTAATCACAACCCTAACCCTAATCAGAACCCTAACCCCAACCCTAACCCTAATCACAACCCTAATTGTAACCTTAACCCTATCCCTAACCCTAATCACAACCCTAACCCTAATCACAACTCTAACCCTTATCACAACCCTAACCCTAACCCTAATCCCAACCTTAACCCTATCCCTAATCACAACCCTAATCACAACCCTAATCCTAACCCTAATCACAACCCTAACCCCAACCTTAACCCTATCCCTAATCACAACCCTAACCCTAATCACAACCTTAACCCTAACCCTAATCCTAATCCTAACCCTAATCATAATCATAACCCTAACCATAATCCTAACCCTAATCATAATCCTAACCCCAACCCTTACCCTAATCACAACCCTAATTGTAACCTTAACCCTATCCCTAACCCTAATCACAACCCTAACCCTTATCACAACCCTAACCCTAATCACAACCCTAACCCTAACCCTAATCCTAATCATAATCCTAACCCTAATCCTAACCTAACCCTAACCCTGAGCCTAACCCTATCCCTAATCCTAACTCTAACCCTAATCCTTACCCTAACCCTAATCCTAAACCTAACCCTAATCCTAACCCTAACCCTAATCCTAACCCTAACTCTAACCCTAACCCTAATCCCAACCCTAACCCTAATCACGACCCTAACCCCAATCCTAACCCTAATCACAACCCTAACCCTAATCAGAACCCTAACCCCAACCCTAACCCTAATCACAACCCTAATTGTAACCTTAACCCTATCCCTAACCCTAATCACAACCCTAACCCTAATCACAACTCTAACCCTTATCACAACCCTAACCCTAACCCTAATCCCAACCTTAACCCTATCCCTAATCACAACCCTAATCACAACCCTAATCCTAACCCTAATCACAACCCTAACCCTAACCCCAACCTTAACCCTATCCCTAATCACAACCCTAACCCTAATCACAACCTTAACCCTAACCCTAATCCTAATCCTAACCCTAATCATAATCATAACCCTAACCATAATCATAACCCTAATCATAATCCTAACCCTAATCTTAACCCTAATCATAACCCTAACTGTAACCCTAACCCTTATCAGAACCCTAACCCTAATCCTAACCTTAACCCTATCCCTAACCACAACATTTCGTTGCTTAGCTCCCACAGTACTCATCCCCAGCTCTGCTCACAGCAGAACTTTGTTTTGATTGGTCAGCATGGCGGCCAATCATATGTGAGGATATAGGATACAGGTGATGGAGGGGAGGCTGTGTATCCTGGCTTCATATGTTCCTTTAGAGAGAGTCTTCTTGAAGACAGGGCAAATACTCACTGAGAGGAAGAATCAGATCAGCCCATCCAAACTGAGGCATCTGATTTTTCTCAATGCAAACCTGAAGACATAAATAATGTTTGCTTGAGTTTGGTTCTGGTTCTGGTTCTGTTTGGTTGAGTTTGGTTCTGGTTAAGTTTACCTGAGTTGATTCTGGTTCTGTTTGCTTGAGTTTGGTTCTGGTTTTGGGTCAGTTTGCTTGAGTTCGGTTCTGGTTCGGTTCTGGTTCTGTTCTGGTATGGTTCTGGTTCCGTTCTGGTTCACTTCTAGTTCGGTTCTGGTACGGTTCTGGTTCGGTTCTGGTTCGGTTCTGGTTCGGTTCTGGTTCGGTTCGATTCTGGTTCAGTTCTGGTACGGTTCTGGTTCGGTTCTAGTTCGGTTCTGGTTCGATTCTGGTTCGGTTCTGGTTCGGTTCTGGTTACATTCCTGTTCGGTTCTGGTTCATTTCTGGTACGGTTCTGGTTCGGTTCTGGTAGAGTTCTGGTTCGGTTCTGGTTTGGTTCGGTTCTGGTATGGTTCTGGTTCGGTTCGGTTCAGTTCTGGTACAGTTCTAGTTCGGTTCTGGTTCGGTTCTGGTTCAGCTCTGGTTCGCTTCTGGTTCGGTTCTGGTTCGGTTTTGTTCTGGTTTGGTTTTGGTTTGGATTTGTTTGGTTCGGTTCCGGTTCCGTTCTGGTTCCGTTCTGGTTTGGTTCTGGTTTGGTTCTGGTTTGGTTCTGGTCCGGTTCTGGTTCAGTTCTGGTAGGTTTCTGGTTCTGTTTTGTTTCTGTTTTGTTTCGATTCTGATTCAGTGTGATTCTGGTTCAGTGTGATTCTGGTTCTGTTTGAATGAGTTTGGTTCTGGTTCTGTCTGCTTAAGTATAGTTCTGGTTCTAAACCTAGACCTAATCCTAACCCAAACCCTATTCATAATCATAATCCTAACCCTAATCCTAACCCTAACCCTAGCCCTAACCCTGAGCCTAAACCTAACCCTAACCCTAACCCTGATCCTAATTCTAACCCTAATCCTTCCCCTAACCCTAACCCTAACCCTAATCCTAATCCTAACCCTAACTCTAATCCTGAACCTAACCCTAATCCTAACCCTAACCCTGACCCTAACCCTAATCCTTACCCTAACCCTAATCACAACCCTAATCTAACCCTAATCACAACCCTAACCATAATCACAACCCTAACCCTAATCACAACCCTAACCCTAACCCTAATCACAACCCTAACCCTAACCCTAATCACAACCCTAACCCTAATCACAACCCTAACCCTTATCACAACCCTAACCCTAATCCTAACCCTAATCCTAACCTTAACCCTATCCCTAATCACAACCCTAACCCTAATCACAACCCTAACCCTAATCACAACCCTAACCCTAATCCTAACTCTAACCCTAATCATAATCATCACCCTAATCATAATCCTAACCCTAACCCTAATCATAATCATAACCCTAACTGTAACCCTAACCCTAATCACAACCCTAACCCTAATCCTAACCCTAATCACAACCCTAACCCTAACCCTAATCCTAACCCTAAACCTAATCACAACCCTAATCCTAATCCTAACCGTAACCCTAATCCTAACCCTAACCCTAATCCTAACCCTAACCCTGAGCCTAACCCTAACCCTTACCCTAACCCTAATCTTAACCCGAACCCGAACCCTAATCCTAATCCTAACCCTAAACCTAATCGTAATCATAACCCTAACCCTATCCCTAATCACAACCCTATCCATAATCACAACCCTAACCCTAATCACAACCCTTACCCTAACCCTAACCCTAATCCTTACCCTAACCCTAATCACAACCCTAATCTAACCCTAATCACAACCCTAACCATAATCACAACCCTAACCCTAATCACAACCCTAACCCTAACCCTAATCACAACCCTAACCCTAACCCTAATCACAACCCTAACCCTAATCACAACCCTAACCCTTATCACAACCCTAACCCTAATCCTAACCCTAATCCTAACCTTAACCCTATCCCTAATCACAACCCTAACCCTAATCACAACCCTAACCCTAATCACAACCCTAACCCTAATCCTAACTCTAACCCTAACCCTAATCATAATCATCACCCTAATCATAATCCTAACCCTAACCCTAATCATAATCATAACCCTAACTGTAACCCTAACCCTAATCACAACCCTAACCCTAATCCTAACCCTAATCACAACCCTAACCCTAATCCTAACCCTAAACCTAATCACAACCCTAATCCTAATCCTAACCGTAACCCTAATCCTAACCCTAACCCTAATCCTAACCCTAACCCTGAGCCTAACCCTAACCCTAATCCTTACCCTAACCCTAATCTTAACCCGAACCCTAATCCTAATCCTAACCCTAAACCTAATCGTAATCATAACCCTAACCCTATCCCTAATCACAACCCTATCCATAATCACAACCCTAACCCTAATCACAACCCTAACCCTAACCCTAATCACAACCCTAACCCTAACCCTAATCATAACCTCAATCCTAACCTTAACCCTATTCCATAATCACAACCCTAACCCTAATCACAACCCTTACCCTAACCCTAACCCTAATCATAACCCTAACCCTAATCATAATAATAACCCTAACCCTAACCCTAATCATAACCCTAACCCTAATCACAACCCTTACCCTAACCCTAATCATAACCCTAACCCTAATCATAATAATAACCCTAACCCTAACCCTAATCATAACCCTAACCACAACCCTAACCCTAATCACAACCCTAACCCTAATCACAACCCTAACCCTAACCCCAACCCTAACCCTAATCACAACCCTAACCCTAATCACAACCCTAACCCTTATCACAACCCTAACCCTAATCCTAACCCTAATCCTAACCTTAACCCTATCCCTAATCACAACCCTAACCCTAATCACAAACCTAACCCCAACCCTAACCCTATTCACAACCCTAACCCTAATCATAACTGTAACCCTAACCCTAATCATAACCCTAACCACAACCCTAATCCTATCCCCAATCATAACCCTAACCCTAATCACAACCCTAACCCTAATCACAACCCTAACCCTAATCACAACCCTAACCCTTATCACAACCCTAACCCTAATCCTAACCCTAAACCTAATCTTAACCTTAACCCTATCCCTAATCACAACCGTAACCCTAATCACAAACCTAACCCCAACCCTAACCCTATTCACAACCCTAACCCTAATCATAATCATAACCCTAACTGTAACCCTAACCCTAATCATAACCCTAACCACAACCCTAATCCTATCCCTAATCATAACCCTAACCATAATCATAACCCTAACCATAATCATAACCCTAACCATAATCATAACCCTAACCCTAACCCTAATCACAACCCTAACCCGCAGCCATGTTGGAATAATTTTCCAGGACTATATGTGATTTTCCAGGACATTTTACTTTTTCCTCCCATTTTCCAGGTGTTTTCCAGTACTGGAAAACTGGTCAACTGTTTTCCAGGTTTTCCAGGACGCTTGGGAACCCTGAGAGGAGCTCGACTCCGGGTGTCAGGTTAAGCCGTTTGTCTAAACTCTTAGCTGTTTTGGGGAAAGTTAGTGAAGCGGTCCTTGGGATAGTTAGTGATCCGGTCCTTGGGAAATACAGACAACAAGCTGTTCACCAGACAGATTACAGACAAGCTAACAGCTAAGGCAACACTGAGGGGAGCTGGCTGAGATGTCAGGAGCGATCTGAGCAGGAGTGGAGTAGTTTTGTTGAACATGTGTGCACGTGACTCAGTGTTTTATTTATGATTGTTTGTGTATTTATTACGTAATAAATATTTAGGTTAAACCAGCCCCCTCAAAACCCAGTGTGAAAACGTGTTAAAAAAATGTACTTGAACATATTTGAAAAATCGAATGAAGTTGAGTTCTAATATTTTACATAGTTTTTAGTATTTACATATGGTCTGACATATCAATGGTAGAACGATTTTGTTGATTTGGGTTACAAGAGGCTTTAAGCTTACTTCTAAAAAAAAAAAAAACAGAAAGCTCGCCGTTCTGATGTCCAGAGGCAGAGAGTCCAAAGTTCAGGGGCATAAAAACAGAAATCTCTCTGGTCGGTGAACATTTTAAAAGAAACCATTCGAGACACAGACTTCTTTATGCATGAGAAACACTGATCTTAAAAAAGGTAGAGAAACTGATTATTTGTAAAAAAAAAAAAAAAGTTAGTTATGATATTCATAATGACTGTTGCATTTGAGTGTCATAGAAACCCATGACAGTGATTCAAGACTGTGACAGCCAGCCAGCGTGTACAATAGCAGGACTCTGAAGCTGAAATCAAATTTTTGACACAGGTGTGTTTCCTACTGTGACATGTCAAGATGTCCTTTGAGAAAAAAGAAAGGAGCATGAAGAAAGGTTTGGTTTGGGCTGAAATTTCAAATCCATGCAAGGCTCCACCATGAATGCGTAGCAAAATACCCCCGACTTGACAAAGAAGGAATGAATACTAGGGAACCAAAGTGAATAGGAAGTGTACGACTGGATATTTTTTGCCTGCAGAATGTAACATAGATACATTCTTCAGAAAGAAGAAGAAGAAGACACTGACACCAACCTTGCAGGCTGGAATTGAATGTGAGGAGAGAGAAAAAAAAGCATCTTTATAAAGTAAAGAAATGATGGTAATACAAAGTGCAGCTGAAACATCTACTGTGATGCAGGAGCAATGTCTGACAGTGTCAGAGCTCCGCCAAAAAGCCTGTGTAAAGAAAAAAATCACAGATATGTTGAACGTCATCACAGCACCAGAGAGCAAGTATATGAGGTCAAACGCAACGGGCTTGATTAGA
This sequence comes from Notolabrus celidotus, assembly GCF_009762535.1. Classification (NCBI taxonomy): domain Eukaryota; kingdom Metazoa; phylum Chordata; class Actinopteri; order Labriformes; family Labridae; genus Notolabrus; species Notolabrus celidotus. The sequence goes on along the minus strand of NC_048278.1, from coordinate 21,727,421 downwards.
AATGCTCAAAAAGAAAAGCACATTACAGCCAACCAAAGAACATCAGACCACTGGGAGAGGCTGCTGATGCACACAGTGATCACATCAGTGTCATTCCTGGGAGCGTGCCAGTATCTGGTATTAAAGCAGACTGGGAAGGTGATGTCCCACTCAGCAGTCACAATCTTTCCAGTAATGTTTTTATGAAAGGAACAGTGCGTATTCACTGAGGCAGAAAGAGAGATCACTTTGAATGTCTATTTTTCTGTAAGACACCTTTGAAGCTCTCCGTGTTGTTACAACACTGTAGATAAGACACTACAGAGCATGTTACAAACATTAGTTAGGATAAGTTAATCATTATTATTACCCAGCTTTTTTGCTGATCTTCTAGTTGTGTAAGATGCTTGATTATGATTGGTCAAAACCCCTTGACAACCCCTTAACAACGGTTGTTAACTTTCCCTAATATAAGCAACACCAGGGGCAAATCAATCCGCAGGAAAGAGTTCTGGCATATTTTGCTTCTGACACCATAGACAGTAAGGTGAAGTAAAACCATAGACTGTATAAAATATGGACGTAGTATCCGTGACGTCACCCATCTATTCCTGAGCGCTGTTTTGAAGCCAATCGACGGCGGCAGCCATATTGGATATGCGGAACTCAACCAGGCATAGTGTGACGTAAAGAGGCGGCGTTTGAGCCTCCTAGCTAACAGCTATATGTTCCCGTCTGTGAGTCAAATTAGTCATGTCCTTATTTGGACTAAAACTCGTAATCTTAATATCTTCTGAACCGTTGCGTTAGAAAAAATTCACCCCCCATACAGTGTGTGCCGATAGAGGAATTAACTATATAGAGTCAAGCCGTTTTTTGAACCAGGCTGTAAACATGTTTATTAATGCTGCAAAGATCATCTTTTTTGAATTGGTGTGTATGTGGTTTCCGGTGTTTCTGCAGCCAGCCTCAAGTGGATTCTTGATGAATTGCAGTTTATAACACTTCTGCATGGGCTTCATAGTTTGAGACCAGAGGTTGCCGCTTGGGTAAAACCACTAGTTTCTGTTCTAGCAACGAGCAGAAAAGGTGAGGGAAACTTTGAGTTACTGATTGCTACAAAGAAACTTGAACGGTGGTGATGATAACAGCAGGGTTCAAAGGTGTGAAATTTGCCTCGTATATTTTAAAGGTGTATGAACCGCAGAGCTCAGACAAGAAAGAGAGCTGAATGAGGACAGTTTCATGTTAAATCAACTGCAACAGACAGAGATTTAAAGCTCCTTTCAGAAACTTTGATTTTGTGTCCATTTTGTCAACACTATGGCCAAAAAGTTCTCCTTTTTGATCACGTCCCTTACACGCATAAGGAGTTGTGCTGCACAATCTGGTGAAATTGTGCCATTATAGTGGACACTATTGCAATTTTGCAACTTCAATATAATAAGTAAGGGATAATGTATGGTTAGCAGTAGGGATGCACGATAAATATCGGTGTCGATAATTACCGGCTCGGTATTGGGAAAAATGACGTCACACCGATAAGTCCGATATTGAAAAAAATGAACGATAAGAGCCGACTCAAATAAACCAAGATTGCTCTGATTATGGTCCCTCTCGTCTTGCCTGTGCTGCATGCACAGACTGTATAAATACAGCTGCATGCTGTTGTCAAGATCATGACGTAATACTACTGCGCCTCTAGATAAACATGGCACCAGTGTGGGCTTTCATTACTAACTGCGACAAAGACAACGCGATTGCAAACAAATGTTCAGCCGAAGTTCAGAGAGGAGGGAAAAGGAGCGTGACATACAACACATCAAACACATAAGTCACCTAAAGTTTAATCATCGCTACGACAGTGTATGGAAGGAATACGAAGAGGCTAAATCTGCTGCGGCTAATGCTTCCGAACCACCAGCCACGAGCAAGGCGTTGTCTGGGGCAGGTCTTGTACCTATCGACGAGGCATTTTAAAAGAAAAGTAAGTTTGACAGAGATGCCTACATCCAAACGAGAAATAACAGAAAGGCTACAGAAGAAGTGTGAGAGCAGCCAGGTGGACCATGGCTCAAAGGGTAAGAGAATAAAAAAAAAACATTTCTGTCTGAAAAGTTGGGGGCATCTACAAAATTTGATGGGGGCTGTACAAAAATGTAATTCTAATTAAAACCACAAGCGGATATGTGCGGGCCCTCGTACAAGCACTGCCTGATGTGCGCGACTCCCTGATGTGCACTACCGCCTGATTTAAGCGACCACCTGATGTAAGCCACCGCCTGATGTACACCACAGCCTGATGTGCTGCAGGTGTTGCTGTGCGGCCTAGGCTGAAACTGTGAGCATACTCGTGCAGTTATCAGCATAGTGTACATTGCAGTACTGCCTGTCACCGGTAGGTTCTGAGAGTAAATACTCATTGTGTCCATTAGGTGGCGCTATTCATATGACAAACAGGTGTATAGATGAGATCAGGCTAGGCCCATGATGAAACATGTCAAATTTGGAAGGCCTGGGCCTGATCCATTATTGCATATGAGTCTATTATGAGTCTACTTTCTTGGTTATCATAGAACATGCAGAGATCACTGATTATTTTGAAATATGTATTTCTCAATTTCCCATACGAATATTAAGTAAATACATTTTTCACTGGTGGCTCATTGGAGAGGCATGTTAATGTTAAGTGTGAGCACTTACACTCAGAGCTATTTATGTATGATCTGATCACCCAGGAGGCATGTTGAAACCAGGTGTGACTGACCCTGAGACTCTGTTATTGTGCTCTGTTGTGGTTTTATTTGGCTTTGATGAACTGTCTCTTTGTGTTTGCAAGTTTTGCACGACCGTTCCTTCTGTTCAATGTTGCTGTAACTGAATCAAAATTATTTCCATATATCAGACGTTGCACCATTTCGCATCAGCTTGCTCATATTGGTCCTGCTCATTAGCATCAATCAGTTGGTCATTCTGCGTACTGGATAGTCATGTGACCAAACAAACAGGCTGCACGCACGCACGCGCCCACACACACACGCACACGCCCACACACACACGCACACACACACACACACACACACACACACACACACACACACACACACACACACACACACACACACACACACACACACACACACTGTCAGAGCAGCTGATGGGCGTAACCAGACTCCAAACAATCAGAGGAGATGTAACGTTTACTGACACAGTGCAAAATGTAAGCAAAAGCTTTTTTGGCAGTGCGCTGTTTTCATCTGACACTGACCCAATGGTAGCGGAGTTAAAACTAAATATATACAAATGATTAGTCTTCTTGCTAACAGTCTCGTTTTGCAGGCAATAGTCACATAAGCTAATGAAGAACCTGAATAAGAATCAAAAATGTCACTGATATCCAACCCTATAGTCACTTTTTTTGTCACAGTAAGCCAGGGTGACCAAAGTCATGTTCAGCCATCTGTTCAACTTGGAAGCCAAACAAAGTCAGTGGCAAAAAGCCAAAGCTTTTGGCAGAAACCCAAAACAGTTTAACAGCTTTGTAACAAGTGATCCAGCGAAGGTGCGTTCAGAAAGTAATCCACTTTACCCTCGTACTGAAATCTAACAGGTGACTTGTGTTTAATTGTTCATTAACACCAACTCCGCCAAACTTAAGAAGACCTTCAAATATAACTATTTTCAACCAGACTCATGAGAGAATCGAAAAACAAACATTTGGATAAAGTTCTTGTCTTGTGTTTCAAAGTTCTTCAGAAAGACAGTGAGCTACAGTTCTTTTTAAAACTTCTTTGCTTTGGCAACTGGGAGGCAAATGTCCTACCTGTGTGACCAGCGGCTCCAGAAGCCTCTCCACAGTCAGAGTGCGGATTTCCAGACTCTTGGGGTCCCATTTCAACAGGATGGGGGACGTGGCGGTCGTCATGATCTCTGTAGGAAACAAGAGCAGGATAAAATAGCTTGAGGGATGTTTATAGCTTGAAGAAAGTGGCCACAGACTGTAGAAAAACTGGACAGCAGGACAGCTCCCCGGAAGTGAAGCCAAAACTTTTAGCGCTCCCCCTGGTGACTGGCTCTGGTATAGGTCCTAAAGCCTGTCTCCCTGTCTTAAAAATGGGTCATGAGTAATACTAGGAAATACAAATACATGTACAATAATAACATTTTTGGTGTAGTTTGTATTAAATATAAGATGCTCAAGAGAGGGACTGTGACAGTTCACCAACGCCAGTTATAGAACTTCGCATAATCATCAGTGTGTACCTCAAATCAACCTACCAACTGTTCTGCTGGGAACTGTGCTGTCTGTGTTAGCGGAAACATTGCCAACAGTAACATCAATTTCACAGCTCCACCAGCTAGATCCCCTTTTACAAGTCTTGGCTCCAAAATACGCTAGAACAATATGTCGCCATCCATTGTGTTAATATGTTGGCTTCTATCTTTAACAATGGAAGCGCCCTGTCCATATCTATAAAAAGCCAATTCTGGTGGCTAAGTAAATCAGCTTGGAGGGTTCAAATTGTGTATTACAATGGCTTTTGCACAAATTTCAGACAACAGTTGTAACTTATGGGATTGAGGCCAAGGTTCATACATTACATTCATTCATTTTTAGACAGTTTCCTCAGTAAAGAGCATTGTTCATTCAGAGGATGACAACTGCGAATACAATATTTCAAGATAAACCCTGTGTTGTCCCACATTTGGGCATTGTGTAAATACTATTCACCATCTGTGCTTCTGAAAACACACCGCAGGATACGGTGCCTCCCCGGGGACATGGGGTCATTTGTCTTTTTGTTTTTCAATAACCACATGACACAGATTACTCCTTACTTAACAAATCATCTTTCACCAATGAAAAGCAATGTCTCCCAGAGCTCATATTTCATCATAAGGTTTGTACCTGTGCTCAAACATTGTAGAAAATATAAAGAAACACAAACAAAAAACGTCTGCTCTTATAACAAGGTTTTAGCCAGTGTCTGGTAACTGTTGATGAGTCAACAAATCTCAGCTTTGCAAATGAAGTAGAAAAAGTCACAGTCAACACTTCTAGCAAAACTCATTATGAATATTTTGCTACCTCTAACCTTAAAAAGTAGAGATTACTTTTCTTAATTAACTCCATTATCAAACACCTTTCCAAATTACGAACTTCACAAAGGCCAAACTACATTTAGAGAGACTTAAGAGATTCTTCTACTTTCTTTCATACACTTGCCATTCACTGTTTTCTTCCCCTCATTTTGTTGCACTGACTTGTCCAAACAGCTTTTGACAGCTAAGTTCCAAACAAAGCAGTGCAGAGAAACAAAACAGTAAAAGCAGAAGTCCCATTTGGTCCAATTTGAATATGGAGATAATCTCTTCAATATGACTCTCATCTGTACAGTTCCTCAGACAATCTGCTTTTTAACTCAGAATATTTTTTCATTACAGTTTTGCATTGCATCATTACAGCATCCCTTAAGCTCAGCTGGGTTATATTAGGTGAATGCAAGGGCTGAACAGCTGGCATGGGGGTAGCAGTCTGTTTTACTGAGGGGATGTGTTTCTACAGTAAGCAATTTCAAAATGGGCCAGCTGGGACTGGCCCATTCTACTGCCAATGTCAATGAGGCAGAAGGGAATAAAGAATGTGAATAGGAATGACAGATCTGGGCCAGAGGCTTCTACTACTACACACATCGGGTTGAGATGGATGAACAGCAGGAAATCTGGCAATCTGGCATAATTGATGAATACACAGCCCAAGACATTAGAGTTCTCTCAAAAGAGCACGGACTTCCAGTTTCAAAACTTTCAGGGCTTCACTTTCACTGACGTCAGCACATTTAAGTCCACCATGAGGACATCTTGAGAAGTCAATTTCAGGGAGTTTAATTTAAGGGGTGCAACAATAAATCAGAAATGTAGCACAAAATAAATCACAGATCAAACAAATCTTGAAAGTGTGTTGGTTACATCATTGTGTGTTTTTTCATGCTGTGAGCGGACATAACATGATCTTCTGAACAAGGATGCTGAGTCGTGAGATATCTCGCATCGGTGTTATCTCTTCCGAGAGTCTAAATATGAAGTGAAAGGTAAACAAACAGCAGAATAGTGGTGGCCGATGTGACACCACCACGTCCTAACATTTCTAAAACTTGGGAGCATGTCACCCTCAACGCTGCAAATTAGAGGCTGCCAAATTGGTCAAGTGGACCTTGCATGTCATGGTAGCAGGTCAGTGATGCTTGAGTATTTGAGCAGAAGGCACATTCGACTATCACGTTCAACTTGTAAAGTAACACACCCAATGTGTGATTTGTTCGTTTTCATTTTCAGACCCTTGCTTAAAAAAATTCCATCTTTTTTCTATACTCCTCATCTTTTTTCCTCCTCTTCTCCTACCACTAGTAACCACATTGGACACTACAACAAAATCATCCATCTAACATTCAGTTGTAATTTTTCAAGCAAATGTCTTTGCATGTTTTGACTTTTAAAAAGTAGTGTTAAATCCAGAAACGGCATGGCAGCTCACCATTGTTCTATAACTGCTCATTGAGATCTGGGGATCACACTTTATTTCTCATCAGTGGTACGACTCGGGAGTACGTTGTTTGGATGATATTATAGACAATTGTGGATTATGAACCTTTAAGACTTAAAAGATACATATTAATTGTCAAGCAACACTTTATTTTTGTTTTTACAACTGCGCTCTGTAAAACGAGCTGCAAATATTCTGGTTGCTGCCCATCCAGTTATGGTAATTATTAAGAAACCTTTACTTTTACCCAAAGGACATGTCTCATTGGTATAATATGCTGATAGAACAAACACAAACTCTATTAGCAATTATATCTAAATGGAATAAAAACTGCTCTGAGTCATCCATAAACTGGGCCAATGTCTGGAGAAATACAACTCATTCCTCGCAAAATCCCCAAAAAATCCTAATCATAAATGAAAAAATTCTATTTTATTTATCAAACCTATTTGACACCTATACGACGCAATAGAATGAGTATAGCTAGTTCCCCATACTGTTCTCTATGTGAGTTAAATCAAGTGGGGACATTCCTACATATCATGTGGGAGTGTCCACCTGTCCAAAGGTTTTGGATGCAAATGACAGAACTTCTAATCAAAAAGCTTGGGTTATTAAAACTGATCACTTGTAGGCTTTTTGGGGGCATTTTGTTCATCTGTGCATTGTCATCAAAAATGACATGACTTTGTGAATTGTACTGACAGAATGTACTGGACAATGTACACCTGCAAAATCAGTCAAAAATGAATAAAAAGTGAAATGAGTAAAAAAAAAAAAAAAAAAAAAAGAGTAGTGTAAATCTAAAAACTAAGCTAAATGAGAGCTGTTTAATTATTTCGCAATTAATCGACAAAAAGATTTCAATAATTCACGACTAGTTGACTATGAAAATAATCATTAGTTGCAGACAAGAAGAAAGTAGTTCATTGCATATCTGACAAGCCCCTACGCTCCTCCACTCCCCCCAGAAAAAAGGTACACAGGGGGAAAATAACAAGTAATGATGTGAATACTTTTGGCACAGAACCATGTCACTGATGAGAAAACAGCAGCAATGTGACAGACATCAGAGCGCCATTATAATGCAATAAACATGAAATTCTGATGTATGACTGTGTAACTTTCCTAACCCTGGGGATGAAACATTCATAATTTATTACATAACAAAAACAATGATTGTAAGCAGTTTTGAATGAGTTGCTCTGCTGTTATTACTCGACTAACAATGTTGTGTTGTTGAAACAAAACAAGATTTGCTTTCTTTGGTTTATAATGCATTGCAGGTGAAATCACAGTGGTAATAATTAAAAATAGTATAATATAATGCATGTTGTTGTCCCCAATACATTTTCTCTTAAAGTTTTTAAAGCACTGACCATAATATTTAAAGCTGCAATGAATCCATTAATTGCCTGATTATTATTTGTCAGCTTTTCTGATAAATTAAGCATCTTTTTTTTTTTTGGTTCCACTTGCTCAAATGTGAGTGATTGCTACTTTTCTGTACATTTCATCATAGCAAAATAAATATCTATGTACTTTGAGCCAAACTGAAAAATACATGAAGAGTTGCTTTGGAGTTTTATAGACTTTTATACAGTGAGTGATGACGGTTAGGCATATCTGTAGAGAGTTTCAATGTACTCAGTCTAGAACGCTAAAGAACATAAAGATGTCAGTCAAATACAAAAGCTGTCATCATTACAATAGAAGATCGACTGAAAGATGACAGACTGAAAGCAAAACATGCCAATCACAGCCCACAATGCTCGTACACCAGTGTCAGTGACAGCGAGTCCTCTGGTTAACTCATGATGTAGTCTATTGTTGGTGGAGATCTCCATAAAGTTTATGACCCCGTCAGTGAATGTAGAATATGTTACACATACAAGTGTGATATACTCTCCCATTTGCTTAATTTCTTGTCATATACACCTCATTAGTAATATACACATCACAAATAAGACCACGCGTCTGATGATGCCAAGGAAAGTAGAAGAAAAGGAAGTCAAAGCTGTTTTCTACATGAGCGAGTCTCTCACAACGCTCCAACAAAAACAGCTGAGGGACCATCGTCTGTCAGAGCGACTGTCATTATAACGTCATTATTCAGCACATTCAGCTGCTCTGTTAAACAACAAATGTGATGATACAGAATCAAATCTGGAGATGTATCAGTAGGATGAATTTGAAAAGTCTGTCTTCTGTGTATCGCTGAAGTAGCTGCATGGCTTGCACCATGTAAATGACACATGCTGCTTCAGCAAGAAGTTAAAACGCAACAAATACACTAAAATCCAGGCTGGAACACCCTAATTGAGTCAGCCATGGTCTCCAACATTGACGTACACATTTCCTATAGCATAAAGAGCAAAAGAGGAACTTAAAAGTAGGGGTGGGCAATAATGCCTCAAAATTATATCAAGATATTTTAAGAAAATTTACAATAATAATTTATAGCACAATATTTTCCACCGTGCATTTTCCATCAAAGCATTAACTTTTTTGCCCCAGCTGCCAATTGAGTCAACCATGGTCTCCTACATTAACATGTATATGTCTCCACTCATGTAGCTTAAAGAGCAAAAGAGGAGCTTAAAGGTAGGAGTTGGCAATAATGCCTCAAAATTATATCATGATATTTTAAGAAAATTTGCGATAATGATAGATATATTGTAAGGATGCACAATATTATCGGCACATTATCGGTATCGGATGATATTGGCTTTAAAATGAACTATCGGATTTCAGCCAACATGCCGATATAATTAACCAATAAAACAATGGGCTGTTGCACACATGTTGGGCTCATGTTTGAAGTTAAATTTGAATTTAAGCAGCAGTCTGTAAGGTACATGTAGCTGACTAATTTAGGCACATTTACTGTCAAGTGTAAACCATTTCATTTAATTTGGGATTAATTGCTGTACATTTGCACTTTTCACATGTTCCCTGTGAACAGAGGTTAGGTTTACTTACTATGTCAAATGTGAAATTGGTCAAATTTGCCCTGGTTGTTGGTATTGTTATGATTGTGTCAGGGAAAGCATCATCCAAGATTTAAGTAGGATGTATCTTTTTTTATGAATTTTGTTTGAAAGCAATTGTAATAAATAAATATGTAGTTTTTAAGTATTAAGTATTTTTCTTATTTTGCACAAGAAATGAATATTACATAACAAATGTGATAAGAGTATCACCATAATAATGTACACTAATTCCAATACAGAAGAGAATTGATGATCTCTGCAATTAGGTGTGTGGAAAAAAAATATTCGTATCGGCAATCAGTTAAATGGGTTGTAAAATATCAGCATATTGGCAAAAAATCCAATATCATGCATCCCTAATATATTGCGATATTTTCCATCAACGCATTAACTTTTTTGTCCCCTGTCACTGATGTTTGTGGATTCCTAAACCTACCACCTACTAATTATTTTACTGCTCAATCTGTTTTTAATCAATAACATTGTGTAAAAGGCGTGTAATATAGTAAACAAGACTAAGAGTATTAAAGTAATACGTTGAAAATTTAAGATAAATATTTAAACTTCTTAAGAAAATTCTGATCTGCTCTTTGCTCATCACAAATCTATTTTTATTTTAAATTGTATTTATTTAGGTTTAATAATTTGGGGCTGTTTAGCGCCTTTATTACAGCCATGTTCTCAAAGACTGATTTATCTGACTCTAAACCTTTACTGAGGAAAGAAAGTCATTGTATTGTTGTGAAATGATGTTAGCCTTTATGAGGAGGGGCTTTAAAGACCGATTGGCTGCTGCTGGAAAGCTTTATTTCACTGTGTGATTGCGTTTATGAATGCATATTCACATGTACCTGCACATCGCCTTTATTTTGAAAGTTTAAGTTAAGTTAAGTTCCTGCTGCTAAAACAACACATTTCCTGATGTGGATGTCTCAAAATAAAGGCACTCAAGGAACATAATAAGCGAGGACTTTTATTGTGAAGAATTGTCAGAAATAGCTTAGACATTAACATCCGTAGGTCCGTCTGACTCTGCCCTGGAGCGTTGTTTGTCATCTAGTCATTAAATCAATCATACCGTGGTATGACATTTTTTTATCACATGGAAATGTATACCTGTATTACCGTGGATGGTATGATATCGCCCAGCCCTACTTAAAAGTATATTATACTTTTCTAATCTGGGGGTTTGGCAATGTGGTATGGTGCTCAGATTACTTTTGAGTTTAGCTGTACATCTGTCTGTGTCAACATGTCACCGCTGCTCCATATTCCCCACACAATCTCTATGATATGAAGTTTGTCCATTAAATAAATTTCAAGGTATTCCCACACCACAGAGTGAGCCTCTTTCTGAGGAGGAGTGAAATCTCTCCCTGACAGATCTGTTTTGTTAAATCAACATTTTTTTTTTTGTTTGTTTTTTTTGTTAGGAGCATGAGTCACACTTCTGTTGTTGTAATTTGTGCGATGTTCTGCCATCTGCTGTGTACAACTGTGTGTCTGTGTGCGTCTGTGACTGACGTATGAGCAGAGAGAAAGGAGACAGAGGGAGAGAAGAAAACAATTTGTTTACCAATGAAGAAAGCAAAAATGCCAATACGAAGAGAGTTCAGAAAGCATATTTTTGTACATATTGGCACTTGCAATTTATTTTTTACATTATTATAAAATAATGTAATAATTACAATAAAATCATTTAATTGATTTAATATTAGAATGACTTTCATTTGATTACCCATGTGTTTATTCTTTTGAAATTAATTATATTTTTTTCAAGTCTTTGTATAATCTGTACTGTGTGTCCATAAAATTACACACAGGCTGATGCAAGCATTGTTCATGTCATGCCCCTGTCTATTTTGTGAGATGGCAGTTTCCTTCAGCCCAGGATGTGCTCTTAGGGAAGGACGGTTTGTTCCAGAAGATGTAGTTACAGGAGGAAGAGAAAGAGGACAAGGAGAAGACGGGCAGGGCAAGAGTTTTTAGGATTGTCACGATCCCTCTGTGAATGTTGGACTCTGTTCATTTCATTTAGTTTTTATTTCTTATGAATATATTAATCCTGTTGTGTTTTGTTTTTCTCTTCTCCCCCTCTCAGTTGCCACAGGATCAGCCCACCTGTGTGCTCTGTCCTGCTCAGCTCACAGCTGAGGCAGATCAGCAATCAGAGGGGTATATAGGTTGGGTGCTGTTTTGTAAAGTAGAAGTAGTGAGCTGTTTCTTGTGTCTTTTGCCTGCCTATTTTGTGGCTCAGGTTTAGCCTCTCAGTTTTAGTAATATCTGAGAGTGATTTTGTTCTGTACAGTTCCCTGTTTGTTGAAAGTTAACTCTATTCAAACAACATGCTCCTGTGTGCGAGTCTGCTTCTTGGTCCTCCAACCTACCCTGTGTCAAGGATTTATTCTAGAAAGGATTCACAGCACAAGCATTTGCATAAATATTCTACTCCTCTGGGTGAGACACTGATAGATAGATACCAATTCAAGCTGTTTCGGAATGAAGTGAGTAAAAGGAAAACTACTTCATTCCTTTGTTATGATCAATTAAATGTTAGCGGCTTCAGTTTGATAAGTGACAGGTCTGCTGAGGTGCACAAGGACTCCAGTAAATTAAGTGTTTTGCTGGATGGTTGCACAATGAGTGACGTGTATGAAACTGTTGCAGAGTCAAGAGTGATTCTCGCCCTTGAATGAAACCTCTGAATCAAACAACCAGAGAGATGGTTTTTGTCTTATGAAAGTACCCAGAGTTTCATTACAAAAAGCTGAACCCAGATTTACTTTGCACACAGGTGGTGATAAAAAGTGCTGATGTTTCCATTCTCACTGGTCAATTCATCACTGCAGCCTAAAGACTCTGTGCCTGCTGAGTTTGGCAAAGAAAGCTGGCCAAATTAAAGGTTTGTTGTTAATTAGGTTTGTTTTCTGTGTATGTGTGTGTGCTGGTGTAAATAATGCTTTAGTTTTCTATCTTTTCTGCCTCCTTTGGACACTTTGGTACACTGAAAGGAACAGAACATAAAAAACATTCAAACAAAACCATTCAAAGTTTTAGATAAGGACACTGATAAAGCAAAAGTAGTAACTCCAATGTTTAAGATAACTAAGAATGATCATACATCTAAATAGAGCTGGGCGATATAGAAAAAGATATTATCACGATGCAAATCAAATCATTACTTCCTTTAAATTAAAGGGCAGATATTTGCTCCTGAGTGCTTGTTGAATCCATCATTTCTGATGGTGCTAACAGGAAGCAGGTCTTTTGTGTAAGATGAGATTTTTGTGAAGTTTTAGTTGATTCTTATTTTTCTCAGGGTTGAGGTTATTTGCATTTAAATTGATTTAAATTTACAAAAAAGATATCAAATTGTGAACTGTGTATCAGTTTATATAGAACTGATTTGAGTTGTGTGCTCCCCTTTAAGATTACTAAGGGTTACTGGTGGAGTGATATTGTTTCCCACAGTGCAGGAAAGGCATCACAGTTATTCAGTGTTCAGTTCTACTACGATCACGGTGGACATTACACGTGTTCACAGCAGAAGTTGTCTCTGTGCTCTTCCTTTACCCACATCCTGAAAGTTTATTCAATTAAGTGTGTTAAGTAAATAAATAATGCAGAGTCAACACAGTGTGAGACTAACGACTCTGCTTTGAGCTGGTAGGTTTTGATTTTCTTCAGTGTCGCTGTCGCTCGTTTCAGCTGTGTTTACATTCCGCTCCAAATGTCCTTAAGCCTTGCCTACCTCTAACCCTGCATCATGATTGGCTATTCAATGCCGTCTTCTTCTGTCTAGTTGGGTGGCAAATAGCATTTAAGGCATATTAGCGACCCCCCTTCATTCCCAGTGGTTGGGGGGTGTAATTACAGGTTTAACACTTGCACTTGTTCCAATCAGGACCAGCTAGGAATCACCTGATTCACTCTGCACATGCTCAGTTTAGTTGCAGCTAGTTTGTAAGCAGTTTGAACACACTGGGTTAAAAGAGCTAAATGAGACAGAAATGTCAAAAATGTTACAACTGTCCCTGGTCTCCCCTACCATTGCATTTATGGCTCTGACTGTGTACTAACCTCACTAAAATCAAGGATCTCATTGAACATATCAGACAACAAGGGTGCATGCCCCTCATCTGGTTCAGAGAGACAAGCCTGGATCATTTCTCGTGCACGCTGCTTTATTCCCACATCCAAGTAATGATCTTTTATAACGCGGATCAAGTACTGTCGCGATGAAGTGCAGAGGATCTGAATAGATCTCAGTGAAACGTGTGCTGACAGACTGTAAGAGTGTACTTTTCATTGTTTTCACTCCGTGGTCCGTCTCAACCTCTTTGCTTAGAAGACGCTTTAGTGCTGCAATTAAAGGAATAACAGATGCAGACATGTTGGCCCTTATCCAGACAAGTGCGTACTGGATGCGTTTTTTGCTTGCGTCATCACAAATGTCTGTTTCGGCTGTGTTGTTTCGGTGATAAAAGTTTTTCAGCCGAAAACCGAAAATGCACTTTTCGGTGTCCGAATTTTCGGTGGATCCCTTGTTTAATTATATCAAATTTTTATCGAACATTTATTATATATTGAGAAAAATTATATCATGATAATTATCATTATCGAATTATCGCCCAGCCCTACATCTAGCTGCCTTATTGTTTTCATTTTTGCATAAACTGTTATGTTATCTAGTTGCCCTGATGGTTCACAGGCTTTAAACAGCTATGTAAATCCCCTTCCTTAAACATTTTAATGTTATTCATTTGAAGTTACTGACTGAGTAAATACTCCACAAGCACAATTTAACAAAAACCTAAGAGAGTGTGGCATGATGAGTCAGAGATATTAAGCCTGATGCATGGAAGAGTACGCATCATTAGAAACAACGAGCTTATGCACATGAAGTCAAAACATCCTGATTAAGGCCATGATGTTGCTGCTCATGTGAATTCTTGCTTGCAAACACTTTTTAACAGGATAAGCACACAGATGGGCCGCCCAGATGCTCAGTACTTAGCACTGCAGGCTCATGTGGAGTGTCCATATCCTTTCCTTATTAAAGTGAGTCTACACCTGGTGCTTCAGTTTTCCCCCCACATTCTAAAAACATATTGAGTTTGGTCGGTTGGAGACTCTAAATTGTCTTCTGTGAATATGTGAGTCTGTTTGTTAGTTATGCACGAAATTGTCTGGTCTGGCTTGTTTGCTTTTAATTGGTCCGAAGATGGGATAACAATCCAATGTTTTAGTTATACTTTAAAGGGAAAAACATCACAGCAGGTATAAATTGGCCGAAACATTAAAGCAGTGTGGGAACAATCTATACAACCTGGTTTGCATCCTTAAAAAAAGAAACAATTCTGCCTGTGTTCAAGCTTTCTAGCTTGAAAAACAATGTCCTGAAAAAGGAACATCGAAGCTTCCCCCTCTTACTCAGCACCAGTGTTGAATTTTGCATTACTGTGACAAAGTATGTAAGCAAGTCATTGCTAGAGTTGAGAAGGTTAAGATAGCAACAACCATTTTTACAGTCTTATACAACTATCCACACAAATCATATTGTTTCCTGTGACTTTGATTCTATTCCCTTAGAAACTCTATTCCCCCTTCATCTAATTTTAGCCGAGAATCCGTTACGAGATTTGAGCTGTGAATGATGGCAAGAAGAAGTGAGATGGAGCTGAAAAGACGAGGGGTGTGCACACGGAGGCTGATATCACCAGGACAAACATTTCCCATCCTGTCACCGCAGAGTGAGTCACGTGTTTTTATTGTCAGGATGCAACATTTGCAAAGAATGTAGGAGTGGTAGCGAGGGCATCTGCAGGGAGCTTACCACAAGCAGCAGTTTCCTCCTATGTCAGCTCATTTGTCACCTAATGTAGGGTCTTGTTGGTACTGTTTGTTTTTTATTGCTCATTAAACAATATTAATATTCTGCCAGTGTCAGCGCTTCTTCAGAATAATGTTGATGACATGGCAGAGAGACAACTACTAACAGGTTTACAGTAATTACCCCAGTCGGCCAGGTGTTAACCAAGCTGCCCATGTGTGTTTGTGTGTTTGTGTGTGTGTTAAGTGTATTGTGTGTTGTTAAAGTGAATGTAACTGATACACATGTCAGTACTTCTACTAAAGCAGCTTTAACTATTTCTGGTAAACAACTGAACATGGGAGGAGGAGTTACTAATATTCTGAAATCTCTAAATTTAGCTGGCAGGCAACAATCTCATCTGTTAGAAAACATAACAGCGCCTTGTTAACCATCCCGATCACATTCTTAACGGTGTCTTAAGACTGCCTCATATGCCCCATGGAATGATGGCCAACTTTTCCGGCAATCCAGTGTAGCCATGGATTAAAGATAAACGACTTTCGACTAAGACTTCCTTTTTCGTTTGTAGCATGGTTCACAGTCCAGTTAGCAACTTGTGTACGGACTAGGGATGTAAATTTCAAGTATTTTCAATTATCAATTAATCATTAAATAAACATGGACGTTTTCCATGTCAAAATCAATGCCAAATGCGTTTTTTCCCCTGAATCAAATTTTCCTTCACAACACAATGTATATAACTGACAGTATTGAATAGCCACGGATCGTATTGAGGTGTTCAAAACGTTAAACATGCTGAATATCAATATGTGGAGCAGGCTCATAATCTCCGCAAACATACAGTCATAAAAGTGAAGGCTCAGACTTCAACAAGGGAACTGAACTGACCAGTCAGCTGGTCCACATCAAAACATGCTTTAAAATTAAAACACCTCCCTGATAGCTGAACGAAATATAAGACCACATGATGTTTGTTCCACATGATATAAAATCAAACCAAAAAAAATGTTCAACTAAGTTCTTAACAGTCAATGAATCGATACTCAATGAATTGTTGACATCCCTCATACAGACCATGTACTCATATCAAAAGTGAAGCTAAATTTACCCCTTCAGATTTGTAACTGCAACACAAATACCATCATTTCCTTGTTGAATATCCTCTACAGTCATGGCCAAAAGTTTTGAGAATGACACAACTATTAATTTTCACAAAGTCTGCTGTTTCAGTTTTTATAATGGCAATTTACATATACTCCAGAATGTTATGAGGAGTGATCAGCTCAACTGCAATTAATTGCAAAGTCCCTCTTTGCCTTGAAAATAAACTTTATCACCAAAAACACATTTCCACTGCATTTCAGCCCTGCCACAAAAGGACCAGCTAACATCATTTCAATGACACACAGGTGTCACACACATTAACACAGCTGTGGGTGTTGATGAGGACAAGGCTGGCGATCAATCTGTCATGATTGAGTGACTGGACACTTTAAAAGGAAGATGGTGCATGACACCATTGTTCCTCATCTGTTAGCCATGGTTACCTGCAAGGAAACACGTGCAGCCATCATTGCATTGCACAAAAAGGGCCTAACAGGGAAGTTTATAGCAGCGAGTAAGATTGCACCTCAGTCAACCGTCTATCCAATTATCAAGAACTTCAAGGAGAGAGGTTCAATTGTTGCCAAACAGGCTCCAGGGCGCCCAAGAAAGTCCAGCAAGCGCCAGGACCGTCTCCTGAAGGTGTTACAGCTGCGGGATCGGGCCACCACCAGTGCAGAGCTTGCTCAGTAATGGCAGCAGGCAGGTGTGAGTGCATCTGCACGCACAGTGAGGCAAAGACTTTTGGAGGAAGGCCTGGTGTCAAGGAGGGCAGCAAAGAAGCCACTTCTCTCCAGTAAAAACATCAGGGACAGACTGATATTCTGCAGAAGGTACAGGGACTGGACTGCTGAGGACTGGGGTAAAGTCATTTTCTCTGATGAATCCCCTTTCCGATTGTTTGGGGCATCTGGAGGAAGGCTTGTTCGGAGAAGACGAGGTGAGCGCTACCATCAGTCCTGTCTCTTGCCAACAGTGAAGCATCCTGAGACCATTCATGTGTGGGGTTGCTTTTCGGTCAAGGGAGTGGGCTCTCTCACAATCTTGCCTAAAAACACAGCCATGAATAAAGAATGGTACCAGAACGTCCTCCGAGAGCAACTTCTCCCAACCATCCAAGGGCAGTTTGGTGATGAAGAATGCCTTTTCCAGCATGATGGAGCACCTTGCCATAAAGCAAAAGTCATAACAAAATGGCTCGGGGAACAAACATTAAGATTTTGGGCCCTTGGCCAGGAAACTCCCCAGATCTTAATCCCATTGAGAACTTGTGGTCAATCCTCAAGAGGCGGGTGGACAATCAAAAACCCACAAATTCCGACAAACTCCAAGCATTGATTATGCAAGAATGGACTGCCATCAGTCAGGATTTGGTCCAGAAGTTGATTGACATCATGCCAGGGAGAATTGCAGAGGTCTTGAAAAAGAAGGGTCAACACTGCAAATATTGACTTATTGCATGAATTCTGTGTAATTCTCAATAAAAGCTTTTGATACTTATGAAATGCTTCTAATTGTATTTCATTATACCATAGAAACATCTGACAAAAACACCTAAAAACCCTGAAGCAGCAGACTTTGTGAAAATGTAATATTTGTGTCATTCTCAAAACTTTTGGCCATGACTGTACAGTAGCACCCTCTCAGCTGTGTTTGGTAAGTCCCAGTTTCGCTGTAAGTAAGAACTCTGTAAGATTGTATGAACCCCACCAAAAAACAAAACAGTTTTCTTGTGATTTACTTGCAATTTGTCAGTCTTAAGGCTGATTTATACTTATGCCTCGCCACTACCCAGCAGGGGCTGACGTGGACACGAGCACCACATACTTGTACGTCAATGTGTCCGTGACTCGCAGCAATTCTCCGCCGAAACACTTGAGGGCAGTGTGGTCTCTCTGATAGCCGGTCACCTGCTTCCGACCCTGCTACGATCTCTGTTTACTTTTCCACAGCGATTCAGAGCGTGTTATTTTAATCTACAGCTGATACATGTTGCTGTTTATCATACAGACATGATGACAGGGAAGAATAGAAAGGAGATGAACTATACCGCCGATGTGCGGCTGATGAGCGGGATCCTGGTAGTGCTGTAAATGCGGGAAACACCGAGCGGACCAACCACAGGGCTTGCGGTCTGCGACGATTCTACACGTACTTACATTTTTGAGGAGGTGCACATCAGCTACGTGCGTAGGCCTCTGCGTATGTACGGGAGCTACGCGTACCCCTGGCGTAGGCTACCCCGTCGATTTAAAGCAGAAGTATAAATCTGCCTCTAAGGATACCACAGTAACAAAATCGTAGTACAGATTTGCAAACGTTACAATACAAGCTCTGTCAGGTTTTTCCTTAAGCGGAGAAAACAAAGACTTTCATAGTGCTGGAGTATTGAATGGCAGTAAGATATCTGATATTCTTCAGGAAGTGGGGAAATGTAATCAATTATTGTCTTTTGCTTTAGCTGAACTGTTTTAGGCAAATAATTAAGTTGTTGTCTGATGTGTTAGCAGTGGATAGCTGCCTGCTTTTTTTCGCTGCAAATGTCAGGCCCTGCTTCAGTGAAAAGTCAATGCTGCTTGGACAAGTGAATATAGTCACATTAAAATCCAGAGCCCCGGCTACAGGTTTTATACCTCTATGTAGAATCTGTCAATAGAGATCAACCATTTTTGTCAGCACCATGATTTTCCATAAAACTGTGTTTGAAGTGTGATGTGTTATTAATTATCCGTAAAAACATGTATGATCAAAACTCCAATCTATAACCTTTTGCAAGCTTTACATTAGATGATATATATTATGTCTTTAAACTCAAATTTGAGCTTTTATTAAAAAAGTGACCGAGCCGGGCGCGGACTTAGCCTAAAGGTTAAGTTGCATGCCATGTCGCGGGTTGCCTGGGTTCAAATCCTCTTTCCCAAATGTCATTCCCCCACTCTCTCCCAGTTTCCTACACTATCCACTGTCCTCTCCACTATAAGTAAAGGTGTAAAAGCCCTAAAAATATAACTTAAAAAAAAAAAAGAAAATGACCGAGCCAAGTTCTTGTTTGTGCAAAGGAAACCATGGCAACTAAATCTGAGCGTATTATGTTGGAGCTGGAGCTGCAACTGTTGAGCAGCAGTTGATGTATATTGCAATTATTGCGTCAGATGAGATGATATATGTAGCGGCTGGTTCATTGTAGGCGGTGATAGCTGAAATGTTGTATACATAAGATACCATGCTACCCAGCAGATCAATCACAGGGTTTGCGATCTATGTTGTTTTAATGCATAGTTACATTTTTGGGGAGGTGCATGTTTGTAGGCTTCTGTGTTGGTACAGGGCTTTGCAAACTTATACTTTGGGGTACATTTGACTCAGAAGTATTTAAATCAGGCTTAATGAGTAAGAACAGACTGATGCAGTCTGACAGCTCATTGAGACGTCAATTTTCAGACCACAGTGGCTACGATGACTCACAGATTCAATCTTGTCAAGTACAGATTAATTTACACCTCAGTGACATTTTGATTAACGTCATATTACCTTACACACCTGAGGGGAATTTAAGGAGTATGGCTCCACCATCAACTCAATACAAGTTCTCTGACAAAGCAGGAACACAAGGACGGTCTACCTTCCGGATGTGGCTGCTTTAACATTCCAACTGGGCGCACTTGAGCTCCTTCTGGCTACGGTTTGATGCTACAGTGCCAGGGCTACTGTTTGGCAAGAGCAGCGCCCTTGTGTGAACTCGGTGCTGAGATCAAATCTCTTGGGGAGAGAAGCAGAAGGGTTTTTTTGAGACCACAGGGAGCATTTCTGCTTAGAACCAGTGATCCAGAAGCTTGATTTCAGTTGGCCCAGCATGAATATTGAATAAAAAAAGGCAACAACACTGTAGAAAGCTCAGTGATTCAAACATTGTTAACTTTAGAGATATAGTAACAAAATAACACATTATACTGTTTTATTTTTCAACTTGGGAGCCATTTTTGCATAATGTCTTAAAAGTTTGTGTCATAAAATGTCATAAAATATTATTTTTTATTTATTAAAACATTATCAGTCCACTACTACCTTCATGTTTCGTCATTTCACCATCATAAACCAAATAAATGATGTTCTTCCAACAATAGACGGTTATCGTGAGGACTCCGAAGCCCAAAAGCACTAAGAAACAAGCTAAGCCCCCTAACTCCTTCAAGTCAAGTCAAGTGAAACTTTATAGCACATTTAAAACAACCGCAGTTGACCAAAGGGCTGTACAAGCTTAAAAACACAATCAATAAAAACAAATAGTTTAAAAGAATAATTTAAAAGAGTACATATTTAAAAAACACAACAGATAACCCACCAGTGAAAGCAAAGCACACACAGCTCTATCCACAGCATGCTTTCTTAAATATAATAGTTCTGTATTTGTGGCTGGATGGGAGTAGTGTGAGGCATGAGTACACGGGGTGGCTTAGGTCGTGTCCTATTAGGAGTCCTTGCGTGCGATGGCAGTGCCAATAAGGGTGTGGAGGTTGGCAGTGGGGAAACAAATGGTTTTCGAAGACAGTGTGCGTGATATCTGGGAGTTTGTTTCATTCGCTGACAGAGAGCTTGGTGAGTTTTGTGCAACATAAGAAAAGGATGGTTTCTCTGATGTTTCTGTACAGGGCAAGAAGAAGGTACAGTGTGACAGAGCGTGTCCTGAGTTTCTGGATGGCAGCATGCCTCTGTGCATCTCAACAAAGCAGGGAACAGCAGTGACAGTTAAGACAGATATTCTGCTGAGTCAGAGCCCTGCTCGCGTGTCTGTATTGATTCAGCACCTGTCATACGGAGCCAGTCCATCCAGCAGCTCATAGGCAATCGCAAAGAAAACAGATGGCTATGGCTAGAACTTTTCAATGCTGGTGAAAGCACGAACGGGAAACAGACCACTTTTTTTCACCTATTTACACAGACCACAACCTTGCAGAAATTATTCAAGAATAACTTTTTTCACCACCTGTTTCATGGATACAATTTAATATCAAGGAACTGTGAAAGATTGTGCAAGCAAAAACTCAGAAACTCAAACAAACACGAGAAAAACAACCTAGATCAAACTTAGGAAATTGATTAACACACCCCAACAACAAACTGAAAGTACTTCCTCTGTTTTTGCCAAGAATTACAGATACATGGCTGAATTTTGACTTCAGCATGTCACCATATTAAATCCAAAAACGCTGACATCAATCTTCCATCAACAAACTAAAATCACAATACTGCACCCTGCCACAGCACCTCCAATGGGGAGGAATCAACCGGCATGCCCTCTGCCACCACTCCATCTGCTACTTCACTATGCACACAGTCTCTAAAGGAAAGTCTGATTTCAAATGAATAAGACTTTTCATTTCCTTCCTCACACACTAAAACCAAAACATATTCCTGCATTAGAATAACATGAATTTTTGGGTATTTACACATCTATGAAAAAACATGTTAATGTAGGTTTCTTTGAACAGTAAGAGGAAAGGTGGGAGATAAACCGGAAACTCCGAAGCTCTGTGCATGTGGCTGTTTGATTGTATTAACCCTGACAGATCGGTGACCTGTCCTTGGTGTATCCTGCCTCTCACCCAATGCAGGCTAGGTTAGACTCAACAGCCATTAAAACATACATGGAAAGACAAGGACCCACAGAATGAAATCAACAGAGCCAGTGAAATCTCTAACAATCACATTATGTTTTCAATTCAACATGTTTGCGTATACGAATACTTCATGTTTCAGCTAATATGGGTTTTCTTCTTTCTTTATTTCTCCATGGTTTTTTGTTTCAAGGGGACCAGACCAGTACAGGCAACACAACTCATAATTAGACTTTCTGTTGGCTTGGCTGCCATTACTCATAAACAAGGAAAAAAAATAAGCGATTTACAGTGAGTCAACCAAGTATCATGTCATTCATGCACAACAAAGTCATTCACATTTAGCCTTTCTTTATCTCTGTGTTGATATGAATTCAACCACATTCATATCTCAAATATATCAATTTCATATTCACAGCGCCTTATTTGTACAATCTGACTTCAATTTTCCCCTCAGGGGTCACTATCTCTGAGTTTCTATCTCGTCTGGAGGTCTCAGAGGGAAGAATCAGGATCAAGACTCCTCCCTCTGTGGGTCCATGCAGACATGGATTAACTCCACCACCATGAATGTATTAACAAATGAGGTTAATACATGATAAGCATTCAGGGAGCAGAGAAATAAGGTCAAACTAAGTGCTAAAACAAGCAGCATTTAGGATCATGAAAATCCTCATGTTTACTTACATGTAGTGGAAACACAACATGTATGCAACATAAGAGAAAATTAAGTAACGTTAGGATATTGCAGAATTATTCTAAAAATGGTAATAACATCCTACTTCAGAAGATATCCTGAAGGCAGTTTGGAGGTCTATGTACCTATGGAGCCATGTGTTGCAAAGAAAAGCAGCCCAAATAAAGTGAGGGTAAGCTGGGGTGTTTCTTTCTCTCTCTGCAGCACAGGGGTAAAAATGTCTTTAGGAAAGTATACACCATTGCTTTCTAGTGAGAAATATTCTTAGCTCTGGAGTTTTGCAAAATACATATGCATATTCGTCACAGATAAAAATACTCAAAAGTTGAAACTCTGCTTGCACTGCATAAAATGGGCTTCAGAGCCTCTTTACTACACAACGCTAACTTTGTGACTACAATCCCTGTCATTTGTCATTATGGAAAGTTAATATGCCGACACTGCACTGACCCAGATCAGAGAGAAGTTAAGCACATACACACACTTGCCAGAGCGATGGGGGAGTCTCTAAAGCAGAAGTCAATGCTCAACCTGTCATATCGCTGCTCTCCAGAGCTGTGTTCTCAAGGCGGCCAAAAAAGGCTGATCAAAGTAGAGCACAACCCTGGGAAATTATCAAAGCAGGCATGATGAAAAACCTTCCTTAAAAAACATAATGCACACCCTGCAAAGTTAAATAAATACTCTTAAACCCCCTCTGAAGACACCTGCCCCCGGTTGGCTGGAATGTGTCTCGGAAAAAATATATATCAAGACACTTCAAACAAGGCTGAAACTGCTGTTCCTGCAAGCAAGGGACTTCAATATGTGAGTCTGATCAGATCCTGATCCTACCCATTCATCCATTCATATCTTAGTATATAGGTAGTAAGGTAGTATATAGGTAGTATAGAATACTGTTATATTGTTACCGATAGGCCTGAATCAGACTTGACATTGCTGATAATGGACAATAACAGAACGGTCAATTTGCAAAAAGGTACACAAATGAAAAAGAACAAAAAACGTGCACTTGTGGGTATAGAAGCTCTGAGTGTCTCTCCCTGATGTGTGTTTACAAGCACTTTAATGTGATATTTAATGCGAAAAAGTAGACTTTAAAGCTAGAGTTGGTAGTTATGGAAAACAAGCATGAATTTGAATGTAGCATTTCCTCAGGACTCTGTCTAATTTGTAGGACATGTTGGGCTTCAGTTGGTATTATAGTGACTGTTTAGCACTACATATGATGTTCCAAGTTCCTTTGGACCAAAATCAACTGTTTTCAACAACGCACCAAATCCTGAACAGTAGAAGCCTCATCCATTTGAGTATTCCTACTTGAACTTTTTCTTGAACTCTGGACAAACATTTGTTTGATTGCAACAAGAATCATTTATTGCCCCATGTTGTCAAGGTACTTACTGGTAATGGCACGGTTGTTTAGTAATGTAAAAGTAAATTAACTGTGTGGCCTTCAACGTTTAAAAGTTATAGCAGGAACATTTTTTTGTCTGCAGGGCCTTTTGTGTGAATCTTCAAAAAAGTTGTCAACTTTATTTATGTTGTTGGTCTTTTTAACTGAAAATTACCTCCTATTAGTCCATAAAAACTAACACCTTCAGCAGTTTAATAAAACTGTACAAACCATTACAGGACTTCTTTTTAATCCAGGTCTTTATTCTACCTTTTAAAATGACTTATTTGAGAGAATGTCAGGCAGCAAAAAAAGCAGAAAATGTTCAGTCACTAAATAAATCTGAAACCCAGAAGACGAGAAGCTCAAAGCAGAAGGTGAGTGTAAACCTGAGGGTACTGGTTGGATGTAGCACTAGAAGCTTTGGTGACCACTGGATACCTCTCAACTAATTCCCAAGATTAACTCTTGAATGCATTGCTGTGCAGGAAATATATTCCAAACTTCCCTTTGAAAGGCTATAATGGGCAAATCCCTTTTTCATGGCAACTGTACAGCAATGCATCTGTGTCAGCTTAAAGTAGCCAAGGCAGAGTTGACAACTGCTTTCTACTGCAATCACATTTTAGTGCCAAACTGAGGGTAAAAACAGTTGTGATAATTACTTGAAGCAGGAGATTAACAGCTTTGCAGAAATATTTATAAATGCATTCCCACATAGTCATTTTGTGTGGATTAAGAGCAGGATCAGGGTGTCCAAAGGTAGGCCGGGCCGGAAGGGAGAATTAATTGTAGGGCTATGCAGCCTGTTTTCATGTTTTGCACCATGCATTCACTGCCTTTCTCCCTGGCATGCAAACAAACGTAGCAAAGCACCTAAAAAATAAGGAGGATAAGTTTGTGTACAAATAAGCTTTGTAAATGGTATATAAGTAAGGACCTCCAGGATACACACTGAATGATTTGGTGAGAAACTATAAATGTAAACATTACTTTTGTTTGTTAACAGAAAATCTCCATGGGGCACCTTAAATCAGGTAAAATCTATTGTTTCTTATCCAAACAACAGACTTCACATAAGTAATGTCCTTCCATGCTGCGAAGGCAGCCTCTTTTAAATGAGTTTTACTAATTAATCAATATGTTTTTTTGTCTGCCTTGCAGGCAAGATGCCATTTGTCTCATCATTCAAAGTACTCCTTTTCTAACACCTATTTAACACCTGTTTATTTAACGTTACTGCTTACTACACAGTGTTTCAGAAAACTTTCCTTTCCAACCTTGGCAGCTGGTGGGAGGTCCAAATTCATAAAAAAAATTTAACATCTAATCATTTGTACAAGTCTGGTTCAAGGTTAGACTTAAAGTTTTGATTTTGTTAAACATAATAACAGAGCCACCTCCATACATAGAAGTTAAAGCAAGTTTGCTTATCAGCTCACTGACAGCTGTTTCTCAGATGAAAACAACAGTCCAGCCAACCAGGGCTTTGTGCATCTATCTATGCCGGAGCAAGAAGAATCGCTTCAGACAAGCCACTAAAGTTCCAGTTTCACTCACAGAAATTCACAGTTTCCCTGCCTATTTGCACATTCCTTTAGTTAGAGTGAAAGTGTTTCCTTCTGACGTCAGTATACTTACTCTACGTCAACTGAAACTGCAAATATCTCGATCACTTTTGGGGTAGATAATCCCTTGTTCTCTTAATGGGGAGAAAGGCTTTAAACTGTGAGTGACAGCAGGAGACACAAAGGGAGAGGAGTATAATAGGAAGTACACTCTGCAAACATATGATGATAAATTCTGAGAAAGTGGTGAAGGCACTAAAAAATGAATGCTCCCGCTGCACTGTAAGGCATTTCTGTGAAAATCACAAAAGCAGCTGGTACACTCTAAGCCTTTAACGCCCCGTTTTTTTGGTTTATTTATAGCAAAGATCTATCTTATCTTGACTTAAGCAGATCATTTCACTTTGTATGAATGTATGTGTTGAAAAAAGAGTGGCCCCTGGTCAGCATATGGATTTTCTGTAACAGCAAAGAAAGGCAGTCCCCTAACAATAGAAAAGTTAATGCACCAAGACAAAGCACACACAGTGTGGGGGAGGAGCAGGGGCAATATATGGGGCCCACACTGGTCCCAGATGTAGCCAATGGTGGGGGTGGAAGGAAAGACAAGTGAGGCCTCGGAGAGACACAAGTACTGAAAGGATGAGACACTTAATGGCCTCCGGCAAGACTCTGCACAGATTTGTTTTGATAGATTTCAAAACAATAAGCTGGCACTACGAAGATAGACAGCTGAAGCAGAGTGTGAAAGTAGCACGCGTGTGTCAACATGACCTCTCCTGGCTAGAAAAAACAGTTATTGAATGACACCAATTGTTCGCGCGCAAATTAGCACAGCTCACCAGACTGCTTTGTCAGTGCTCATTCACTGATGTCAACATGCTACATCCACAAATTTTGCCAGCCGTCTGTTTCTGTGGAAGCATGAGTTACCTTGTTGCTGCTGAGACTGACAGACACAAGTTTCTGAGCTTAGTCAGGACAAGTTCGATTACATGTCTGACATCTTCACCCATGCTTTGGTTTCTTGTAACTTCATTAACCCTCCTGTTATGTTCCGGGTCATATTGACCCATTTCAAAAATAAAAATAAAAGTTAAAAGTATTTCTTTGGTATTAAACTTCTTCTGCTTGGCTTAATTAGCGTAAATAACATATAAAATAAAAATGGTTCATTTCACATATTTGCAACCCCCTCCTGCATGTTTATATTACACAGATACTGTTTGTTGGTCAATTTGACCCTGCAGTCAAAGTAGAGGCTAAAAGGGGTCAGAAGTGTCAAATACTAATGTGTCTTTGCAGCTGTGTGACATATCTCACCCCACCTTCTCTGCTCCCGCGGGCAACTCAACCCAACATAGTGTGGACACTCACCAGGGGAGGGGCAAAACATACCAAGATTCTCTGCAAGGGAGTCCTACCAACATTTTACTTTTTAAAGTTTTAACATGAATTTTCATGAAATCGGGTGAGTTATCCTCATTGAGCCATGATTTGTGAGAATTAAAGAACGTCATTGCACTAAATATTCGTTTAAATGGTAGTAATGGAGTTAATGATGAGATTAAAAATGTGTTTATTGGGGTTTTTGACACTTTTGGATAACTAAATATGCCCCAGGTCAAATTGACCCAGGATGTTCCTGAGAAATGAACATAACAGGAGGGTTAACATCTTAATGAGTAGCCTAAAATAAGGTATCAGGTATGAGCAGGTCAGCACAGATTTGATCATCAATAAGCAGACTTGTTTCTTCTTCTGTGAAACTGTAGCCTACATAATAAAAGTAGGAATTACGGCAGACATCAGCGATGCTTATAAAGACTACATCAGTGCTCTGAGCAATACAATTAACCAAAATAGCAATCACATCACAGTTAGGAGTATAGCCTTCAATTTAGGCATGTGAGATATTCAGGTAGCTTACCAGATGAGTGATAAATGCACTGCTCCAACACAGGCCTAGAAAGTAAAGATGAGAGAGCCTACCCCATGTATTTGCTGTTTTTAATAATATTGAAATATACAGTATATTAAAAAGCAACTGTTGAGACAGAAGCTCACCTTCTTATGCTGTCTGTGACTCACACAACAACACGCCAAATGTTTCCTGCAGGTGAAGCAACTCAATGTAAACATTGTCAACATGTCTGCCTGCACATATACACACAGTGTTAACCAGAGCAGAGAGGAGGTGTTGCAAACGGGAATACATGCACTGATAGACAGCAGCAAAGGTTACTTCACTGTGTGGTGTGATGACGATCCATACTAGGGGCGCAACGGATCAAAGATCTCTCGGTGGAGATCAGACCCGGATTGAAGGTCGCATGTTGGTTCAACATAAGCGTTAAAAAGTCTCATTTCACAAATAAGCCTTCAAACAGATACAGCTATTTCAGTTAGGATTATTAAAGCCTCTATGTTGCTATAATCAGCTCAACTTCCAGCTATCTTCTCTGTGTGTTTGTGTCCCCTGACCCAGCTTTGTGCATTCACAGGTCATGTGATGCGTTCACGGAAACCAATATCACTGTGGTCTGAGTGAGTTTAATGTCCTCGTATTCCCGCTCTGATCACATTTGGTACTTTTACAGTGCATAATTACTGTCCCTGCTCTTAAAGCAGTGTTCCCTTGAGTTGAGTATGGCTTTGTCTGGGACCAGGGACTGCAATTGTAGTTTGTATCACTGAATAGCATGTAGGTGTGCAGGTGTTGCATTGTAGCTGCCAGAGTTTTCTGGTCTTTTCCGAAGCCGCCCATAATGATGATCTCCCCTTGGTGCAGTAAAATGCAATTCCTCTTCTAGTCTCTGTTGCTATCAAACACCAAAATCTGCGCCCCCTCTTTGCCTCACGATTGAACTTGGAGTACACAGGGGTGGGGCTGACACAGACAAACTTATTTCCCAAGCTAACATACTTTAAGTGGGGTGATAGCTTCAGGTAAACGGGAAAAATGAGCCACAACTAAGGCGACCCCAGGAACTTTACCATGGAACTAGGGACTTTACCCCTGAACTACATGCGTTTCGACCGGAGGAACCAGGGTCTAAATTAAGTTCAGGGGAAGTTAATCTCCCCCTGAAAAGCCCCTGCTTTAAGGGTAGTACTTTTCAAAGGTCCTGGGACTTTCGGCTGAACGTAACAGTGTTTGTGGAGTTTACACAGTTGTTGAAACACAGAGGGAGTTCCTGGGAATGCATACTAGTTTAGTTATTTATTAAGATTTCAAAATACTGTTTAATATAATGTTTTTTCTCCATATGTCACTGGCCTGATTTGCACAATATACCTGGGACTTCAGCCTGTGGTTGAATCGAGAAGGGGGCAGAGGAACCTTTTAGTTCCGGGGAAAGTAGTTCTGGGTGCTAAAAGACCCCGGAACTCTTGGTCGAAATGCACCTCTAGTTATTGAACTATAGGGATGTGCACGTTTAGTCAACTGAACGATTAAAAGTTGTCATCCTTGCTACTGGCTGGTTCTAACAAATTACTACAGGCCCAAAATGCCAGTCTGGTGTTGTGTCCATGCTGTAGCACAGCCACCCACCACTAGCCAGAACTATGCTAGTGCTCTGCTCGGATGTTCAGAAACACTCTCACTCATTTTATTCATTTTACTGTATTGGTTTTATTTTATTTTTAAGCATTTTATTTATGATCATGCCTTTTATAATTTCACTATTACTGTATTTTTCTGTCTCTCTGTTCTTTTGTGAAGCACTTTGGGCTGCATGTTTGTATGTATGAAAAGTGCTATATAAATAAAGCTGAATTGAGTTTTCTTACATCTAGATTAGTCAGTTAATTAGAATTTAAATTTCCATTTAAGAACTAAGAAATAAGTCACCATGGATCATCCCTAATATTCACCCTGATAATAAATTTCCCATCACTCTGCAGATCACACACGGGATAAACTTTCCTTTTGCAGTAAGCAAAAAATAGTGTAAGCATGTTGTGTTTCAGGTCATATAGCTGACATAGTGTGTTCTGCATATGCATTTATCACAATTGTGATGGTAAAACAGTTTTTCATGCTGTTTTTACAGAGAATGGGTGAAGCCTGCAAAGTGTTTTTATATGAAAGCCATAATAAAACCTGATAGAAATTGCCCTTCATATAGGAAAATAAGTAAAGTAGTAACAATATCTGACTGTTACCTATCAGTGCAAGTGTACACCTTTTTTACAAAAATCCTGACTCATATTTTTGTTGAAAATATAATCGTCATCATTGTGACATCTTTCAATGACAAAGTCAAGTCATGCTGGACCACAGACTTGCCCTGAAGTGAATCAGTGTCTCACCATGACAGACAGATTCAAAGTGACATGCACATGTGCGCATGCAGATCCAACTTTAAAAGGACAGTCTTCAAAGCCTGCAGTCTGAGCCATGCGAGTTCACATGAATAACATGAATTCTTCCGAGTGAGATTTTGCCAGACATAAAGGTGATAAAATTATCAGTATCAGGCGTACAAAGTACAGTGAACTGTCTGAGGTGGTTCTTTCTGTACTGATGTCATTTCATACACTCTGAACTGAAAGGGCCACTGACCAACAAAAGCCAAATACTTTTAACAATTCACAATTCAGTCTTCAAAATCGATTACTTTTCCCTGGAGACAGTGACATTTGTGGGAGGCTAAGGCAGAATCTATAAAACAGAAATCCTTGCAGCAGCTGAGGAACACACCAGAGTTATAACGCCAGAATGAGAAAAGGTGCTCACTGACAAACACTATTCTCTCCGTTGTTGGGAGATTTGAAATGACTTTGCTTACTTTTCAAGAGGGTTCTCAATGATGAGGCTGAAACCTTATCACACGTAATTTCACCCCTCAAGTAAAGCTCCAAACAAAAAACCACCAAGCTTTTTCAGAGACCTTGATTGTTTTACAGATTTCCAACAGCTGAAAGCTGAAGGGGGATTTGTCTGTTCAAATAATTCACATTTGGTGGACTGAGAAAATAAAGGTTTCTAACGACATAATTGAGTGACAGTGATATGCTCTCACTTTGTACTTAAAAGGCCATCTTAGCCATTGTTAAAAAGGTATGGCCACTTTTATTATTTATTTCTTTAAACATTTTTTTAGACTCAGCCAACATATCACAGAATAATTATGCAGCCATTAGACTCAGAGGCAAAAAAAATGACTTTTGAAAACACCTAGTCCATAGTCTGAAAGTAAAAATAAATAAATTATAGCCAATACAAAAGTAAAAATAAGTAAATACATAATAACAATAATAACAGAGTAATAATGAAAATTAAAAAAGACAAATTAATAAATGAAACTCATTTTATAAATAATAATGAGGATAATAAAAAAGGCATAGAGTCAATTTTAAAGAACCCGTATGGCCACTTTTAGAACTAAGAACAGAAATACTATCAGCCTTGTGAAACTATGCCTATTCTGACTGTAAACTTCTCATATTTAAATCGCTCGCTGTGCGCTTTCATACTGCGTATGCTCATAAAAACCTGGTGAAATTTTATCTGTGCAATAACATACCTTACTATCGATTCATAAGATAGAAGTGTACACAGTGAATATATCTTATATTTACTATATTTTAGTTTAATTTATTTTATATTCATCTTATCATTATGACTATTATTTTTATTTTTTTTAATCTATTTTTTTTAACTATGTAAGCACATTGTTGTATTCTCCTGTCCCGTGTTGTAAGCTGCTGGAACAAACAAATTTCCCCCAATAGGGGATCAATAAAGTTTATCTATATCTTTCAATGCTGAAATGTATAATTGAAAACTAAATGTAAGATGTGCATTTAGATGCAGTGAATATATTTTGGCTATTAAAAAAAAAATTAATTAATGTTTATTTGAATCCCAAACTGAACAAAGCTGTGAAGCAATTATATACAATACAGAAAAAATAATCAATCTCACAAGAGCAACAAATAAAAGCTGATCTTTAAATTAAAATGTGTCACACTTGTGCACATTAAAAAGTGATTGATTAAAAATGTGCTAGTTGTATCTATTTTCAATCGAGGTGATAGCTTGGTTCTTAAAACCAGTAAATGAACTAGTACAAGCCACATAGCCACAGGCAAAGTCATTTTACATAAACTGATGTCAAACAATTGACCTGGCCAATACATCATCTAGTCAGGCTCATATCCCACAATGATGGATCCACCATACAGATTCCGATCAATGCCAATCTCTTAGTAACTTTTGTTAGCCTGTAGGGAGCAGGATTACTACACCACTGTAGCGCTAATAACTTAGCTCCAACCTGGCTGCATAATAGATCTAAGCTGAATAAGATATTATATTAGGATCAAATAATTCCACACAAGTTGTGATGACACAAGGTACCCAGAACCTTTTTGCACCTTACATTCATTTGGATTGTATCACTTTAATAACATTTCTGCCAGGTTTCTGGCAACTTGCCGTGCTTTGTGAGCAGATTCTTGATGAAATGTTATTTAACCACACCCTCCTATGGACTTCAGAGTAATGGGAGGATGGGTGGATGGATTGATTTTTAATGATGGTCCTACAGAGAATAAAGCTGGGGTTGTACCAATATAAAGCCTGACTGCAACGCCTCTCTTGCTGGTAGTTGAGGGTGTAATTTTAAGCAGGCTACGAGACATACAAAGGAACTTAAGAGAATAACCTTGTTCTCCCTCGCTGCACCAAGCTGCTGCTGACACTATACTTTTAAAGCATTGCTGGATCATCTACTTTATTGTCCCCCCTGACACAATCCAGTGTTTTTTTTGTTTTTTTTTGCTTTATTGTCCACAGTGGGATAGTGTCATGAAACAGTTAAGAAAGTCAGTTGATTGAAGTCATATGCTTTTGTGAAAGCTAAGTAAGAGTCCCCAAAAACACACATTATGTTCCCTGAGAGTGGAGCAAACGCACACTTGGCCAAAAACCAGGTGAGAATGTTTGCTGTCAGGTCAATGCAGTTCCACATTGCAGCAGTATACTAACCCTGTGGTTAGTAGAGTTAAAATTGATGTGGTAGACATGAGTGCTACGACTATTGATTGTTCCGTGTTGTTTCTATTGCCTCGTCTCTCATCTCTTAAACAGTATCAAATACTTGTGCAGGAAACTGGAGTGAGGGAAAAGCCTGAGAGGAAAGGAGAGGCAGTCCTGTTCCAGTTAGCGGGGGTACCATGGCTACCTCAAAGCTCAGCTTCAGAACAACAACAGGGGGCTCCATGGTGCTCAGCCAATATCACTGCTTCCTCTCCCTGGAGACGGGGAACACAATGCACCCCTGACTGCCATTGACTCACCCTTAAATTATGGCTTTTCCTTATCCCCTGTAGCAGAAACAGGCTTTACACTCTAAATGGGATACAGACAATCAGCCAAAAACCTTCAGATTACACACAGGTGGCTTAAACTCTTTCAATTTGGTATTATCTAATAAGGAACTGGATAATGTCTTCATATTAGCTTAAAATTATTCTAATTCAGAGTCAGAAATGGTTCAAACTACACAAGATTTGCTCCACAGGGAACAATAAAGTGTTGCCTTTGTATTTCTTAACTTACAAACATAAACAAGACCAACTCATAAGTTAGTCCAGAAGATACATGTACATCAAATACTGTAGTGACTACGAAGAGCCAAAAGCAACTGTGAGGCTGATGTTGGGCCTAGTAAAGTGTTGGAAGCGCTTAAAGCAAAAATCACTAATGCACAAAAAGTAAGTTTAACCTTTTATTAATGAAAAAGGATAATCAGCTCATGATAAAGTGCACAAACAGAAAATAGAGAAAATAAGCAATAAGTACGTGAAAATAGTGAAAATAGCGCTCAACAAAAAGTACGGGACCCAGCTCACCCCCCGTCCACCTGCAAACAAAAGAAAACAGGTGGCCTAAATTAACTGAATATCCCCGCCCCTAACACATGACCCGTAAATAATGTAATTAACTGACCCCACAATAACAAAAATAACACCACAAAAATATACAAACAATATCCTACCCTAAACCTCAAAATAAGATACAATAAACACTTGAATCCTTCATGGCTCCTACAAATACTAATAAAACAAGTCACTTTTATGCCCACAGCATGTCTAGCAGTTGGTCAGGCATCTAGAGCAGTATCATAATCCTGAATATGGACATAGTTATCTGTAAATTATTCTAAAGGTTAAACAAATAAGCCCTGCATAAATGATGATCTTAAGCAGATGGCAGAAAGTGATACACATATGCAGTTATTTCCCAGAGGGACAGGAAGAGTCTGTCCGATCTTGGCAGCCTTGTAACACAGCTTCTACCCCAATCTATGGTTAATAAGTAGTCAAACATATCTAGTAGTTTGTACAATTATTGGTGAAAAAAAGTATAAAAACTTTGTTTTATTACTGTTTCATAGTCATTTCGAGATGAATTGTGTATAGCTTACAGAGGCACATTTGAACAACTGATGTAATTATTTGATATTTGACAAGTCTGAAAAATAACAGATTTTGATAGCCAATTTAATTTATATCAGTCTTTTTGACAATGTTAATGGCTGGTTTCACCTCCACCAATGCAAGGATTTGCTTCTTTTCCAACTTTTTTATAATAAATTCTCAATATTTTAAGTTTGAGACTATTTTTTTGACAAACTATGAAATTGAAAGATGTCTCTCTGGGTTCAAAGAAATCTAATGGGCTCCAAAAGAAGTTTTTTTTTTTTTTTGCATTATATTGTTTAAATGATTAACTAAAGAACAGGAAAAATTACCCATTTGTATTTTTGTTTAATATACTTCAAGGGATATTATAATTGTTGGCAACTAATGTACCTCTCTTGAACTGAAGACACACAACACACTGGACTACTTAGGGAGGATTTTACCATTAAGTATATCTCCATTATTAGATTATTTTATCTTCTTCCTCTACACACTGTTTCTTCCTCTGGCTGATAAAAGACATGGTGAACATATGGGTCAACAGACAAAGATCCACGCTGTCCTGACAGTGATTTCAAGCATGCCTGCTTGCCAATCAAAGGTTGAGATTCTAAATACAGCCACTCTGTGACCCCTAGAAGCCTCTGGGATTCCACATATCAAGTTACAGGAAGAGAATGTGGAGAACTACACTGGGGTCACACAAGCTATGGTCTGACTCCTGCTGCACTGTACACACTGAACCTGGACGATACATGTTGGCAAACAAACCCACTGAACACAGCACTTTTGATTTTGTGAATTATAGCAAATGGTTAGTTATAGACGGGCATTTCCCCTAAATGAGGCACGCTGCGATGTGTCCAGTTAAATGCAGAGAAAAGGTCTTTGCCACGGGCTTCACATAAGCTACTGATGCTGAAATGTACTGTTTGAATCAGCTGTCTTGTACCCAGACTGTGTTATTTCAACAAACTGAACCCTTTGCCCTAGACTAGCAGACATTGTGATGAAAGGTTTGGTAGATCACAGTTAGGAATATCTGTTGTGGAGTGTAGGAACTTCAAGAAGTACCTTGGCATAAGTGTTGATGATGTAGTGTGCAGGATTGCTACACTGGAATGCTGTCTCTGATTTATTTATTTTCCAAAATTGCTTTAGTTGTAACTTTCTATTTTTCATGTCAGCTGTGCCCCCCACACACACACGTTTTTTATTTTTTCTTGTTCTTTTTTGTGTGTTTGGTTAGGTTGTCTTTGTATTGGTTGTATTGCTCTGTGTATTTTTATGTGGTCAATGCTGTCACTATAAGGAAGTGTAAAACAGACACTGTCCACTAGAGCAGGGGTTCCCAAACTTTTCAGCCCATGACCCCCAAAATATAGGCGCCAAAGACTTGGGACCCCCACTGTCCCTTAAAGTGATTAAACGTTGCTTCACATTTCATTTAGCTGGTCTGCAGAAAATTAATGAACTTGCTGCTACTGAGGCTTTTGTTTAGTAGCTGTTAACTAACCCTAACATCAGGAGTTCCATGTCTACAAGAAACAAAAAAAGACTAATGAACCAATTTTATCTGGAAGTTTTACTTCATATTTAACAACTATTTTGTCCATATTTTCACAATAATGGTTTAAATATGACATTTAAGACAATTAAAAAATCTATTAAAAATTCTGGAAGACATCTGTATCGCGACCCCCTAGATGGTCCCAACCCACACTTTGGGAACCCCTGCACTAGTGATTTGATCTCTTTCATATGTGCATAAGCTTCCCTTTTGGCAATTTCTGATTGTTTACTTAATTATGCGTCTATACTGGAAAAGTTCAATAAAACCATATATATGAAAATTGAAAAAAACTGGACCCATTTGCTTTGAGATTGCAGAGCCCCGACTCAAAGCAAAGCTACACTTGCAGGGTAAGGCATGGCGAGGCTATGCACGCTTTATGAAGAATTCAGAATCTTATGCAAAGACTAACATAACGTGTGCCTTGTACGGGAGACAATGAGCTTTGAGTTTTATTCGAACCGTGTTAATTAAACAAAGAGGCAACATAAGGAGACAAAGAGATGCAAGAAAAAACACGATGGGAATAAGCTAAGTGAGCTAAGTGAGCGAGGAGACGATCTGAGTTCTGCAGCCTCTGGACCTAATAACAGCCTTTAATGCAGATGTGTTAAATACTAGCATTATAAAGTGGCCGGTGTCAGCTAGCTTAGCCTCTCAGCCTAGCTTGTCTGTACCCCGACGGGCTCTCTCGAGTCCGGCTGAGCAGCTTTCAGCACCGGGCTCACTGGATAGCAGTGCTCCGTGTGCGGTTTGGAGAACATTAGCAGAGACGCTGAGATTCGAGCTGACTTAGCTCTGCAAATAAACACAGGATCTGAAGGCATAAGCATGCTGTAGTAAAATGAGTGGTGAAGTATTTCGGTGCAGGGATTTATTCATCCCACCAAGTAGCCGGAGCACAATGATGAATGAAAAGGCGGACCTCGCCTAAGCTAATGTTAGCAGTGTAGCGGGTCAGTCAGTGCCGCAGCAAGTGTAATGCTACCGGGATGCTAGCAGAAAAACCCTCCTGATGACAAAACATGTTATTCCAAAAACCCTACGCACCTTTAACCGATTGAGATGACACCTCTTGCAGGTCCGCAAACTGTGTTCAGCGCCTGGTTTCTTTGAGTATTCCCAAAAAATGGTGTCCTCCTGTTCTGATAACCCCACGGTGAAGAGTGGAAATCGACACAATCCGCTTTCCTCAGTCCTGTGGTGCTGAATCTGAGGCTATACACGCTTCTGTCGGTGTCTCGGAAATGCCTCCTCCTTCTATGTCTCCCTGCGAAATAATGACCCCTCCCAGCGCTCCAACCACAACAACGGAGGAGGAGGCAGGTGCAGATGATGGTGCGCTAGTAACGGAAAGCCTTGCAATATAGTGGGCTGCCTGCGTGGTGGATTCCAGGGCTGTCAAATCAGGAGAGTCTCTGTCTATGGCGCATGCGCGGTAGCTCGTGTGAGGATGCGCCCTGCCAGAGAGCGCATACTGGGGAGGATTTCTAAGCTTTGCCATATTGTGGGAGGGTGCATACCGGTTCCAGCTGTTGTAGTAATATCCAGCGGTGGAAAAAGTGGATCAGCCCTGCTCAAATCCTTTCATAGATTAAATTAGAAATACTATGGTCTCATAATAACTCAGTAAAATAAAACTCCTGGTTCATCAGAATCAGAAATCAGAAATACTTTATTTATCCCAGGGGGAAATTCAGTTGTTACAGAATGTTCTTATACACAGTATGAAAAAGTCAAAATATTAATAGAAAGAAGGAATAAAATAAGATAGAAATAAGAATGAAATAATATTAATTGGATTAATAATAAGTATAGAAATGCAGAGTTACAGTTCACTATGTACAAAAGCACTGGAAATGAAGGTATTGTATACAGGATGTTGAAGTGGTAGGGATATTGCACAGTGTATTGCACGTTGATTATTATTCATTATTTATATTATTTATTTATTTAATTCAAAATATTAAATACAAGTACATGGAGGGATTATCAGCAAAATACACTTAAAAAGCAAAGGACTGTGCATATAGAAAACATTCAAAAGGTATATGTTATTCATATTCATGAATCATAAAACTTTTAAGAATATTTTGCTTTCCTCACACAAAGAGGATTGCTATGATATCCTACATAGCGAAGAGATGTATTCTTCTCAGGTGGAATCAACACAGACCCCCTACATTTAACCTGTTCAAACAAACTTTGAATGAAACCTTACGTCTGGAACAATGAACATACACTCTGAAAAACAAGGGGGATGTTTTCCTTAAAAGTTTGGCAACCGCTTATGGACCTCTGACATCCACCCAACATGGCTGGCCGTGCTTGGACTCTGAGTACAAAAAAGACAATGTAATGTGACCATGGTTTATGTATCTGTACTTATTATTTGTACTTATTATAATGCAAGTATTTGTATTTTACAAGCTGTTTTTTGCCCTCTTCTTTTGACTTTGCTCTCGTGTTTGGTTTTCTTTTTATGTTTATAAAATGTTGAGGAAAAAATAAAAAAGATAATGGGAAAAAAAAGAATATTTTGCTGTAGTTAATTGTGAATAGGAATTTTAAAGTGGTAAGATTTCAAATAAACTACTGCAGAAACTAAATAATGTTTTTTTAAAGGAATTTAACATTGACTAATAAATGTAGCAGAGTGAAAGTGCATACAATCTTGATGTAAAACATTTCCATATTCCATAGGTGAGTTTTCTCTCACTCTTCAGTGTTTTGTTGTAATTTTACTGCTTTTCAGCTTCAAGCAGCTATTCATATAGCAAACTGTGCTGAGAAGTAACAACTTTTTGTGATCTTATGTGAAGCCGGGAGAAAAACGGTATAAGCATATCTTGCTGGGAATTTTTTTAGCCTGTCCCAAGACGTCTTCTGTCAGTCTAATTATAAATATTTTGTGCTGTAAAAAATAATTGCTGTATCTTGGTGAAGTACTGCTGACGGATTTGTTTGAGTCATTCAATCTGGTCTGACAAACAGAGGTCAGATGGCAAGGTGTACTTGCCATGTGACTTCCCTATACATCTGGTGTGGGTGGATTCTTTCTGTTTTCAAAATGTAAAAGTTTAAGGTCATACTCATGGAGGATGTGGGATCAATGCTTAACAGAGCCCTTTACATCCTCAACAGGGTCAATTTGGAAAGGAGGGTGAGATACGCCCAGAGCTGTTTTCAGTTATCTGAACTCCTCACCTCATCCTAAGGGTGAGCCTAGGTGTAATATGAGGGCAACTCATTTCAGCTTCCCCTCTGCCTAGAGCTACAAATCATGGGTAATGTTTGTACCAGAGATTGCTTCATTTAATCCTGAGCTTTGCCCTGAAGACCAACTTTCTCTTTATGTCGTCAGTTCTGGGCAGTGCCAGCATAACAGGAGACAGTCATCCACCTGTTGATCTCCTTCTGCATCCTCTTAAAAAAACACTCCACAATTTCCCCTGCACTAATGTAAAACACCATTCTATCACTCTTTTCCTCATTTTAAAGCAGGATTGCTTTAAATGGTCCTGGAACCTTTTAGGAGGCAACCTTTACTGTCATTTATTTTTGGGGTTGGTCCCCTGAACTTGAGTATGGACCACTATTAATGTCTAAGAAATATAAGTTACTGATCACATTCTAAATAATTTTCTGATACCATCTTCCTAATATGAATAATTACTAGACTACCAAAACTAGTGTGATTAAAAACTATTCATAATATTGGGGCAAAATCTATAAATGTTGAGATTCTTCTAGCTGTGACTTACATGAATCTCTTTTTTTGTTGCTTCTAGACATTACTGGGTAATTTACTTGAATCAGTAAAATTTTACAGCCAAGTATCAGGTAGTGAATTGACTTGAGGGTGCGCCCATAAATGGTAGTGGATTTAAGGTGTATCTGATGCCAATACTATCAAACTAGAGTAACATGTTTTCAGTACAAAAACAGCTCTACTCCTGACAAACCAGTCAGTCGTCACTCTTGTAAGCCATGCTACAATAACGACAAGGCTGCCATTTAGTGCCATGTAGCATGATACAGAGACACTACCAAAACTAGGTTAAATCATTTCACATAATCATGGGGTTAGACTATGTCTGTTCATGCAAAAACATATGTGTGATTTGTTCATGATAAAATGTTCAAATTAACCTAAAAGCTATGGCTGAACACTGATTTAAATATATTAGCCACATATGTTCCTATTAAAAACCACCTAATCAAACAATGACATGCAGGGCTAACTATTTATTTACATATTTTTAAAAGCACTTCATTTCTGTAGACAGGCATAGTAATCACTCATTCATCAATATGTCAGCTCATAAGACTGACTCAGAGGGAAGACACGAAAAAGTTTCTCTCAGGCTTAGTACGTTGAACTTGAGGACAATTACAGAGTCTGAAATGAGCAGGTAATCGCTGAAGGGCTCGGAGAAGTTCTGACTCCCAAGAAAATTGGATTACTCTGACTCCCAGCCAGCACATTAGGTCAGTAAGGCACTGCTGAATTAGATGGACCTTTGGCGCTACTCCGCTGTAGCAGATGAACTTTTGCTGAACATTGACAATCTTTGAGGGGAACAGTCCCATTAAAAATATCAAAGCATTTTCAGGTGTGCAAGGATATGGCATAAGAGATTAGAGCTAGAGGTTTGCGAGTAAAAACAACATCATAAACCTCTTCACTAAAAAATGATAGAGGAGAGGTAGGAGAAAAGGTAGTTATACCCACCTGTAAGACAGCCAAAAATGCGGTATATGGTATCATGTACTGTGTTTTAGATATCAAGTATTGGGTATCAGGTAACAAGTATTGATATCATATGTCAGCTAGGTATCAAATACTAAATGTCTGATACTGAATATCAGATATAGCGCATTGGGTAGCAAAAAATCAGGTAGTGGGTATCAGATAGTACTATTGTCCTTCACCTTTTTCTTGTTCTACTGTTTTTATGACAATGACCAATTTACTTATTTTTATCGCTTTACTCACCAAGTACTACGTAGTCCCTCCTATACAGTTCTGTAGACCGTATAGGCTTATATTTTTAGTCTGCCTTCAATGCCAGTGTGTCCTCATTGCATTCACTTTTTTTTACTGGTGTTTGAATTTTGTAAAGTTTTGTTTTGTACAGTACCGTTTCTTTTATGCTTCTCTTTTTTGTTATCGTGAATTTATTTTACTACTCTAAAACCAATGAATTGCCCACCCCAAGGGAGATATGTTTTTTTAATTGAACTGAAAACCTAGTATTGGGTATCAGTATCATAAAGTATCAGACATAAGGTAGCCTATTGGGTGGCAGACATTTAAGAAAGATTTCAATCTGGTTTCCGGAAGCAGCAGCATTCAACAGAAATTGCTTTCCTCAGGTTCACTAATGATTTGTTGATGCAGGCTGATGCAGGAGTGTTCTGTACAAGTCTGACTGAGCCTTAGTGCAGCTTTTGATACTGTTGAGCACAATGTGTTGCTTCATACGCTCAGACAGTGGGTGGCTGCCTTGGATTGTTTTTCCTTGTATTTTTCTGGAAGAACATTTTCCATTCATGTTTGTAAGTATGTCTCATCAGTTGAAGACCTGTTTTGTGGTGTCCCTCAGAGATCTGCCCAAAGGCCCACTGTTGTTCTCTCTTTATCATCTTCTCCTGGGTTATCTTACACAAACTTTAAATGATAACTCCTATCATCTTTATGCAGACGACTTTCCGCTGTGCTTGTCTTTTAAGCCCTAGAATGCCAGCAAGTTGTCCATCCTGCTTGCTTGTGTGAACTAGGTAAAATAAATGGATGGCAGATAATTTTCCTCAGCTACATTCTAACAAAAAAAATTTGTTCTTATCTCTGTTCCTGACTGTGTTGTTCCAGAGGTGAAGAAAAGCCTTGTTTTTTTTTTATCTTCTGCTGTTAAACCTGCCCTGCGCAATCTAGATGTCCAAATGGGCCAAGACCTGGGTCTGGACCAGCATGTAAATAATTTGGTTCATTCCTCTTTTTATCGCTTAAGAAATATAACCATACTCAGACCTTTTGAATCCAGGCCTGAGCTAGAGATTATTGTTCATGCTTCTGTGACATCTCACCTGTATTATTGTAACCCTCTTTTCACCTGTCTTATCCCTATCCCTGAAGCGCCCATAAGTCGTCCAGATTGCTGCTGCTAAGCTGTTGACAAAATCATCAAGAAGGTCTCATGTGACTCCCCTCCTCATGTCTTTGCACTTGCTTCCAGTCAATTTCAGATTCCAGTTTAAAATTCTTGTCATTGTTTACAGAGCATTGCATGGTCAAGCTCCAGCTTATATCAAAGAGCTATTGAAGCCGTATAACTCCAGCAGGACTCAGAGGACCTCTGATCAGGGTTTGCTGGTTGTGCCTCATACCAGGCTCAAAACTAAATGACACTGTGCTTTTGAAGTTGTTGTTCCTAAACATTGGAGCAGTCTCCCACTGGAATTGATAACTGTAGACACTGTGGGCATTTTTAAAAAGCCTTTGAAGACCTATATGTATTGACTTGCCTTTGTTAAATCTGTCCATGTCTGCTTTTAGGAATTTTGTCTGTGTTTAATTTTTCTCTATTTTGCCTTCTAAAATGTAATTGTGACTTCGGCTCATAAAGGTGATATATAAGTAAACCTTCCTTAGGCACATACCGCATATTGGATATCGGATATCATATATTGAGTATCAGATATTAGGTATGGGGTATCAGATACCTTTTATGAGTTATTAGGTGCCATGTATTGAATATTAGATAACTTGTATTGGATTTCAGACATCAGGTACTAGATATCTGATATTGTGTATTAGTTATCAGATACTAGGTATTAAGTACCAGATATCATGAAGGGGGTATCAGATGCCATGTTTTGCACATTGTGTTTTGGATGTCATATTTTGGATAATTGGTATCAAACATCAGTTATTATTACTGCCATTGAGTATCATGTATCATATATTTGATATCAGACATTGGGTACTGGATTCCAAAATTGTGTATTGGGTATCAGATACAGTATCTTGTATTGGGTTTCAGTTATCTTATTGAGTATCAGATACTAGTGGTGTACATCCAATATTGGGTATTTGGTATCAAATATCAGGTATTGGGGATCATGTATCGGTTAATCTGTCTTTGATGTGAAATGTTAGATGTAAACCAAATATTAGGGACTGGGTTTCAGATATTGAGTGCTGGGTATTTGATCTCCTGTATTGGGAATCAGATATTGGGTATTGGGCATCAGATATCATGTATTGGGTATCAGATATCATTGCTTGAATACCATATATTGAGTATTTGTAATCATAAACTAAGTATTAGAAATTAGATATTGAGCATTGGGTATCAGATATTAGAAATTTGGTATCATAGGGTAAGTAATTGCATCAATCTGAAACCACATTTTTATCCCACACATCCAGAGTAAATTTCAAATGATTTTAGGTAATGTATTATGTGAAGATAGTAGCAATTCCTATAATGAAGAGAGTGTATGTTAAGTCAATGTTAGCATATTGTCAGCATTTCGCACTTATGTTTAGTAATAGCACCGGTACTGGTATTTATTGGTGAGTAAACATACAGTAAGCTGTTTCCCAATGTTTTTCTCGATCTCCCTGTTTGTCTTGGGAGTACAGCAGAGCAGGAACAGCAGCCCATTGTCTTCCATCTGCTTGTGTTTTGAGTGCATGGCAGCGACCCAGCACAATGTATTTGCAAGCTATTATTCATTTGTCAGATTGGGGAGTGTGACCATGGTGTTACTGTTGAGTTGTCTTACAGTGTATCCCAGCCTTTCACTATCTGGTTCACTGGCCTGATCCCCCCCCAGAGCAAAGCTACACTGGGAATAAAGCCATCTCTGGCTATGAGACGTTGTCAACTACTTTATTATATTTAGATCAAGGCAAGCAGTACAAAGAAGAACAAGATCATAAGCTTCTTTTTGTCTGCAAAGCTACACAGCTTTAAACTGACATTTCCTCTGAGATTTTGACACTGCTTATCCAATGCCAACAATATCCAAGAGTGCAGTGTACGTGTGTGCTTATGCATGCACATGTGTCCAAAAACAAGCACAATATATAGACCTGTGTTACATAAAACTCCATCTGTTTAAAACACAGTTTTACATTTTAGCACAGAGTCCAGCTGGGCAATCCCCTCAACCCAGAGGAGAGGTACTCCAGGGACTGCAATCAGAAAATGTCCCTGGACTTGCTACCCTTTACATGATGAGGCCATAACTACACCCAACTGGCTGTACTTTGGGAATGAATAATAAAGTGTTGCTGCCTCTTGGCTCACAAACTAAACTTCATCCTATGACTCAAAAGATGAGAATTCAGACGACAGGAAATAAAGGTTGGGGCTGCAGTATTCACTAGATGTTACGACACCAAGAGGAGAAAAGTTTGGGTTTGCCTTGTCTCTTAAGTCTTCCCGTTGTGACATAAAGGTCACACACTTCTGTTGAGAACAGCAGTATAAAGCTATTTCATTCTTAATAACAAAGACATTAATGGCCATGGATAAAGTCATTCTGAGTGTCCAGATGAGTAAAACATTACTACTTCAGCCTGGGAAGATAATCACGACTACCCAGCATCTTTCAATGATATCAAAAAGTATAATCAGCAATGTAACACTAAAAAAGGCACCTTTCTGTTTGAACAGATTATGAAAATACTCTACTTTTTGTTGTTTATAATGGTCTAATGGGTACAATGTTATGTTGTAAGACAATCACTTCCCCTTTCCACAGCACACCTGCCCTAATTAGTGTTGGTGAGAGGGAGAGAAAGAACTCAAGTGCAAATTATCCTCTCTGTGGCTTCTCTGATGTACTCTACACAACTATGTAGACGTTTGCTGAATGAAAGAAACAATTTAAAAGTTATTTAAAATGTGTGTAGGATTTTCCTGCATTATAAGGTGCATCACTATAGGACATGTTATACCTAGCAACATGACTGAGTTCACCCCATCGCCCTGTGCATTTGCATTCAAAGCCATCTTCCCACCCCAGGATAGTTCTACATAACATTGTTTACAGATTCATAAATGTAAAACATACATTAAAGTGAAACTAGAGTACATAACTAATTGACTGCAGTACACGTTTCAGAGATATCAGATCTCTTAGTACAGTACAAGCCGACATGTGC
The DNA here is from genome assembly GCF_009762535.1 of Notolabrus celidotus. NCBI lineage: Eukaryota > Metazoa > Chordata > Actinopteri > Labriformes > Labridae > Notolabrus > Notolabrus celidotus. The sequence goes on along the minus strand of NC_048278.1, from coordinate 21,682,496 downwards.
ATTGAGATCCTTAGAGAGTGGTCCTCTGTGCTTCAAACACCAGAATGAAAACTAAAGAGAACAGAGCGTTTTCTGTGAAGGGTCAAACACTGTGCACAGATAAGCCGATTAGGTCAGAGATCAGGCCAGCAGAGTCAGTGTTCTCTGTAAATCCCTTCATGAAACATATTCTTATCAGATAGCCTGTCCTGACTTTTCCTATTTCTACCTGAACTTGTATTTTAAAGTAATTCTCAATTAATTTCTTAATCCAGTTTGAGCATGACTTTGTGAGTGTTAATACTTTTTACCATTTCTACAAACACACAATGTTTCAATTGTTATAAGGTGAAGAAATCTCTCAAGACAAAGTCTCAAAGGCTTTGAGTTTGATATCAAGATAACACAAACGTCAGACAAAACTGCAAAAGATAAATGCTCTCTCAATATGTTGTGGAGACCAGCTATGTGAACCACAACACTTCCCAGCATGCCCATATGAAGTATAGTGCATTTGAAAATGAATGAATCAGAAGAAAGATTTGCACATTCACAGTCTTATCAATGCAGAAAGTTTCTCCTCTGCAGATTCTAATCCTTGGAGAGTTGTGTCTTCATTACCATTACCATGATCAAGCACTCCTTTTCATCCATTGAGATGTAATCACAGAGGCAATCATCTCTTCACCAGGCTTATTATCATTAGCCCCACATCAACACTAATGTATCACTTGGTTGGAGATATTGTTGAAACTGTGCACCCAAGATCTAAATAGGTTTTGGAGGAGAAAAATCACGTTCCATTTAACAGTACGGTATGGTATCTGCAAGAGTTTCTGCACAGTTGTGTGTTAAAGTGCTTTCAAATCAGTTGAAGTACGTGTACCTCACTTGAGTATTACCATTAAAACCAAATCCAAACTTCTTCTACACTACATCTCATATGCGAATGCTACTTTCCTACTTTTTTTTCTCAGACAACTTTAGCTACTTTAAAGTCTACACTTTTTTCAGTCTCTTTTTGTCCAGTGAAAAATATATACCTCCAAATGTGTTCATTTTAAAAATACTCAAAAACAACAGCGTTAATTGTATCTTTATGGAAAAAAGCAATGTCACATAGCTAAAAAAAGTAATGCCCTCGCAAATGGAAGGTATAATTTTAGGGATGAATAATTAAGAATATAATGAATTACTGTATTCTGAAGATCCAAATAGGACATTTAGTATAGCAGATACAATTAGCTCATATTTTAATATCTACAGCGGTTACATTTATCCAAAGAATGAGTCATCTTTCCTTATAATTAGAGTGAATTGTGCTGAATTATACATATGTTTACAACAGAAAGGTTTTGCATGTAGATTTTTTGTGTATGGAGTGCTTTTAGTGTGTGGTGATGTATTATTGTTTAGTAAATGATCTGAATATCTTTTCATCACTTTTTCAAATGCAGAGCAGGGGAGTGAGAATGATTGCACCTCACTTCACAAGATGATTTTGCAATCATTTTGGAAAATATGGATACCATTATTACACTTACTTGAACAATAACTATAGAACTCATTATTTTGAAGTTGATCACATTGCATCCCCAGTATTTTACATTCTGTGTTCTATTTTTTGCTGATAGCTTCTGTAGCAACATGCATCATGAATTAAAGATTGGTCATGGTTTAATATGTGAGATGATATAAATAATTTAGACTACTGTCAGACATGATATATTATTGCTTTAATGGTTACCTTTACTTCTTCAGAGTGTGTGAAGGTATAGTCCTTATAGTGAATGTTCTGGGTCTATGGATCATACCCTCAGGGAAATTCACAACAACAACACACTTTTTCATGTTTGGCTGCAGACAACGGTACTATAGCAAGTGGATTACATTTAAAAGAATGAACATTCATGATATTTTTTTTCTCTTAAGACACTGATCAAGTATTTTTTGACTTGATGCTTAAGGAAAATATGGTTGCATCGTCAGCATATGTGCATATCATCCGTTCAAGTACTGAAATGATAAAGCATGACAGTGTCAACACATTTTTTACATACTTTTTCCATTCCTCTTCCATAAAACCCTACTAAAGCAAATGGATTACATTTAAAAGAATGAACTTATGTGATGTTTTTTTTCCTTCTTATGTCACTGATAGAATATCTGTTGACTATGAAAGGTTGTCATGCCGGAGGACGATATGATTGCATCGTCTGCAATTGTGCATATTCATCCTTTCAAGCACCGAAATGATAAAGCATGACAGTTTCAAAATATGTTTTACATACTTTTTCCATTCCTCTTCCCATCCCTTGCTCAAAGGGACCGTTTCCACCCTAGTGAAAAGGAAAGAAAACTGTTGTACTTGGGAAACATACAAAGGTTTATTATGCACACCGTGGAGAAGAGACACATTTGTGATCATGTCCCCCTTTCTGCATCACCCAGTAGTTTGCTTTGTTAGCACCCAGGATTGTTGCGAGTGTGCTGACTAGATAAGCTTGTGTGGCATCTCCCATAGTAGCACACACAACAATAGGATTTCATGTGAGAATGACGCCGCATATGCCTGTCATTCAGTGTGATTGTGAGTTTGAGGCTTCCATCCCAAACACAACCCTCAGAGATGCCATCTGCTAGGATTTATACCAGAACATATTCTGCATCTTAAGATGGAAGATTTACATGGCTTTTGGAAAATATTTTGAGGGGAGGGAGTTCACAGCAACGCATTTCATGAAATGAGCAAAGTTTAAATTTTAAATCTGAAAGCAACCTCCATGCACTGTATTCAAGCATGTCTTATCTTCATGTGAAATGAGGGAAAGGGGAGGTCAGTTTGTGTCGCCAGAGTGTTGGTTCAGTTGAAATGAAAGCTCTTTTTAACATTTTTTTTCCAGATTGGCCTCACCTGCAAGCTCTAATGAAAGATAAAAGCAGCATGTTAATGCAAAAATACATGCAGGGTAATGGGAAGTATTCTGAAGACCTTTTAGCTCATGTGAAAACAATTTGAGTTGAATATTTTCTCTGGTAAAGAACCTAAGAATGTTTCATTTTAATTAGGGAAGCTGTGGCTAAGAGATAATTTCAATTTAATTCCCAGCTCCCGTCAAAGTATCCTTGGACAACATAATGCATCTGATATGTAAAGGGAAGAGTATAGGGAGCAGGTGTTTATTTGGAAAAGATGCAGGCTTTTTCTGCGGTTGTTGTGGCCTAAAATGGCTTTGAGATTTTGTAGCAACCAGTTGCAATGCAAGTTATAGTGCTTTGAGGGTTTTTGCCCTGCACATCACACATTAATTGTGAGCAACAGAGACACATTTTCCAATAACAGCTGGTTACCGGCTGATGGCAGATGTGTTTGACCCTTGAGTTCCTTTGCAGAATGTTTTGCATACTGGTGATCCTTCGTCTTGAAAACTCCTTAGATCGTCTTGGTGCTCCCGAAATGCTTTAAAACTTAGGCTTTGATGCAGAATAGCCTCCATCTCCATAAGCACAGAACAAAAAAAGGAAGACGACAGGTGTCATTTTGTTTGTACTCTGTGCAGGCTGAGCCAGACATATTGTACCGGCCTTTATTTTAAAATCTAAATTGGAATGACGTGTCAGACAGAAAGTCTTTTAGGAGTCAGCTTTCCGCAGCATTTGCTTTCATTTGGTATTACTGTAAAATTTGGTGTATAGGTCATACATTCAGAGGTAGGTAGTAATGCATTATATTTGCTCTGTTACATGTACTTGAGTAGTTTTTTCCAAAAATTGTACTTCCGAGAGTATTTGTTTTACAGAGTGCTTTATACTCCTAATCAAGAGCATTTGTGTTGAAAATGATGTACTTTTACTTAGTTACATTGGGCTGTCCAGTCGTTAATTTCCCCGGTCCTTTTTTTTCTAATTTTAACATTTTTTTATACTCAGCCGAGCTCTCACGCAGCACTTTCTGACTAAGAGCTATAAATAGCTTCAACACTGAATGAACAGAGGAGTAACTCCACTGAGGAGAACTGCGTTATACCTGCCTAGCCTTTGGAAGAACATACATACTATATGTGCCAAACATCCAGACTCTCTTATAACTTCCAAATGATGAGGAGCAACAGTCACAATATGCACTGCATGCTCTATTCTAAAAGCTGGAAATCTTGAGCTTCAACATAGAACTTAGAAAGCATGTCATGATGAGTAATCAGTTAGGTAAGCTAAGGATCATACTGGTTAACATTAAATCCTAAAAAGTATGTTAGAAATTTTGGAAAGTAATCTAAACTGACGTATAAGACAAAGGTAGAATGCTAACCAAAACAGCTGCTTCTGAAGCTCAACAGTCTGAATTCATTACTTTCAAGTATTTTTTTAAGTAAGATGTACTGTAAAATGTGAATAAGTAAAAAAAAAAAAGTTTGAAAGGCATATATATCTGTTTTACTGGATTGTTAGAGAATTATAGATTGATGGATCATTAAATGTCCCATGTTCTGATTGCATCTCAGACACAGTTTTAAGGGTAATTTCAGCTTGTTTTAAAAAATTAAAGCTAGTACACAAGTATGTGCACAGTGCAGCTCATCTTTTTTAATGTTTGAAAGTAAAGCATCCCTAACCGCATTCATTTTTGCATTTTCCTGGTTATGTCACTTAATTAAAGGCAGTGTGCACTTCACATTGGTATAAGCTTTTACATTACAATACAATTTCATATATGGTACAATAAGAAGTTAATCACTGCTTGAGTAGTTTTTTCATGAGGTACTTATTTACTCTTACTCAAATACTTATTTCTATCAGTACTCTTACTTCTACTATCATCATTGTAAAGTAACAATACTTTTACTTGAGTACTGTTTCGGTTTACTCTACTCACCACTGCATACATTTGATACCTTTTTTGTCATCTAAAAAGTGACACTGGTGTGACTAATATACCAGTATAAAATGCACAGAGAGGTATTAATTGCATGATGGTATAATACCCAGATGATGGCACTCAAAAAAAACCAACAGCTTTTCTGCTAATACATGCTGGGTATATAGAGAGGAAAACTACAGCATCTCCACTCTACAATAGCTTTCCCCCCTCATTAGGTCGTAATCATGCATTTAAAGAAAACTGTGGTCTACCTTTTGGTGAATACATCTCGTAGAGCGCTGGTTGGACTCCTCAGTTTAAGATAACAAGTGACCAGCAGAGGGGCATGACACAAATTTGTTGTGGCCAGGGAATCTGTCTATACCTCACCACTACAAATGCTAACTCAACTGAGCTCAACCACCAGTTGCTAGCAGTGTAGTGACAACAGTTGGTACCAGAAGAGCTTCACAATTGCACAGAAACTGCACTTTGTAGACTTTGTTGGAAGCAATGGAAGTCTTTACAGAGAGAGTGAGTTTGAAGCTCTGTCTCTCTGGGAGACCCCCAAAATCGACTGTCTCATACACTGTTAAGACTTCTGTTCAGGAGTTATGGTATTTGAAATTTTACCACTGTCATACAAAATCAAGATATTTGACAAGATGCTGCTTTTTGCACCCACTGCACACATGGCCTGCATAAAATTGTCTTTAAAAGTCAAGGTTGAAGGCAGCCTCAGTCCACATGATTAGATGATTTTGGGAACACTTTTATAAGAAACAAGATGCTGTGAAATGTCTTTGAGAGCAGGAAATTGAAGACTAATTATAAGCTTCCGAGTTAGTCATCCCTGCCAAGTCATTACATTTCTGAATAGATCTGCAAATGTATATGTAACATGCATGGCTTCACAAGGATGCAGATGCAAACACAAAGACACACAGCGGTTAATGCCTGAGTGACTCATGCTTTGTCACAGCTCCAGCTCCTTAAGAAGCAACATGATGGTCCCATACTGGATCCTTCACACACAGAAAACTCCCTCAAAGGTTTGACAACCTTTGAGTCCACTAAATGAGCTGCACTTTATGCTAGAAAATGTTATGACCTTTCACGACAAATCAAAAGTAATCACAGCACAGACTACCTTGGGTCCTCACAGCTGTCAGCAACTAGAAGAGATTGCAGGGCACAATGAATGAGGTAAAGAAGGAAAAGGGGACAGCAGCAGACAAAGAGGCATCAATTATTCATGCTTCCTGTGTGTGTGGTGGGAGAATGCAACTGTATATTCAACAAGAAAAAAAAAAGCTATAGCAAGTGTTATTTGTTTTCCACAGGGGTTTTTACTTCTCAGGCCCCCCCAAAAAATCATTCCTCAGTACTTTGAGTAAATGTACCAACAAGGCCTTAGGGGGTTGTGGTAATTACTTATTTAGCTTTTGTCCAGGAAATGCAGCTAATTTTCCTTGTGAAAACTTTAAAATAGGGGAAAAGCCAGAATTGTCTTTGGACATTTCATCAATACACAGTAGTACATAGGGACTTGTTTGTTTCATTTACATACGGATATCAAAGGGGACAAATATGCCCGGTTTATATTGACTGCAAACCTCAATTACATTTATATAACTAGCCCTCCCACACACACAAACACATGCTGTACATTTCACAGCTCGACACTTCTCACATATGCAAATCTCCCTCTGTTATAGCTGCCAAAGCAACAATATAGGACTGATTTGTATAAATAATCAAGATATATTGTTGTCACTGATAATTGGTGTGCATTGTGTGTTGCTTCTCTGCTTCTTGTGCAATGCTTATACAGTAAATCATCATATATCTGCAATGCACAAGACATCTTATGTGTAGGTTTTGTATACAATCATGGTAACAATTCAAACAATAGATACTGAATATATTGATATGATTGACTGAGGAGTAGAGGCTCAGTATGAACAAATAGAAAATCCATCCAAACCAATAAAGACTTGTTGATAGGGATGTATAATATATAGTTTAGGGGTTGAAATCCAGATGTGATAGATAGATTACATTCAAATGATACTACTTCAACTGCATGTCTATTTATAGTCTGTTTTAAAGTACCCTGACTAGCTCATTTAATGAGTTAGTTTTAATTGTAACACTGTACATGAACAACACAATGCATTTTCCTAGTATAATTTCCTGTTTCTTTTTTCTTTTCCTCCTTTTTCAATAAGCAATTGCAGGAAAATGCAGCCCACCTTGAAAATTTGGGGGCATTTTGGGGGTCAAGTGCATGTGTGTTTATACAAGTATTGTCAAAAACAGAACTATTTAGCTACACATTCTAAAACGATTATTACAATAACAACTTTTTATAACACTGCTCTTTAAACAGACATCATTTTATTTAATGATTTAAGTATTTCGTAGCAATAGATCGATGCCTTATTATTTATTTATTATGCCACTAGTATGGTTACAGCAATAATGTGATTCAACACCCTGTGAAAGCCCCCCTACTGAGAGGATGTTTATTACATGACAGCACAACATTTGTGCTGTTCCCTATGCACAGCAGGGGGGTCATGGAGATAACTAATTTATGTTTACATTTAAGATATGCCTGAGAAGAGCACTATATATAAACAAATTATATATACCCATCAATATGAGTTTCTATGAAAAGATGTCTGAGCTAATTGCAAGGCTTTTATTAAAACAATGTTAAGTGTAATGTTATTTCTATATAAAACAATAAGTTGTATTCCAGGCAAATAGTTGTCCACCAATAAGTCTGGTTTGGTTCAATGTTTCTACCAGAAGATATGTTTAACCACTATTGGCAAGTGCCTGCTTAAGGTTGATTAATGTTGGGTCTATCTAAATAGTATAACAAAGCACATAGTCTAGATCAGCTTCGTATGGAAAGTTAAATGTATGATGAATTGTCATCATGACTCTAGTAAAAACAATAGATTGATTGAATGACATCAAAAACTAGACAATGGATGTTTAATAAAATGGTTATCCCCTCAGAAAAGCATAAGTTCGGTTACATTTCTTAAGAAGAATCAAGCATAACAATGGATTCATGCTTCTGATACTGTTTATCATTTTCCCATGAAAAAGTAAGTATCCAAGTGTCATAATGAACTGGCATCAGGTACCAGTAACCAACCCTGTAAACATCAGTCACAACTGTCCTCACCCGCAGCACTCAGATGGCTGAAATGGTGTGTGACAGATGCACTCATTTGGTGTTGCCAACTTTCCACAGTGACAGAACATCAAGGCAACAAGCAGCCCCAGGGAGACAGCTAACCTCAATTGATGATGCTGTACCAGTCATCATTCGTCTTTGCCAGAGTATCAGCAACAATATGGCAAGATAAGATAAGATTAACTTCCTGACTTCATAATGTTGACTTATAAAGTCATTTGGCCCATAAAGTGAATCTTGATCTTATCAAGGTTCCTTAAAACACAGTTAGACTGCATCAGCTTCTTACTTTGGAAAGAAGTTTCAGACTTGGGGAATTCATGCAAGGGTGTCTATACGTAAGAAGGTTTTTAAAACAGAAAATCAGAGTTACCTTGAAATGACCTCTTGAAATACATTTGTAACAGTACCTCTGTGCTTCTTGTGTTTTTACTTTTTAGGTATGTAACATAACCACTCTTTTATTTATTGTTTGCTTTTGCAAACGAGCACACTGCTATTACAGTGGGGTTGAAACTCATGGTGCATTGGAGAAAACGTCTTGGCACAAGATACTATATTAGGATGTACCATATCCAATCAATTTACTGTAAGTGATTCTTTTTCTAGCACATTTTCTTTAGATTTCCCATTGAAACCATATCACTTTCATTCCTAAAATTTATTAAATGTTGAGCATTTCATACCATGCCTGTGTTTCTTAACTATTTTCTGCAGTGCCTAACAAAGCCAGAGGCAGATAAAAGTAGAGCAACAAAGATTCTGCCAGCAGACAGCCACTCCAGATTAGAGGCCGCACAGCCTTGACTACTAGCTGTTTTATAGTGTGTTCTGTCACTAGTTTTGAAATATACACTGTTACAAAGTCCCATTCAATGACTCTCAACCATTTATAAACACATCTCCAGAGAGGTCTCAAAGAGAATGCTTTGCCCTGAGTGCAACTTCACTGGTTTATAGTGAACCTCCAGACAGTTTAAGTGCAAACCAAAGGGCAACTCTGCAACGATTCAAAAAGAAAACTCAAGCTCTGTTGCTATTTGAAAAGAAGTCTTTGGTGGAGGATGCATTTTGTTCTGTGAGGTTATAAAACGTGTTTTTAATGAGCATGGAACAGAGGCAAAATTGAAAAAGTGAAAATGTGGAAAAGCTCAGAGAAGATAAACAGTACTTCTCCTTGATAACACCTGCGGGAACAAAGTAAAACTGTGTTGTTTTTCATTTTTTCATCAATACTAGGCTAGAGGGAGACTTCTCATAGAGATACATATCATATCTTGATGTCTTTTTCCCTCCCCAGTTGACGATACATTTCTACACAAATGCAAGACAGATTACTTTGCAGCATTGCTGAATGGCAGAACTCTTGATCACTGAGTAACAATAGAGGGGTGAGTGGGGAATATCACAAGAAAGAACAGATGCATTTTCTTTCACATCTGCAGACAAACCCTTCATTTCATCGAGGTACGTAACGGATTTGACAGGAAGAAGATAGGCAGGTAGAAAAGTTTGGAAGAAGGGTTTGTCAATTCAGAGTTCTTAGACAGAGAGGTAGACAAGAGCTTGCCACAAAACCATGAAGCCATCATCTGCAAACCATCATTGACAGTTAGACGCTGTCAATTCTGAATAGTCTGAGGAAAACACACATTCTGTAACCATTGACTTTGATCCAAAGTAACCTCTTTAACAGATTATGCACATAAATGCAGTACTTTATGAACCTACATGCAACATGCTCATCCATGTGAAAAGCAAAAGATGAGGTATGCATCTCCCCTGATGTAAAATGGTAGTCATCTAAAGCCTGACACATGCTAAAAGTTTTTTTTTTTTTTTAAAGGAGGCCTGATTGTTCAAAACTCATTAACAGCAATTCATTCTCAAATGAATATCACATATCAAATAAAATCAATCCACAAGGAGGACTTCCAGCACATTTACCTTCTGCCTGTTGATATTGTGGCAAAAAAGTTAAGGCTGATTTACTTCTGTATCGAATCGACGGCGTATCCTATGCCGGTGGTCCGTATAGCTCCTGTACCTATGCAGAGGCCTACTCACGTAGCGGACGTGCACCTCCTCCAATATGTAACTACCCGTAGAATTGACGCAGACCGCAAGCCCCGTGATCGGTCAGCTCAGCGGCATTGTGTTTCCCGCATTTACAGCACTTCCGGGATCCCCTCTCATTGGTCGTGTATTTCATCTCCTCCTCTCTATTCCTCCCTATAATGTATGTTGTATGATGAACAGCAACATGTATCAGCTTTGGATTAACATAACATGCCCTGAATCGCTGTGGAAAAGTAAACTCATAGTGGGGCCGGAAGCAGGCGACCGGCTATCAGAGAGACCGCACTGCCCTCAAGCATTTCGGAGGAGAACTGCTGCGCGACACGGATGCAATCGACGCAGAAGCATGTAGTGCTCATGGCCGTGGCAGCATTCTCAATTGGTAAACAATGTAGGGGATGCTTTCTATATTACTCTTAATTTATTTGGAGGGCACAAACTGTAGATTTGTGGTTAATGGCTGTCCAGTCACTAGAAGTGAGAGAAAGAAGAGAGGAGGAAAACAGTGCAGAGACAGCATGGGAGGTTAAAAGACACAAGGAGCTGAGTTGTCTACAAAATTGAAGAAGACAGACATAAAAAAATCTAAAATGAGTCTGGGCTTTGATAGTGTTAAAAGACTTGTTGAGTGAAAAGAAAATGTTAATGACTAACCAAAGCATCTTCATGTCACCCTATCAGTATTGTAAACTGCATTACCACCCCCTCACTATAGATTAACCTTTGCTTGTCTATCATTAATCTCTGTAGTCACATCTGCATCTATCTCCATTCTCCCTTCTTACGTTCATAAGTGACCCAAGCCTCAAAGATGCATAACTGAGCATGTGCAGACACACTTTGGCTGGGGTATATACAACCCCAAGATCAAAATTACCTGCTTCTTCTGGAAATAAAACCAAATGGAGAGTAAAATTCCAGTTGATGTTGGGTAGTAAGAATAAACAGTCAAGAAAAGTTGAAGAGAGTCCAAAAGTTGTACTTCCCCCAAGTATTTGCTTATGGTTGCATGAATTGATAATGCATTGTACCAACCATTTCAGTGTTGGGTAAAGAGCTGTCAGCTTATTGTTGGTAAAACAAAACCCCCTATTATTTCCCAGAAAGAGAGAGCTGTTTTATAACACTGCTTGTAGGATACCCAGAGCTTTAAATCAACAATGAGCCATTATTCTTCTCTGAAACAGAATAATGGAAGCAACGTGCCAGGATTCAGTGTTGCAAAAGGGGGGTTGCAGATATTTAGGAGCAGTCTCCAACAACACATCATGACTCATGACGTCCAACTGACTAAATATTTACATTCTCCATGGTCATAATTGAAGTTTTTGAACCACAACATGAGTTCTACATGTATAGAATGAATGAATTTTAAAAGCAACAAGTTGACTTGCAAAGTCAATGGCAATACATAAATAAGTGAAACATTGGTCATTCATGGATTCACGCATTGAAAATATTCAACTTTGGCAAGAAACTGGACAAATGCTGGGTCAATAAGCCTATCATCATTGTCCTTTCGTTTTCTCCCTGGTTAGCATTCACTTTGGTCACTCGACGTGACATATTTTAACGTTTCAAGTCAACACATCTACAATAAGCCGGATTACAGCTGCTTTGTGGACTGAAGACTACCTAGCAGTCAGCGGTGAAAGGGGACAACTGTTTGAATCCAAGTAAGTTATTGGTTTATTGTTTTTTTTTTCTAAACATAGCCAGAGAAGATGAGGAAATCTTAATTGTGTGCTGTTTGAAATAAACTGGAGATAGCTTTGATGGGAGCTTGAGGACAGACTTTGTGGCTCAATTTTGGAGGCTTGACAATAACTCCTTCTGTTGTTAGAAGCTGTAGCACTCGGCGCCTCATCTCTGGATGTTTTCACTCAGGGCCAGAGTTTAACTCCCTCTTTGGGAAAAAGATTGGTTTGATGCAGCGTGGCATAAAAGTGATAAATCTGTATCTGAAGTTTGTATGTGTCCTTCGAGAGCCTTCAAAGTGTTGCAATGTTTCTCTATCCACCTATGGGTTGTTTTGCCAGACCTCTCTATGAACCGGAATGGAAACATTTCATCCTGGTATGCTTTTGCAATTTCATTTCCAACAAAAAGCTGATTAAGATCTAGTACTGTCGCTATGTCCAGTGTTCATGACTTCTGCTTTTAAGTCAGGTGGATGTTGTCGACTGTTAACATAAACTTCAAAGAGTGTACCCTGTAGCGTTGACAAGTCCATACATCTCAAGTGCTTCTCATTCATCATGACTTCCATACTATCTGATAAAAGTATTCCTATTTCAGTACATCTGTGATGCTACATTAAGCATCCTCCATAAAGCAGATAGAGGCAAATACTATGTTTATTCTCTTGTCCCCTGGTTAAACTGTGTGTTTGAAGTGGGGTGTGATGGATTATGTTAAATATTTTGATATTATTGGTCAGTTTAAAAGTACTGAACTGATTGAAGATCATTTCCTTTCAGTTTTTGTTGTAGAAATGAAAAAAAAAAAAGAATTTTGATGTAAGAAATTTAGAAATGAATGAGTTGTGACAGCTCCTCCACCCACATGCCTGATTCGTTTGTTTATTGAAAGCACAACAAATGAGCTATAAAATCACGTAGCTGCAGCAGATCTGCCAAACAAAAGGAAATGCTGACAAGCACACAGTTTGACCTAAATCTGGTGCTGCTTATATAACTCAAAGGTTTGCTAAGTCCAACGAAGAAAGTTCACATCTGTCCTCTTTGCAGCATGTCTGCTTCTGCCAACCTGCCTCTCCTCTTCCTCAAAGATACCTGCTACACAGCAGCGGAAAGAAAAGAGAATATAATGAGCCATCTGTTGTGTCCATTACAGCTTTCTGTAATGGGCAGAAAACAAAGAATGGGATCTGTCCTCATAAGATAACGGATATGGATGGTACCAAGACTTCACGAGATGCAAATTAAGTAGATTAAAGCTCCTGTAAGGAACTTGCATTCTATGCCGATTTTGGCGCCCCCAGTCGACTAAGTGGCAACACTAATCTCTTTGCTGATCTTGTTCTGTACAAGTGTGGGTAGTGTCTTCTGATGAAACACCTTATCCTGCTTTTTTTAACAGTCAAACATTTTACCAACTCAGAATTTTCACAAGAAATAAGAACAAAGGACATTTTTCCACACATCAGCTTTGTCTGACATCTACCCCGCCGCAGCAGTTCTGAGCATTAAAAATGTCTCCAAGAAAATATCAATCTTGTTACAGATGGTCGTGTTTGCTTTAGTTGGTCATAAAGAGGCATCAGTAGTACTTTCAGTCTGCTTCATAACCAGCTAAAAACTCACAGGAGCTTTAATGTTTCAATGTTTTCCATAAGACAGCTTTCTCATCCATTTGAATTATAATACTATGACACAGTCAAAGAGCTGAAGCAGTAAAAGACCTGCAACTATTTATAGTGAATGCTGGTTTTTCTCTGTTTACTTCTTAACAATCACAAAAAAAGTATAAGTCTTATGCAGTTATTTTGTTATCTAATAAGCCATCAAATACACACATATATTAAAAGATCAATTTTACTGCAGGGTTGTTTTCCATCTAAATCCCTACTCATTCCAAATAGACTTCCTGGATTGTTATTATTTCTTTAATAGGTACCTGAGGCAACGCCACCTTGCCAACTTGTCCTTTTACCTACATTAAGCACAGCTGCTTTTTGGTGTTATTGCCCATTTATCTTCTTCTATCATACGCCAGTTCTATCTTTTTTACGCATAACAAACATTGCATTGGCCAAATTGAACAGCAATTAATTCTTAAAAAATAAATAATAATCATGATAACCTCTTTATTTAAAGAGCAGTTTGTAAAATCCATCCGGCAAAGTGCTTTACAAAGGCAGCAAAATAAAACAGACTGATCATTGAAACATCAGGTTCTGTCAGAACAAAATAAATAATAAAAAAATGTTGAAGCTAATAATAAGACTCTATAAGAAATAAAATAAGATTGAAAGAATATTAAAATTAAGATGCAAGTCTATTTAGGATAGTGCCTCTACTCAAATCTGCAAAAAGTTGTATGAAAACAGTACTGTACCTTCAAATCTGCCTTTTACTTTTGTTGATTATTTCTTGTGTTTTTATTGTGCTGCTTCTCTTAGATGTGTAATTAATAATAAGTAGTGCTGTAAGCTTTGATCAGGATGCAAAAGGTATGAACTGAAGTGGTTTTTTAATCGCGTGCCATTTTGTCCCTTTCAGCACTCCGTAGTTAAGCCACTGCCGCATCTTCTTGCTTGCTGCTGCTAGTTTGACAGTAAATAATGACACCACTTTGCTCTTGAATGGCACATTTCAGTTTATGAAACTCCCAAACTCTCAAGTTTTCAAGTTAAAAGTAGTATGCACTTTGTGTCAAAAAGAATTGAATATTACTGAAGCAGTTTGAGTTTCAGCTAACACCTACAAGCCAAGTATACAGGTGCTGCTAACAGAGTGATGTCAGCAAGCAATTGCATCACACAAGCCAGCAGTTAACTATTTTAGAGTGTGGGAAATTCCACAGACCTGTGAATAAAGCTAAATTGAGGGAGTTAACCACAGTGTTAGCTAAATCTGTGGCATCTGGCTGTCTCCTGTCAAACTCTAATGCTGGTTCACACCAGATGTGAACGATTGCGCTATTCACGAGAATGTTTTGTGTTTACTCACTCTATTCTGGCATCTAAATTGCGTGTACACGAGTGCCCAAGACACAAATCTTCGCCGTAGGAAGGGGGGATTCCCACATGACACTAGTCTGTTATCAAACAAGGTTGAGCTCGCAGACATTGAATGGGGAAGCTGGTTATGCTAAAGGGCAGAGCTAACTTCCTACTACAACTCATAGCTGGATTCAAGTGACAAAGATTTTCACTCACACTCACACATAATCCTCCTCATTCCCTGTCCTCCAATAAGCTCCTGTTTATTCCTGATCCCATAAAAAGTAGGTAGAGTCACAGAGTTTGGGGAAGCCGTACAGAGATAAAATCAATGTGTCCCATATATTCAAGATTAATTAATCTCTGCTGGTCCATATGTCCACCGGGTGATCTGCACGCTGATTGGCTAATGCAGCGCGATAGATTCGCTTGAGTTCAGATATTTCAACTCTTGCAAATAATTTGCATCATTTGCACGTAACATGCGATTTTCTTAAAGTGTGTTACAAGTTTCAACATAGGATGACAAAACAGTACCTGGAACTGTATAGACTCACTTTAACAGAGCCAGTAGATGTGTGTCCAAGGTTTGGATGAAAACAACAGCATAAATGACAATGCTCCAGATGTCTTCAGAGGGTACACCAAACCCCAGCATGAAAATCCACTCATCTAATCCACTAATCAATTATTTACACATTTCCTTGCTCTTTCCAGGAAATTCCCGAGAGCGTATGAAATAAATAAACTGTGTAAATAGAGACAGGTGAGGGGGGGATTAGCATTGTGTGTCTGGGGTGTAAAGCTGAGAGGAAAATTAGACATCCAAATATGCTCTTGATTGCTGCCAAATGAGATCTTCAGCTTGTCAAATCCAGTCTTTCTAAGAAGCACAGATCTTAGCTCTCTAAAGTGCTTACAGCATTTGTCTTTGCTGCCAAATAGCTTGGATAAAGTTTTTATTAACTGCAAAAGATCCAAAGATATCAAATTAAAATAGAACAAAAGCAGTTAAAGAGAAAACCGAGTGAGACAGTTGCTCGAAAGCATTTAGACAAGCATAACTGCTGTTGTTATAAAAGATCCAATGTTGTTTTTGCTGGTAATTATCTGCCATATCATTCAATTTGCTTCAGTTTGCATACTGAAATTGTGCTCTTGTCATTCATTCAGTGCCTTCAGGGAGTTATGTGTGTGAGGCAGACGAGACAAAGCAGTTGTCTCCTCTGTAGCATCCACATCAGCCGAATCTGAGAAGAGGAAAAAAGCTGTGAAATCCCTCAAAATGATTCATTTCAGTCTTGATTGTGTTGTAAGAGTTACCTTCTCTCTCCATACATGTGCTTATTAATCCCATTATAAAGTCGAACCCACACAAACATTGGTAAAACTAATATTAGAAAAGCTGAGGTAAAGAACAAATATGTTGCAGTCCAAGCCTATTTCTTGAGCTTGTCGAGTAGCACCTTGTCGGTTGTCATGGTGATGTCACCCTGTGTGTTAGCGGGAGATATGCACAGACACAGGGATGTTGGTGTAATTACCGCTTGAAGATAGGTCACTGTAGAACGAAAATGTCACCAATGGGGTAGGCTTTTTGTTTTCTACTTTTCATGGATTTGCATGTGGTGAAGAATAATGAATAGGCGATGTGAGCAAATTGCAAAAGAGTCTGTGATGTCATGGTCATTAAATGCTTTAGAATTATGTTTCTGACAACAAAGTGTTTTTGAAATGTGAAGAAACACCAGCTAACACAATTTAAATTAGAGTTAATAAGAAACATATTGAGGGACAATAAATTAAGTAATATAAAAGACAATGTTCATGTGTTATTCAAATTAAGACTGCCTTGTTTCCCTGGGTGTGTCCCCGCTTCTTAAAACTTGCATGCAGAGGTAAGTCTCTGCTTCTTGTGACACTGAATATAATATATTATATAATAATATGATATAATATACAATATAATAATGGGTGAGAATTAATAGTTTTATGCAGATGTTTTGCATATGCACTAATTTGATCTGATCTATATCTGTATTTTCCATATTCTATCAGTACAAAGGGGGGAGGGAAATTTGTGATCAATTCTTATTCGATCAGCAAACTTGGAAAAGCAGCGTCTGTAGAGTGCATTCCTTCATATTCCTCTTTTTCAGTAGCAATGCAGTTTGAAGTGGGCTTATCACCAATTAGCTCCATGAGATATAATAAGCATGCAGGAGCTTTGACGACACAATAACAGCCTTAGCTGTTCATTAATCACAGATAATGACATGTCTGACTGGTTTCCAGCGATTGTAGGAGGTTTAAGTGATGGTATACACACTATGAAAAAAACATGAGTCAGGGGTCATGAGTGTGATTAAAGGGACTTTTTATACACATAGAAAAACAGGAAATGGAAGACTTCCATGATTTAAGATCTGACTGTCAGAGTTGACAGCAGTTTGTGTTTTGTTCAAGCACTCTGATGCAGTTTACTCAACCAGATAAAACAAACTGCAAAAGATGTGTGCAGGTGGCCTTTAATCATGATGGAAAAACAGGTGCACACAAACACTTAAAGGACTCTTTATTCAAACAGCTTAACTTGGCATCAAACACAAGTGTTTTGGCGTGCGCTTTCATTGATGGAGGCAAACAAAGGAGATGGGTTAGAAATGTGGAGCTTTAACATCTGAAGCTATAAATCCCATGAAATAAAAGTTTGTGTATTTTAAAAGGCATTTGTATTAAACTATCACCCACAACAAGAATCTGATCCAACAATGACAAAAGAAGTAGTTTTGTGGGTTTGTTGTAATGATATGACCACTTCCTGGAAAACATTGAATATATAAATGTTGATGGCTCATCCTGTAGTCAGGGTGTATACTAACTATTTGAGTGAAAAATTAAATTAATTGTCCTCATGTAATGTTGTACTACACGAGGACAAACAATATGACTCATTGAGTTTCAAGCACCTCTGTTCTCCCCCTCTTTTAGAGGTCCAAATCTGCACAGACATATATAGCTTGAAAATACTGTCTCAAAACAAGAGATTCACAATAAGTTGTGTAACTCAAGATCAAGTTTGCCAAGTGTAAATAAAATGGTAGGAGTCTATTTCTACTGAAGCAAACAAATCTATTAGTGCTGATGCTTGTACGAATAGCTTTGTGTGCTTCAATAGACATGGGCTGTTTTCGAAACCGCCTACTATACTAGTAGTACGTACTGATTTAGCCAAACTTCAGAATGTAGTATGCAGTATGTGAACAAGAGCAAAATCTGCAGTATTCCAAAACTCCCTGGAAATTTCTCAGTATGCATCGGACCAGTCTGCCTTGCGTACTGTTTCCCACAATGCACAGCGCTTGTTCCGCTTTCTATTTTCTCTTATTTTTTTTGACGGGGGAACTCAGTTTTTAGGTGCTGTGAGAATTGTTGAATTCCATATAAACCACTTCCTAACTTTTTAAATCATAAGTGGATCCTAAAGAAGCAGTTTATCTATCAGCTTGGCCGTTGTTTACTTTCGCTTTCCGAAACCGGAAATTCAGTGACATCTGGCTCAGCGTACTGCAACACGGATCGAACAGAACAGTCATACTACATACTAAATTCAAACGCAGTATTTAGTAGGCAGTACCAACTGCCTACTACATTAGTAGGTAGTATGTAGCAGGCCGTTTCGAAAACAGCCATACACTACTGGCATCAGCCATTGGTGGACATGGTGTCATTTGATTTATGAACCATGACACATTTGGTGCCATCAGGCCAACAGGTGGATCTCTAGCAGAAAGCAAAAAAGGGAAGCATGGAAGGCTGTTTTTGAAACGGCCTGCTACATACTACCTATGAGTGTAGTATGCAGTACGTACTGCATACTACCTAGTGCGTTTGAATTGAGTATGTAGTATGACTGTTCTGTTGGATCTGCTATGCAGTATGCTGGGCCAGGCGTCGCTGGATTTCCATTTTTTCTGCTTCTTTGGCATCCACTTATGATTTAAAACGTTAAGAAGTGGTTTATATGGAATTTAGTAATTTTCCCAGCACCTAAAAACTGAGTGCCTCCCTGTCAAAAAAGAAGAAAAAAGTAGAAGCGGAGCCAATTTTGGCCAAATCAGTACGTACTGCTAGTTTAGTAGGCAGTTTCAAAAACAACCATGGAGTGGGGACTAGATCTGATTAGCTGCTCTCAACAACACTTCAGGCAGCGATTTTAGGGACCAAGCAATCAGCCCTGCAACAAAAGGCCTTGTTGTGTTGAAGGGCATACATGTTGAACAGTCATGCCCTGAACTTTATTTCTTTTGATATTTTTTTTTTCTTCGTTTTTTGCAATGGGCACTTAGGTTAAGCTTTAGTTGCTGCAATCACTGGTCAATGGCTACTTCTCAGATGCACTTTAAATAATTGTCCTGTGATTTGATTTGTTTCATTTATTTCTGGTTTAAATGCTTTGTTGTCAATTGACTTTGCGAGACAACTGTAGGAAATACAGAGATACATTTATGGGAGGGAAACAGTCTCACACTTTGCTGTTTTCAGTATTTGGATCATTAGCTTAATACATGTAAGCGGAGTTCAAAAAGAGCCTGAAAAGATAGCTTAATTCCACCTGGAGAGGTTTACAACTGCCTCAAAGTGAAGCAACTTCTCCATTAACATGAACCTCACTGCTAATCCTCCAGCTCATTAGTTATTTGAATTAGGTCCAGTGGTGGAGTTATAATTGTAGACATCCTCCCTGTGAAGCATTAACCCAGGAAAAAAAGTTACTGGCAAAACCATCTCCTGTATATCCTTAGTTAAACAACATTAAGAGTGCAACAAGTTTAAGTCAGCTCTTTCATCAGCATCTGTTGACACTGAGGCACCTAAAAGAGAATATGGCAATGCAAGTCATGCAAACAACTGAACTTTGTAGACAGAGTACTGATAATAAAGCTACTGATACTTTTGGGTCACTTTGTTTTAAGTAATAAGAAGAATGAAGAATCAAAGAAAGAGACATATATTTGGGGTTTTATGTAAATCAGTGGATAGTGGTTGTATGGTTGCAAAAAAAACCTAAAAAATAAAACATTCAAAACTGAGCACAATTTAACATGGCTAAACACAGGATCACTGAGTCTTTGAGTAAATAAGTCAAATTGGTTGGCTAACAATAGCAGAGCTAGCACCATGAGCTTTTGGTCCTCCATGCTGGTTAATATCCACATGCCTGTGCTTGTTAGACATTACTACAGTTGGTTATATGCCCATTTGACCAGACACAGCCTACAAACAACTTTATCTCTATTTTCACAATCAAAATACTGCCAAAGTGGGCTGCACCATAAGCCGCCTTCTGTGATGTGTTTGTGTTTAGTAGTACCAAGTAGTAGAGCATTATAGAATTATGGCACAAACTATTCACCAAGCTATAGCTCCAGGCAGTGGTGAGCGTAAGCAGCAAAGCTAAGACACAACATGTGACCAGCAATTAGGGCCTAAAACAAGTTAATAATTTGTTTTGCCGACCGCTAATTCTGGTGACAACTAGCAAGTGTGATGACATTTAATCATTTAGTTGATGACATGCGTTCATCTGTAATGGAAACTGCCAGACAGTTAAATTCTTAGTGACTGTTTTGAAACTTGCTGAATACTTTGAGATAAACAGATTCATTTGTTGTACAAGTGTCTCAGTACCAAGGTGGGGCAGAGAGACAAAGAAATTAAAAAGTGAGTGTGAAAATATGCTCATGAAACGAGTGTTGAGGTGACTGCTTTGCTCAGTGCAGACAAATAGAAACACTTTGGCACCCTCTCCTGTCCAACATGTAAATGAATTCAAACTAAAAAACAATACAAGATAGTATCAGCTCAAACTATCATTGCATTTTATGAGACTATCATTTCATTATGTCCATCTTAAAATGGTGAAAAATTAGCTTTTACCTGATCCAAAACTAAAATCAGAGTTGTACTGACACTGCATTTCAAAGTGTACAGAGCTTTCCAAAGATGGAATATATATCTATGTTTTCACACTCCCTGGCTGTGTGTGTATTTGTGTGCGTGTTTGTATGTGTGTGATGACAATCATCACCTTTTCTCAGACGACCCGCTCTGCAGACTAATGTGTTGGCAAAGCAGAGCCACTAGGTGGCAGGCAAAAAACACCAACTCTCACAATGTCTAACATTACCTGATAAAATATTTGTTATTGCCCGAAATCATTCAGCCCACTGAAATTAATGACTTTAAAACAAATTATTACTTTTCAATTTAGAACCACTTTAAGGTAAAACATCAGCTTTACATAAAATCAGATTTTTGAGAAGTTTCTTTTTTCAACAGCAGCCCTTCAGAGCTTTAATATGTGGGTGGTGAGGGAAAGGCTGTAGTGTTCCAGTAATTTAGTGATTTCAAGAGTGGCTCCATTACAAACGTCAGTGCTTTTAGTATTGACTCAGATCTAAATTGATTTGGTCTTCCCTTGACTAATTTCTAATGAGTAATTAATCACATGAACGATGATGATATTCAATTTGATGATAATGCAAAAGAGCAAAGATGACGCTAAATTATGGCATTCTATTTATTACACCAGGGGGCAGGAGAGTCTTACCAAAGACTCTACATGATGGCAACAGAGAAGGTTTACATGTGATGTGATACTGAAATATGCATTAATTCTAGCAGAACTAGTTTAAAGTCTTAGATCAGTTACCTTTTTGTCCATCTTATTGTGCTGTCAATCAATACAAACAAAAAAGATGCACTACTGCCACTATGCTTCCCTCTATTACCACATGTACCCAAGGTGTACAGTTGTACAGTTTTGTCATGCATTACATTGTGCTATGGTAGACAAATAGCAAAATTGCCTAAAGTGGAACAAAACTTGCATATATGAATTCATCATGTCTTGTACATGTCTACGTTTGCCAGGGAAAATGAGAGTATTACATTTTATCTAAAGGAAGGAATTCAATTCAAGAAGATGGCAAAACAAGTGGAACCAATTTGTCTGATGACTCATCTTCAACTTAGAAATACAGTTCAAAATGTGCTACTTTGATAAAACATATGTATCCTCACGAAAAGCAGCAGGAGGGTGGAAAGTTGTAAGTTCAACTGATTTCCATTCTTCTTAAGTGAAACAGACATCTTCCTGGCACTTGTTCAAAATGGTCAAGTCTTTGCTGCAGTAAGATAAAGACAAAGACATGCTTTGTAGCCTCTATCCTTATCACAGGCATTCACGTACTAACAGCTTTAATTAAGAGGCCCTTGGAGATATCAGCACAAGTACCGACTTCTATTAGAAAATGTTTTGCAAGCAACTGTTCCCACACATTCCTGTTACTTAATGTATCTAACTTGCAACAAATGATACATGACTTAGAAATTAAACAATTAGTTATGTACATAATGGAGGCTCAATTAATTACTGTTACATACATATGCAGCTCTTTTGCATTATCCAAATCAGCTTGGGTTGATGTTATCAGGACTGGGAACACTTTATATCAACAGAGCATGACAAGATACTGAAAGGAAATAAGTATGTTTACACCACTGTAAGAACAGCATCAGTAAGTAAGTACACAGCTGAAATTATTAACTGTCTGTCAAGCTCTGATATCTTTAGGAATATCTTCTTGCAGTCAGTCCACTGTTTGAGTCTAGACAGATAAATCTCAAAGACTTTGTATTCATTTCCCTTTAATCTTGTGAAGATGTTGGTACCCAGAGGATGAATCTTACTTAATGTTGAGTTCACACATCCATCATCTCACATCACTGGCAATTGTTTTTTTGTTTTTTTTACTTTTTTTTATTGAATTTTACAATTATTTGAAAACAAAATTATAGTGCTGTGCAACAACAACAACAACAACAACAACAACAACGTCAATAGATTTTGTTGGCATTATTTACATAACTAGAGGAGATGAGCCTAGCATAGGATTAATGTCCTTCCTTTTGTAAATATTTCTTCCTTATGGCTATACAGTGAACATGAACAGAGTATACATACACATATGCATATACATACACATACATGTACATATACATGTACATATACTTCCATGGTTCCCAGAGGATGAACCCATGTGACTTAGGTAATGATGCCAGGGGTATTCATGCTAAAGTAAAATGTCTCCCCAGGTAATGGATTTGGATATACATTTATTTAAATAGTCTTGTCCCCTTGCTAAAACTTTATGTTATGCGATTGTAGATTTTCTTCTTAAATCGCTTTCAGTGTAAAGTTTTAATTAAGAATGATATTTTAAAGTACAAATAAAAGTAAACTCAATGACATCTCTGCTCATCTAGTACTTAAATCAGTTTTTGGCATGCTAACTACACTGAGTAAGCCAAACAACATGTAAGCACCGTCAATTTGATTCTACTACAGTACTCCGATTTCACAATTGCTAGTGTTGTTGTTCTCCTTGTGTTCATTCTGAACTCCACTACAAAATGTTCTCTGTAATTCTTTAAATTTCATTACACTATCAGCTTGTGACTAATGTGTTCTTAATCATTTCTTTTGGCACCTAAAACTAGGTTAAGAGCATAGTGGCTAAGAGCATAGAGACTGTGTGAAACACTGGAAACACTGCTTTGAATTACTGCAAAAACAAACTGTTCAGTGCTTGAGCACTCTGTAAATCCATCATCACACCAAACTATGGAAATTCAAATGTCACTCTCCTTCCTGCACTGGCAATAAATGTTCCCTGTCAGTGCAAAGCATCTTTGAAAGTCACTTTTATTAATGTTCCTAGAACACAGAGATGGCGTTAGTTCAGAATGTTACTTTATATTGTGATATTATAATCCACCTCTCTGGGGATGGCACCAAATGCTGACATTTCTCACACCACCCTTCAACCTAGTAAGGACAGACACACTACACAAGCCTAGAGCCAAAAATCATTGCAAACAGCATCTAATCAGAGAGTGGGGACTGAAGCATATACCCATTACAATAGGAGAGCAATGTTATGACTCTTGAAATTATACTTCCATGGATATTAGAGAGAACTCTTTCATCTGAGGGTTAACAAGTTTGTTCCTTTTTTCTCTCTCTGACTGAAAATATGTGGGGATAATGGAAGAATCAAATCATAACAGAACAGAAAAATAAAATAAAATAAAAAACAGAGTCTCTTTCCCATCTTCAATATTTCGCCTTCGGGTGTTTTTGGCCGAACTATGACAGGTTTATCCTATAGTACTAACAGCAGCCTCCTGGCTAAGGAAGTCAGGACAGCCAGGTGATAATAAAACTCAGAGTATTTTGAAAATGAAGTGAAACAATAGTTCCTTGACAGTCAATCAGATGGTAAATTAATCATTTATTATAATTAAAAGATATTTTTTGGAATATTTTTTTTGTTTATAAGAGTCACTACTATGCTCCATCAAAATACCACAAATACACTATTACTTGTTATTGTAGCCCCAAAGTAGTAGTTCCATTAGCTTTGTTTGTGCATATGAATGGATTTCTGTTTTGATACTAACTGGTGGAAAAAATAAAGAAATACAAGAAACTGTTTATTTTCAGACTACAAAGTCTGACACTGCTCTTGTGGCTTTTTGGTCAGCAACCCTAATTTACATTTTTGATGCCATATGCATGAAACTCAGCAAATACTTTCATTTAAGAACAAAATGTTAGTGGAAGTAAATCCATAATTTTCTCCACATTGTTGTCCTTATTTCTCATTAATGTTTTGTACTAACTGTGGTCAAAGTTATTTCTTTTATCTTTTTTAATTATTCAGAAGAACTGAACAGATTTGTCTAATTAAAGGTCATCCCAATAAAACAACCAACTTGGCTCGCTACCATTAAAGCTAAATATTCTTCTCTTCGGATAACATTATGATTGATTTCCCCAAGTAATGTACCATATTCTTATCTGCAGGGTTTTTTGAGCAGTGTATTTAATATGCCAGCTTTAGATACCTGATGATGAATCACTTCATGGCAGTAGGCACCCAGATGAGCAATATTTCCAGCCCTGAATCTATGATGAGCCTTCAGCGAGGTCACTTACCAGTGCTGAGCTGTCATCAGTATTACTCTGGGTCCGTAAGGGCTATCCAGAGGGAAATAATGTCTCAAAATGGGCCTTAAATATGACTCAACATGAGAGTTTCTCAAGGTGCTTCCAATGGACAATTTACAGGGAGAGTCTGTCAGCACTGAAGTTAGTAAGATGTACTTCCACTGCAATCATCAGGAGGGCAGGGCTATAGAAGCCATTAATCATGGTGTAGATTCCAACTTCAGATGGAAAGCTTGTTTTTTGTCGGGGGGGGGGGATAAATGGGGATTATTATTTCATTATTTTACAATCTAATACAGCATGTGCACTAAATTAATGAGGAGTGAACGGATGTAAACGTCCAGGAGGCTCTCATACTGTCAATGCTCAAGTGAAAGAACAACATTGCATTAGTGTGGGGGATGTCACTGTGTGGTTAACAGACACGAAACATCAGTTTTATTCATGAAATGCCAGGACACAAGTTCTATAGTCCTTTGAGGCCGGTTGACAAGTTAATAATGGAACTAATACATTTTCCCCCACCGCAATGCCTGCAAGGAAACTGTGAACTTTTAGTGACAACTGCACAGTAATGCAAAGTACCAACGTTGACATTAGGTAAACCAGGCGAAAAGTCAAAACTGAGATTTCATTAGAGCAGAAACCTCTTTTAAAGTCTACATTAGAAAGCAGTTACACAAAGTTTTGATGTAATTATCAGTTGTTGTCATGGTCCATATTTTTTCCAAAGCCATCAATTTTTAACACCTTTTAATGCCTCTTTAGCCCAGAAATTTGCACAAAGTACCCTTTGTAACAATACATATATAGTCTCAGTGATGTCCCCCACTGGATTCTGAAGAGGTATTTTGAAGTCCAACGATGGTGATCACCATATTGGAAACACTGACTCAACCCAGCTTTCAAACAATTTGGAAACCAGCAAAGAGGTGCTGAGGCAGGCCTTAAAGCTAGGGTTGGTACCCACGGAAAACTAGCATGAATTTGAATGTAGCAGTTCCTCAGGACTCGGTCTTTTTTTCCCTCCTTTTTAAGAACACATTATGTATTGATTGCCATCGGGAAACACAAATCATTTTAACCAGTATAACAAAAAGTGTATCTAAATCTGAATACCAACCCCAGCTTTAAGCCTCCAGGTAAACAGCTACAACATGCCCACCTGTCAGTCAACTCAGCTACCTCTCATCTTTAGTTTTGTTGATTCATGCATTACCCTTAGCGTTAATATAATCAAAATGAATGAGTCATATAAACAATTGATGAGCTATTGAGACCAAAATCATTGTTGGTTTCAAGCTGCAAACATGTTTAAATTCTGCTGTTAAAATGGGCATTTGAATTATGGCCCTAAGGGGACCTTCTTAGCTTTTGGAGCCAGCCCCAAGAGGACACTCAATAAACTACATCTAATTGCACTTCTGCCTCTGTCTTTATTTTTAAACACCAGAGGCTACCATTTGCCTAAATCATCAACATAAGACTATCTGGGTGTTTCACTGATCCTTATGTAATCTCTTCCACAGAAATATTAGTCAGTTTGTTCTAGCACCATTTTTGATTGTATCTGGTATCTAATGTCGATATGGTCTACATTTAAGGTAGCAGGTGTTAGGGAGTAGGCCAATGCACCAATCAACTAGCCTCTCAAAAGTCAACTCAACCAAACAACAAGAGTGTGGTGCTAGCAGAGTTTTTAAAGTAAACCAAAACTGTGTCAGCCATCTGTTTTCCACAATATTATGTATATATTTCATTGCACTAGTACCAGAGGGGTACTGGCCATCAGCTGATACTTATGCCTCAGTATTAGAATTAGTATTGGGAAAGCAAAACAGTCATTACAACATAATAAATGTTGCACTCTCAGAAACTTCTTTGGCAATATGCACGAGGAAGTCAGGTGAAATATTAAAAAGAGCAAGCAAAGTTTGCTATGGGCGATGTTCACAAAAAACCTGTGTGTCCTGACTCTTGTTTGGCAAATCCAGCAACCCCACTCCCTCGTTGTAAGGATTTCAGCTACGCTCTGCACACGTCATATCTAAAAATAACACTGGGAGTCACTATCTTGAATAATGTAGATAGGAGTTGTGCCATTTTGCTTGTAGTTGATAGTTGTCTTTCCACAGTTCCTGGAGGTACAACTGGTTCTGACCAATAATGAGCAAATTACACCAAAATCAGCTGGTCAGTATTTAAGTCCCTGCCAAATCATCACATTATTTCAAAACCTCATTGAGAAAAGTAATGACGTATTTTGGTATTATGACGTATATTGTATTCTATCCCATCCTGTCACATGTATGTATAGACTGAGTTCAGAATAAGAAGGCTTATATTTGCCACCTAGGGTGCCTTCAGCAGGGATCCAGAGACAGTACGGCTGCATAATTTGCTTGGCAGGCAGAGAGCCCAGCTGTTCACTAAAACTCATCTCAGCTTCATTACCCATATGCAAGTCTGACATTTTATGCCAACTGTGGTGTATGTCAAACCTGTTTTGCACTCATTTGGTGTCAGGCCTGAGTTTTACATGCAAATATGCCTGTTGTTAAGGAGGGAGGAAGAAACTGGCTTTGCTCAAACTCGTACCATAGAGTTGGTTTAAGTTGTCTGAGACGTCATTCTTTGCTAAAAAATCCTGTTACTAAAATTAAGTTGTTTATTCGAGGCCAAAAGAAAAATAGTGAAAAGCTAAAGAGGTGGGAGTCAAATCATGTGCAAAAATAGAAAAATGGCAGCATATAAATACCTTGTTATGGGAGGGTATAAGTCCTTGATTCCATGTAGGCTATAGATTGAAGAAGTACTAATAAAAAAATAAATTTAATTACCTGAAGTGAAAGTAGTCATTACACAAAAGGTTGCAGGTGTGTCAAAACTATTTATCATTTATATTTGCAAGAGGTGAGGCCAAGCATGATTATCACTTCTTCCTGATTCATTATTATCACTTCATATATGGCAAGATAAACTGTACCTGGCACTGAAGCATGTCTTACAAACTGTATGACCCTGATTTTCTCAGGGACGGTGTATTACCTCCACATTGCTGATATTTTCTTTCACGTTTGACCATAAAAAAAAAATGGAGTTTGTCACAGGTGACTTATTCTGCCCAATAAAAAAACCTCTCTATAGCAGCAGAAATGTGTACTAGCTCTTAAAGGTGACATATCATGCAAAATTGACTTTTTAATGGTTCTTTACCTGAAATATGTGTCCCTGGCATGTCTACAAACCCCCCGAGAATGAAAAAAATCCATTCTGCCCCTGTTTTGATTTCTCCACCTTTCTGTAAATGTGTGTGAAACGAGCCGTTTCAGACTTCCGTGTTTTTGTTACGTAACAACAATATCCAGTCTGTCACGGAGTCAGAGCTCGGAGCTTGTTCAGCCCATAGACTGTATAAAATAATACTGAATCCCTCCTCCGTTTTTCATTACCTGCACAAATGTGTGCTAACAAGGAGCTTAGGAGGGAGGCATGCTAGTTGTAGGCTGTCTTAATAAACACAAAGGTCGGTTTTACTCCCCACGTCTGCAGATTTGAAGATATAGTGGATGATTTTTATTTGTAATGGATAAGTGCTAGCGCTAGTTAGCATAGCCACATAGCTATATGTTCATAGCTGTAGCTGTAGCTGTAGCTGTGGCTGTAGCTGTAGCAAGACACACGTCGACATACTGACAAATAAAACAACAAGAAACACTAAATCTGTGACCAATCCTTCATAAAAGGTCCTGCTGCCTTTCTGGCAGAGGTCGGTTTTACTCCCCACGTCTGCAGATTTGAAGATCTAGTGGATGATTTTTATTTATCATGGATAAGTGCTAGCGCTAGTTAGCATAGCCACATAGCTACATGTTCGTAGCTGTGTACCAAGACACACGTCTACATACTGATAAATAAAACAACAAGAAACACTAAATCTATGACCAATCGTTCAGAAAGGTCCTGCTACAGGCGCCTCTCCGTCAGGATCAGATTCAGAGGGTTGAAGTAACGCCATCTCTGAGCAGCCGTGTATATTCAGCCAACATGTAAACATTAGATCAACGTGCTGGAGAGCCGAGGCACATCCACTTCCGGAGGGGGCGTGGTCAGAGGGAAAACAGAGTGTTCTGATGAGGAATGAAGAAGAGGACTTTTCAGGCATGCCAAAATCTGATTTCAAAGTGTTTTTTTGAGCATAAACTTTAAAAAAATGTTTTGGGGACCTCTTAGACCAATATATATTGATGAAAAAAGTGTGATATGTCCCCTTTAAGTAGCAAACTAATGTGACAACAGATAAACAACAGCTAGTGACTTCAGTGTTCGGCAGACTCTTAGCAAATAGGCTGATGTCTGTCACACTGAATTTAGGGACTTATATTTAGTATCTCTTCATAGTAAGCTACACATAACCATCCACCCTTTCTTTGCCTTTATAGAGCACCTATTGATGCCTTATTCTACAAGAGTGTATTCTCAAATAAGATGACTAATTACAAAGAGTTTTGCCTTCATAAACCCCAATAGTCAACAAGGTATTTATAGTTGTATGTGTTGCTCAGTGTTGTTAGAACTACCACAGTATATGGCTCATACTGGGAAAAGTTTAGTAAGATCATAGGTCATAACTCACTGAATCGCAAGAACCATACATGTTTTTTTAAACATTTTAAGTCACAATCTTAATAAACTTTAAAGATGAAAGAGTATTATCTCAGATATGTAGTGTACCTTTGATGGATGTCTCCAATACATGTAGTTCTCTTTTTATGACAAGAGAGTAGTTTTTGACGAACAAGGAGTTTTATACTTTAAAGCTTTCATGTTCCGACCAGATTTTGGGGTTACCGTCTCCAAAGCAAAAGGCTAATCTGCACAGTGAAAAAGATTAAATGAACGACTCCCTAAGTAAACACACCAATCATACAGTCGACTGGAAATGAGTGCAAATACTTTTTGCTCATTGACAATACAAACCAGCCAGTGTTTTTCCATTATAAATCATTACGTGTCCACACTACTCAACATTTCACCATACAGGCTGTAAACATACCTTACGCTTATGACATCAGATTAAAAAAAAACTGTTAAGACCTGCACAAAATCTAAGAGTGTCTTGTGATCTTGGTACCAATTTAGTATTGATCTGCCATTTGAGACCGTGGCAGTGCTGGAACCTGATGGATGGCCTTCAAGGTGGCAGAAGAGAAAAGAAGAAAGGGGAAGTGAAGATTAGAGGGAGAGGAATCAGCTCTGGTTCTTTGAAATCAAACAGGAGAGCTGGAGAGAGTGCAGTGCCCTTTTATGATGGTCTGCTGGAGTTTGCTGTGTTTTCACCTGTTGCTGCATTTGATTACAGAAAGAAAGTTTCTGGCGGTAATAACATGAAGAAACTCTTTCACTTTCGGTTGGGAAGTTCTAACGTCTGCTGTTTAAAGTCTGGAAAGACAAGGACAAATAGTCTCAGTTTTTATGTTTGGTACATGGGCTTGTAAATTTAATCTTAATTTTTGAATATTTGTACTAAAGATTTCCTGCCTTATTTTTGCCTTAATCTATACAGTCTTATCTAAAAAATAATAGAACAGCATAAACATTTAAATCACACACTTTGAAATACCTTGTAAATACGTAGCTGTGTGTGCAAAGTGTCCAACTACATAAGAGCAACCACAACTTTTTTTTAGGGATGATTGTAATTATTTCCTAAACTTAAAAAAGTGCTTTTAATATTTTCTTAGTTTTAACCTTGCTTCTAATAACCTTGAACCTTTAGTTGGAAGTGTGTAGCTTACTTCATAACAGTAAACCTTTTGCAAGAGCAGGGGTCAAATTGATAATTTTGTAAGGGACTGATAAGCATTATTTTTCACTTTTTTTTTATATTACTAATTTTGTAATGCTTTATATAAGAAAAGTTTATTCAAGAAAAAAGAAACATTGCACAGGCCTTTAGATGTTAAGTAGGTCGAGGTGGGGATTTTGTCTTTATAGAATAAGACAGCTCAAGAAAGGAAAACTGTCTTACTTGAGCAACTTGTAGGTGGTCGCTCAAACTCAAAGTTCTTCAGTGATATTTCAATTCTGTTTGATAGAGAGAGCATATGACGTTCGACCATTATTATTTCAAAGTGAAATGTCCTATTCAGAAGTTTAATGGTGTTATTTTTAATCATAGTGAAAGCAGAAAGAGGCTAATGTGGTTGAACTACAGTGCGCCAAAAGAGCCAAAATTTATTTATTATTTAAAAAATAATAATAATTTTGAACCATAACTGCTCCGTGATCAACATGCTCCTGTGTGATAATTTGCATTGCATTTAGCAAAACCCACAATGACCAGTTCATGCACAGCAGTATAGCTCTTTCTTGATGAAACCATGGAAACCATCCATTTTCACCTTGTTGAGGTTGCAATCCTACTAGATACTGGTCGGTAACTTTGATTTGCAATCAATGAATCAATCAAGCTACATTTATATAGCACCTTTCATTCAAAGCAAATGCAAATTTAAAGTGCTTTACAGTGATTCAAATAGTTGCGTGTGACCAGGTCACCCTACACTCAAAGAAATAACTCATTGGACGAACTCAATTTTATTGAGGGCAGGATTTCCATCCAATACATATATGTAGCCCCAACTCAAACTTGGTATATCCATGGAATACAATGAAAATGAATTAGTCCAACTCATTTTTAACAAATAAAGCCAAAATGAAATTATTGAAATAACTAAGAGTTATTTATTTACATTTGCCCAACTCATTTTTAACAAATAAAGCCAAGATGATATTATTGTAGTTACTAAGAGTTATTTATTTACATTTGCCCAACACATTTTTAACAAATACAGCCAAGATGATATTATTGTAGTTACTAAAAGAAAATTATTTACATTTGTCCAACTCAAACCAATGTAATTAATTGTATATTAAGCAAGATAAAAATCACCCTTAGATTGATCACAAAAAAACACAAAAGACAATACCTGGTTGGTATTTTCAAAGCATGTTGTTTTCAAGTAAAATTAACATCTTGGTGTTTGTTTTCATGTAAAATTGACATCTTGGTGTTTGTTTTCATGTAAAATTGACATCTTGGTGTTTGTTTTCATGTAAAATTGACATTTTGGCTGTATATGTTCACGGTTGTTGAATTGAGGATTTACGTGAAACCAAACACAAAGATGTCCCATTTACTTGAATACAAAACACTATGAACTCAGTTTTACTTGAACACAAACACCAAGACCTTTTGTTAAAGAACAATTCAAACACCAAGCTATCCTATTTCTCCCAGTGCCACAAAGACACACAGAGGAAACTGCAAAAACATATGTGATTCCTGTATAAATGTAGTGTTGCCATTAGCTTTAAAGCTAGTAGTATTACAGAAACAAAAAAAAAGCAGCAAATGCGAAATTCCCTTGGTCCACATTTTGGCAACAAACAACAAAAACATTTTCTTTTTTAAACTAAACATTCACAGACCAAGACTCTGATTTTTTGATGAGAACATGTCCTTTAAATGTAACTATATATGTAAAACAGCAACACGAAAACAGTACTAGCCATTCACGATCAATGAAAACTCCAATATATTGAACAGTGTTCAAGTCCATTTCATCCTGAGTTGAGTGATGAAATTAGACAGGGAGGAGAGGAATGGAGGTGCTAGTTGACTCGAGATGAATGGCCGCTTGAGATGTGTGGATGGTAGTCACACTCAGAGTTAGGATGGGGAGGTAAAGTGGGCAAACTTTGTCCATCCAATCTTAAACCCCCATCAGTGTTCATTAGGGAGGAGCAATTACATAATGTCTCTCTCCACTCCCCATGGCTGCATACATGTTCATCGTGTTATTCAAACAGTTCAGTAAACAGCCCCTTGCCTGCTTCTGTGAAACTTCATTAGGATCTTTTGGACAAACTCAAAAGTGTACTTGAGGTTGTCTGGAAAGCTCAGATCAAGGGCATTAATGAGCCCAAACATCATTATGACCCCCATGATGACACCATGATGACACTGTCCACGTTGCTCAGGACTTTGACGCCTTCGATCATAATTCCCACATCCTCTGGCTGGCCATCGGCATCTTGACGGATTATGTATATCCCCATGACTGTGAGGGCGATGTCCCTTTCTGCATCCTCAGTGGCGGAGGCCTATACAACAACACAAACACAGAACACTTGTGTTAAGTAAAATGCTAAACACAACAAGTAGAAAATGAATTGTTTTGTGGCCTGCATCTGTGATGCGTTTCATATGAATTTGCAGTGTTTTCTAAATGCTGCATGTGAAGTGAAATAGATTATATCTCACGGGTTAAATGTTTTTAAAATGGTCCAGTAAATTACTTCAGCCAGCAGCCATGAACATGCAACTGTAATTGCTGCAACATAATCATTTAGGCAACCACATCCCTATAGAGACGAACCTGTAGGATGCTTTTTTGTTGAGCAGGAGAAAGTTTTATCCAAAAAAGCCTCAGTCTGTTTGCCACTGCCAGCTAAGGGGATCCACTAAACCAAATCCAAAACTTCTTGCACCTATCAGTAATTTCAAACTAAAAAAAAACAAAAAAGAAAACTGGTATTAACTTACCAGATATTCCTTGAAGTCGGTGTCAGGATCTTCATTGAGGTAGATAACAAGGCTTCTCAGGGTGCACTCCCTCCTGATGTCGATGTCGTCACACTAAAGCAGGGGTGAAGAATCAACACAGAATTTGGCTAAATATGGGTGCAACAGTGGCACAGGGAGAGGAGCAAGTTGACTAGGGGTGTAACAAGGGATGTCTTTGAATCGATACATCAAAGACGGATCATACCACTACATCGATCCAAAATCTAATTCTTAATTTTGAGACCAGAAACTTTAAATAAATAAATAAAAAACTTGATAAAACTTTTACCCCTAATGAAGACTAGAGCATTGAATCTTCAAGGCATTACTGAGCAGGGCACATACCCCTGAATGCCCCGAATGAGCTGGTAGTTGCCTTGCAACCCAGTGAAGTAGGTCAATGAATTGGAAACACTGTCAAGTATTTTGGATAAGGCACAGGCTATTTACCATATAGACAAAACTGTAATATACATTTCTACTAACCAAATCTATTTTTGCCAGGACATCTTTGATTCTTTGCCCCTTCACTCCTCCTTTGCTCTTGAAGATCTGCATCAGCTGTGTGAAAAGTTGTCCAGCTGTGACATGAAATTTGACTGCAGTGGTTTCGTGGTGATCCCCAAGAACTCTGCATTAATCTGATAAAATGATAAAAATAAATAGTTTAGACAAATTAAAATTGCCATTGTCCAACAATAAATCATCAAGAAGAACAAATATCAAAACATAAACGTACAAATTAACTTAATTTAGCTTACTTCATGTACTAAAAGTGCATGGGCAATCTGTGTAGGGACATGGATAGCGATAGCTGCCCCTTAAATGCCCATGAGTCTGCCTAAAATGCTGCAACAACAAATTAATGCTAGCTAGTTCTTTACACTGCCACATTCATCATCCTGAAATAGAGAATAAAGTACTAATAATAATCAGCACATATCACATTGAACAGATGACAATGATACAGATCAGCTTGTAACAGCATTAAACAAGTAACTTAAGTACTTACCATCACTAAGAGGCTGCCACAAGAAGCTTGGTAACTCTGAACACTGGGACATTGGCATAAGAAGCTTGGTAATGCTGACTACGAGGAGGCTGCCACAAGAAGCTTGGAAAAGTTGATCGTACTGCAAAAGATGAAAATACATTAAGTTGTGAGGGCAAGTGCCAGAATACACAGAAACATACAGTCAAGTCAAAACAGAATTAAAGCACTTACCAATGAAATTAGATACAATTTGAACATTTAGAAGGGACTAGCCATTTTTCATAGCAAAAATTAAGCTTCACATAACTAAGATCAAGTCATGAAATTATTTTTAATTCTGCCATTTTATTAAAATGTAAAACAAACAGGAACAACTTTAACCTTCCTGTATGTATTAACCGACTTACTGTAACCTACAATGTACATTTATTGCTTAACTGAAAACTTTACTGAGGGAGAGAGACAGGAGAAGAGACAGAGACCGCAGGAGATGATGGAGAGTATGTTTTAGTAGGACCGTATCCATCAAGTGTGTGTGTAAAATTAAAACCCTTTAATATTGAACATAAAAATAAATACATTAAGATGTTTACCAACTTTATCAATGTTAAATGGTAGCAGTTGAGAAGTTGACTGTTTCTTCTCAACACTACTACTAACCTGTTTTTATTTTTAAGATTAAGACAGAACAAACAAACATGTGAAATCCACTCACAGGTGGGCTCCTAGGCTCATTGTGTAACTGCCAAAGTACACCAGATCCGTCTCCACTCTGTCAAGGCATCGGTAGATATGTTTCTCATCAAATCAACATGTTAACTCACCCCGGCTCCGCTCCGCTGCGCTCCGGCTGCGCTCCGGCTGCGTCTCAGCTCCAGCAGGATACGCAAGCCTTCTACTTCTGCGGGATGCCGGAGCAGTGACGCGTCAATCTGCACAGAACAGTCGTGCACTGAAACATTAAACATTAGCATTAAACAACCGGTTAACTTTCAAAATTAAGCAAACTGTGTCCACACCAGATCATATGTAGCTTGACTATAACAACAAACCGACATTATGAGCGGAGCTTGGCTACAAGTCAACAGTTTTCAGGTTTTACAGCCGATTATGAATGAGAGGCTCATAATTGGCGTGGGGAGCGCAGGAAGCCCTCCGTTACTCAAGCTGTCTGGCGGACCTGCTACGTGCCGGAGTGTGTGTGTGTGTGTGTGTGCGTGCGCAGTCAACGTGCAAAGGAGCGGAGACAGAACGACATGCACCTGGTGTATTCCCTTAATTAACCCCACTGTTCTCCCTCACCCCCTATTACACATGTTTAAAATACACGCACAACAAGAAGTTAATAATATACAGTACAATGGTCCACGGCTCGGCCGGCAAGACTAACCGTCCAGCTCTCCAGGGATTCACTGGACAGACAGTGAGGTGCTTTCATCTCCGACTGTCGAGTCTACAATCCACCCCGCTCACTCTCACACACATACCTAACAGTCACATAATTAGTGAGGCCAGGTTCGTTCACTTCAATATTTGTTTGCACTTCTCAATTGTAGTTTTGTGGCTGCCATGTTCGTGTCAAGGCTGTCGTGTTAGCTAGCGGCCATGTTGGAAGTTACCTAGCCCGCAAACTCGGACTTTACAATTAAAGTTCTCCCCACAAACATTAACACACTGCACGTATTTTGGTAAAAAGTACTAAAATACCAGTAACGAGGCACAGGCTAAAGTACTACAGTACAGAAAACCGAATACTTACCAAAGAACGGACTTCGACCTGCAGACGGTTTCCCACGATGTACGGTCCAGCAGCCAGAAGGAGTGATGAATGAGTTTTGCCCGCGACGATGGCATAACGCATGCGCAAAGGGCGGTACCACATTCGAACTCATTTATTTTGTGTTGATCAACATTAAATAAATCCCATAAGGTATATGATTCATACATTTTATGTTTCGCTGACTAAATATATTGGTGTATGTTTTCAAACTAGATATTTTTAAATAAAGACAACAATACTTAAATGTGTCACATCTAAGAAGGGCTTGAATCATTTTTATGAGTGTAGGCTCGTTCTACTCACCTCACCTTGTTACTTGTTGTCTTAAATGAGGGGTAATTTCAATCAAACCTGTGCTCCATTAGGTACGTTACTTAAAATCATACCACTGTTTTATGTAAGTACATGATTATGACCTAATGAGACAGAAAATTGGCGCCTCTGGTCTAATTTATTTTAATTTGCACCCAGGCATGCTTGGTGGGCAATGTGGTAATGGTGGCTGTTGCACTGGTAGTCATGATAGCCTACGTCTGTAATGAATATTTTGCTAATATATCACCATTTCCTGGATAAATACTGGGTAAAACAAAAGTTATAAGTCCAGAGTTATGCGTCATTCAGTATTAGACCCTGACCATTGTTAATAACTGGAGATCATTACACATTGCATAATGACCACTTCCACAAAACCCCCCAGCTGTTTTTACTTGTGACTGAAAATAGATAAATCTTCAGTATTTTATAATTGAAAATAATGGCTTGTGTAATTAGTTTTTTTTTTTGGATGTGGATATACTTGTTGAAGAACAGTATAAGATGAACTCCAGAAATAAAAATAGCAAAATATGATAAATTGCAGTTTAGCTCAACAGTTCATAATGTGCAAACAGTTTAAAAATACATCTACTTTGTATTAAGCAGTTAAGGCTGACTCAGAATATTTATATATTTGGACTAAATATAACATTTCTCCTTCTTATGCCATCAGGAGGGAGAGAAATAGTCAAATGGTCCAAACAATAAGAATACATCTGGACGCTGCAAGCATTACCTGATGGAGGCAATAAAGTCATGACAGAAACGAAGAAAAAGGAAAAGCACACCGCAGGAAGAGTCATTGTTCATGGACCAGCTAAATTAAACCCAGCAGGAGGAACACTATTTGAGTGAAACTACAGCAAAACTGTAGTGAGCTTTTCAGTCAGCCCACACGCAAACCTAGACAGAATATGAATGATACTTTTATCCTTGAACTACCCCAAACAACAGAATACATGCACATTTCAGGGGCCTTTGGTAAACAAAATAAAGCACTCTCAAAATGCGCAGTATGAATTCTAAGTGTCTGAGATTTATGAGGTTTTGAAAAAACATTTTTGAATGGGTAGGAGTTACTTCAGTACACAGTTGTCTGCTTTGGCTGTATTTAAACTCTGTACACTATAACCTTACAAGAATCTGGATCTGTTAGCAGATTAAAGATGAGAAATGAGACTGAACACATTATTTTGTCCTTTTTCTTGGAGTTATTGCTGTGAATGTCAGTGATGCCCTGATTCAAAGTGAGAGCAGATTTGAAATGTCTTTAACAGAGTTGAAGCCTAAAACTTATAAATAACCGCATAATGTTTGACTTTATCCTTTATGATCAGAACTCCTATCAGATCATGACTGATTCCAGTTCAGATGTGATGTGGGGATAGGCAAACCTTTTACTAGCAGTTAATGCATGATCTGCTGACACTTCCTGCCTTTAAATCTTGTCTTTGGAAACACTTTTACAACCTAGATTTGACCTGAAAACTTTTCCCACCTGTTTCCGTGTACAACTCTGTTGCGCAATAATTATAATTTTTTGCAATGATGTGACTCCACTCTTCATATACTGTTATGTCATGGGAACTGCAAGACTCAGTATAGATAGCACATGATAGCAGTATAGATTAGCTAAAACTAGGTTATCAATAGACCTGGCTTTAGATCCCCATCTCTAGTGCTCCTTGCTTAAAAGTGCTGAAAAAATATTATTATTAATATTATTATCATCATTATCTACAATAAAAAAAACACACAAAGAATAATAATACCATCAAAAATAACAATAATAATAAAGTTATAATAATAATCTAATTTGATGAATATTTTCTGGTTAGAATGATCAAATCAGTCAAACTGACTTATTTTAGTGTTGTATTTTTTATCTGACAAATGAATACATTTTCAAAGGTTAGTTATTTAAAGTTACCTTTCAAATTGTTCCTATAATGTCAGCAGAGATCTACCAAACTGAATCCCTGGGCAAATAAAGCAAGTTATGAACAGAATTGGAAAAATTTATGTTTCCTGTTATGTACAATAGACTTTGATGAAAAAGAAAACTATTTGCCAAAAAAAGGTGAAATGGAATAACAGGACTGTCTATATAAATATTTACAGGCAACTCAAACTGTGTCCTAACCAATTGTATGGTCACTGACCAGGCAAACATGAGCAGATTGAAAATATCAATGTTTCCCCTAGACTTGCTTTGAAATGAACATCATGTCCTGACTTCCCTGTAATTAATTAATGTGTTATCATGGATAACTTTTCTTAAAAGATTTTGCTGTTGAAGCGCTTCAGGCATACAATGACTCTGATTGAAAGAGCCACCCATGTATGAATTTTTATGGGTAAAATAATATTAAAACTGCCAGTAATAACATGAGTTAATATTAAGGCAGGGATGGCTGAAGTGAGAGCAGACAACTAGAGAAAATTAATTTCCTCCCCTCACTTTTGGGAAAATGTCCCTTACTTTTTCTGTATTAGACCAGGCACAATGAGGACTTACAAAGAAAAGGGGGTTCACCCGTCAAGAAATGATGGGTGGCCTTGAACAAAAATAATGTGAAAAATGTGCAAAGTAAAATGACCAAATATAAATGTTTGATAAAACATGGAATTAAATGAAAATCTGAAGAATCACCAGACTTTGACATCAAATGTAGTTTTTATTTTCAACATTTGTGCTCATAGCAGAACAAAGTCCGAAGTTTACTGATCTGTTTACAGTGTTACTGTGCAGCACAGCAGTTTGTGGCAGTTTTCTTTTAAACTCAAATAATAAAAAAAAACCTCACTATTTTTGTTATCTTATAGAAAATCTAATAAAAATCAACCTTTTCAGCTGGTCAGAGTTCTCCTTCTCTGAATATAAACCACCCTTAAACAGACACCCAAGCCACTGTAATGTAGCATGGTCTAAAAACTAGACAGGACTGTGTTCATTCCTCAAGTGGTGTAGAGATGGCAGCAAAATATGGCTGAAAAACTGATTATGATGAATTATTTCAGCCTGCTGTGATAATTTCAGCTGGGTCAGCCGTGTTATGATGTCTTAATTAAGTTTCATGTTAAAATGCAGCCTCAGAATTATCAGTTTGCCCCCAAGTGCTAAGCACAGCCATCTGGTGCATCACAATGATGAGCAAGTATCCGTCTAATGAAGCTTTCATCAAGCCAAACAGGTGCCACAATTTCACAAACAACACTCAATCAAGAGCAAAACAATTCTGACATCTGTATATTATAAAACTGAAAACTGAAAAGAGAGTAAATGAAAGGTAGGGGTAGGGCTGTGTAATACCAATGTGGTCGGCCAACAGAATTTGTTGATTCATCCTGGTGCTATTATAGAAATATTGCTTTCTAATAAGACATGTTTTGTCAGTAAACTCAGTTATTTAAGCCTTTATCAGTATAAAACAGAACAGAGAAAGCTCTACTTGTCCTTTTTTTAATCCAATATAAAAAGTGCAAAACATTTTTTTTGTCATTTTCACGTGCCTGCCTCTGAGGAGAAAGGTTATTTCACACTGGGAATTTGTCAAATCACAACCAGAGACGTTCAAAGACATGAGGGATGAGGAGTCAATAACTGAAGAGGGCACAACAGAATTTGATGCAGGAATTACTTTCCTTGCCCTCTGGCTTTTTGGCAGCCTCGAGAGAACCTTTTCTTTGTGTTTTTTTCCCTTGTGAGGGATTTTGTGCTCAAAATAGATATTCCCGTCACTGCATAATATGCTGTCCAACCAATTCTCTTCATACCAGACGGGTGACGTCTAAACACAGTTCCTCACGATTCAGTGATTGACAGACTTTATTTTAGCTCTGCTCAGCTCACTTTGGATAGTAATAAATGGGTTATAATGATTATAAAGCTATAATCTAGAAGCAGAAGAACTATTTCCTTGCACATTAGGGTTTTTGCTCCCTACTTGCTGTTGACATCATGCATTAATAATCACTGCTGCGATCTAAAGCATCATGCTTGGCATTAATTGCTGATCATTACCGGATATCAACAAACCCTGTGGTAAATTGCAGGCTGATTGCAACATCAGTCATGCATTTCAATTTGTGTTAACCTCTGCTGAGGCAGAGCCTGTGTATTGGCATGGTGAGACTTCATCATCTCACAACAAATATGTAAATGATCATAGGGAAGGTAAGAAACAATGAACACTATTTTTTTCCTGGTTAAAGTAATGAAAAGACACAATCAACACTATTTTTCCTGAGTTAATGATGAACAGAAAGTTGCAAGTTCTCCTGTTGGATGTTAGGAACCACAAGAAAAAATAATATTAATATTAAATTAATATTAATATTGTTATTAGTTATATGTCGTCTTGCAATGCAAGACTATAAAGGAGTATTTAAAGAGCAAAAAAGGGTAACAACAAATACAGTGTGCTTATTAAGTTTGTTTGGTGCCAGTCATTTTGTATCTAAAACAAAAAAATGTAGAAATGGTTTCATTAGTTTGTCTTTTAATTCTTATTCTTAATTATTTTGGTTCATGAATGAATTTGGTATTGGTATTTCAAATTTTAGAAATTCAAACTTAGGTGACTAGAGTGCTTTTGTAGTAATAATGGTGAAACAGTTACCACAATGACTTTTTCACTTCGGCACAGCTCAAATCTGCACTGAGAGGCAGCCTGGTCCCACATTTGTGTTTTCTATTCTAAGCCATGCTACATGAGCTTGGCTAACCAGGATATCTGTGGTGAGCAGACAAGCATGCTAATGCAGATAAAGAACTCATACTCTGCCAAAGCTATACAGTCCAAACTCACTCTATAAAACTTTTTTTACAGTTAAATTCTGACAGAGTACTTAAAAAAACAGAAATAGTTTCATGTAAAAAGGTTTTACTGGTTGTGGTTATCACCATAAATAATAATTGACCTCACACTGAATATTTAATTCTGATTGGTTTACCAGAGTGTGGTATTTCCATGTAGTGCACTGCTAAGGTAATTACCAAAATAAACACAAATAACAGGTCATTGGTATTGATGCAGTTCTGATCTCATGACTGAGCTACATCTTATATCTCCTCATATCAAGTACACCCTCTTTAGGGTGATTTAAAAACCCTACTTGAAGCTGTGGGTCTTTTATTTTTCCAATAACGACCAACTCACAGTACATTATTCCTCATGAAATTGAAATAGATGGCCATAATGCCGGAATAAATTACAACCAAGCTCTCCCAGATGCGCCAGTTTCTTTATTGTTTTAGCAGATGCAGAGTAACTAATGTGCAGAACCCTTTTACTTTTGTCAGTATGCTTTTAAACAATGATTAGTAAGAGGGTGTTGGGCTCATCAAAGTATGACTTTTTCCTTTGGTGCTTTTAGGGCACAAAATTAGACATTTAGTCACTATTTCATTCACAGCTCACAGAGAAAACAGTACATCAATGTGAGATCATCAAATATAAATCAAAGGAAAAAGACGTAGGGTAGAGAAAATTAAGTGCCCAGACTGCATGCTGTCTAATGAGCCTATTCAGGTGATAAATGGCCCTATTTATAAAGATGATTTGAATCTCGCATAACCACCTGTGAGTTGGTTTTGAGTCAACCCTGTTGTGCTGTTTTGCCCATCTTAAAAACTGAATGTCTTAATAGACTGAATATTTAATGGTGTGATGAGAGTAGAGTAGAAACAGTCCTACTCTTACTTGGTAAAAACACTAACAGTTGTTAATGGCTTTGATGGCTGTCCCAATTCATGAAATGGTTCATTTCAAACACATTCTGGTTCAAAATCCAACCTGTGTAATCAATGCTATGCCCACATAAAATATGCTTTTTAAGCTATCCTGACACGATCTCTCTTTTATACCACTTTTAAGTGCATATGGCTCCTGTTTGCATTATTTTTCATAAATTAACATATTTCTGTTTCAGCAATATTTTAGCCCTGCAGAATTGTTCTGGCTGTAAGCTGCATACAAGTAACCTATGCATATATAATTTGTAAGTTATATTGTATAATACATGACTGAAGTTATTAGTTTTGTTTTGAATGATAATTCTAAAACTTGAACATAGGTCAGAATGAGATTTGTTTCAGTGAAACACACTGTGACCATTTAACTACATCTAGATTTTAATCAACTGAGGGTAAATCTTATATGCTGATAAGAGATGGTAAGCAAGACCCTGTATGGAGAACATGAATACTAAAATAGAAAATGATTGAGAATGGGAAAGAGCTGGCTCTGCTGCTGCTGATCACCCTAAGCAGTGTACATGGTTGCTAAAGAGTGACATTGCCCTTAATATTTTGTTAAAAATTGATATTCTCAATTTTGATCCTGCTGCAAAGTTCTGGACATCAAAACTAGTCACAACCTTTGTTCTGATGACACATGGAAACAAATTGGAACTGTATCATACCTTATTAGCAACATCCATTGCTGTGCTGTTAGCTGGAGTGGGTCAGTGGGTACCAACGTTGCATTCACTTTGAAGTGCACAGCCTGCAAATAAACACAAAAAGCTTACATGAGTCACTGTGGTTGGGATGAAAGAACAAGTTTAGTACAAGCATTAATATAAACATTAGCATAGAAACTTGGCAATAACAAAATATTATAGTCTGGAAAAGTCCTGAGAATCTCCTTATTTTTACTGAACAGCATATAGCCCTCCTGATAAATACAAAAAAAATATATAACCAGTCATTCTGTAGAAGTGAATAATTTCTGTCTTTTTCAAACCAAGATACCAAAATAAACCAAGTCACTTTTTTTTCCAGAGAGGGTCTCTGCTATCCATGACCTCTCCTTTACCTCTAAGAACTCAGTGATGTCTCTGGCTCAGACTGTTTGACATTGACCAGCTTTACTTTGCTGAAGACACCAATGCAGCCTCTTG
Source organism: Notolabrus celidotus (assembly GCF_009762535.1). Lineage (NCBI taxonomy): Eukaryota > Metazoa > Chordata > Actinopteri > Labriformes > Labridae > Notolabrus > Notolabrus celidotus. The sequence goes on along the minus strand of NC_048278.1, from coordinate 21,638,968 downwards.
ATCATGCAGGAGAAGGTTTGTTCTTAACAAGGAGGCAACAAGGCAGGTTGTATCCCTGGTTTGTATAATCAGAAACCCAGAATAATGCCAATGGGTGCTGACTTGTATGTGTTAACAAGCTGTGCTGTTGATAAGCTAACCTCATATCTCTCAGAGTTCAATACAATCGTAACTGGAATAAAATGTAATTTTATTGTTTCTTTCCTTTCAAACTTTAAATTGTCTTACTTTCTGGTCCCTTTGGCCTAGGATCATATTGTCTGGTTCTTGGGTTGCCTGTGATGTCAGTTTAAATCGCTGTCTGGATTCTCTTTGTGTTTGTTTTTCTTGATGTCTGATTTTAATTAAATTTTTTGTTTAGGCTCTCTCTGCTGTTGATTTCTTGTGCTTTGTTTTTATGTGCCCTGCTGTCTGTCAAGCACTTTGTAAACCATGGTTTTTGAAATATGCCAAAAATATATAAATAAATGTATTATTACTATTACAATGATAGATCTGACACAGGGATGGGCGATATGGCAAAAATGTATCATCATTTTCGAAGGGAGAATCACAATCTCAACTTTATCACCACTCTTTTTCATATTTTTTTAATAGCACATCCCTAACCTGATATAATAATTGACTTCATAGGCACTATTCTTGGCAAAATTGGTTTCAGGTATCGAAAACATTTTAAATTGGATACAATTTGACTGCAAAATCACATGTTCTCCAGTGAGACACAAAGAAGTTGTGAAGTTGGTATTATTATTATACTGTTCATCACATTTCCAAAGTATAGTTTCAAAACTTTCTTAATAAACACCAATTGTATTTTGTTTTGTTTTGCTATCATCATGAGCATTATTCATTCTGCAGAGTTGACTGCATTCCTCAAACATTAGATCTCAGTTGAGGACAGTGGAGATGACCTCTGTTTGGGATGCATGGTGATGTGAGAGGTGGAGAATGACTTAGTAAAGATTAGTTCCCACAAGCTTTGACTTGGCCTCTGAACTTTCTGAATCCCCAGGGGTCTCTGTGTTTGAGTGGGACCGGGACAACATGCAAGCAACTGATAGGAGAAGACATGTAAATTAGCGGGCAGGGATACGTCTGTTTATGAGAAGGATGCTGTTAGATGCATTTTCTGAATGTGCTCTTGAAGAAAAGTTGAAGTGTAACATCTGCATATCTTTCACAGTCTGTGTCTAATAGGGATATGACTTTCAAAGGTTAGTTGACCAACAAGGCTGCAGTAGCTCCAGGGACGTAATTTTCTTGCTTGCGAGAAGTTCAATGACAAGCCAGGTTATAAGACACAGCTGAAGGCACTACATCACAGCTAGTGGACAATGTATTTATTGAGGTCTTTGTAATAAAAGGGCATGGGTTACTTGCTTGGCCTTCATGCTTTAAAGATTAGAGTGAATCACAGTCATCAGTTCAGGAAGACTGTTCATATGTATTAAGTCCTGCAACTCCACTTGACTACAGCTACTATCAACCTGACATATTCATCCTTTTAGTATTTTTTATATCATAAAACACAACTTGATTTGCAGACAAGTTCTAATATGATATCATCAGATTAACAGAAGTGGAGAAAATCAATCAGATATTAGCATGGCTGCATGTTGTAATACCATGTTGCCCTTTCTAACACCTTTTATGTTACCTAGACTTAAATATAGGCAGCAATCACATACTCTTCCAATGGTGCAATAAAAAGATATCACAAAAAAAGTGTAGAAAAAATACTGCTCACATTACACTCTCAGTTCATTGGAAAGTTTTGTTTTTTTATCATCCAATGATTAACACCTGAAACTAGTTGATTCTTTGCAGCTTTAGAAGATTTTGTGCATTGACTTAAATACTTACAGTACAGTATAGCATTTTAAGCTGTATCAAAGGCTGAGGTATGAAGCAGTGTTCTCTCAGTGTAATACATGAACTTTTTTCTTTTGCAGAGAAGTTCTTCGTAAACCACTTTCAGGGTCATTCCCCTGCACTCAATTAATCCAAGCTCCTGACTCAATGGTGCCCTCCCCTCTATGCTACAGAAGTATAACTTAAACCTTTCAAATGGGCACTGTGACATCAGTCCTTGAAGTTAGGATGTGATCAATGATCTGCAGTACAACTTTTAAAAATACCAGAGGCAGACTTGTTAGAGATCGAAAAATACAAGAAGTCCTTTGAGACTGCTCGGATGCAGGTACACATGCCCTGCCAATTGAAACACAACCATCATTAATGTTATTAGTCACACCTGTGCATGTACACTCTTGGCAGTAGCTGCTACAAGTCCACAAGCAATCTATCATGGGGTGATAAAGTGATGTGTGATCAGGGTATCATTTCAAGAGGGATTTTTATCCAATCCTTTGGATTTACTTGGATTACTCAGTTGTGGCTTTGCAATATTAGCTAGGTTATAGATATAGAGGTGCAGAGGACTGCTGGACTCTGACTAAAACCACATCACCTGTGTGGATCAGATGGAGAGTAGGGGTTGATAGTGTACTGGTTTCAATACAGGCACCAGTGTTACGTTCTTCCACAACATGGATTTTAAACAAGTGTGTTAATTTATTCACACACGTTTTTGGTTTCAGGTGCACACGTGAAGGAGGTTTACTTCCGACCACATAGAGCCATGCTGGTGTGTTAAATAAAATAGCATAACAGAGTGATTTGTGATGGACAAAATTGTAGCTTGAATTTTGGTCTACTTCCTGTTTAGACACCTCAAGGCAGAGCAGAGCCATGCTCACTAAACAAAGGGCACTGCTGCCTCCTCTTCATGTCAGAGGGTGTCAATGTTAGCAATGAAAAGGAATTGTGAAATGGGTGAACTTGTGTTCTTTTCACTCCAAGTTGGATGTAGGCAAGTAACAGCACTGCCGGGATCTGTGTCTGCCTTACAGAACTATCTACTTGAAAGCTGGTAATTGTTCCTCAGCTAAAGCTTAGATAAGTCAATGACAAACATGTTTCATACCTGGCTAATTCTCCCCGATCAAAGCCCCTGGTTGTTGTGTTGTTGAAAGTACTTTCTTACTAAACAGCCAAGACAAGTGTAAAATAAAGTAGATGTCTAAAAATGCAAACAAGGAAGAAGGAGAGAAACAAAAATGTAGATCACATAGATTCAGTTACAAGCTACAGGAAACTGAGACCTGACCTCATATTGGTTTATATAAACATTTTTCTGGTCTCAGGCCCAAACATTAGTGGGGTATGGCATAACAGGCATGTTTGAAGGGGAGGGAGGGGTTGTAAGGAGAGAAAATGGGTTAACATGCATTTACATGTGATCCCTTTCCTTTTGTAATACCGCAATATAGTACCGTTGCCAGAAAGCGAAAACAAAATCTTTAAAAATGAGAAATGTTGAGTAACATTATTCTGCATCAGCTTACAGTAATTTGTCTCACTCACCTATCCGTTTTCCAAGATGTGAGGGGAAAAAACTGACAATATGTGTCCTTTCCTTCCCTCTACTCTTTAGTATCAAGTTTTTTTTGGCTGACCTTGCTCCTGGCCCCGAGCTGTTTGCAGCCGAGCAACAGAGCAGAATGACGGTAAAAAGGCTTTTCCTCTGTGGACCGAGCAGAAATCAGTCAGAGCTTTGTTTAAAGATGAAGGTTAGGATTCAGGTCAAATGTGCTCTCGTAAATCTGGACTTTTTTGATGCTCCTCTGAGGCATAATTTTTATGCACCACAAGTGCGACTCAAAGGCTGCACATTCTGAATTGTAATATTGCAAACTTGAGACTGTATTCAATAAAACAAAGAAGCTGAAAATTAAAAAACGGCATTCATTAAAATGAAATACAGATCTTGTTTAGTGAGTATTTCACAAATCCAAGCTTGTAGCAATGCAATACAGTCCGACTGATATTTGAATTATTGTGCTGATATGGGCCTTTCAATAAAAGTGTTGTCACTTGCGGACGGCACATGGTGAGGCGCGCACACACCTGGACCTGGACACACACACACACGCGCGCAAGCAAGCAAGCACGCACGCACGCACGCACGCACGCATGCATGCACTTTTTCTTCCTGTGATTGTTTTAACGATCAATTGTTCTTTAAAAAGAGACCCACTACTAGATTGTTAAGGTTATCTGTTTATTCATGTTCTGGTCACTAACCATGCTGATCTGCTCCTCCACAGCTGCAGTGTTGGAATAGAAGCTGCTTCTTCTGTTTCGTGTTTCTAGGCGGTTGGCATCCAGCTTGTTGGTGCATTACTGCTCCGGAGTGTTGGAATAGGAGCTGAGGGTGCAGCCTCCTTTTATTGGTGGAGGGGAGAGTGAGCCCAGGTGTGGTAATGATGGAAGGAACAATGTGGAGCATAGTTAGGGGTTAATTATCTTTTATTCATGAACTGATGGGGTTTATGAAGGGTATTTTGGGGAGAAATGATTAGTGATGTAGTGTAACACAAGTGTTTAAGGTAAGATGAGTTGGTGGTTGGATATATTGGGTACAGAAGAGTTAATTGCTCCTAAGAGTTGGTCCAGAGGGAGGGGCTAAGCCCTTAAAAGCCTCTGTCCACCATGTTTTTGAGGAGTCTGAGAGTAGCTCTCAATGAGTAAGGTTGGTGTAATGCTGGAGTTTTGTGTTAATTCATTTTTCTTTTGTTTGTTCCAGAGATTTTGGTTTTCACTTGTTTTTGCAAATAAAAACACATTAGACAATTTTGTGACTCAAGCTGTCATGTTTTTGCTTGTTTATGGACCTTTTTTATGACCGGCCTACAACATGTTTCATCCCTGTATTTGTCACCAGCATTACTAATATATAATTATTTAATGTAGATTCATCAAGTTATTTAAAAAAGTAGCATTTGGGGTAAGTCATGCTGGTAAAAAACTAATACGAATTCCACACTGAAAAGCCCAGTATCTTCTTTGTAGATCTCTACCTTGACTTCCTAATCTGCTTATACCGTGTATCCCAATACCAGCTGGATTAATACATGCATATCATTGGTAGAAAAAGCCTGTTTGCTGAAATTTGCAAGCTTTGGCAAACATTGCACTTGCTGCCAGCACTGCACTGTAGTTTTCCATCTTTCGACTTAGACTAAAACCAGTCGATTTTTGGATGGGCTTACAAGTTATGAGATTAGATAGGTGCATTGACCAATATCAGAATCTTAATTTCAGGCTGTATTGAGGGTTGATACTCAAACTGCTTTGAAAAATCTTCAAATTACAGAGTTAATTACAGTGCGAACATCAGGAGTGGCGTGGGTGACATAATACATGGCCCATGATAACAATAATTTCAGGATAAAGTAATAATCAGTAGATAGCAAACCAATAAGAAATGAGACCAAGACATGGTCAAGGAAGCTGGCTGTCTAACATGAGTCTAGTCCTGCTCGAGGTTGCTGCCTGTTGAAAGGAAGTTTTTTCCTTGCAAATTAAATTTACAAATATACATAACTACAAGACAACTGTTAAAAAAGTGTAAAAAAAAAAAATTCTTTAAAAAAGCACATTTCAAAATAAACACATTTTGCTGCTTTACTTGGGTCAGTAAACCTGTTCAAATGTTATGCTTGAACTTTAAAACATAAACTTATTGTTGTGTTAACCTGTATGACTCCACCTCTTCTCTCATTTCAGAATAAAGAGATGGAATAGCCTTTTCTTTCTTTTTCTTTCTACTTTGGGGTTAAGGAGGCTAGCACGTCTCTAACTCGTTTTCACCTCTGTTTGACATTATCCTGGAGTAAGCTTCTTCCTCAACCAATTTAACTGCTGTTCACATTATCTTTATTCACGTCATAAGTGCCACTGTGTGGAGTCATGACAAAGTGACTTTGCGAAAACGATTAGCAGGGAAACCTCTTTAGCGAAAAATCTGATTATAAAAAATACCAATATTAAGTGCCTGCAAATTGACTATGGCATCACACATGTCAGGACAACAATCTATTGCTGTATCAATATTTTGTCCCACCCGAGCAAATATGCACATTTACACTGCTGAGTGGTTACTGCAAGGGAAAGTCAATAACACGCAACAATGCCCGATATGTTGTGCGGAAATGTATTGATATGATCTGTGAATTAGAGTTAGAGGTGCAGTGTGTGGAAATGTCAGGTTCTAGATGGAAACGCTCCCCTGCTCAGCCCTCCCATTGGAGAAGCGATGGTGGCCTTTGAGGACAAGGAGCTCCTGTGATGCATGATAAGTATGATCTTCCATTTGTCAGGTTTTTAATATAAATAAAGTCCTTCAATACAAATTGTTATGCACAAAACAACTACTCTGCTCTTCATCTTTCAACTTGGGCATTTTGTGCAGTCACTCACTAAATAAAAATATACCAAACTAATACCAAGTCTAAATGTGCTGAATGCCGCTAAATACTTCACACTGCACTGTTAAGGTTATCAATGAGGTTTAACCCATGTTTACAGATATCTGTATTTAGCTTAGAGCTGGACAATATTGTAAAAGATGCTATTACAAAAACATTTTTAATATCAGTTGATATCGATAATTATCACGATAAATATCAAATAATTATTCCATTTAAATTTAAAGGCAGATTTTTGGTCCGGTGTAAAAGTTGAAGAAACCAGATGGTTTCATAGCTTGTATCTGGATTTAGTTCTCTGTGAAGCTTTTTGAGTCCCTCGTTTTTGACAGTACTAACAGGAAGCAGGTCTTTTGTGTAAGATAAGAATTCAGTGAAGTTTTAGTTTGTAACGCAGTGAATGCATCAGTTATTCGGTGTGCAGTTGTACTATGGTCACAGTGGACATGAAATGTGTTAGAAATGCACAGCAGAAGTTGTCTCCCAGCTCTTCCTTTACTCACATCCTGAAAGTCTTGTATTAAGTGTATGAAGTTAATAGTTAACGCAGTGTCAGACTAATGACTCTGCTTTGAGCTTGTAGGTTTTGCGTTTTCTTCAGTGTCACTGTTGCTCGTTTCAGCTGTGTTTACATTCCGCTCCAATAGTCTCTAAGCTGGCCTACCTCCTACCCTGCGAAATGATTGGCTGTTAAATGCTGTCTTCTTCTTCTGTTAATTTTGGGTGGCAACTAGTGCTTAAGGCACATTAGCGGCCCCTCCCTTTCTGGTGGTTGGGATGTGGGATTACAGGTGTAAATATATCACATTTTCTATTGAACATTTGTAATATTTATATTGAGAAAAACTATATCATGATAATTATCGTTATCAAATTATCAACCAACCCTAATTTGCCTATGCATTAACTTGACAATCCACTTAGTTGTAAAAATTAGGGGCATGGACCTCCCTCTGTGTGTTCAATGTGTAAAGTGATTTACAGTGACATGAGCAATCATTAACCACTGACCTGACTGCAATATGCCCTTTTCTTTATAAGTAGCAGGTTTGTAGCAGGCATGAAAAATGAGCTCTGGTCCTTCTTTGTTTACTGTTGGCCAGATACTCTAGTCCCTTATCTCACACACAAACACATACAAACACGCACTTACACATGCCTTCACACTCTTCATCATTACATAGCAATGGCATGCAATCATTTGGTATGAGTCATCACCCTCAGACACAACCCCCCCCCCCCCCCCCCCCCCCCCCCCCCCCCCCCCCCCCCGGCCAACAATCCCTGCCCGACTATGCAGTGACACATTTCAACTTAATGGTATTTTTCCTGAGTTTTCACCTCTAACCTGATATCCTCATAGAAAGATAGGTCAGAAAGAAATGGGGTGAAATTAGACATCAGCCAAAGCAAGCAAGCAGAAACAATTGCCTTAAATAATGACATAAGAACAATGCTTAAAGGTCAGAGGAGGTTATAAACACAATGGCGAATGAGTGCAAGGTTTTAGACACGTAACCTACTCTATCCAGTAATAGTATATGTACAATTTAGAAGTTATAGAGTTTGTGTGTTTTAAAAAGTGGGAGGGGAATTAGGACTGGGTTGGTTAAGCACCACTTTGACCATCAACACGTTCCTCTTCTTTTGTTTACTGTACTCAATGCAAGATGCAATTTTCATATACCCTTAAGGCTGATTCACCCATTTATAATTCCATTGAATGAATTTCTTCATTCTCTCAACTCCTGCTTTTTCATTTGTGCCTCTTCATCTGCTTCATTAGTGATTTCACTTCCTTTCCACTTCCTTTCAAGAGCTGCCTTCCCTCCTCCCCGCTGTATCTCTGACAGTTTGCATGCATGTGTTTGTGTGTTTGCCAGTGGGTCAGCAGTGATGGAGATAGCTGCTTTCCTCTGTATTGCTGCTAATTGCTGCTCAGTATCATTCACACAAGTGGATTCTGAGCTGTGACAAACTGCTAATGGAGGAAGCTCTTGTGAGCCAGAGATGCTGTTGTGAAAGCTGAGGTTGAAGCGTTGAAAGCTTTTTACGCCCAGGAGAGGACTGGGAAGTATTCAGCATGAATGCATCAAATGCATACTTAATATGCATATTATGGAACAAGGGCCACATGCTGGCATTTATCTGTTCTAGATTAAAAGGTTGGAGAGACATTAAAGGCAATTTGGATATGAATGTCAATGAATAGCCCAAACTATTCAGGCATGGGACGGATGTAGAAGGGTTCAGGTGAGGAAGAGTTCAGTTTTCTATCTACACTAGGCTTGCTGTATCTGTGTTCGGGTGAAGAGGGATACAAAAGGAAAAAGGAACAAACTCAAACAAAAAAAATAATCCTTTTGGGTGCACGACCATACAAAGTTACAAGAAAGTAGGAAAGTCAGCAGACTTAAAGTCTTTAAACTAATACTAATGTGCTCTTGCATGAGTTCTTAGTGATATTACCCAGCCCTCTTGCTGATCTTCCGGTTGTGTAAGATGCTTGATTCTGATTGGTCAAAGCCCCTTGACAACGCCTTAACAATGGTTAACTTTCACTAATATGAGAAGCACCACAGGCAAACTGATCAAATGTCATGTCAAATCAATCCGCAATAAAGAGTTACGGCACATTTTGCTTCTGCTTGTTGACACCATGGACCGTAAAATGAAATAAAACCGTTACCTTCCGTTCACATCAAAACAATGTGGTTTCCATTAGCATGCTAATGCGGCTGGCTAAACAATATGGAAATTTACATCTTGCATCCTGTCCAGCACTCCTAGCAATAAGCAGAGCAGGTAAGAACAAATTTGAGTTACTGATCGCTACAGAGAAACTGCAGTGTTCAAAGGTGTGACATTTGCCTTGTTTATTTTCAAAGGTTTGTGAACTGCAGAGCTCAGAGAAGGAGAGCTGAATGAGGACAGTTTCATGTTAAATCGACCGCAACAGACAGATAAGAGTCCATCACTATGAAACACTAACGTTGCAGTCGTATCCCTGGTACTATTTTTCAAAAACTGTACAAATGAATTTAAATCAATAAAATGTTCATCAAATCAAGTTTTTTTGCCACCGTGTTTGTATTCTAAGTTTGTAGTAGGGTAATAAGGTGGATAATGTTTGGTTAGCAGGTAGTTATGGGAAATAAAATCTAAGTTATTTTCCCATAACTACATAACACATTTTAACCTTTGCAGAGGAGTGTACAGAGCAGCAACAGAAGGGTTTCAGCAAAGTGCCTTTCTCAACACTAAGGAAGGCTGTTTATTGAGCCAGGGAAGTCCCAGACTATTGTGAAGGACTTCCATTCTCCCTGCTGTGGATATAAATAGAAAAACTCTAGGTAAAGGCCAGCCAGGGAGGATTCTGAATAAACTACAAATTAGCATAAAAGCCACTGAGTTCTATGCACTCGAGCTGCTGGAGTCACCAGTCACAGTGAGGCTGGCAGAGCTCCCAGTATATGTCCAGTGCATCACGAAGGGTCAATAAAAGAGGACTACTGCCATTGCTGGACACTAGGAAAATTGTGGAAGGCACCATATCTTTGATTGCTGGCTGCTTTCATGACATTAGTTGGACATGTTGTCAAAGTAAGTTGGCATCTAATGACAAAAAAGACACACAATGGTAACAGTGGTGGTGCCTATATGTCACTGCATTATACAGTTAATTACCATTGCTATTGTAAAGCTGTAAGTCACCTGTCTGATTATTTAGATGATGACGCTTCTTCCATGACTAGTTAACCTTGGTGATCATTTTTATTGTCTACAAGATGTAAATTTAGATTAGCAAGTGTTTCTATGACCTTATTTAATAAAGGAGATAAAACTGTTGCTACTTTGAAGTTACAAGGCATGAACAACAAAGAACCAGATATCCTTCTGTCATTTCACGAGTTTCTTTGTTCACATCAACTCAAGTGTGACAAGCCAGGTGTCAAATGCGACATAACATAGCACATCAGTGTGATGGCTGAAAATGGAGCAGGTACCTCACTTGAAGTGACGAGTTGGACAGCTCCATTGGTTAGCCCTTTTCTTTTGACGTGCCTGCTGCCTTAATAGCATCTGAGCAGGAGAGCCTCTCTGATGTCACAACAAGTGGATCTATGAAAATCACATTCAGTCCGGAGCCGCTGCCAGATTTTGGGATAAGACTGTGCACAGAGTACCCGGCACTCGCCAATCGAGCTGTCAAGACTGTGATGCCCTTTGCAGCTATTGTGAGAGTACATTCTCGGCTCTGGCAAGCTTGAAAACAAAATTCACACAGGGGCTGTGTGTGGACTTTCTCAGCTTATCCAAACATTGCAGGGTTATGTGCAATTTCTTAAGGACACCCTTCCCATCTATCGGTCTGAGTAGTCCAACATCACAGTTTCAGTGGAATTTTTATTTGCATGTGTCTGTTTGAGAGGATGAGTAGGAGGTGGGGAGGTTTGGGAGGTTTATAGCTGGAGCTGTAATGCCTTAAGGGATACAAAAGTGTAAAAAGTACACTGCAGTAATATTAAAAAGCCATGGTTTTACAGAGAAAGAAGAACAGTTTAGTTTCTCCACCACATCATTTAAGATTTAATTCATCCAGGAAGAAGACTCTGAAGTACATATCAACCATTAAAATTCCAAGTCTATTGTGTAGTTGAGGTTACAGTGATCAAGTGTTACACAACTGTTTTACTACCAGGTGATGCATGTGTTAATGAATTGGTTGCTATGAGGCAAATTTCTAATTTAATTGTTTATTATACTCTGAAATCATTAGTGTCTGCAGGCGGATTGCTCTACAGATGAACATAAAACCTGTAAATGATTGCTGTTCATTTTAAAATGCTGATTCAATTTAATGAGAGAGGCAGTGAAGAGAGGGGGCGGACAGCAGAGGAGTTTTAAAAATAGTTTGCAGGAAAAATTCTCAGCAGGTGCTCCGGAGCTGTCCTAGGGGCAATTGTAAACACTCTTCACCTGTCAGTTAGCAGGTATGAATACAAATAAAGTTCCCAATTTATGCAGGGCTGAAAGAAAAAATTAACGGGACATACCTGCATAGTAGGGAAGCTGTAACCCACGGAACATTTACAAAAGACCATCTTGTCTGATGTCTATGAAAAATGTGTAATCTAGACAGAATAGAAACGTTTATCTTATGCATTGTGCTCTCTGTCATTACCACTGCATTACAATAAAAAAGTTTAGAACAGTGTGTACTTTGAGTACATACTTGAACTGTTGATCCGTCAATATCACATTAAAAGTGCTGGGATGTGGAATAACCATAAGACAGTGACAACTTCTTATATTAAAGCTCATAAAATATTGTTATGTATGGTCGGGTCAAAGACTGTACATAGAATAATAAGAAGGGTCCCGATCCCAATCTCAACTGTTGGATCGGAGCTGATCTAGACGATTTTTAATTGATTGGCGATTGGCATTTGAGCCAATTATCTCACCCGATAATTTGCGTCGGCTGTTACTGAACACAATTTGCGGCTGAAGGCTGACGCACAAGTGTATTTGAGCGTTCTGAGTTTGCTTAACTGTATAGAATGAGAAAATAATAAATGGGACATTGATGTAGAACTCAAGCCATGATTAAAATTGTATTGCAGAACTCAAATATGCACTGCCAGACACATTACAGAAAATAGCATATGCTCTATGCACCCTACGGTAACTCTACAGGGACATATGGTTAAAAAAGGCGAAAACAAAAATTAAACACAGGACAGTCTGTTACATTAGCATTTGGAACATTGTGGCTAGTGGCAGCTGCCGTTCTCTATTCCGGCATGCTGCTCTTAAACTAGCGGCACCTGCTGTTCTCTAAACCGGCATGCCACTCCATAGCTAGTTGCATGCAACCATGTTTTGATCTCACTGTCACTCCCAATATTTACATTCTTCATCTCGCAGCCGGATGCTGCCATTGTGAATCACGCACCATCTCGTTAGAGTTGCGTTCAGAGCACCCTTAGATTTAGGTGTGCTGTAATGAATGCACCAGTTTCGTGGGTCTCATACAGCAGAGCTTGTAAAACAGATTATGAGTTTTCAAAAGTGCTAGCTGGATTAAGTTAAATGGAATAAACATAAGACATATTTTAGTTATTCTTTTTATTACTTATTTTTGTGAAAGGAAAAAAAACCCAGTGTACGGCTCAACTCTCATCTCTTGTGCAACTAATATCTGGGCAAACACAAGTATCAGATTGGGACTCGGTATCGGCAAATATTCATTATTAAACAAATGGATCGGCGGCCAAAAAGGCTGATGAGGACATCCCTAACAATAAGTTAGATACTGTTAGCAGCTAACACATCTAATGTATGTTGTTCTCCAAGTGTGGCAGATAAACAATGTCATGGTTTGTGTGTTGCTTACATTAGTGTGTGGCATGTGGCTTGCATTAGCAGAGCTAGCACCACCAGCTTTCAGTCCTCCTTGAAGGTAAATGTCAACATCCCTGAACTGGTTACAAATTGCTTAATGCCAGTGGTTCTATACCAGATGGCTGGTATAGGTGGCTGGGCTACACAACATTCGACTGGGCCTAAAATTAGGATATGTCATAATTTGTTGAATGAACTGGTAAATCTTGTGCCAACTGGCAAGAGTGATGACATTTAGTGGTTGAGTCAAATAAACAAGCAAATTCTCAGTCTCAATGTTGACCTTTGAATAAAGAGTAGGTGCACTCATGAAAATGGGAAGATATTTTCTCACTGCCATGTTATAATTGTTTCTATGGTAAAAAATATACCTACAATAAAGTCTGTAATCAATTTTCAAAGATGAGATATATACTAATGTGCTCCTGCATCAGTTCTTAGTGAACAGATAAATATGAATCTGAATCCCTCATCTGTCAGATACAGAAGGATTACGGAGAGGTATGAGAAGGAGACTCCACAAAGACTCACTCCGTAATCTCTTCTTCAAAATGACTCAGACATTTCAAGCAGCGATTTCATTCAATTAAGATTCACTGCCGTGAAAGGCTCCTGGATTCCTCTGAGCTCCAGGAATGTGAGGATAAAAAAGGTCTATTTGGATCCTGATGAAAGTGTCTTTTCAAAACCATAGATGCATGAAAATCATTTTTATGTTGTTTTTTAAGAGAAGGGTGCAATTAGAGCACACTTTCAATATACTCCTAAAAACAGCCCAAGTCTTTGATCCAAACTTCTTACATATAACTTCTAATTAGCCATTATGATAGCATGGCTTTCAGACAGACTCATCAAACTGTCAGTCTGCCACTTAGGTAAGACTAGAGAAAAATTAAACTGGTGATGGATTGCCTTAAAAGTCAATTTAGATATCTATGGTCCCAGGAGGAAGAATCCACTCAACGTCAGTGATCCCCTGACATTGTGTGTGACATTGCACCATCATGAGGTTGACTTTTATGGTGTTCAGAGATATCTCAATTAGTACTTCATTTATTGTCAATAAATCTTAATAAACTCCTTGTTTGTAAACAACTTTTGTCATTTAACTACGGATACTTACTTACTATATGTATTTTAGTTGTATGACTATATAGACCAAGTATTAGCAAAATTTGAGACTAATGACAAATAACTAATCCTCATTGACATGTACTTTTTGCTAAGTGCCAAACAGCAATTTGATAGAAAACTAATAAGATAAGTATGACTGCAGACTCTGAAGGCCGATTATCTTGGTTAATCTTGAGAGCAAAATTAAATACTCTGTCATCTTGGTTCAAGCTGAAAATGGAATGCCAGAACTTTAGCGCTCACATGATTTAAGGTAGGTTATGAAGCTGTTGCTTTTGAATATAGATAATTTTCTTCGGTTAGCTAGCCTAGACAATATATCAACAGTCAAACTGAGGTATGTGGAGGAAGTGTGCAGGAAAACAGATTTTAGCAACATCTAAATTCCCACCTTAAGGGAACTGTAAGGAACTTTTGGTGCCCCCTGTGGACAATGAAGTACCTCTTATCTCTGCTAAGCTTGCTTTTTACACATTTAAGTGGTGTCTTTTGTTTTGTTTTTTGAAAAAAACTCACCCTGCTTTTTTTAAATAGGCATTTTTAATCAGTGTTGGACAAGTTATGGAAAATCAGTAATTAGTTACAATAACTTGTTACTAAAATCAAAAAGTTACTGATTTCATAGCTGAGCTACTGCATTATGAATGTGAAAAGTTACTTAGGAAGTAACTTTAGAGTAACCTCTTTTTGCATCAATACTATTGTACCCTGCCTCTGGCCTCTCGCTTCTTGCTAATTAGTTCTCTGAAAGCAGCAGACTCAACACTTCATATTGGAAGCATGACTTTAACAAAAAACGTGCAGACAGCCTGTTTAGTCCTCCCTAGTTTACTTATTGTGGAGCTGGCAGAAATTTGAAATCAAGCTTTGGCTGTTTGGAAGAAGTGGCTCCACCTTGGTCTGCTAAGCTAACGTGAGCTTCACTTGGGTCACCGGTGTTTGCTGCACCAGGCTCTCCGGCAATTATCTCTGTAAAAACTTGTTGTTTGGTTACGTGCTTTGTAAGATTAGAATTGTCTTGACGATGGACAAAGTTTTCCTTCCTGCATATGAACTACAACTCACCACTATATTCTGGTCCTTTAAGACAAGGAGGGAAAAATAATGCTGGTATTTTCAAGACAGAAAGCATACACCTGAATGATCGTCAGCCACTGCATGTGTGTTAAGTGCAAGTAATATAGTTTCTCCCAGGATGCTAATGTGCTGACATAGGCGTAACCCTCACTACTGATTCGGAAGCAGTTGACGGCTATTGTATGTAAAGTAACAGTAAACAGTTCCTGTCAAATTTCTGTATTGTAACAGTGTTGATGAATTTGAAAAGTAACTAAACCACTCGTTACTGAAAGTAGTAGAGGAGTTAAAGTAACATGTTACTTAGTATTGCATTACTGTAACCCAAACACTATTCGCGCACTACTCACAAAATTATTTGTAATAATAAAAATAACCAAACTTCTGCTAAATAGTCATGTTTGCTTCAGCTAGAGGCATCAGCATTAATCTCAGTGTATTTCATAACCTTTAAAAAAGTACTTGTAGGAGCTTTAATTATACCTAGCAAGACAGCATATATGAGTACCTGTTTGTAATAAACATTAGTCATTAGTTGTTGTATCTGAAAAAAAAGCAGAATTGACAAATTAACTTGACTTGCTAAATTCAAATTTAACTCACTACAGCATGTGTGAGGCATCTGGAGAATACAGATCATGGAATTACCATTCGCAGTGACATAATGAAAGCTATACATTATCATAATGAGAATGCGACCAAAGACTTGTATTGTTTAAAATGAGCTGAGTCACTGTGCTGTAAGATTAACTATTAAAAAACAGAGTCTAATCAATGACAGGGAGGTTGCTTCAGTAGCTAAATGGTGACAAAACAACTTCTCCTCCTTTTCACCCAGTGTTAATGAATCTACTCTTCTGACACTGTAATTACCTTCCATTCACAGCTTTCACATCCTCCTCCCAACATTTCCCATTTTCCTCTCTTCCACCTCCAGCTCTCTGCCATTCAGACCCCATCATCAGTCAGGTGACGATGCCTCAGATGTGGATCTCCACACTGACATGCACAGTGACGCATGGCCCCGCTTTTACATTCAGGTCACGCCCAGCCTTGAAAAAACTTAAGCCCATGAAAATACCACTCACTATCTGCTTCTATGGCTACACACTTTCCAGTAGGCAAATGAGCTGCTGGGAAAAGTAGAGGAATCCTGATTAAAATGCTGCCCGCTGCAGCAACTGGGCAGCAAAGTGTGATAGGAATAGTGGCGGTAATGATGGAGATGGCTTGCCAGGGCTTGGTTTTATATGAAATGTGCCTGAATTGTAACAAAAAGAGAGCTGGATATCTTTTTTGGCTTGGAGAAATACATACTTTCTCTTTAGTTAAAGATGTGTTTGAGATCCTTGCTGGAAGAAAATGAGTAAAAGAGACAATAAATGGAAGAGCCCGCAGAAAAGGAAGACTTTTGATATGAAAGCACAAATCCCAGAAATATGACACATCAGCAAAGTGAAACCAATTCAAACAATGTCTGAAAAATTATGAAAAGATTTGCTGACCTTGTGAAACTTGCCAATTGTAACAGTTCCTGGAAAAAACAGCAATTACAGTGTCTCACAACATTTGTCAAGACAGGAAAATTCCATAATAGTGAAAAAGTTTTAGTTCATGTTGTTTGTCAACAAATGTTGACTTATAACGAGGTGCAATAGCCAAAAGCACACTTTGTCTTCAGTGTCACACTAATCACAGATTTGATTTCATGCATGGGGAGCAGAACCACTTATCAAAAGCTGAGAGAATGTACAGGAATATTAATTTTGATATCATCCAGATGGTCGAAATTAGCTCTGTATATTTATGTTAACAAGCTTAATTTGGACAAGAACATTTTCATCTGCCTGCTTGTGAGACAAATTGGTGTAATGGAGGATTTCTGATTACAGTTTTCAAACTAAAATCAATGTGTCACAAGCTTGAAATGGGGCTGCAGAGGGTTAGAAACATCTCTTTCAACCGGACAGCCAGAAAACCAAATTACAAGTTATGATCCAGATACAGATCAAAAGGAGGAGATGCATTAGTTTACTGGTTTTGAATACTTGTAGGTTATCTATTTCCTCTCCCCAAAGTCAGTAAATTAAGGTTTATACAAATGTCTTTGTTGGATTTGGCATAGACAGTTGCTGGGCTCCTGTCCTCTTGTGCGACGAAGCAAATGGTACACAGTCCTCAATATAAGGCTTACCTGACAAATGATGTTCAAGTTAGGTAATCATAAGTTCAAGCCATTAGGTGATTTGCCACAGTCACAATAACAGTCACAATTGAGCACTATTTATTTAACACAGCTAGAGAGGGGATCACACTGTCTGTGCATAAACATTACTAAATTGGTTTGAGCATTACTGACGTTCAGGCAAACATCAACATGCCTGTGCTAGTTACTCAATGCTTCAGTCCAGTAATTATGCCAGTTCAACCAGACACAGCCTAAAAATGGGGGTCAATTCCCCCCTACATTCCTCTTATCGGGGATTTTCTAAATTTCAGGGGGGAATTTAATGATTCAAAATACTGTGATGAGTTTCTAGTTGGTTATGAACCAGACTGAAATGAATGGTGGTGCGTCTACATTACCTACAAAAGCAAACACAGCCAGCAGGCCAATCTATAGATCTTCTACCGTCTGTCACCACTGCCACCTGGTCGATGCTTGACAAAGGATGTAACAGCACACAGACAGGAATGGCTTTTGTTTACAGCTTCCACAGAAAAGATTTGCAGTGAGTAATATGATTGACAGCTAAAAAAATGCAGGATGATTTTTCTTTGGGACAACTTCTTCCAAATTTTACCATTGGGTCCGTCCTGTACACAACAGTGCAAATATTTGTTGTGTGTTAAACAGGGTCATTGTTAACAACATTTTCAAAATGTGCTACATTTTCCCACAACTTTCTTACAATACAGCACTGAAATTAAAGCCTGAGTTAAACTTCTGCGTCAAAATGACGGCGTAGCCTACGTCGTAGGTCTGCGTAGCACCTGTACCTACCCACGTAGCCGACGCACATCTCCTCCGAAATGTAACTATGCGTTGAATTGACGCAATATGCAAGCCCTGTGATTGGTCCACTCTGCAGCATTGTATTTCCTGCATTTACAGCACTTCCGGGTTTCCCGCACATCGGCTGTGTATTTGATCTCCTCCGACATGTCCTCTCTATTCTTCCCTGTAATCATTGCTGTATTATAAACAGCAACATATATCAGCTGTAAATTAACATAATGCGCTTGGAATCGCTGTGAAAAAGTAATCAGAGATCATAGCTGGGCCAGAAACAGGCAAACTGATTATCAGAGGGACCACACTGCCCTCAAGCTTTCTGCAGAGTATTGCTGCACGTCACGGACACATTGACGCAGAAGTCTGGGTCAACCACTGCTGCGTAGGATCGACGCAGAAGTATAAACCAGCCTTAAGGCCTTGCTACATCCAAGTTTATCTCCATTTTCTAGATCAATACACTGCACAACCATGCTACAAGATGCCATGTATCATTCGTGCCTGTTTACAGTGGGGTAGAAAGGCATTAAAGCATTATGGCAGTAGCAATTGACCAGAGCTACAGCCCCAGCTAGTGTTTGGTAGCTGCACTATATTGTAGACAAAGATCCAACATTCCTATTGAAGATATAGTACATTCAATTAGTTAAGTATAGTTTTTGTTGTTGTTGATGTTGTTTTCATGGTTACTCAAACAGTGATTATAGTTCCAAGTCAAGAGATAACATATGTAACATTGCCAAAGATGTGCTACATTACTGACAAATACCAAACATAAGTAATGATCTTTTAGTCTTGCACACAAGCCGCCTGTTATCAACATTAAGATAAGATATTACTTTATTGATCCCCGGGGGGAAATTTGGTACACAACAACTCACAACAAATGACAACAAAACAATAATGCTTAATGTGGCAATAACTTGCAAAGCTACTGAACGTTTGTTAATTAGTTTCAATGATAAATTACAACATCCCTCCTCGTCTGTTTACATGCCCTAGTACTGTTTTGTAAATGCATTCACCAGAGAGGCTCTATCCCCATGACAGAAGCACGCCAGACTGCATCACAGACTTATCTTACAGAAAGACAATTCCCTTAAAGGGTATCCTTGGACCACAGCACTACAGACAGGCTAACAGACAACAGGCAATTCAATCATGGAATCCAGGCATGGATAATCCAAAATGAAAGTGAGTATGCAGGTATAGGTACAGTTGAGGCCAAAATGATTAGCCCCCTTGTGAAATCAGAACCCTTGATTTCTCCATGAAAATGACCATTAAAAACACATTTTTTATAGTTTATTTGTTTCCATAATAACAAAGTCAAAATGTTCACTATGTTTGATTTGGATATTTCATTGATGCAATGAATTGAAATAAGAAAAGGTAAAATTGACAAGTCCAAAATGATTAGCCCCCTGGCCGTAAGTAGTCAATAGTGCACCCTTTCTGAGCCACACCTGACAATAACCTCTTCAAATAGTTCTTTACAAGGTTGGCACATGTCTCTTGAGGGATTGCCGTCCATTCTTCCAATGCAAAATGTTCCAGCTGGTCCAAAGTACATGGTTTCTGAGCACGGACAAGCACCCACCACAGATTCTCAACAGGATTGAGATCTGGGTTCTGTGCAGCCACACCAGGACCTTGGTTTTGGTGTCCTTTAACCAGAAACAGGAAACCAGCTGACTGCACAGGGCTGTTTTGGAAGAAAAAATTCACATGGGGGCTAATATCTTTGACCATCCCATTTTTCACTATATTTGATATAAAGCTATCCTAAAAATGTATTTTACATTCCAAAATGTACCAAAGCTACTAAAGAACCCGGGTGAATGTTTGCTTATACAAAGTTTTATCAACGATGCAAACATTGAGCAGAATTTAAGGAAAATGTTCCAGAATTCCTGGGGGGCTAATAATTTTTGCCTCAAGTGTAAGTGTTATATTTAGAACTTCAAGATAACAAAAGCAAGTAGCTGAGACCTCTTTATGTAATCATTATTTAATAACCACAGGAACCAAAAATACTTACAGGAAAAATTCTCCTGATTCTTTTATATCAACAGACATTATATTTGATAATTCACCATTAAATCACCATCTTGTTTGTCAGAGAGGTCACAAGTAGTGATTTACTAGAGGTTGAACTGATACATTTGCACCACTGTGGCTATCAATGCTTGCACAGTGGAGGATTATTGTAGAAATCAATACACTGAGTTCACTCAAGATAGCTATTCATCTCTTAAGGGGTCGATGTCCGTTCAAGGTACAGTGTGTAGGAATGAGATATTTCAGCGATAATAGTGGTCAGGTTCTAGACTGAATCCCTGCCTTGTTTGCACCTCCCTGGGTGAAGTTCAATAAGCTATGGTGGCTTATAAAAGGCTCCAGTGATGCATGATAAGCATGATCCTCTATTCACCATGATTTTACAAACAAATAATCTGATCAATACAAACAATTTTGCACACAACAGCCACTCTATTCTTCTTTTTCATCTTCCAACTGGTGCACTTCTGGCCGCCCACTTAATAAATACAAAAACGCACCCCTTGTGTACATATAATGGCTTATTCTAAGTTAAAAAAAATAAATAAATAAATATATATATCCAAGTGATTATACACAAATTAAAACTTATTTAGAAAAATATATTCAATTTCAACTAAGTCAGTTCTACTAAATTCTGCTAAACACAACACACTGTACCTTTATATAATCTTAAAACTGCATAATATTGGCGCAAAAGGGTATTTTTTTCTAACTCATAGCCTCTCTTAACTGATTGATCATTTAATGCAGCCTATTAACGAAAGCATCAAATGTGAGTTGGCATCATCGGTGGACTTCCGCAATATCTGACTCAAGTGAATATGTGTTCGAAAGATAAAAAGAGCATCAACAAGAACTAGACAACACTGTGTAAATGTAACTGCATTCAATTCTGAAAAAAAAAGGGGAGATGGGGTTAGAAGACAGATCTCTGATAATGCATCAAAAAGTCAAACTGTACACCAGATTTCCACAATGTCTAGACAACTGCAGACTGTGGTCCTTTTCTATATAAGACACTTTCTATGTTTGATTAAAATAATACTTTCACTAAAGTCTATTGCCTAGGCAAAATTAAGCGAATAAAAAAGAGGAAATACTCAAATAATCCATTTTTTTTTTTTTTTTAAATAAAAGAGCATTAGACACTGAAACTGGTGCAACATGTGCAGTGTAACAGAAATTGTATAATCCTCCACCCAAAAGGAACACAACATGTGAGACCATCTCCAGCAACATTAAGCAATAGGCAACAATAACAGGAAAAAAACAGCAGACATAAAGACACATGAAGTAGTAAAATATAGCTGTAAAGTCTTAGCAGGTGCAGTGCCAGTGTTTCCTGACCCTGTTGACTGGCCTTACAACCAAGTGAGTCAGTAGTTTTCATAGTTACAGGGCGAGCAAGGTTACAGCAACAGGCACAGCATTTGGTTAAAAATAGCTAGTAAGGCGAAACCAATATGCTGCGTAGCAACCCTGACTTCTAACCCTCTGACGTGGTCTCAACTTCTTTGCATCAGTCTGGCAGCATAATTTTGCCAGCCCAACTAGCCTTGCTTCGACACAGCTCTTCAGAGTTTTCAAACATTTTGAGCTCAATAAAGTTCTGAATTCACATCGTTACCGATGGTAAAAACAGCAGAAATTCCTCACACTGTAAGAAAGCTAAAAAAAACAAACAGTGAAGACATGCGCTGAAGAATACAAAAACGTAGCATGCACCTGTTGGTCGAGCTAGGTCATGGGTGTGTTTGATTTGGCATACTTTGCGCGATTGCCGGCTGGTGCGTCACACAGTGATTAAAACAAGCGGTCTAACAATATGAGTCCAATGCAGAAGTGCTAAAAACTGCAGTTCATCGAGGATCCGCTTGAAATAAACATGTTTACAGCCTGGTACAAAAGATGAGTGTAGTCTGAATAGCTCATTTAGATATTGAGATATTGAGATTACGAGTCTTTAAATGAGAGGCACAGTTGACTTGATTTACTGGCGGGAACACTGTAGCTGTTGGCTAGGAGGCTCAAAGCCCGCCTCTTTACGTCACAGTCGATCGACAGCAGCAATATGGCTCCCACCGACGATTGGCCTCAAAACAGCGCTTCAGAAACAGATCGGTGACGTCACGGATACTACGTCCATATTTTATATAGTCTATGGATTAAACAGAAGTGCCATCATTTAAAAATGCACTTGAACTCATTTTAATAAATAATAACTTAGATGCACATTATGATGCATTATGTGGTCTACTGTCGACAATCCACATGTTTTTGTAATTAAATGTTTCCCCCTTTGAATGCCAGGTGACACTATGTTTTCAGACACAATACCGCCACCTATTGTCCTGGCATGTGGCCCCAAAGTAAAAGCCTCGAAATAATAATAATAATAATACCAATAGTAATGATAATACTACTACTACTACTAATAATAATAGCAATGATAATTAACATCATCATCATCATCATCATCATCATCATCATCCTCATCATCATCATCATCATCATCATCATAATTGCTATAATAATGAAAATAATAATGGCATTACTTTTTAAGGGAAACTTAAACCGTCCAATAACTTTGATGACACTCACGACACATAATTTTCTTGATTTTTGGACAATCAGTCAAACTCTAGAAACTCTAGAAAATAACTAAAGCTCTTATTAGTAACATTATTGTTCTTCAGTTTCCAGAAATAACCAGTTTTTTTGTAGTAATAAAAAAAAACCTTGCAGCTACTGAGGATATGATGTAACATTAAATTTAGTTTAATTCTTGTGTTTTTTGGCTGAGTTTATTTTGCTATTTCTCTTTTGTTCTGAAGAAAACTACAGCCATCTGAAACCTCTCAGAGAGGCCAACTCAAGTACGCTGTGTTTGTGCTTTTTGGTAATGCAGAGTCTTGGCAGGATCAGTCCCAAACATGGTTGCCATGGTGATGTGCTGTAATCAGATCAGTCTTAATGGCCTGCTCTGTGCTAACTTGCATGGCATCTCATTTAGCATTCATATAACAAACATAATGGGCATGTGAATAATTCATTATTGCAAATGTTCAGGATCTAAGCTTGTTTTGGCTACATGAAGCAAATAAATTACATTTAAAAAATCAAGAGAAATACTTTTTTTTCATTAAAACTTAAGTATAGAAGATTAAAAGAGGACATTTGAAAAAATAATCTGTGATATATATTAATCTACTTTTTGAGAAGGATAGAAAAAGTAAAACTGTTATTAATAGGCCAAGCAAGATTATCAACTGGATCCAATCATTTTTCCTCCATATGATTATTTTTTTGTTTTTGGGGGGATGGGCAGGGGGAGTGCAGGCTTGGAGGTAAACCAGGTATTACATGCTTTAACTTCTAAGCCAACCAACACCCATGGATTGTTGTTTCTCACTTTGTGAGACTTTCTTATGTCCTTATTTATAATAACAGCTACAAACCTCCTCTTCCTTTAATACAGTAAACATTTTTTGATGTGTTTGCTTTTTGGATCAGCTCATTGGATTTTACAAGATTTAAAGTCTTTGCTCATAGTTATAGCTACCAGTTCAGAAAATCATGCTATGAGATACAAAACATGTTTTTTTAAAGGCCAATGCTACAGCCATCCAATATTTTCTGGGCAAAACTGTATCTGTAAACAGTTACAACTCCTTAGTCGAGAAAAAAAAGAAAGAAATATAATTGAGAAAAATAAAACCATTATGCTTTCCACTGATTGTACTGGTTGCTTACGATCATTCTGTAGCTAGAGTGTTAAAACAGGGTTAAATCACAAACCAAAAGAGCTATTATAAACAATAAGACCAATCTCTACTTTTCCAAAGTCAGCGAAATAATTGTGTAATAGACCACTTAATGGGTCAAAGTTCACATAGATTGATCTTCAAGGGGAGACAAATGAGTTAGGATTTGGAATAGCAGAAAGTCAATAAACCTTGTCACCTGCCTTATTGAAAAGAATGGGCTGTGCAGTCTAGTGTGACTGACGTAAGTGGGATTCAATACCCGGCTTTAAAGACTGTAAGCACATGGTGTGTAATTAACAGCAAAATCAGAAGAAAAAAATGCTGTTGTGTCTAACTAATAAGACGAGTGTGTGTGGAAGTAACAAATGTGGAATACGCTTGAGAGAGTGGGATGCAGGAGGAGTGGTCTCAGGTGGCTGATTCCAGTAGAGTACAGGAAACCTGGTGGCAGGGGAAGGGGGCGTACAATGAGACTTGATCATGAAGAGACATACTGGTGTGGTCATGGGCTAACCGGAACCATAACATCATTATGGTACATCCTGCTAAGAATGATGTACATCCATTTAGCACAGCAGCATCATGGGTGGAACAGCTCCTACTTATGTGTATATGTGGTGACTATAGTTCAGGACGCAAAAACATGGCACTGAGATCTGTGCAGTCGGTTATATTGTCTGTAGACTGTATAAAAGATGAATGTGGTTAAATAAAAAACAGAATAATCTCAGCCCTGGCTCTGCTCAGGCTCATGTGAACTGTGTATTAACAGACAGTCAGTTGTTTTTAAATTTATCCCCTCAACATTTGCATATGATAATGATTCCAGTTCATATTGTCAAAATATGTGTTTGCCAGGATGCCAGGTCTTGAGCACTTTGGACGAGTAACAAACAAAAGGAATGCTATTTAGAATTGACACTTTTTTTCATAAAGCAAAGAATTTATGAGGAATCTAACTTGATTTTTTTTTTTATCATAATGCATCTTATTGTATTGCATCCATAGAGGTTAAATAAAAATGGATGCCATAAGTGTTTACTGATTCTTGAGCCAGAAGATTTAGAGCTCCCCCTGCTAATCGGGTGCAGTATAGGTCATAAGCCTCACCTCCGTCATGTTTACGCTATGTTTGTGCTGTGGACTTTACCCACCTGAGACACGTTGTCCATTCTATATACTGTCAATAGTTGCATTGTGTAGTATCAAATAATATTCTTATCATATCAAAGCACAGCAAGCTGTATTGCATTTTGTTGTATCTTAATGCATTATATCATATTGGATTTTTTGTATCCATCAATGGCGAATGTGTGGAGAGGGTCCAGTCCTCCAAGTTCCTTGGCGTCTACATCTCTGCAGACCTCTCCTGGTCTGTGAACACCACAGCATTGGTAAAGAAGGCCCAGCAGCGGTGACCTTCTATCGTTCCTCAATTGAGAGCCTGCTGACCTACGCTGTCACGGTGTGGTACTCCAGCTGCACCAAGGCCGACCGGAAGAGGTTGCAGAGGGTGGTTAACACAGCACAGAAGATCATCGGCTGCCCTCTGCCCTGCCTAAGTGACATCTACAGCTCCCGCTAGCTCAGCATAGCCAGGAACATCCTGAAGGACACTACTCACCCCGGTTTCCACCTCTTTGACCTGCTGCCCTCTTGCAGACGCTACAGGTCTATACAGTCCAGAACCAACAGACTAAAAGACAGCTTATTCCTCAAAGCTGTCACCATACTCAACTCAAACCTGCACTGACATAACCCGGACTGATGACACTTCCCCCGTACAATAACTACCTCCACTCGCTGTGCAATATTCGTTATTCATGTATTTATTAATTCAACCGCCATGCACTGATATCTTGTCTTGACTTTTTTGTCTTGTCTTTGTTTTCTTTGTGCAACAACATATACCTCTCGTGTTGTTATATTATATTGTGTGTGCATTTTAAAGGAGCTGCTCTCCCAAATCTCATTTGTACTATGTACAATGACAATAAAGGCTTTCAATTCAATTCAATTCAATTCAATATTCTATCTTATTGTATCACATCATATTTTATAGTGTTAGATAGTATGGTATCGAATTGCATTGCATCCCATTGTATCGCATTCTATGGCATTGCATAGTATCATATTGTAGGAATCAAGTTGCACCAACTCATTCTTCATTTTAAGGAATCATTTCTGAATCAGATGGTAGACCATGTATTGAGATCCAAATCTGATTGACTTGTAAGTTGATATGAATCACCACTATGCTGCCTGTCAGTGCCTAATTGTTAGGGTTTTATTTTCCCCTAACATAATGGTAAGACAAAAGCATGTTCCGGACTGCAGTGATCAGAAGCCAGAACATTTTATTTCCAGGGGAAGGCTCCAGCTTTGGCTCAAATCGAAGACCAGGTTGCTGTGGGACAGCAGTGATAACCACTGTACAAAAGTGCCGCCCTGCAGAGCTCACTTTTTTGGGTTTACGTACTTTCTTTCATGGTCTTTCAAAAGCACATCTTCAAACACAGCTTCCATAATATTCTCTTCTCATTCTCTTTCCATTAGGAAAGACCCCAGCTGTGATTTGAATCCAGAAACAGCTTGCTATGACTGTTAATCACCACACTATTGCCCACAAAGGGAAGGGCAATTTGACTGATGTTACAGAACAGGTAAGAATCAAAGCAGCGGGAGGAACTCAGTCCTTGAACACTAGGCAGACTCTTACTCCTGTAGGATTAATCAAAGCTGGGGACATGAAGGCATGTGAGATGGTCTTTGTGTCTTTGAAGGATAAAATAGATTTTTCTTTTGGCAATGTTTCTAAGATGGTAAAAACAGGACTGCACTATTATTGTTGTGTGATAGTTCAAGTTTAAGTTGCATCAAACTAAACGCTGAGATTCTTTGCAACAGGCTTAATGTGTTCAAGGTCAAATTATTTTGGTTATATGTTGGGAGACCAATATGTCAGTATCTATTGTCAAGCTTAAGTGTTTGCAGCATAAAAATGAAAGTCAACACCATGTCTACCAGCATTATTTCCCAAGGGGAGCTTGTACAGAGAAAATAGATTGGGTCCAGAAACTGACCCCAGAGGGATATCATGCTTGATAGAAGCAAAATATGACATGTGAGTATCAATAGCAACACATATCTTCCTGTTTCACAGGTATGAGGAAAACCACTTTAGAGCTGTTCCACCTTGTTGCTCATCCTGTCCAGCAGAATGCTGTTATCGACATTCTTAAATGGAGTGCTGAGGTCCAGAAGAACATGTACTTAGCACATCCCATTAAACAAGCCATTTAAAGGTCAGTGCTTACCCTGAGAGGTGCTGTCATACTTAAACCTGGACTTGAATTTTGTTTAAAGGGTATTGTTTCTGCAGCTAAAATAAATTGTTTGTGTATGTCTTTTTCTTAAATGTATGAAATATAAGTTTAAGGTATAGCTTGGAGTTTGATCTGTATTTTTGAGGGGGGTAGCATTCAGCCATCCAGCCAATTGTTGAAGGTATCCAGGACACAAATATAAGTTAATGAATGGTTTTAAACTGAAAGCAAGCAGATCCCAAGAGTTTCATGATCTTTAGTAAAAACTTATTATGCTGATGTTAATCTGGCTAGGATGCTAATTTTCATCTTAGACACTATTTAAAAAAAGCTCAGACAAGAAATAGGAGCAACATCACCAAGAGAATACTAAGGCTGAAAATGGACATTGGAGTATGTTCCATTGGGGATAACTGAAGCTCTGAGCGACTCTGCATTACTTCAGCCTGCATCACTTTCAGCAAGGACAAAAGGTTAAGTTACCAGCTGGTCACCAGTCTTATATAAGAATCAAGGGTTATGCTGGTGGGCTGAGATGGGTTCAGAGATATACTGAAGTTCTTGTTTTATTTACCATATTATTTTGATGGACCTGGTTAACTGCATATCTATTCTGCTTTCCTGCACTCTTTACACTTGATTTCTGCACAAACAAATGACCATCAAGCCTCACTGTATTGGCAGATTGGTCACTGGTACTTTGGTAAGAGCAAATTTAAGATAAAACATTTTTTGAAGGAATACAAAAAAACCTTCTTATTTTTTTGTTAGTTTACTATATATAGGTGAAGAAGCAGAAGGAATGAACTCCAAAAATTAAAGTTAGGTTATTTCACCAACACACATCAACACAAAAGTTATGTGCTGAAGCTGAAGAAAATCAAGTATAACAAAGTCATCTCTTCCATCTGAGTATGACTCATATTTTTCATTGCCCCCCTTTTTTTTTTACGAAAAATTGGCTTTTTTTGATAATATTTGTGTCTCTAAGAATTTATTTTATTTATTTTTTGACCCATCTTCTTACTTCTGTATGTTGTTTTTTAACCTATTTTACTAGTCTATGTACATTTCTCACTGTATCACTGGTTTTGTAAATATATTATAAATTTTACTTATTTAATTTTGTACATACTTTTCTTAGGATATGCTAATTTACTTTTTTGATTTCTAATACATTTTTTTATAATTACTATTTAATGTGCTCTTGTTTACTTTATAGTTTTGCACTATCTACTTTGCTGCTGTAACAATTTAAATGTCCCCGTTGTGGGACCAATACAGGAATATCTTATCTTATCTTAAGATAAACATATCATTTTTATTACATTAAGATGAATGCATTCGCTTAATAACACTTAAAAATAGGTCAAACTTGACCAACAGCTTCAGGAAAATACATGATCATTTCTTATTTATTATTGCAGTATGAAGAATTTTCCAAGCTGTTTTAACTACATGTCAAAAGTCACTTGGGAGGTTATTTTTCATTTGTCAAGACTTCCCTTAACCTGCTTCTCAGAGGCCAAAACTCAGTGGATTTGAGTCGAGTTTCCTGACACTTTCTGTGTACGGCTGGAAGGAGGAAGCTTCCCCTAATGACATCCAGGGAATTTTCCCACAGCTGAGGGAGAGTGCAGCCAAGGGATTAATCTCTTTTACATGTTTGGAGGAGAACAAGATGATGTTGAGTCCCAATGCTACTACCACCTCCAAGTACTGGAGGTCACTGCCCATCTGCCTTTAGCTGTTCATTCTGTTTACATAAGCTTTTATTCTTATTTTTTAAAGACTGGCCAAAGAAAAAATGCAGTTCTTAGTATTTTCCTTGCATGGTGTTTGGAAAGAAACAGAGAATGAACACTGCAGCCATGACAGTTTGGTTTTGCTCTAAAATAAAGTGGAGTCATCAGACTTGAGAGAGTTTTTTCTCAAATGACTTCAAGCTGATACTTGTAGCTTGGCAAGCTTGTTGTAAAGACAGAGCTGTCTGCCTCAACATTAACTTTCTTTAAGATTTCAGGCCTTTATTGACAGGACAGCTGAAGAGAGAACAAAAATGTTGGGGAGAAGAGAGTCGGAGAGACAAACATCAAAGGATACAACCCAGGAGATTATCTTTACAACTGACTTGTCAAGGACTGTAGCTTGTATATAGGGTGACAGCTCTGCTGACTGAGCTAAACCAGTGCCCGTAACTTTAACCTTTTAATAGCCACAACCTAAAACACTGTAAGAGTTGTAGGCTCCAGTCTAAAGCAATCTGATTTTACAGTTCTGAAATGAAACTAATATTATAGAAATAAAAATAAAGACAGCAATAATGAAAGGGATAATAAAAAGTAAAAAGAAAGATGCTCAAATCTGAGGGAACATCTGTTACTCCCCATCCCCTCAGAGTCTGTCTACCTAACATTATGACTGATTGGATCAGTTCTGCACTTCCAGTCTTTCCCCACTGATAGGATGGAAACACATTTCCAAAGACAACTCCACTTCTGCAATACTTTTGCTGTCATCCAATGTCACAATAATTGTCACTCTTTCATATTTCAATTAGTTCACTGTTGAAGATTACACATCTGAGTGTTAAAACTTCTGTATGGAACTTTCTATTGCATCAATTTTCAGCGCCCACTGTTGACAAAGCTGTACCTCCTCCATTTTTTATTTTGCCCTTTACATGTTTAAGTCATGTTTTCATCTCACCCTGCTTTCTTTAATAGTGAAATGTATCACTCATTGAGAATAGTTTCTGTGGAAAGGGTATATAAGGCTGATTCATCAGTGTGCATGTGACACCTACCCCTTAGAGTCAGATGAGCTGTTACAGGTATTAAAAATCACAACAAAGAAATTGTCAGTCTTATCATTGAGGGGCTTCAATGCTTTTGTAGGTCAAAAAAAGGGATCATCATTCATTTCAGTCGGTTTCATAACCAGTCAGAAACTCCTCACAGGGGCTTTAAGATGGGTGGTGTGATTGATTGTGGTCTGCCTGTCTGGGCCAAATAGCAAAGGGGCAATATTATGTTCCAGCCCTGCTCCAGTGTTCTCCCTACTGTGGTTGAGAGCCAGGCCCGGACGACTTTCACCAGATGAAACAAAGTCTTAATAATAACAGTGCAAAGCTAATGCTTAGTGTCAGATTTGGCTCTTGAGCAACTCAAGAGCATTAAGGAATGAAATACTGATCTCTTTAAAAATGTGTTTTTCTTTGTGTCTGCCTGCTGCAGGACTTGGTAATAGCTGGGGCTTAGATTACCTACGTTGCATAAAGAAATGAAAAACTCCAGACTTGATGTGTCTTTGCAATTCATGAGTGCATTTAGAAAGAAGAAAAAAGGAGCAGAAACAAAACAGGTGGATCTTAACAATGTTTTCAGATTAAGTAATTGAAGCACATAGGGCAGTTGTTTCATGCTCTACATATCATATGGGTCAGTACAACCACTGCACTGGTTTCTTTTTCAGCTCTGTACAAGATGTTCACCTGAGCTAAATGCACTACACTTCAGATTTATGTTACCATAATGAATAATTATACTGTTGTGATTTTGTTTCCATAGCTTCCCATAAGTAACATACTGTTGTATAACGGGTCACAATCTCAAAAAAGTACAAGTACTCACAGCAATAGGTCAGGAGCAGACTCTTACCAGACAGGGGTTTAAGATAGCAAAGGGCTATATATTGTGTATTAACCAAAAATAAATGTACCTTAAAATCAAATATAGCTGATACATATCTCAGTTAAACTACTTGCTGCTCTGTTCATTCATTGTTTCCCTTTTTGTGCGCACAGCATCAGTGAGGACACGCGGACGTGTCTGGCACTGACTCCACACTGGCATAGACCCTGGAAAAACTACAGGAAACCTCTCCACCCCTCATTCTCCTGTTTCCTGAGGGAGGCTTCCCATCACCACTGACTCACCTGAATGTGAGGAACTTTGCTCTCATTTCCAAACAAATCACTCATGGAGACCTGTCTCTTTTCTCTTCTGCGACATCATGAAAATCAACATGCTATTATCTTTGATGAGCTCCTGACTCTGCAGAGCTGCCTCAGGCTGCAGCTCACCTGCTGCTGGGGTTCTTATCTGAACTAGATCCTGTTTAGCATAGCACTAATCTCAGTGCTGGCAGCACATTAAGACTCTCTCTCTCTCTCTCTCTCTCTCTCTCTCTCTCTCTCTCTCTTTGCAGAGTACTGAGCCTAGTGGTTTCAGAACTTACACAGTGCCTCAATGACTTATTGATCCATTTATCTATTGATCGGACTGTTTCTTAGTGGCCATTAAAGATTGCCTATAAAGGACACAGCATCATTTGCTCACCAAACGACTGCTCAAAGATTGGCATGAAGACAGATTTTTCAAGTCAAACAAAAACTTTACAGACTGTTCAAGAATGTGGCATTTGTCATCTTAAGAATGATCAATAAGCTGATGATGTGATGGAAAAAGATAAAAATGGCTTTCAGTGTGCTCAAAGGCAATACAGAGCAGCTGTGACAACCATGAAAACAACATACAAAGGACTAAAAAGGGAAAATAATTAATATGGCTTCACTTTGAACATGGGTTTTTATCCTATACAGTACTAAAAACCTAACTCTCTCACTATCAGAATGGAGACTATGACGAGTATTAGGGCCACATTAAGAAAAAAATATAATATAATACAATATGGGCCTGATCTACTAAGATCCCAAATAACGAGCGCTAATTTGCGTGTGCAAATAATAATTTTGCACGTGCTATTTCTGGGCGTGTTGTGGGTGATCTACTAAGACTGCGTGCGCAAATGATAACGAGCACAAAAGTGATGCGGACAGCCCTATTTTACGAGGATTTTGCGTGTGCTATCGGCTGTCACCATGGAGAGTTTGAGAGAGCAGAGTGGGAGTCCATCTGTGAAAAGGTGAATGATGTGAGAAAATGAAGATCTGCCAATGAAATAAACTCTACTCCAAAACGCAATCAGTGTTTTGACGGAGTTTAGAGAGCGATTTGATGAGGCTAAGTCTGCCACTCTTGCTCTAGAAAAGTTAGGCGTCACTTGGATGAAGACAGTCGCCTCACTGTCCCAGGGAGCAACTTTCTGGTGAACGTTTTTAATGCCTGATATCATCATCCAGCAACTGTCCCAAAGATTCACCAGCTTAAATGGAACTGTTAACATGTTTGAGTCAATTCACCCCAAAACACTGCTGCAAGCACGAGATGAGGAGTTATGCAGAGCTGCCTGGCGCAGCTCAGTGAGCGCTCATTCTCCAAGTTAAAACTAACTAAAAACCCCTTGATGAGCACGATGGGACAGAATAGACTGAGTGGACATGTCATGTTATCTATTGAGAATGACAGATCAAAGAAAATGGACATACAGCGCATCAAGGACAAGTCCGCGGAACTTAAGGCTCGTCCAGACAGTGGTGAGTAGGCCGAGTACTTCGTATACATTTTTTGTTTGTATGTGAACATGTGGGCCGCTGTGCCAATTTGACTAAACTTTATAGCTGTTGATACCTGCTGTGCTCTCATTAGTTGAAAAAGTTAAAGTGGGTGTCAGAATGATGCGGTCGCTATCCGTGGTGCTGAACTGCTTTGAATTTGTGTTGTTTTATTATTATTATTATTATTATTATTATTTTTTTTTTTTTGTTCTCTTTGTTTTATTGACTAAA
Organism: Notolabrus celidotus; assembly: GCF_009762535.1. Lineage (NCBI taxonomy): Eukaryota > Metazoa > Chordata > Actinopteri > Labriformes > Labridae > Notolabrus > Notolabrus celidotus. The sequence goes on along the minus strand of NC_048278.1, from coordinate 21,606,152 downwards.
ACATTTAGTAATGCTTGTAAGCCCAGCTTTTGCGGGCATGTTGTAAAGCGATGTTATGATAAGCTTTACAGTGACCGCAGCCATGTGTGCGTAACGCTGTGCCAGTTTGCACCTGCCTTTCAAACGTGCTAAATTTAGACACAAATACAGCACGCGCTATCTGCTTCAGGGTTTGATAAATCACATTGCGTGTGCTAAATGATTTTATTTGCATCCCCTCCTCCCAGTATTTTGCGCGTCCTGATGATCTACATGTATTCTGCATATTCATGAAGGCAAACACGCTAAATGGATAGCGAGTGCTATTTTGCTCATTTGAAAGACGCAATCCTCGGTGCTCCCGGTTAGTACGTCAGCTTTGCGAACGCTATCAAGTTTGCACGTGTTTTTATACACGCAAACCTTTAGTAGATCAGGCCCTATGTATATTAAGACAGCGCTGTTGCCTCACAGCTAGAAGGTTCCTGTCCGAATCCCCGGCCGGGCAGGTGCCTTTCTGTGTGGAATTTGCATGTTCTCTCCGTGCATGCGTGGGTTCTCTCTGGGTACTCTGGCTTCCTCCCACAGTCCAAAAACATGCTTACCAGGTTGGTTGATTACTTTAAATTGCCCGTAGGTGTGAGTGTGGGTGTGAATGGTTGTCTGTCTCTCTGTGTTAGCCCTGTGATAGGTTGGCGACCTGTCCAGGGTGTACCCTGCCGTCCGCCCGAAGCCAGGTAGGCTCCACCCCCCCGTGATAAGCGGTAAAGATAATGGATGGATGTATATTAAGACATTGAGAATAAAGCTGTAATGTTACAAGAATAAATATTTATGCTGAAACAAATTACTTTAGCCTTGTTACATAATAACTTTATCCTCACAACATTTAGACTTTATTTTTGTAACATTTAGACTTTATTCTCATAATGTTTATTATTTTCCTTAATGTTTCCATGATACCCTGTTGTAGGAGACAATTTAGGGTTTTCATACTAAAGAATACAAAGATATATACTAATCTAAACATTAATCTAATATTTTATTTAAGATACCATTGTCATAAAAATGTTTTGTTTTGCTTTGATTCCTGCTGAAAATGAATTTGAATACTCAGGTTGGTTGCTGTCTTTCCTTCATTGGAATGGGTATGGAGTTGAAGAGGTCTCTGCTGCCCCTGAAGCAGAGAAGTTCATGGAATACCAATCGATATCTTCACATCTTTTATTTAAACTTCACCTGCAGCAGTGGCTGTGCCATGGGACGGTGATATTCTTTGAATGGCCACGCAGTATATGGAGGTGTCTGTAAGAATATTAGAGAGCTTCACAATATGAAACAATAAGTTAAAATGCTGGACTGTCAGTGGAGAAGAGAATAAAAATCTTGGGGGGAGAAATATATGCAATGGGCGCACAGTGTATGTGTCAAGCATCAGTTAAGAAGGAAAAATACACACACAATACACACAGTGATCACACCAAAATTTACCGTAAAGGTCAGAGTAAGAACAATCGCTTAAAGTACAACTGAACCAGTGCTTGAAGACACTTTGTAGCAAATATGTCCATATAAGTTTCTTGAATTGATCTCGACCCTGATTAACTTTGACAACCAAATTGCATTTATCGAACATTTTAAGGGGAGTGCTGACCTTTAACATAGACTCAAAGAGTCAACAACAAAGGATTCTCTCATTGGTTATTCACTATCAGCAAAGTATGTCTAATTCAGGGGCAGGTCCTGGGGTTGCCACTGGGGTAAAATCCTGAACAGTGCTTTGCCATAAGCCTTGACAGCCCTTTTTACTTATGTTAAATAAACTGTTTGGGCTGTGTTGCAACAGGCTACTTGAAGTTTTTGTTGAACTTCTAGTTTAATATTCTTTATGTAGTTGAAATAATTACTTTGGCCAAGCATATATTTTTCAGTCCAAACATTCATGCAAAAAACATGTACATGTTGTCACTCTGTTTCATGGCTTTAAAATAAAAACAAAAAAATATGTGGAAATATGACAACTTTTGCTATCGTTTAATGTCAGTAGTTATGGTTTGATACGTAGGGTCAGAAGGAGTACATACAACTCATGGCCACTCCTGTAAATGTCAGTGCCCCAGCTTGGCCACGACAGTAAAAAGAATGTGGCCTCTATTTCCAATCCCACACTGTCAGAGTACAAGCTGTAACAGAAATAAGTATTTCAACAGATTTGATATAGATGTTAAAGTACAAACGTGCTATGGATTTACTTTGTTAAATTAATTTCCAGTTGGCAAAAAAACCTGCCAGTAGCAAACACAAGCAAGTCCCTGGTCAACTTGCTATTCATCAAAACTCAGTGAGGTAGATCTTACTTTTTTCAGGTTTTGACTTGTAAACTGTGCTCATAGTGACTTCCAACAGTAATTAACTTGGGAATTTAGATTTTCTGGAAAGCTTGGTGCTAACATCCAAATGAACATGGATTCATCACATTAGCTGACGAATGTGTTTCAAGCTAGTTGCACTGCCAAATCTTAAATCTCTCAAAATGTAATTAGCGTTCTTCTGTGTTGTTGTTGTAATTGGAAATGAAGTGGCAACTGGGATTGACTTTCTTTCTGCAGCTCTGTTTTATTCTGGCACAGACACCGACAAACTCTCTGTATATATATTGAAGCCTGCTCAAGCTCCCGTCCCACAGGGTAAGAATATAAAAAGGGGTGCAGCAATAATATAACATTGCACATGGAATAAAAACTCAAAATATATATTAACTATACCCAGCACATATATGAGGTTGCAAATCACAAGACTGCTGTAAGGGATTATAGATTGTAAAAGATACAGGAACACCTTTTAAGCTGTTACAGCTGTATATGTTTATATGTATTTATATACATTAATAATTATTCACTTACTCAGGCCCAACCTGAAGTTTGAAGAGAAAATAAAATAAAAATAGTCCAAACAACAAACAAATATATTAAAGTCAAACATTGTCACGTCTATTTCTATTCTCTCCAGTGGTTCCTGTTATTTCTCATAAACAATTTCATTGAGTGTGTTTATTACCCCCCTAAATAACAGTGTTTTGGATTCATGCCTTTTTCATGCCAGTTAAGCAGCAATCACAACTCTGCAAAGTGTTTTTTTTCTCTTTCTTTAACAGCATCTCGTTAATTTTATGGAGTACAGAGGAAATTGAAAGTTTATTGTTTCCAGTGTGGCTTTTTATTTCCCTTCTTCTCTGTCCATGGACACCTCATTATACAAAGTACTACTTTATTATTGTCACCCTGCCGAAATGAACAGCCATCAGTGGATATATCCTTCTTCCACATATCCATTTAAGTTAGGAGCGATGCCATGTGGAATTTCAATGAATGACCTGTTCTATTTTTAGTTACACTTTGACTGATGCGTCTTCACCACTTTAGTCTAAAGCGGAAAAAAATGAAAGATGCATACACGCACAGTGCACTGCCTGCAGATAGGAGACATGATGCTGCATTGTCAATTACCTGTCGGGACCCATGAAGCTGATTGAGTTAGTCATTCCTCATATGTAATCGTGTTTCTCCTGTCTTGTAGACTTTAGATTCTTATCTACCATGAAGTGCAGGCCTGATATCTCAATCTGAATCTAAGAGGACACTAGTGCTTTCAACCAAAGAGACAAATGCTCCTTTCATCCTTTGTGTTATTCTCCTTAACTGAAGACATATGGGGTTTGTAATAGGAAGGTGAATTTTGCCTTCAGGCATCAACAGGACACCATCTGATAGTTAATGTACTGTCAATTCCCTGAGACACTTAGAAGAGTAAAATATCACTTGATCTTCCCTGATCCAAATTCCCGACCAATAACAATGCTAAGTGCCAAACAGATGCGAACATTGATACATGCTTAGAGCTGCAACTACACTCAGCTTCGGATGAAAGAAAAACAACACTGCTGAGTTCCTCTGCAGAAAGTCTGAGGTTATGTGAGCCGACCTGGTCGAACACTCTGAGGCCAGAACACAGAGACCACAGAGGCTTTCATCTTCCTCTGCAGGCGGAGGTTATATCAGATAATGAGTCTGTTTGTTATTGTAAATTTTACACAGCAGATAAAAGCAAACTGCTGCAGGGAATAAAAAGGAGCAGTGGTGATTTCCCATAAAGAAAAGGGATTTCCTTGTTAATAATATTTATTCTTTGAGTCACTGTTAATCTAAAAAAAGAAAAACAGTAATTATCTAAGAAAGGCCTCTTGTGCATAAGTGTGTGTGTGTATGTTTTAAGATCTACTGTATTGTTTCAGAAAAACAAAAAGGCTTGAGGTAGAGCTAAAAACACAGAGTCAAGAAGTTGAAGTGGAGATTGACAGTTTTTGCTTTTTTTCACAGGATTTTCTGACAAGAAAAAAATGAGATTGGATCAGATTTAAAACACTTCAATACTTGGCCTGTCAGTCCTGAGTGTTGGCACAGCTTTTACATGTACATTTAAGAACCCTAACAGTGGTGACTCGTAACATGCCTGAGAAGCAAGTGACAGCTGCCTGACTGACCTGTTTGAACCATTGTATTGTCAGACTGCTTTTCAGGTGCGGTGCTGCTACCAGCCCACTCTCTTTACAATGACTTAGCTTTTGTCATTGGCTTTAAAAATTGAATGACATAATTGTGTTTCATCATAGAATTTAATCTTTAATCAATTCAAACTGAAATCTGACCTTGCAATTGCCTACTCTGGAGGTTTTTGACATTAGGCATAAGTGCTGTAGTGGGGGGGAATATGAGAACTGACTTCCCAGGCCCCATCATGATATGATTATGATTTTTTTTTTATTATTATTATACCTTTTTGGAAGTAAAGTTAAATTGCCTAAATAAACCACCATGGCTCTGAAATCTTAAATGTATTACACTGATATAACACCCTAAAGGTGCTTCACAAGAAAAGACATTGAATATACACATGCAAGCATAAAAAAAGAAAATAGATATAAAGAGGAAATGGATTGGAAAATGAAAAAAGATTAAAATAGAAACATGTTTAAACAGGTTAACACAATTGAGAGTGGGTCTTAAGATGTTTCTTAAAAGCCTCAACAGAGTTGGCCAGTCTAATGGCTATTCAAGAGCCGAGGAGCTGCTCCAGAGAACGCCCTGTCCCTGGCCTTTTTCTTCCTCGAGCGAGGCACAGCCAAAAAGACCCATTGAGATGATCTGAAGGGTCTGGTAGTGCTGTAAGGGTTGAGAAGTTATTATATATATGTAGGGGCAAGACCAAGGAGAGGTTTGTAAACAATCAAAGGAATTTCAAAGATAAATTCTGAAATGAAAAAGGGATGACATTTCATAGACCTTGTTTATAACCAGGCAGCAGCATTTTGAACTGGTTGATTTTTGAGAAACACCAAAGTAGAGAGAGTAAAAGTAGTCCAGCCTGAATAACATCAGTGCATGAATGACTGTTTCTAGATGAGAGGGGGATATGCAATTTGAGGTATTGGATATGGCTCTGAGTTGAAAGAAGCTGGACCTGACAACCAAATTGACCTGCCTGTTGAACCTTAAATCACTGTCCAAGATAACTCCAAGGTTATTTGCATGTGGTCTGGTGTATGTGGAGAGGTTATTGAGGTAGTAGCAGTGGTGTGTTGTAAGCACTCTTTAGAGTAAGTACTGACACATAGCATGTATGTTTGGTGTCACATGGGTCTCAGGTTCAATTTACAGCCTGGGCCTTTCGGTGTAGAGCTGGAGTGTTCTGCCAGGTGGCAAGTGAGGTAGTGTGGTGGTGAACACTGTTGTCTCAGAACAAAGAGGTCCTGGGCTCAAATCTAAGCTTAGGTGCACAGGTTTCTGGCTTTTTCCTACTGGACAGTAGCACAGGATTTTGAACTACTAGACTGAACTTGAAAGTAAAATAAACCCAACGAGTAGCGCCTGCAAGGAAGCATGTTAGTGTTGTTGTTCAGCCTGGAGCCTTTCTTTGTCAAGCTGGGCTGAAGCTTTTGATTTACAGTCATGAAAAGGAAAGTAAATGAACACCAAAAAGAAAAGAACTGACTGGCACCACAGTGGTGTGGTGGTTAAGGCTGCTTCCTCGTAATGAGAATGTCATTAGTTCAAGGCTGGTACTGGCTGTGCTGGTTGTGTGAAGCAGGGATGGAGCAGAGAAAGGGATTTGGAAGTGTAAAATAAAAAAATGCAGCAGAGACACACTCTTGAAGGTAGAGAATGGATTTTACTGTATTTATTTTTCTAAAGGATGTCTTGAAAACAGATGTGTCTGTCATTTTTCCTCCAAATGTTTTCAGGGCTTGCGCTGCCTTTTTGGAGAATGTATGAGATCTGAATAGCCATAAATGTTTAGTGGATACAGTTTGAATTGGATAACTGCCACAGTTTATCACACCTGTCACCACTGTCAGCTGTAAGAAATCATTTCACTAATCACCACAAATTACCAAAAGCATGCAAGGGCCGTGAAGATATGTCATCATAGTCAGAATAAAACAAACTCCTGTCCAACCATAAGTTCACAGAGGAGACACAGCAATGTTTCTTCCTTTCAGTTTTTTAAAATAAATCTTCTCAGTGCACAATATATGGCCACAGTTTGTGTCCCCACATTCAGTTGGAGAACTTCTGGAATAATCTGGTGAGCCTGTCAGTAGTCATTAGAGTTTGTGGAGGAGCAGATGCTTGAAGGCTGATAGACATTTTGTCATCCTCCCTCTCTCCTAATTACAGACTGTTCAAATAATGTTCCTCCTTTAATTACAGTCACATCTTCTCTAAATATAGGTCAATGAATTTATCCTTGTACTGTGTTGAATGTTTGTCTTTTATCCTTCTTCACAGCCAAAACAAAAGAGAATGCTTTGTTCTACAGAAAAAGACAGAAGTAAAACAAAACAAGCTCAGCTGAGTTAAGGGAAGGTCAAGAATAGAGGGTTGAACTTTTTTCACAGATTCTGTTTGCTGTAGCAATCTCTCCTGATACTCTTTCGTTGCAATTTTGACCGTCTGATTGCAAAATGTTCAACTCTCCCTCCTCTATCCAAGTTATGGGTGTAGTATGAAAAATGCCTGCAGTTCTTTGTATTTTTTATGCGTCTCTGCAGCAGTGATCTGTGCAGCCACAGAATCTGGCACCAGTGCTGCATTTTTAGTCGTTGGTTTAGCTGGTGGATCAATTAAAATGTGATGGGTTAATTTCTGTTGATTTTACCTGACACAAAGCTGTTTGTATAATATTTGTATTATATGAGGGACAATATAGCTACAAGTCGACATTCGTTTTCTTGTTCGTAATAGCTTATCTGACCAATAATAAATGTACTCTATTCAGTATCATTTTACAGCTCTAGTACTGCAGATTTGAGAGGGAAAACGGCTGTCTTGGAGCCTTTTTGTACCCTCCTCTATTAAGAAATCAGGCATTTGGTGCCAGCATAATTTTAGAAAAACTGTTGGCCTGATTTTCATGAAACTTGGTGGAAGTGTCAAGGACAAGCCAAGGATGAGCTGAGGCAAATTATGGACTGCATCCAGAGCAGACTCAGGGACAATAGTATATCTGCCTGTTAACAAGCAGTGGTAATAACCAGCTTAAACTGAATAAAAGGAATACGTAATACAAGTGAAGAAAAATAAATCGAATTAATTATAGGCTCTGTGATTAATGAATAGATAAAGTTTCAAAACTTGATTTTTCTCTTTGTGATTCAGTTTTCACAGCAGGTGAGCTGTGTGGCAGAGGATTGGTGTTTGTGACAAATGGCCAACTTTTACAAAGCTTTTAAAGCTTTAAAAATAGAGATAGGTATATATTAAAAGGAGACGTCACACTTCAACCAATGCACTTAAAGGATAAAAAAAAAAGACGACATCTGTGTATGTCTGTATTTATGCAGAGAAAGTGTGTAGAGTTCTTACTAACCACAGTCACAATGGGGTACAGAGAGAAGGGACATTTAATGATCCCAGAACACAACATTCTCTCAGATGGATAGAAGAAAACAAGTAGAAATGTAATCTAACCTCTCCTTACTATGTACAGTAACACACAATGGCAGACTGTGATCAACCTGTGTTGAAAATTTGATCCATTCTTTTCCTGAGATATATTAATCATTTGAAGTTAACTGGTTGATTTGACAGTTCTAAATAATATATGGTTTATGGTCTCTTGTAGTAGTGCTTTCAGTGTCACTGTGTGTAGCCTGTTGCATATAGCTGCACTTTAATGGAACTTTTGAGGCTAAGATGACATTCACTCGTCAAGACTAAATGTTTCTGTAGTCCTGGTATAACACAATATTTGAAGAGTTAATTTGCAAAAACAGTTAACTCACTTTTAAAAAATTTAAAAAATGTTTGAAAAAACAAAGTTTTTCTATTACTAGCTATTGGTATTATCAATTAACTGAGGTTTGGTGGCTTTGACTTAGTCAAAATGACTTTACTAATCAGAGGTATCTTGAAAATTTAATTTTATTAGGAATCTATATCAAAATGAAGTATGTTTTTTGAAAATTTAGAAAAACTTTTATCTGTTTAAATTGCAAATGAACTCTTCATTTGTATTCAAACCAAACAGGTATGTGAGCTATGACTTAAGATTGTAACATTTGCTTGATATGAAAACCGACATTCTGTATGTTGGCCTTCAACAATTCTATAAACCTCCGTGTCCAGTTTATATGATAACATTCTTGCTCATGCGGTTCTGTATGACTCCAGGCTTAGTGTTCCACTGATCCCCCAGGACAGGTGCACAGTTTAAGCCAGGATGAATATAAATGTAGATCCTCTCTCTCTCTCTCTCTCTCTCTCTCTCTCTCTCTCTCTCTCTCTCTCTCTCTCTCTCTCTCTCTCTCTCTCTCTCTCTCACACACACACACACACACACACACACACACACACACACACACACACACACACACACACACACACATTTTTTTGTATCCTGCCCCAAGGATAAGTGGGCTTTGTGTCTGCCTGACATATTGCTACACACCTTGGATTACCTCACAAAGTAATTGGGGTAAAATAATCCTCCAGCCTTGTTCTTTTTGAATTTAGATTTTTGTTTGATTTCTAACCAAGCTTTAATGGAACCTTTACCTGTGTTCACAGACAAACATGTTCATGGCTCACCAACCCAAAGAAAATCTTTCCATTTTATCTTAATCACACAAAATTTTCTGTTTTGTTCTAACAACATTAGATGTTAGATGCTTTATTCCCTCTGTATGTCCCTCTCACCACAGTGGACATCAATTTCAGCTGCCATGTCCTAACCTCTTCCACACTATTTGCCATAGATTATTTCCCCCTCTCTTGCCCATGCTCTTAGTCCTCTGTCTTCATTGCATTCAAGTCCAATACACTATTTGTTTAGCAAATGACCCCTAATGACGGAATACAACCATCTATACCCCCTGGGAAGCTACATGCTGTTTGAGTCCTTTTTGAACAAAATCCAGCTTGCCTGTAAGCAAATGTGAAAGAAGCAAAACAGAACAACCAACGAAAGCTACTAATTGAACCCATGGGTCTTTCAAACAATGCATATCAGCCCTAAGGATGCTCGTGTCAGAAGCTAGTTAGAAAATTGCTTCAATTTTAGTCTAAAATTATGTTAAATAAGAGTAATTGTCAGTCTGTTATTGTTCAACACAGAGAAAATATATTTTAAATAGATAATAGTGCTATAATTTTCCAAAATGGTATGAGAAATGTCAAGCTGCTGTTTCTACAGAAACCATCCCTGCTCATGATGTCAGCGTGATGACAGGATGTAAATCAGTGTCGATCCTCTGTCAGACGGTTACAAGGGAGCAAAACATTGCCCATTCAGATTGCCTGCTGCTGTGTTTCTTGTTGCTACTTATTATGTGCTGATTATTCTCCCATTAAAGGTATCAGTCAAAGCATTGCGCAAAAGGCTTGTAAGCTCACTTGCATCAAATAGTGGTAATTGTGGTAATTAAAGAGGATTATATCATTTTTGTTGAAGACTTAATCATCAGTGTTTGATAGAAAGTTCCAACTTTGCAATGTTGTAATGTAATCAGGCTAAAGTTAAGCAATTTTTTTGCTGATTGCATTTCCAGTCAGTCAGTTTTAAAGTCAATAGTCTACCTTCATATTCCAAAAAACAAGTTGCACTGCTGTGTTCCAGTTTGCAAGTTAAATGTAAAATATCTATACATTTTTTATTGTAATGCTTTTCCTTCAAAGATTACCTGAGAAGAAAACTGAAAGGCAAAAATCTACAGAGACGTAGCATCAATTTTAAAGTGAAACCAAATATTTTAGGACTCAGAAGCATAAGCTGTATAATGAATGGACATAGTCTAGGTGACATCACCCATTTGTGTATGAAGTACAGTTTTGAAGCCTATCAACCATGATTGCCATATTTGAAATGCTGACGCGACCTTACTTCGGTCGATCTAGTATGATGCAAAGATGTGGTGTTGAAACGGGCCTTTAGCCTCTTCTCTAACAGCTACAGGGAGCCCCCCTCTCTGTTAAGTCAGCTGTGGGTCTAATTATGCAAAACTCGTAATTTTAATATCTTCTAAACTACTGAGTTATAAATCAAATTAACACCCTGTACAGTGTGTGTCGATAGAGAAGTTAGTCAGACCAAAAAACGTGTTTTTGTACTAGGCTGTAAACATAAACATCAAGCGGACACTATATTAACTGCAGTTTTCACACACACATCAGCTTTATTTCTCACAGCCGGAAGTTGCTGCTTGCACAACAACGTTTCACAAAACACAACGACTTTACAGAGAACACGACGACATTACAGCAAACACAACAACATTTCACAAACATAACAACATTTTACAAAAATAACAACCTGCCTATCCTCAACACCACGGGGCTTCTTCTGAAAGTCATTACATTCCACCATTATTATACCTCAAAAGCAAAGTTCAAACTCCAGTGTGAGGAAAGAGTTTCATTTCCATCTCCCATGGACAGTCCCCATCAGGATTCAAACCCATGACCCTTGCATTGAAAGGCTTCAGCCCTGTCCACCTCACCACAGTGCAACTTCGCAGTGCTTGCCTCTTCAGGTCTTTTCATGTCCCAATTTTTTGTAGTAGTTCAAAAGCACAGCTCAACCACACTGTGGGGAAAGTGTTTCATTTCCATCTCACACTTGAAGCCCTTAGTAGGACTTGAACCCCTAACCATCAGACTGTAAGGCAGCATTCATATCCACAACATCAAAGAGCTGCCTGGCAGTGATTGCCTTTTCATTCCACTAATTTGTTGTAGTTGCTTAAAAGTATAGCTCAACCATATTGTAATGAAAGTGTTTCTTTCCCGTCTGACATTTGAAGCCCTTAGTGGGACTTGAGCCCTGAACCATCAGATTGTAAGGAAGCAGGCATATCCACCACACCACAGAGCTGCTTTTTTTTTTTTTCATTCCACAGTTTTGTTGACATAGTTAAAAAGCTCATCCACATTGTGAGGGAAGTATTTCCTTTCCACATCAAATTAGAAGCCCTTAGTGGGACTTGAACACCGAACCCTTTGATTGAAAGGTTGCAGGCTATTTCTCACATTGCAGGGCTGCTTGGAAGAGCCCTTTTTCTAAGGTCTTTTCATTCCACGATTTGGATATTGTACTTCAAAAGCACAGTCCAAACTGCAATGTGAGGAATGTGTTTCATTTCCATCTCCCATGGACAGTCCACATCAGGATTCAAACCCAGGACCCTTGCATTGAAAGGCAGCAGCCCTGTCCACCACACCACAGGGCAACTTTGTGCAGTGCTTGCCTCTTTAGGTCTCTACATGTCACAATTTTTTGTAGCAGTCCAAAAGCACAGTTCAACCACACTGTGAGGATAATGTTTCATTTCCACATCACAATGGAAGCCCATAGTGGGATTTGAACCCAAAACCATCAAATTGATAGGTAGCAGGCCTATCCTCAACATCACAGGGCTGCTTCAATAAGCTTGCTTTTTAGGTATTTTCATTCATGATTTAGATATTGTACTCCAAAAGCACAGTTCAAACTATTGTGTGAGGAATGTTTTTCCATGATGGAATTTGAACCCAGGACCCTTGAGTTGAAAGGCAGCAAGCCTGTCCACTTTGCCTCTGCTTGTCTATCTAGGTTTTTTCATAATATTTTATTATTTCATAATTTTATTATTTATATCTTAATGGTACTATAAAGGCACAGCTCATCTCCTTTGTGATTAAAACATGTCATGTTTACCACCAAATAGGTCTCTGTCCAGGATTTGAACCCTTAACCACACCTTACAATGTTACAATGTTACAATGTCATTTAGCAGACGCTTTTATCCAAAGCGACGTACATACGAGAACAAGAACAACACAAGCAAAGATCTAGACAAGGGGAAACAAGATCAGTAAGAGTAACAAAGTGCTTCAATTCAATTTGGGTGCAGGTACTGCCAAGCAGTGTAAAGGGAGTGCACAAAAATAAGTAAGGAATTTATTATTATTATTTTTTTTTTTCCCGAAATAAGGAACATCTACAATGAAGCAACCAACCAATTTAAGACCTTCCATTATCATCATCAACAATTAACATCACCACAATAATGACCAAAGTACCAAGTGCTGGGTCCCTCAAGAGCTGAACACCGATTCCCAGAGTAGAGCAGGACAGTGCGAGTCAATCGTAGCTGGAAGACATGATCTGCCACTGGGGACAACAGTGGAGAACAGTCTAGCTAAGTGCATAGTGCTTCCTAAAGAGCTGGGTCTTTAGCTGTCTTTTGAAAGTAGAGAGGGACTCTGCAGATCAAATGGAGTTGGCCAATTCATTCCACCATTTAGGGGCAACAGAAGAGAAGAGTCGAGCTAGTGATTTTGAGGCCTTGTGTGCTGGAAGCACTAGGCGCTTTTCAGAGGCTGAGCGTAGCGGGCGAGAAGGGCAGTAGACCTGGATGAGGGGTTCCAGGTAAACTGGAGCAGTTTTGGTTACTGCTTTGTAAGTTATGATTAGAGTTTTGTATCTGATGCGAGCTGCAACTGGAAGCCAGTGTAGCGAGATGAGCAGGGGAGTGACATGAGCTGTCTTAGGCTGGTTGAAGACCAGACGTGCTGCTGCGTTCTGGATCATTTGCAGAGGTTTGACTGTGCATGCAGGGAGGCCTGCCAGTAGAGAGTTGCAGTAGTCAATGCGTGACATTACAAGAGCTTGAACCAGGATCTGTGTTGCATGTTCTGTCAGGTAGGGTCTAATCCTCTTGATGTTGTAGAGGGAAAAACGGCAGGACCGAGCAATCGAGGCAACATGAACCTTGAAGGTTAGCTGGTCATCGATCATGACACCCAGATTTGGGGCAGACTTAGTGGGCATGAGGTTTTGTGATCCAAACTGGATATTGATCTGTGGGTCCATAGTGGGACTGGCTGGAATGATAATAAGCTCAGTCCTGGACAGGTTGAGCTGTAGGTGACGTTCCCTCTTCCATTTAGAAATGTCAGCAAGGCAGGATGAGATCCGAGCTGTGACAGTTGTGTCGTCAGGTGGGAAAGATAGGAAAACTTGACTTAAACCCTTTGGCTCTTGGGGGAGCATAGGTCATTTATGAACTTCTTCCAGCTGGTTCGACGTTGAGCGATCTTCTCTGCTTCCTTCCAAGATGTTCCTTTCTCCTTGAGTTCTGCCTCGACAGACCTTTTCCAGCTGTTTTTGGGTCTTCCCGGCTTTCTTTTCCCCTGGGGGTTCCAGGTTAAGGCTTGCCTGGTTGTGTTGGAGGATGGTTTTCTCAAGGTGTGCCCGATCCAGCCCCATTTCCTGCGTCTTATTTGTGTTTCTATTTGTTCTTGTTGTGTGGTTTGCCAGAGCTCTTCGTTTGTGATGGTGTTAGGCCAGTAGATTCCTAGGATGTGTCGTAAGCATCTGTTTATGAATGTTTGCAGTTTGCTTGCTGTTGCTTTTGTGGTTCTCCATGTTTCCGCCCCATACAGTAGAACTGACTTGACGTTGGAGTTGAAGATGTGGAGTTTAATTTGCGTGGAGATGTGTTTGGAGTTCCATACTTGCCGTAATATTAAAAAAGCTGTTCTAGCTTTCCCTATTCTAGCTTGTATGTCTTTGTCGCTGCCTCCATCCCTCCCAACAATGCTTCCCAGGTATATGTATGTGTCCACCTCCTCTAGTGCCTCTCCATCCAGATTTATGGTGTTGTTTGTTTTGTGGTCTATATTTATCACCTTTGTTTTGCTTTTGTTGATGTGAAGTCCTGTAGTGGCTGCTGTTTTGGCAAGTTTTGTGAATTTGGTTTGCATTTGTGCTTGGGTGGTAGACAGGAGGACTATGTCATCTGCAAAATCTAGGTCTTCTAATTGAGACCACATTGTCCACTGAATGCCCAGGTTTTGCTCAGCTGTTGTAGTCCTCATAATCCAGTCGACTGCCAAGAGGAAGAGAAAAGGAGACAGTAAACAGCCCTGTCTGACTCCTGTCTCTACTGTGAAGCTGTCTGTGAGGTGACCGTTGTGTATTACTCTGCAGGATGATTGTAGATATAGTTGTTGTGTGATGGTTATGAACTTCTCTGGAATACCATAGTGTGCCATGAGTTTCCATAGAGTGTCTCTGTCCAGACTGTCAAATGCTTTGTGGAAGTCAATGAATGTGAGGTTGAGAGATGTGTTCCATTCCATGGTCTGTTCAATAATGATGCGGAGGGTGGCAATGTGGTCAGTGCATGATCTGTCTTGTTGAAAACCGGCTTGTTGCTCTCTGAGTAGTTTGTCTATCTCTTTTGAGAGTCTTTCGAAGATGATCCTGCATAATATCTTTCCTGGCACAGATATAAGCATGATGCTTAAGATAGGAAAAGCTGTGTATCATCTGCATAGCAGTGATAGGAAAAGCCATGGGAGCGGATCACTGCACCAAGTGATGTGGTGTAAATTGAGAACAGGAGGGGACCAAGCACTGACCCTTGAGGTACCCCTGTTTACACCACACAGTACCAACCACCTCATCACAGGCCTGCCTGGCAGTGCTTATCTAACTGAGATTTAGGTGTTTTCATCGAAACATTTTATTGGGATACTTTATAAGCACGTTAGACAGTGTGGAAAAAAATGTTCCTCACATGGAAAGCCTCAGTCCAGGATGTGAACCAAGAATTCTTTTGTTGAAGATTGTCTGTGCTACCACCACACAATTGGCATGCCTGTAATGATCAGTGTTCTTTCCCCAAACTAATCAGAAAGAATACCATCCTGTTACTGTTCCTGAAGTCATCAGATTACATGTTATCAGAGTACTCTCCCAAAAGCATTCAGATTACATGTAACCAGAGTACTTTCCAAAGAGTAGTCAAATTACATGTAATCAGAACGTGGAAAAAGGGAAAAACTTTGCTTCCCAAGTGAAAAAGACCTGATGCTCTTTCATCTGAGTTCTGACACCTGACTCCGAGACCTGAGGATGTGCTAATATGTAGGCTACACCATAGGAGTATTAGGCTACATTATATATGTATCCTTTGTTGAAATATTCCTTTATTATTTCCATCTCCTCTTCCATTCCTTCCAACTCAGATTAAAATTTGTGCAGGGACTCAGCTGAGTAGTATTAATAGAAACAGGAAGTGATGTCGAGCTGTCAGGTTCTGTCAAATCAGAAATGTTGTATGTTTTCTAAAATGCCGTCATGTTTTCTGAAATGTTGTGTTTTCTGTAATGTTGTTGTGTTTTCAGACATGTGTTTTCCCCCTTAGGGCCACCGTAGACAAAAACTAATGCTAGGGTCTCAGAGTTGCCTAGCTAACAATGTAAACATGGAAGATAATACCTATAATAATCTAACATTACTAGAGCTGGGAATTTTTATGACAACACCAAAACAGTAAAATTAGCTTTCAATCACTTCACATGTCACTGCTAAAGCTATAGCTGTCATGTATTTTTAACCAATGGGTTATAAAATAAGTTGTTTAAACTGCTGATCACCAAGTCCCCAAGATGTGGTGAAATAATAATAAGTTGTAAGATAACCCCTAACTGTAATATGATAATCCTAAAACAGCAACAACGTTTCCTAAGTTTCAGCTAGTGTCAAAGAACGGTGACTGTTGTATGAATGTAGTCAATTTTTCAGGAATGTCCTAATCTTTGCAGCAGTTGCTATCATAAATTTGGCAAAAGGAAAAAATGTCTTCTGTTGTGTCTTGCATTACCACCAAAACCCCCATGGTTTAGTACTCTCTATACTGTAACCTCAATTATGTATGGTACATCTGCTGGCCTGTGGCATGGTAAGGAGTAGATGTCTGAAGGTTTTGTTATAGCTGTAGGTTTATTTTTTTATTTACAGCCCGAGCATACTAACAGCTCTCAGAAAGGGAGGCTTACTTTTGCACATTTGAACCACAAAGTGCAACTTGATCCCAAGAAAAATGAAATGACTTGGTCCTGCTTCTCAGTAATGATCCTCTGCTGCTTTCCTCTCCTTGACATCACTGGGAACTGAGTATCTTTGGGTTTCAGACGGTTGCTTGGACAAAAGACATTAAAGGATGCAACCCAGGGCTCTTATAAATTCCGATGAGAACTTTATCCCCTTGTTCATATTTCATATTTAAATCATTAATTATAGAATTAATTAAAGGCAGATGACCAAATCAGAAACACAAAGTTGTGATTTTTTTCTATCTGAATGAGTTGTTCCCCTGTAAGAGAGAACTGAGAAACCTTATTAGGTTTTTGATTGTTCATCTTAATAACAAAAGACATTGTTGAGTCAGTAATTATATCTATGCCCTTTGGAATCACATGTTTAATTGTTTAACCAATACTTCTGCAACCATGACCTCATAAATAATAAAGTAGCCATCCTGCTGGAAAGTTCACATTTCAATTGATGGTCTTGTCAGCATTGGTAATTCAGAAGCTTCTTTCAGTGCATACTTAAAATGTAGAATGCTTCATCACTTACTAAAAGTATGAGTGAGCACTTTTAGATTAAAGAAAAAAACATAAATAGTAAACAAAAAAAAAGTTTCTCAGGAGAGGACAATGTTTGGTTTATATGTAGGGAACAGTGTTGACCGCTTTTTACAGTTTTGAAGACGTGAATTGTGTTACAATTTCATTCATGCACTGAGGGGAAAATGACCCCTAATGCATGAGTGTGTTATTAATTAGGTAGGAAGCATGAATTTTGATTATGGAGGAGGTAATTAAATCATCAGCACAACCATTGTGGATGTAAATAGGAAATGACGCTGGAAGAATGTTGATGAGGAAACCCTTTGTGCGCTGTTGAGTACACACACACACACACACACACACACACACACACACACACACACACACACACACACACACACACACACAATAAATATTTATCATGGTAAACTGGGCCACTGGTGAGCAATCAAGAGAGATTTACAATAAATACAGGCTAAAAAGATATGAGTGTGTGTAGTTTTCAACAGTAATCTAAGTGGTGATCAGTGTTGATATCGTGTGTCTGTACGCACGCACGCAGACACGCACGCACGCAGACACACGCACGCACACACACACACACACACACACACACACACACACACACACACACACACACAATAAACAAAGAGCATGTAGCGTGAGAAAGGCACTTTAGGGTCCCTGTGTTTTGGAGGACACCCACAGTTTACAGAGCAGATCTCAGGAGAGATGTTTCAGTAAACTCAGCCTCTGGTTTGTAATTAATTTAGATTTACTCTGTGTCAGAAAGGTCAATAGACCAAATCTGCAGATACACGCTTTTTAATGTTTTGTTTCAGTTGCAGTGAGCTTATGGGCTCTTGCAGTATTAGTTTAATGTGTATGTGTGAAAGTCAGAATTGGTCAGAGATTTATTTTTATACATCCCTCTGTGTCAGTTTCATTTAAGATCTCTGAGACTTTGTGGAAAGACACTTCATGAAGTAAAATCTGATATATAAGTTAAGAATCAGGGTCAGATTTTATGTATCCATTCCCAGGCGTAAATTTGGGAATATAAAAGCTCCTGTGAGTAATTTTTGGTTGGTGTTGATTGTGGAGCCCCCTTTGGACAGTCTTTGCTGATTTTGTTCTGTACATGTGTAATTATTGTTTCTTGAAAAAAACTCATTCTGCTTTCTTTAAATGGTCGAATACACCACTTATTGAGGATCTTTGTCACTAAAAATTAAAAAGAGTGTGTCAGCAGCATGCAGATATCACTCCCCCCTGCCAGATTTTCTAAAATAACTATACATAAATCGTCACTCTTCTTGTCAATAGTCTGGTTTGCTTTTTTAGGTCATGAAGAGATATCAGTATGAATTTCAGTCTGTTTAATAACCTGTTAAAATTTCCTTGCAGGAGCTTTAAATCATTATAATCATAACACTAAGTATGGTAGACCCTTGCTCTCAGAACAGGCCTCTGGGAATTACTTGGCTTGTTTGCAAAGTGAAGTCTGTTGTCTAAAATCAAATATTTAGAATTCTCTTTTGGTTTGCTTTCGATCCTTACATGTCCTTGCTCCTGGCTGTATTTCAGCACTTCTGATCCTCCTCCACATTGTTAGGCCAATAAGTGACACCTAAAAGATTTCAGCTATACAACTTGCAGGAAACTGTTCTGTTGTCGTAAGCAACATTGGGAATACATAGTCTAATTTGCTATCTCTGTTCTGTCATTTAAGTATTGCCTGAAAACAATTTTTGTCTTTTGACTGACCTTCAGTCATGTCTTGCAGCATCAGCATTAACGGTATGTAGATTTTTGAAAAGCTCTCTGCTGGTCTTTCTCATTGTCTCCCTCTTCCCCCCCCCCCCCCCCCCCCCCCCCCCCCCCCCCTCTCTCTTGATGTGTTTGTTTGTGCATGTTTACAGAGGACATTTCTCTCAGCAGGGCTTTTTCAAGGGTTTTTACAGCTTTGGTTGGCATTGATACTTTCTCTAACAAACATATAAATAGAATCTGATAACAAGTGAGAAAGTGAAATATATTAAAGCTGTATTAACTCTAGATAATCTGTGCAACCTGGGTCAGGATTTTGATAGCACAATTTACAGCTGTCATCTGTGTTCATAATAAATTATCAGCCTGATTTCTCCTAGCACAGACATCTAATGACACCAATAGTCACATTTAGTTGCAATTATCTTCCCTCAATTATTTGCCTTAAAAAGTGCTGAAAACATCAATTGAAAGTTAAACATGGATGTTAAAAGGGTTCCCGGTGTGCCTGCCTTATGCTACAGGTTCAGGGTATTTGCTTTTGTTTTTGCACATTCTCTTTTGAAGTCTAAGGAAGGCCAGAGGAAGCAAATATAATGCATGCCATGAAAGGGACAGGTTCATGTGAGGAAGTCAGTTATTGTAATTGAACTGATTTAGCATGGTTCAGATGTGACTGTAATAGTGACTGTGACAAAAAACATAGTAGCAGTTAAAGAACCTATAATACCCATTGCAAGTGATATCTATACATATTTTTAGATTCAGTGTCTTTCCTTTGGGGCATCCTGCACTTCAGCCTCCAGGACATGCCTCAAAATACCCACAGTATTCACTTTTCTTAAGTGAGAGTGAGTGAGAGGTATCTATACTTTGAATAGAAACAGCCAACAGCTATTACATTTTGTTAATACTGCCTGTTCACAAAAAAATATAAATAGAGGCAAAGAAAACCTTGCATCCTACAGCTGACCCACAGTCAAC
Organism: Notolabrus celidotus; assembly: GCF_009762535.1. Lineage (NCBI taxonomy): Eukaryota > Metazoa > Chordata > Actinopteri > Labriformes > Labridae > Notolabrus > Notolabrus celidotus. The sequence goes on along the minus strand of NC_048278.1, from coordinate 21,586,461 downwards.
ATGGCAAACATACTTCCTGTTTACATTCCTCAAAGCCCCCAAAGAATTGTAGTTCCCTTACTTGTGTTATTGTCCCTTAGACTCAAGTATATAAGTCTGTGAGCCCTTTATGCACCCTTTCCGTATCTGCAGACGTATCATAAGGGAATTACCCATAGAATTGTGCATTGTGATGTACAACACAGAGGAAGTCCACAAGCATGGAGGGTAAACCAATGTCAAAATACATCAATTCAAAAAAGAAAGACAATAAAAAAGAAGCATGGAAGGTGCTACCAGATGTTTAAAAAAAAGTCTGCCTGTAAGTATATATATACAAAACAGCCTTAATTAGCCTAAATCTATATCTTTACACACATATGTGTCATGGGTTGCTTGTGTATTTTTGCTGTATATGGCTTTGGTTTACTGTTTTGTTTTGGAAGTTCTAATTATTTGTGTTAATGTCTTGTTTTCACCCTGTCTGTACTATATTGGTTATGAGTAATCTATCTTTCCTCCTTTTGCTCATGCTCAGTGATCACTGTCATTCATTACCCTTGAGTTCCTCTAATCCTTGTATGTTTACTCTTTCCTTTTTTATTTTGTAGTGCTTGCCCCAGAGTGTCTGCTTGACCTACTGTCTCTGTTTATTTTCACGCCTCTTTTCATTGCATGCCCCGTCTTTATTACTTTCACCTGTGTCTTGTTTATTTAGTGTCAGTGGCTGTTTATGAAATGGCCTGCTACATACCACCTATGAATGTAGTAGGCAGTAGTAGGTACTACCTACTACATACTGCGTTTTAATTTAGTATGTAGTATGACTGTTCAGTTGGATCTGATCTGCAGTATGCTGAGCCAGATGTCACTGGATTTCTGGTTTCGGAAAGAGGAAAGAGGAATTAAACAACAGCCAAGCTGATAGAGAAACTGCTTCTTTAGCATTCACTAATGATTTAAAAGTTTAGAAGTGGTTTATATGCGATTTAATAGTTTTCACAGCACCTAAAAACAGAGTTCCCCCCGTCAAAAAAGAAGAAAAAAGAAAAAGCGGAACAAGCGCTGTGAATTGTCTGAAACAGTACGCGAGGGAGACTGGTCAGATGCATACTGTGAAATGTTCCTGAATCAGTACGACATCCGGGTAGTTTTGACTTACTGCGGATTTTGCTCTCTTTCACATAATACATACTAAATTTTGGCCAAATCAGTACGTACTGATAGTAGGCGGTTCCAAAAACAGCCTGTGTCTCTTTCCTTCTTTGTCAGATCGTCGTCAACCTCACCCAGCATTTTTGCAGTTTTCTGTGTGACTTTGTGTTTTGCATGAACGGTTTATAAGGACGTGTTCTTTGCTTTGCTTTTTAGCTTCTGCTAACTAAATCTTCATCATCTGCACATGAGTTCTCGTCCTTGTTTTCATCACGTGACAATACAGGTGTACATACGGTATAATATATATATTTATAGTTTTTACATTTATATATTTGTTTTAATTTTGTGGTCAAAAAATTTGACAAAAACAAGTACATGGATGAATTGTCAATTACTTCTCGTCCAGTCTATGCAAGTTACGTGAGAAGTCACAAAGTGCTGTCCCATTCCTTCAGCATTTTGAGCCCTTGCAGCCTTGTGCACTCAATCACTTTCCAGTTGACATGTATTAAGTCTTTAAGTGTTTAGGGCTTAGGGTTGAGGAGGAAATTGAGCTCCAGTTCTGTGTTTCTTCCCTTCTGTGTCAGTCTATTGTCTAACCTTCCCGTGTGTCTATATTGATTTTCAGCATGCCGTCTGGTGTACCTGTGTGGATTGTCCCCTGTGACTTCTGTATTCTGTATTTTGGGATTTTGAGTTGAGTCTTTTGTTGGTCATTGATTCCATGACTGCTGAGAGTCAGGTACGTTTTTTTGTTGAAAAGAGCTTTTGAAGCCTGCATTAGGGTCCTTGCCCTTATGGTTTTCTGAACTGTGCCACTCTGCACATTTGCTAGATCACATGCGTCAACCTCAGCATTCCAGCCGTTGCCCCTGCTTGTCATGATCTCTACTGCTCTTGCACTGTTCTTACCTGTCTATGAACTCTGTTTTGGATGAGTTTGACCCATCAGCTCAGTGCTTACTTCTGTTACTGTATCAGACACATCTGAGATGTCCCAAGAGATTTGTGAGATGAGTAGTGGCATGATGTGATACCATAATACACAGAATACCAAGGTGGCAGTTTTTATAAAATGTATGCATTCAACTTTTAGAAGTCTGCCCCTGATTTTTGTCCTACTATTAATTACAATCATCTCTGAAATCTTTAAAGTATGCTTCACTCATGTTCACCCACTAACTGGTGATTTCACTGAGATGTATGTGTCCCACCTGCTTCCATTCTAATGAGGCATCGTCCTTCATATGCACACTTAAAGTTTCAAAGCAAATCTTAAGAAACACTCTTCTATAAAGGATGCATAGTTTGAGGCCCTTCATCCATCACAGTGGCTCACTTTTTTCATAAAAGTCTCTGCACTGAACACATTTTCCATACTTTAATATAAAGAGTAGGCAGATCCACCTGTCAACAAAAATAAGATTGAAGGATCCTTTCACATAGCCTAATGTAGACAGAAAATCTCATTCCTTAGTATCTGAGAGGTTTGAAGTCTACAGTGTTTTTTTAAAGAAGAGCTCAGTGAGCACTTGGTCACTTCTCTTTTCATTATGGTCTAGGCTATTAACAGGCTCACACAGGAACATTAATAATTCTATCTTGGCTGGTTTGTAACATTTTGCATCGTGCACCTAGAGAGAAATTTTAAAAATCATGAAATGGAATTCGGACCCAGTAGAATCAATTTAGTAAACCCTGCTTCGCAGAGGAATGGAGAGTCCTGTCAAAATGCATCCTTAAAATAAACAAAGGGATACGTTAACAATACAAATGTTCCAGTCTGTAGCAAGGTTATATTTTGTCTGACTCTAATGAGCCACAATGTCGTCGGTGGATTTATAATCAATATGAATTCCACATTATCCAGACAGCCTTGTTTTAATCTGGACCTCAAAATTGAATTATTTGACAAATCTTGCTGATTAGCAATACTCCAGGGTGCTTATTAAAAGTGAAATGCAAACTGGAGTCCGGGCCTTGAAAATCAAAGCATGCAGCAGAACGGAAACATACTCTTAAGTCTTACCATCAATTCTCACAAATTGTGGCAACCTCAGATTTTATAGAAAAGCATAAAAATGCCATGAGAATGGATTTTGCTGAAGGTGCATCATGCTGCAGACATGACCAAAGTCAACCGTAACAAAAGCAAATAACTCAACATTTCAAATGACTTTCTGCCAAGCAGTACCTGACAGCTCTTCTTTGAACCCATTTTTCCTTCTAAAACCAAGACAACAATAGGCTCTGGGGGCTCTTGCTTGTGGCAGTTATTTGCAAAGCTGGAGTTAGTGAATTGTCTATTGTTACCTTGCCATTTTGCCTCGCTACTTCTTTTTGTTTTGTTTGGGCCGGTAGATCTATGTTACATGGGCCCCATCCAGAAAAAACAGATGGTTTCCGGACTGTGTATCTTTGACCATTCAGGCACAAGTCTGCTCTCCAAAGAAAAGATACCTCTCACGTGTTTGTATGGATGTTAGTGATCCAAGAGTTACCATATATACAAGTGTTACATCTGCCAATGGTAAGGCTGATACTTCAGGACATATCACAAACACAGACGCATACACAAACGCATTTGTATAATGAGTGAGCTGAGCGCTCACTCATTATACAGAGGGACCATCTAAGAGGGACAGACTTGCCAACAGGTGCTGGCTACTGTTGGTGCAACAATAGGTGTCCTGCAAATCTAGTCAAAACAGCAGAGGCTTTCATGAGAGACACTTTGTTACTTTTGGATGTGTCTCATTTATCTGCTGCTCTGTGTTGTAATGATGAAATGTTTTTGCAGCCATTTGCAGGGACAGAGAACAGACTGATTATGAGTAAAAGTCCAATTAGAAGTATGCATTGTTTCCTAATCTCCAGACTATTGTTGACACAATTCTTTTTCATTGCTTTTACATTTTCTTTAGACAATTTCCATAAATAAAAGCAAATACCAACATATATATACATTTTTAAAAAAGGTTCACCTGTTATTACCGAGGGATGCAGAGGTGCTGTGACACAACTTTTGTCCCACAGTACTTGAGCAATAGTACGCATCAGTGAGAAGCTCTCTCTGACTGGGGTCATGGGACACAGACCCTCTAAGTGTTAAATGTATTCATATAATGAGCTGTAAGGTCAAAATAATATGGGCCACTATAAGGATCAGCTTACCGTGGAGCCAGAGTTTTATGACTGGGGTGGCCAAACTGGGGCATTGACTTTTGAAGGAGTGGCACAATGATTTACATGCACACATTAATCAATTACAGTTATTACATTACATTAAGCCTGTTGCTCTTATCATATCTACTTTGAACACTAACGTTAAAGTGTCATAAAGATGTTATACTCCTGTATATAATAATTTTATTTACAAAACAACAAAATGGCAAAAAATACATCTTCTCAGCTTGACTCTTGATAGACTCAAAAGGATGTATTAGAAGTCACACACAGTAAAGTATTACCATAAGAGAATATGCTACAATTAAAGGGTGAACTACAAGCAGCCTGTTGTAACAGATACTAAATAGTTGATCATAACATCTATCTCCCCTCTGACAATGAGATAACCAGCAATGGTTTTAGGTTGGCAGGAGCATGGCCACCCCTGGCCGCTCCCTGGTTCTGCCTCTGCGTAGAGCCAGCCTCAAGAGGCCGATCAAGGAACTGCCATGTTTGGCGCCTGGGCATTGGTTTCCTTCCAGTCCCTGAGGTTTCCGCTTTGACTTTCCAGAGAGTGTCTCAAATTCTTGACACATACCATTCCAGATTATCCCCCTTTGGTACTCTGGTCTTTATCAGGTCTAGTGCCATGGCCCCTACAACTCTTAAACAAACAGAATAATCTGTGAATATGCCAATTGAAACCGGCAGTCTCAAAATGATTAGCATTCCACAGCTGTTATGATAACCAAGTCCTTATTTGACACTACTTTCAATCATTCAAGAGCTCAGGGTCACAAAATGCACTTATCTTTTACCTATCTTCCCTGCAAAACCAAATTCATGTTTTAATCATTCTAGAAAATCACTGAAGCATACAGAAATTTGTGCAATGGAAATAATTCCTTAGGAGAGTGATATCCTTAAAGTAAAAACAAATGTTCTTCACAGTCATCAACCATATTTTGAATCAGATTAAGAGGTTTTAGTGCTCCTATAATTAAATTAATATTCATATCCTTGCTGGAAAGGAAGTAAAAAGCTGAAGATGACAGCAATCTTATCATAAATGGTGCTATTCTGGGATTTATATCCGAGGACCCTCTTCTGTCAACCTGTCTCACACCTGGAGGTAGGTGTTTATTGTAATGTCATTAATCAAGCAGTGGCACGATGTGATACATTCATCTAATTCAACACTGAAAACAAAGTAGAGGATGCAACATATTTCTCCCGTCAATGGGAGTGCTATCTAAGGCCAAGTACATGGCATAAATCAACACTTCTTAAATGCAAAACGAGGGAGGAAAATATGATGCTGCAGGTTTACAGTGAGTAAAAAGAAGACATACTTACTTGACACTGAGGTAAAGTCATTTAAAGCTAAAAAAAAGTGGTGTCTATGATTTTTTTAACTTCACACACTTGTTTTTAATCGTGACAACAAAAGGTGGCACACCAAGATGCAGTGTATGATGCTTTTGACCTTTTGACTTTTTCAAACACTTGAGTCTTTGAACAGCCATGTATGAAGTAATATCAAAGCACAACACAACTTGTGGCTGACTGAAACCCAGCACTCTGCTGAGGACTGATAAGATGGCACACAGCCAAAGTCTAGGACAGATTACCATACTGAGAGTCTGAGGGCAAACAGAAAAAGAGAGAGGGAGAGAGCTGACACATGTTCTCCTCCCTGGTGATGCTTTTCAACGCTAGCTCCACAGCCAATGCCTCATCTCTTTAGTCTGGGCGTAAGAGGAAAGGGTCATACATTTTTACTATGTTCATTGTGATTTACTTTACCTTTCTACGTCAATAATAATCACATGTCCTGGAAAAGGGGGTAAAAATGGTTTTAGTATGCATAGTCTAATGTTTGAAATCACATTTATCACCTGAGCGGTGAGTGTGTCACCGAACCTCTTTCTATTTATATCTCTGTCCATGTCAACCGATTAGAGCTGTCATACAGCCCGTGGCTCAGGCACAGCTAGAACAATACTTTAGCACCGCCCACCTTCTCTGTGATTTGCATGCCTTTCTTGGCAAAAAATAGACTGTGAATGTAAACTGTGGAAAGTCGTCTTGACATAATAGCAGCATTACACCTTTCATTTCAGTTTGTGTCTATATCTGTAGAAAATGTCACAGGCATGACAGAAAAAAAATGTTTCCTCTACCTTAAACATGTCTGCATATATTTCAGATATCTATGTGAAAGGAGTCTATCACTGTTACTTTACTTAGTGACAGGCAATTTTATAATGTGAATGGCTTATTGTGATAAGCCTGCAATGAATCTACAGCTAACAAGTTAGCCTTACCAACTCTAAGGCTGTTTTCGAAACGGCCTGCTACATACTACTTACTAATGAAGTAGGCAGTAGGTATTGCCTACTACATACTACATTTGAATTTAGTATGTTGTATCGCTGTTCTGTTCAATTTGTGTTGCAGTACCCTGAGCCAGACGTCACTGGATTTCCGGTTTTGAAAAGCGGAAGTAAACAACAAACCGATAGAAAAACCTGCTTCTTTAGCATCCATTTATGATTTAAAAAGTTATGAAGTGGTTTATATGTAATTTGATAACTTTCACAGCATCGAAAAACGGATATTCTCCTGTCAACAAAGAAGGAAAAAGGAAAAAGAAAAACGAGCGCTGTGCATTGTGGGAAACAGTACGCGAGGCAGACTGGTCCGATGCATACTGTGAAATTTTTCCCAAATCAGTAGACATCCGGGGAGCTTGGCATACTGCAGATTTTACTCTTGTTCACATACTACTTACTACATACGGAATTTTGACCAAATCAGTACGTACTGCTAGTATAGTAGGCGGTTTCGAAAAAAAGCCTCTGTGATCATTCCTCATTGATGTGTTCAAAGTAAAACAGTCATAAATTCACATTCTAATTTAATTATCATAAATCTACAATGCAGGAACTTCAACATTAGTGACCTCTGACAACTCATCCATCGTAGTGTTATCTGAAACATCCTTGTTTTCTGACAGGCCAGTGATGTGCCCCTTCAGAAACTCTCTCTCTCCTCAATGGTCAGGCCTGAAGCTAGCTCTGCATGACTGAGTTTAGCCCTCTCATAGAGGAGAGCAGCTGGGCTAGATGAGGTTGTGGATTCTTTTTATATGAATCCAATAATGAGGACGTGCCCTGACAGCAGAGCAGAATGTGCGTAGAAACAGAGGGGCACACACCCATACCCAGAGTACAGCCTCCAATACATCATAAACTGTGAGCTTTTAGCTAAACTAGCCCAGTGGTTGGTTTAATGGACAGTTGGTCGTTTGCTCTGTCGGAGTAAATATTCATATACCCTTTTGGCTTATGCAGGGTAAGCACTACAAGATAAGCCAATTTGGGGTTCAACTCCTTCCTTCTGACAAAGATAAGCATAGTCCTGATTTTTGAATAGTTCTTCTGTGGTTTGAGACATGTTAAGTGTGATTTTATTTTCCCCACTCTGCTTGGGAGAATGTCATGGCCGTGCTAGTTACAAATGATTAATATTACATATGTTCCATACTAATGATCTCTAACCCTGTTGTATGGGGGAAACCCTGAGAACAGCTGAGCACCTGTTGATTTTCGCCAAGTCTTCCTGCCTGTCGTCCGAAAGATTTGGGGAGATTTCAGTTTTGAGAGTCGGTGTTCTAGTTGTTTTTCATTATATTGCTGCGGTCCACACACTACAGCAACTAATGTGTCAAAATCTATCATTATTTGCCATCATGAGTGGGGTCTCTCACACTTTCAACATCGGTTCAGATTTTAAAAATCCAAGCCTGTAGACAACTCCACGGAGAAAGGATTCTCATAAAGCTCTAGCCTAATTGTGGTTTCAGACTTAGCTTTACTACAAATACAGTATATAGCTTAGTGTAATGTAACCAACTGTATATAATGCTATGTGAGCAGCTCAGAGGAGGGCAGTCTTGAAAGGGGAGCAAAGCCTGATGAATCCCTCTGAATTACATCTATATGGAATAATATTGCACCTCATAATTCCTATTCACTGGATTTCTTAATCCAGGAAGTCGTGTGACCTTTATGTTCAAAGGCTAAAGATCAGACGGTTGAGGTTGGTTGTCACAGTGTCGGTAAATGTCATACCCATGATGCTTTGATCTTTCCTAATGTTAACCATAAAAGACTTCCCATTTGTAGATACTATCTGAATTTTGAAAATGTTGATATCAGTAATAAAATGTTACATTTTAATACTGATTGTCTTGTATAACCAAACAGAGGACAATCAGACCATCAGTAAGAAGACTGATCCTCAATTTGACCTCATCCTTCAGCAGGTACAGTATATCATATGTCCATTTTATATTTAATTGGGCATCATAGCTGTGTGCTGTGTGTATGTTCAGTCTATGTAAGAGGTTGTGTATAGTGAGTGAGTCATAATGGGACATATACAACCAGACAGAGAGATGCACGATCCCAATTTGAACATTTATCTGGCTGTGGGGATATTATGAAGACATGAAACTTTTTACACCTCACCTAAATCATTTCTACAGAGGAACCAAATCTATCAGCTTTGGGAGGTATATGAAAGGTACACCAAGTCTTACTGTTGCCATTAATGAAAAATTATCTTTAAAAACGACAAGGAGAAACATTAAATCCTGCAAACAGCTCATTTTAAAATAGAGAAATTGCACTGAAAAAGAAGTGGAGCCTCTTTCCTCCACAGGGACTGCCAGAATCAACACAACATGAGAGTTCATCATGAGTGCTTTGAAAAAAAAATGACATTTCAAGATGCTTTTGCAACTAGTTCAATATCAATGTTCTCAGGGGAACATTGAATTTCTGAGAAAGGCAAAGTTGTCTCATTGTTTCTGATGTGTAATCAGTATTAAGGCCTTCAGAGGTGGAGTAAGGCTCTACTCTTTTATGAACTGCCTTGACATGCGCTGGTAGCAGTAATCGATTTGTGGATAGTTCTGTGCAGTTAAACAAACTGTGAGGTTTCAATTCTTTATTGATCTACTCACTTATTTATTTGTATTTCTCTCGAGTCTTGCTTTTAAATGTTTTCATGACCTGGCCTCTCACTTGATGACTTGTGTGTTTCCTGCTGTTGCTCTGGGTCACATTCCTCCTATTTTCAGATATTTGACAGTGTTATGTCTGAATGTTGCTGTGACTGTGTTTGTTGTTTCGATTAGTTTTTTCGGTCATGTCTTTCTTCATGTGACTCATAGGCTGTGAAGCTGAATCGCCTTTCTGGGCATCAAACAGTAAAACATCTCTGTATCTCAATGTTCAAAAACAAATCATCCTGAAAATATCTCCAGTATGCCTGTGAACCCTAAGATTAAACTCCAAAAAAATATTGGAGATGGAGACCAATGAATATTAAAAGCTCACAGTTAGTATTATTTTGGTCTAGACTGTTCTGTGCAATGTCCCAAGAAAATACCCCTGGCTACCCATCACTCCTGCATTTTATTTTAGAAACTCATATTAAAGGTAGAATATGAATTTCTGGCTAATCATCAAGAGACTGCTAAGCGTACTCAGGTTTTGGATATTCCACAAAATCATTCCAAATCAAATGATCAAAGACGAAGAACAACCCTTAGCTAAATGAATGCAACAGTAGATCCATCTCAGCAGAAATGACACTCTTCTGCAAAAATAAGATTTGATTGATGTCTCTGATGCTGTTATATTAGATCAACATGAAGAATGTCTTTAACTGCTCTTCCCTTTTATATATAGAGATGAAGTGGTAATTTTCCCTAACCTGACTGATGTTTTCCCATGCAGGCCTTGTTTGTCCGCTCTGTGACTCTGCCCCTTGACCTCTCCTCTCCTCCAGGCTCCCTGGTGGTTTGTACAGGCCTGTCCCTTCACTGAAGCTATGTGCACATGGCCCTGGGGTGGCAGCTGCAGTGTCCCTGGGAAACTTCACAGCCTTGCCCCAAGGCACTCAGTAGTTTACTCTAGTAGTCAAAGCTGGCTTGTTGTTGTCGCCCCAGGCTGTTTGGATAATCTGATTGATGCTGCTTTGTCTTATCTTTGTGGGATGGATCAGAGGTTGTTTCGGGTAGCCAATTCAGTGGGTTGCTCTTTTTTCCTCACCCTGTTTTTCTGTGTTGTTTCCATCAGGGCATTATAATACATCAGCATACATTAACAGAAAGTTCAACATAATATGATAGCAATGTGGGTAATGTGCAAAACATATTGCTAGTGGTTTTCATTGGTATGTGCTCCTCTGTTTACATATGGAATGTTGTTATTACAATGCAAAATTAAAACAAACATGGCAACTGCTCAGGTCTCCCCTCAGTGTACCTTTTTGGAAAAAATTGTATTTTCTATGCTCTATTTATTTCAAGCCTCCCCTGTAGACTTCTTGATTTCTTCCCCATGCCTACCTCTCAACAACTAATCCACATGCACGTCTTATGAACTGTTACAATTGTTTTGAAAACCAAAAGATTCACCCAGGATTAACAGCAAAGATAATTAAACCAGCATCATAACCTCTTTTTTGTTCTTTTTCCCATAAAGAATAAAGTTTGTACAATAATTGTGTGTGTGTGTGTGTGTGTGTGTGTGTGTGTGTGTGTGTGTGTGTGTGTGTGTGTGTGTGTGTTTCTTTGTATATTTGGGTCGTGACTGGATTTAAAGTAGGGCTCTCCTGTGGAGACCGTGAACGCAACGGTAAAAATATGAAATGGGGGTGGAGCTGTGGGCTCAGACCTGCTGTTCCAGCTCTCACTCTGTGATCACTTACAAAGGATGCCGTCAATGTAAACCTGCGGAAGGGAATGCGTGGATATTGAAAATTCTCTAAATATTATTTTTTCATTTAAGTGATAATTTCACTTCCTCCAAAGACAAACTCAAAGGAAAATATGCCTGTTGTGCAAACAACAGCTTCTCCATCATGCATGCTTTCCATATAGGTTATGGACTTCTCTGTTTTCCTTTTTCAAGTCTTCTCCGTTCAAAGTGTGTCGTATTCTGACTGCGAGCACGCGCGCCTGCCTGCCTGTCTTTCTGCGAAGACTGAAAATAGACCGGCGACAATGCAAGACTCCCTGCTTTGTATGGTAAACAAACTCTAAAGTTCTCTTTATGGCGTTTCAAAATGACATACTCTAACTTGAGGAACGAAAGCAACTATGGGATCTATTTCACTGAAGCTTTCAACGGATCTGTCTTGGACCAAACATCTCCAAACGACAGTATTACGACCTGCAGGAACTTCACAATGGACCCTCAGGTTATTGGAGTTGGGGTTTGTCTCTCTGTTTTTATTTTGGTTGCAATTGTTGGGAACATTTTGGTTATCCTGTCTGTTGTGTGCAATAAACATTTGCAGACTGTTACAAACTTCTTCATTGTGAACTTAGCTATGGCAGACCTGCTGTTGAGCATTATCGTACTGCCTTTCTCTGCCTCTTTAGAGGTGCTGGGATGCTGGGTGTTTGGTCGGATTTTCTGCAACATCTGGGCAGCTGTGGATGTGCTCTGCTGCACCGCATCCATCCTTAGCCTATGTATCATCTCCGTGGACCGGTACATAGGGGTCAAACACTGCCTGAAATACCCCAGTATTATGACAGAGAAGAAAGCTGTAGCTATTTTGATCCTTGTTTGGGTGTTATCCACGATTATTTCTGTCGGACCGCTCCTGGGATGGAAGGAACCCCCTCCTGTGGACGAGAGCATCTGCAGGATCACAGAGGAGCCGGGCTATGCGCTCTTCTCCTCCCTCTTCTCTTTTTACCTCCCGCTCATGGTCATACTTTTCATGTACTTCAGGGTCTATGTGGTGGCACGCAGGACTACTAAAAGTCTCGAAGCGGGCGTGAAACGGGAGAGAAATAAGTCGATGGAGGTGGTGCTCCGGATTCACTGCCGCAGCGTGCTGGAGGACGCCAGCGCGAAAAGTAACAAAAACCACCCGTTTAGAAGTTCGCTCTCTGTGCGGCTGATGAAGTTCTCCAAGGAGAAAAAGGCTGCTAAAACCCTCGCTATCGTTGTGGGGATGTTCATCTTGTGTTGGCTGCCTTTTTTCTTCGTTCTACCTATGGGTATGTCTTACTCTCTGTCCCCCGTAAACAAAATACTCCCTGTTAAAGTGGCAAATCATACATCTTTCTATTTATAGTCTACTTGAGTCTGGAATAAATCCACTTGCATGTGAGATGAAAAACCCAGAGTAATGACGTGTTTAATTAAATCCTTTGCGGGGGTTGAGATGAGTTTAACTCTTCCATTTATTATTAACTTGAGTGATTAGGGCTGAATGTATTTGCGTCACTAGAAGTGATCTTTTTTCCAGTCTGCAACACCTGCAGAAAACCACATAGATCTCACATTGCAACAGACTTGCAGCAGGCGCAGGGCAGTATTTAACCATTAATAAAGTTTTACATCATTTGCATCATTGCATTGCACAGTGCGACTGAGGAATAACAGGAAGCTAAAGAAATGAACTATAGGCTTGATTTAATTCATTGATTACATTAAGGATTAACTGGAAATTAATCCAAACTAAGGCAGTGAGAATTTAATAAAAAAACCTTTTTCTGGTCAAAGAAGGTCAAATCTGCAACGTGACTGCTAACATGGCTTGTTTTATTTGCCTTGGAGTCTATTTGTTTAGTTGTATCAGATTTCTCTAAGAGCAGTGATAATGCTCTGACATTCTTCACCAATGAGCTCTGTCACTGAGCCCCAGTTAATGAGCTGCCAGTTTGTAGTGTACTAGTCTCATATTTTATTAGAAATAAGGGAAACACAGAAAATGCATTTTGCTCATCATAGCTACTGTCTTTAATGTTTTGGGCAAACCAGAGCTACATTGTAACATTACAAGCTACATATTGAGTCTGAAAAAACAAATAAGTACAGAGTAGATGAAAAATGTAGACTATTAAGGATGGTTCTTAAACTGACCCCACCATTGAAAGGATTGGATAGAGTGTGGATGAGTTATGGATAAAGAAATAGCCCAAGCAGATGGTTGAAAAGGCCTTTCAGTCGGGATGACCAATAAAAGACATTATGGCTGTACATAAATCAAACTGAGGAATGCAACTTGAATATAAAGCTGCACTTAAAGAGAGAAACTGTATTCACAACACACATGCATGCACTAATGGTGGCCCCATGAATTACAGTTTGCATATATTTCTCATGATTTACCATAAAAGCCACCATGGACAAATGACTGGTCTTTTATCAGGTAAAGGACTCATAGCACTCTCAATAGTCTGCTGCACCTCCAAATGTAGTCAATCAAATTATTGGAGCTGAGCCTGTAGGAAGAGTGTGCAAGTTCAAGAATAATTAAATGAGGGCTGGGGATCATTTTGTACACTCAATGGAAGTGGAAAAAGCAAGTTCATTTGTTAGCCAGAAGTCTAAAATAGATTGTAATATCAATGTGCAAAGAGAAAAATATGTTTAAAATAAAGGCATTGTAATTGTTAGAACACATCATTACACCAAATGCACTTGTAGGGGGGAGGATGGTTAGCATTCCCCCCCCCCCCCCCATAATAATTAACTCTGATTGGCTGTCTGCCTGTAAATTTGATGCTTCACTCGGTGACTGTTGGGATACATCACTTCATGGGGTGTTTAAAAATGCATAATTGCATGTTTATCTGCTGAAGATCTGCTGTGTTATCTTTTTTAATTAGAACAGAGACAGAAAACCAAGTGGAGACAGAAATGGTAAATTAATACTATTCGGCTACCCCTGCATGAGTCAGTGTCCAAGTTTGGGTCCTCAAGGCAAAAAAGTGTGGACATGCCCCTGCCAATATGTAACTTATAACATCAGCATAACATAATTTGGCCTTTCTTTTTAATACCATATTTACAGATGGTCTTGGGAAACATTCAAAACTATAGACCCCCAAACTTTAATGAATTTAAGCTAACGTTGTAGGAGTTTGTCCTTGTTTCCTAAATGTTTGATTGTGGAGTGTGGAGCAGCCCCACCCACAATTCTTAGCACTGCTCATCCATTCCCAGTCAGTCAGACAGATAGCTGCTGGCACGTTGCAGAGACATCACTAATGAGTAACCTTTTGTCTAGAGGCAGACGTACTCTTAACACCCTTTGTGGCATTCAGAACCTTTCTGTGTGATGACGCAAAATTAGACAGAGTTGTCTGACTCATTTCAAGCTCCAGTGAGAGCACCCTAACATCATGTGCTAAAATGAGTGTATCAGACTCATGAATATGTTTTTTTTATTGCCAGAAATTGATGGAACAAAGGGAGGTAGCTCTTCAAAACTAATGTAATAGTTGTCTGACTTTCAGTGTAACAGATACAACATCAAGGGCAACTAGGTTACACAGAAACATACAGAAAATATTTTTTTCTGAATTATCAGACACTTTTTTAACACTTTATGTGGATTCATACACATATATAACATTGACTTTCAAGTATTTTACACTTGTTAATGAAAGACTCAAGGCTTTCTCTGTAAAAGAAAAAAGAAAAGAAAAAAGATAAGTCTGGGGATACTTTTAGACCAAAACCAACAATGTATTCATTTATTGGGTTTTTTTTGTGAAAAATAATGAAACTGTATATATTACTGACCTTTTGATCTTGAAAAAGTGAATATCTGCTGTAATAACTACAGTGTTTGGTAATGAGCACTCATTAGCATAATTTGATCAGTATGGCAATTGTGATTCAATCAAGAAGAAGACACACAATGAGCTGCAGTTTGGTTCTTTGTGGCAAGTACATTGACAGTGTTATAAAAAGCCAGATATTAAATGGTAACCTTCACATGTTAAGTTAAATGCCAAGAAGATAATTCCCCAAGCTCTGTAACTGAGGACTGATCTGGGTTCTGTCTCCTACCACAAAAGAGCAATTACAACATTTTGTCTGAGAAATTGGAAAGGTCCTCAAACTCTTGGCTTTAGGACTTGTACATGAGCCAATGTAATATTAAAAAGATCAAGAAAATATTAAAATGACAATCATCTTGCCGAATTCAGGCCTAAAAAGAGACAGTTATCTCAAAGGCAGAGAAAACCCCTCAAAGAAATGACCTGTTGTTGTCATGCTGTTGTGGGAGTGCGTCACAAGGATGAATCATTTTGCTTGAAAATCACTGTCTACTTTTAAAATGATGTAATTTTTGTATGGAGAATCAATGGAAAGATCACTGCCTTTAATCTCTTTATTAATCATTAATGAGCTGAGCCAAAACTGGTTTGAAGATGAGTCATTTCAACACAAATGGATATTACATGAGTAATGTAGGAGGAAGGATAATGCACATCCTGCAGAAAAAGTTAAACAATGAGAATTCAGTTTTGTTTTAATCAAAGTCTTAGCTTGCTCTGGTTGCAAAGGGCAGGGTATTATATGTTGTTGGTAAAAATGCATGAAATCATTAATCTGACGGTCACATGCAAGCCATTTTATATAGATTTCTACAGTTTGCATTCTAAATCAATCTGGTAAAGGACTCCTGGACCCAGGGAGGGCAGGCTTTGACATTAGCACTGTGATATGTTGCCTCTGTGTCCAGGGTCAACACTGTGTTTAATCAAAGCCTGAGGAGAGAAGAATAAATAGAGAGCAATGAGGCAATGTCCCATGAAAAACAACATGTCATACTTAAACTGTAGTGAAATCAGAAAATAAACTGGTCTTTTAACTCAGAAGTGGAAAGTTATCTTGGCGGTAACTTATCGTTCTGTTCTATCTTGTATATGGATGTAAACAGGCCTTAAGAGGTTCTGTTTTGTTTCAGTTCTTAAACACCTTCAGGCAATACAACTCCTTGAAAAATGTATCATCTGTTTGATTTTAGGGCTAAGGCTGATAAGAGAAATATTTAAAGCTGTCCTTGGCTTTGTCAAACCAATACTAATGACAAAGCAATAAGCTATGTGCTAATACAGTGTGCATGCTTAACATGAAGAATTGGGGACTGCTCCACTGTACACACTTGGCCTAATTCATTCTACCTTGGCAAACACTAAGCAAGACAAAGGGCATTATCTTCCTTCCTCCAATATAAAGCACAGGTCATATTAAAATGTAATGGGATGTCCCTATAATAAAAACCACTCAGATGCAATTTTAGAAACAGATAGCACTAATGAAAACTATCTAATACTCCAAATATTCTTGAAAAAAGTTTTGTGCATTGGTGCTTGTGTTTCTGTATATATCCATCCCATTAATAAAAGTCCACAAAATGTCAGAAACTCACATTTCTCATAAATAAACCCAACCAAACCGCTACTGCAGCTCAATTTATCATTACAAAAGTAACACTGTGTATGCTGTTCTGTCAGAGGGATGAAAAATGTTTCACTGTAGCAAATAGAATAACACAGCACAGTACATACATAACTTGTGTAATGTATTGACTAAGCAGCCAAAAAGTTGAAGATCCTTTTTTTAAATTATTATTTACAATCATTCATCAATATTCTGGCATGATTGACATGACAAAATGAATACACCCTACTACCAACAAACATTACCCAACTACAGTTTTCTTCATTTTTTTTTATTAGTGTGAAATTGATCTTTGAATTTAATAGAATCATTAAAAACAACATACTCTATTTGTATTGTGCATGTCTTTAAAGTTCACTCACTGATATCATCTCCTTCCAGGTGCCTTCTTCCCAGCACTGAAACCATCTGAAACTGTCTTCAAGGTAATCTTCTGGCTGGGCTACTTCAACAGCTGCATCAACCCCATGATCTACCCCTGCTCCAGCAAAGAGTTCCAGCGCGCTTTTACGCGGCTCCTCAAGTGCCAGTGCCACAAAAGACAGAGAGTCCTGCGTCGCTTCTATGACCAGCGGTGGCGGACAGCTGTCAAGGGAATGACAAAGGATCAGAGGGGGGACTACAAGCCCAGCTACACAGTGCATGAATCCTTTGGCAGCTCTTTGTTTCACAAGAGGAAAGGACGTTCTCTGGGTTTCAAAAGATGGAGCCTGTTTTCACCTCTGCATAAGTCCTCCTTTCAGCTGAAAGAGAAAGTGAACAATCTGTCAAATAAAATCAAAGGAGGTGCAGGAAAAAGCAGCACATCTGCAGTAGGTCGGATTGATATAGTAGAGACAGTCTCCATGGGGATTTACAACTCCTGTGAGCAGAGCGGTTATCAGTTCTATGATCTGGCAGACTGCTATGGCTTGAAAGAGACTGACATTTAGAGGACCGCGAGACAACCTTTTATTTATTTTTAATGGTCATATTGGAACACAATGCAAGACTGACTGTGATCGGACGGAATTTTGTGTTCATAAAATATCTGAGAATCAAAGCTGGACAAGAGCAGCGGTCCAAGAATTATGGCTTGATCCCAGTACAAACAAGACTAAAACTTGATCCTTCATACCCATCCTGTTTATTTAGATCAAGCCTCTTGTGGCCTGCTTGAAGCCACATTTTGGATGTGGACACAAAAGTAGACAACTCCTTGGATTACATTTCAGTGCTGTCACTTGATGGATCCATGATTCAAAGCCCATAACTAATCCTTTTACATTTGACATAAACCAGTCACTATGACTTTTAGATTCAGCCAGGCGACGAGAAATGACTTTGGCATTGGAGACTTCCTTTAAAAGAAAACAAACAAACAAACAAACAAACAAACAAACAAACAAAGCTGTAATGAAGGGAGCTAGGTGTTCCAAAGCCCATATTTAACATTTCTATTCTTGTGAGATTTTTCAATTTTGTGGATTTGATCAAATACAACACCTGAGAATGAGCTGTGACTTGTCCCTATTTTGACAAGGCATTGAAAAAGACGAGAGGCCAGCTAGGAATAAAGATGCTGCAAATTATTTATTCAAACTGATGAATATAACAGTAAACTTGGCACTGATATGTATACTTGTATGAATAAAAGTCCATGAGTCAACCTGGCCTAACTGTCTGTATTTATGCATTGCTACCTGGGTACTGATGTGAAATGAACTTTCTTTTTTTTTTATTTCTGATGTTATTTTTGTTCATGTAAGATGTAAATAAAAATAAAATAAAATGAAAAAAATGGAGAGAAACCAAGTTCAGCAACACTGATTGCATTCATGATCAAAAAAGAGATATCCAGCAGGGGTCACTATTGTTTTGGTTGTTCTGTCTCCCACACGTTTCCTTTTCAATTGAAGCCTATGCTTTTTGGGAACTGGGTAGCAAAATGGCTAAAGTAAAATGCCAGTGAGATTAATGGAAACAGATGCATGCTAAACACATGCAAAATTTGCATGTGTTTAGCAATAAGAGGAGACAACTTGGATTCTAAGAACAGCACAAACAGACATATGCACATCAGCAGACAATTTAGAGATCAAAACCAAAACCAAGTTCATTCAAATCTTATTTTTGACCTGGAAAAAATCATAATCATGATCAAAAGATCATACGTATGATTTATAATTGTTTTCTTTTGGATGATATCTAAAATCATATATTGAGAAACAAATCTGTCAAGCATCACAGAGATGAAAACAAAAATAGTCCTCATCATTGGATATTTGATGTAGAGTAGAAACTGTCAACTGTTTTAATCATGTAAAGAAATTGAGGAACCAATACAGGAGAGGTACTCTCAAAAACAAAACATGAGTGGTGAAAATATAGTTTATAAATATGCCAATGCAGCTTAGAAAAAAGAGAAATAAATTATAGCTTTTTGTCATGGTTTAAATGCTCTTTTCTGTCGTCTGAAAAATAACACTTTGAAACATTTTTCCATTTTCTGTTACAGGTCCCCTCTCCCACTGAAAAAAGAAACTGAATAGACTACAAAGAAATATATTCATTCAGCTTTTTTTCTTACTTGGGCCATCAGAGTCCCTGTTCCTATTTCAATGTAGATTTTTGCACTTTGATAAATCAAAAGCACCTCCCGAAGACAAAGCAACAACCTCAACACTTAATTGTGTTTTGCTGTAGCTCGCTTAGCTGCGTTTGACCATGTCTTAGAGCTTATGGAGAGACTGCAGATTAATGTCCATACCTGTACTATCTTGGGCAAGACCATTTTGCTATGCGCCATGGGTACTGCCTTTCTCTGTCTCTTGTAGGATTAGTTACGAAAGTGCATGAGAGTTTCAAGAGTGGAGGAATATGAGAAAATATATAATGAGTTTCCAGGGCTCTTCTCTCTAATCTCTTTGCACACTGCACAGCAATGTTAAACCCTAAATTGAGTCATATTTTTTCTCGTTGTACTTATGATTTGTATGTAACCATGGAAACACAACCCTTGGCCTGCTCTTAGATAGCCTGGGGTTATGTTGGCTGACTGATTTACCACTATGAATCAGATTTTTGGAGGTTGTTTAAGCAATGTATATGGAATGGATGAGAAATGACAGGTTTTAAAATATGAATAGTTATTAATACCATTCAACTATGAAAATGTATTCAGCTCTAAGGCCAAACTGCACTAAATAAAGCAAAACTATAAAGTCACCAGCACAAGTTTAGTTTTATTTGATATTAAAGCCCCTGTGGGGAATTTTTGATTGGATTTGAGACAGATAGAAGTTAAAAGTGATGCCTCACAATGACCTACAAATGAGACCATTGACAACAAGATTGACAAGAATAA
This sequence comes from Notolabrus celidotus, assembly GCF_009762535.1. Classification (NCBI taxonomy): domain Eukaryota; kingdom Metazoa; phylum Chordata; class Actinopteri; order Labriformes; family Labridae; genus Notolabrus; species Notolabrus celidotus. The sequence continues at coordinate 21,566,511 of NC_048278.1, read as the reverse complement.
AAAGACACACATTTCTATACTGTAATGTTTAATGCCCAAAGACACTGCGAGGAGGTAGGCTTCAGCCGAGACAATTTATAGCATGCTGAGAAAAAAACATGTCTTTACTTTTTCCACCACAAATTTTCACGAGAAATACATTTCATTGTTAAAGCCAGACCAGATTTTTTTCTTGTTAGAAAACACCACCTACTCATGTGTTGGACAAAATAAGCAAACATGTAAGATGTATCATTTTGTCCAGAGGGGGCGCCAAAATCAACACAAACACAAAGTTCCCCAGAGGACCTTTAAGTTTTGAACAATTTTCTACAAAATTTGAGGAAAGACCAAGGTGATTAAAAATAGAGGTTCTAATTTAGAGTTTGTGTAAGATAAGTTTCAAGTTATGAAATGTTTATGCACACTTTATCTGTGTTTAAGGCTGCTTTTATTATTATACACATGTGGCACTGGCAGGAACAATTAAATATATGCCTCGCCTTTCATGTAATTTGACACTCTTACCTTAAAACGTGTGTAACTTTGCTTTTATCTGAGAGTTCATTAGGATGTCTGCATTTTCCCACAGTCATCTGAAACCACTGCTGTCTTTGAAGTGCTCCCTCACTTGTTGCTCATTCCTCTACAAAACATGAGTTATTTTTGTTTCAGAAATGTAGTGGAGATATGCTTTTGAAATAGTCAAAATGAAAATGGCAAACAATAACTGAAGCTCCAAATGCATTGCAGCTATTATGTCCACCCCTTGCTTGGTTGATACAGCCAGACTATAGGTGACTGCTCCAAAATTCTACGTAAATTGTGACTGTTGACTTTAGTTTTGCTTCTGAGTCAACGTCTTAAGAAAGAGCAGAACTGAAAGTGACTATAAGGTATGTACCTTCATTTTCTTCTGTTCACCTTTAATGTGGCTTCTTCCAGGGACTTGCCTTACATATATTCCAAACCTCCGACCTTACGACATTACTTAACCATCCCGTGCCTACTCAAAAATACAGATACAATCCTTATTTTATCGTTTCTCTGCTCTGTCATTTGCCTCTTTCCGAGTATGTGATAGCTCCATCCCAGGTGAGGACCCAGGCAGGCACACCCTGCAGCCTATGAACATTAGGAATGCCCTACGAAAGGAACGATTGAAGAAGCCGTACAGGAAGGGATTTAAAGATGAGTTGATATATCCCAGCCACAAGAATATGTCCCAAACGACCACTTCTGTGCTGTAGTCAATGAAGGGGTCTACAATGTTAACTGTAAAGAAGGGCATCCAGAAGAGAAGGAACACCCCCATGATGATACCCAAAGTTTTTGCTGCCTTCCTTTCCCTCCTCATAGTGTTACGGTGCCTTTGTTTCTTACTCGAGTCTTTGCCCACTCCAGAAGCCATCTGGCTTTCCATGGCGGTGATCTGCATGGCCTGTCGTTTGGCAGCTTTGAAGATCTTCCAGTAGGCTATTAGCATGATAGCCATTGGCAAGTAGAAGGCCACCAAAGAAGCCATGACAGCGTAAATGCGATTGACCAAGAACACGCATACATCTTCAGGGAGAAGGATGTTAACACCAGCAATATGGAGATTCAGCATTATGGGGCAAAAGGAAATAAGCATGGGAACAGCCCAACACACAACAATAAGGAAAGCTACCCGACTGGGGGACATCTTTAAAGAGTAGACAAGCGGGTTACAGACAGCGTAGTAGCGGTCGAAGGCAATGCAGCTGAGATGAAATATGGAGGCTGTGCAGAGCATGACATCCAGGCTTGAGTGAAGCCCACAGAAAAAGATGCCAAAGTACCAACATCCCTCCACAGTCCGAATCATACTATACGGCATCACCACCAGTCCAACCAGGCAATCAGCCACAGCAAGGGACATAACGAAGGTGTTGGTCGGCGACTGTAGCTGCTTGAAGTAGGCAATGGACAAGACCACCAGGAAATTGCCCACCACAGTGCAGACAATGCCAACAGAGAGGAAGGCATACAGGAAAACTCGAGAAGCCTGGTTCCTCAGTGTATTACAAGAGGGAAGTTCATTCTGAAGAGACGTGTTGGCATCTACAATCAATCCCCAGCTGACGTTATCCATGGTCCTCTCAAACCTGAAAAAACACAGACACAGATGTAAGGAATGGGAGTTTTGATCAATTTTAGAACAGCATTCAAAGCTTGCTCACACTTTTCCAAAGTAAGAGGACAAACTATCCAGATTTTGGTTTGGTTAAGACCCAAATTAGGGCTCACTGTTATATTACTATTAATTGATGTTTTTACATGAATAACTGACCCTGAGCTATGCCCCAGTTTAGTTGTTTTTTTTGAACAAACATCTCATTGCTTTGTGTTTGTGTGTTTGATTTCCAAAGCAAGAAACAGAAATATTTTGAAGCATCAACCGATAGGTAGAGTAGCTTGAAGAGATCAATTGTGGCCATCAGCTATCTTCAGATGTCGTTACAGCCTCTCTGAGCAACAGTGAACTTTTCTGGTGTAGCCAATGGTTATTGAGGTAAGCAATTTAATATTTCCTGACCAAGAATTCTACACCTGTGTGCTTGGAGGAGCCAGAATGGAGGTGGAGCTATCATTAAAGGTGGAGTAGGACATGTTATTTTGATGCATTTCTCTCAATCACGAGCAAAAAGCGATGTATACATCGATAGGGAGTAATACACAAAGTGATCTAACAGAGATGAGAAATCTCAGTTGTCTGTGTCAGCAGCTAGACTGCAATAAGTCCGTCCAATCATTCATTCGCCACCGAGCGCAATGATTGGCTGACCGGCCGGATGACCTGTGACCTGCCGAAAGACACACCTCCTGTTTACAGGAGTGCGCGTGACCTGACTGAGATCGTCATCAACAGGCTGTTCACTAACGCAGAACATCTGATAAACATGTCAGAGAGAGAGAGTAACCAACGATTTAGCTCAAGTTCTGCCCTAAAGTTCTGCCCTAAAGTTCTGCCGCTAAACAGAGCAAGAAGAGGGAGACTGTGATGGAAAAGGAGACGACTTAAAAACACTGGATGAAGATACAAACACGAGTCAATATTCGGGATGCATTTCTGCGACGGCTGAAGGATTTGAAGGGTCTCTAAAGCGACGCCATGGTTGCTGATTTCTACTGGACAGGTAATCATGTCATTTAATTTGTCTTTGTGTTCATGGTATAGTTCATCTATGAGACAGCTAGCGATAATTTCGGCTAATGCTAGCGGCCGGCTAACGGCTTGTAGCTCTGTTTATAGAGACCTATACACAGTCTGTTAGCTTGTAGCTCTGTTTATAGAGACCAGTATACAGTCTGTTAGCTGGTAGCTCTGTTTACAGAGACCTGTACACAGTCTGTTAGCTTGTAGCTCTGTTTATAGAGACTTGTATACAGTCTGTTAGCTTGTAGCTCTGTTTATAGAGACCTGTACACAGTCTGTTAGCTACTAGCTCTTTATAGAGACCTGTATACAGTCTGTTAGCTGGTAGCTCTTCGGTTGCTCTTTATCAGCATGAATGGGATGTTGTACTAAGTCTAAATGCCGTCTTGCCTGTGTTTTCATAGCTACGAGAAGGAAACATCGACGTCCACACCGTTAAAACACAGGACGCAGAGGCCTCCACCCCAGCTGTTTCATGTGTTCGGAGTCCCCCTCTGACCGGTGAGTTTCAGGCCCGATAAGAACTCCATGAACATGAACGTTGCTTTGACCACTGCTTGCGTGGAGGTATAAATACTGCTCTCTTTTTTATTGTGAGCTATCTTTGATTTAAGTACGCAGAAGGTTTTTTTTTAATGTCCGCACAAAATAAAATCCAAACCATTCTCTTTCACTTCACGTGATCTGCATGCTAAATCGCAATCTGAGACCACACCATACAGACTAAAGAGATGAGAGACAAAAAGTTTGGCTGATAAAAAATCCTGTGAATGTTAGCTGCTTCTCTAAAAGCTTGGTTTGGTGAAGGAAAGCATGAATAAAAGTGTTCAACGAGGAATCAAATACACAGAATAATTGTATTAATAATCTGTGGGCACAGTCTTCCTCTCCAAAGAGGGAGAGTGCACATTTTGACATCACTTACTCTGAAAATATTAGATAATATTGAAGATATCAATAAGAAATACAGTATATGTACCATATGTGCACAATACACACTGCAGTAGGCACTAAGCACACACTAGTGATAGTGGTGTCAACTCCTTGCATGGCTAGAAGAAATAACTGTTTACATACGGGGCTGAAGGAAGGGTTATTATGATCGAAATCAAATGCACAGTGCTGTAAGATAATGAGAACCTTTGACTAAACTTCTGATTCTTCTATGTCAGGTATTTCACAATATTTAACAAGAAGTCAAAAAAGTGGAGCCTGTACACAATGAAGGTGGATAAAGACTACAAGTACATCACAGACCTCCAGAGCACAATCCTGCACTGAAAGCTGACAGCAACTGGGGGGATGCCAAAGAAGAGAACAAGGAGGCCGGATGATCCACGCCAACATGTTTACCTTCAACAGCCATTATTTTTATTTCTGTAATAAATACATTTTCTAATAAAAGTAAATGTAAAACAACTCTTTGATATTGCAATTATTTGTGTATAATGTTGTATGTTACTTGATATGGATTTAAATTATTTTGTGATTTGAAGAGAGAAGGCCAGTGTAAATTTAAAGATTTATTTAACAAATGTATACACAGCACACTCAAGTATTTTTTTACATGAAGATAAATATATACAAAGGAACTAAAGGGTCACCATACAAGTATTGTATGTAATCATGTCATAGTTTCATTCACTCTCCACTGAAACCTTTATACTGTCCATGTGGAAGGGTCACGGATTTTCCAGATACAGCAACAAGGTATTACTCCTCTATGACCTGCACCAAGTGCTCCATGCTGCCAGACAACAACCTGTCAGTGCAGCATGGCGGAACTTTCTGTTGCTGTCCCCAGGATCTGGAGCTCGTCCCCGGTCGTTGTTCTCCCTCTCGCTCGTATGGCTCTGCCTTGCACTCGACCCCGGTCTCGTCCTCTCCGACCTGAGGTGCTTGGCTCAGGATCGTAATCTGAAGTCATCATGAGAGCTCTAACAAGCACAAAAAAACAGTCAATATGTTGCAGTTCCAACACGAAAATGAAGACTGTCAACAATGGTGAACGCTAATAAATACATAGGCACTGTAGCCGTCTAGTAACTAAACATCATGACATGCTAAATCAAAATAAACATGGCTAGCCGGAGTTATTAGCCCGGCAGCAACAACTTGCTCTAGCTGTATTTCAGATGATAAAAAACAAACACACATAAAGCTAACATGCAGGCTATGCTGTGCATTCTAACTAATTACATAATTTTTTTATGTGGTAATATAAGCGGTTTACTTACATGGGAGATAGACGTGTTTTTTCTCCGATGAAAATAAAGTCAATCGCTCGCCGCTCCACAGCTAGCTATGGTGACGTCATCCTCCAGCTGGAGTCTGCCACAGCGCGTTCATGTGTTTGGAGGCGTGTCCCTCCCCTCTCCCTACAGGCTGCTCTGAATGGAGGGGGAGGGCTCTGTTCGGCTGTGTGCTTTCAAAATCAAGCTAACTGCTGCGGCTTTCTCAGGATCTCCTACTCCACCTTTAACTCTACGATCAGATTGTTAGCTGCTTTTATATTGAGATCATATAATTAATTTAATTTAATTGATTTATTTTTTGTATGCAGGACTATGTACTATGTACAATTTTGAAAAACTAACAAAGCTAAATTCTTGACAGTTTCAATGTCAGTTCTCAACATTGTCGGTATCAAAGTCAACAAATAACAGAGAATGTGTTCAAAACTGAACAAAAAATAAATAAACCTGGCTGTGACTGTACTAAAAGAAATTGCACTTGAAGACCTAAGAGTGATTCTCAATGTAATATTTGGGGTGTCTGAAAACATTTTTTCACCACTGTATGTATTTATATTACCAAAAGTGTGTGCCAGTTACACACAATACCAAATCACTTTAATTAAGGTCTTATGAATTACTGGTTATGCATTACACCCAACAGTACACCACAAAGTAAAAGACACATGGATATTATGAAATAAATAATATGACATTTCCAAAGACAGCAGTGTGTACAGGGAACAGATGCTCTAGCTGTCTTGGAAAAAGATCTAATGAACACCTCAGGGACTGAACAGCACTGCTGGGAGAGTGATGATGTGTGAAAATTAAGGTTTTCATGGTCTATTTCTAAATAGACCTTTGTTTGAAAAGCACTTTTCAAAATCCATGTAACAAGTGCTTTTAGTCATCTGCTGTTGAAAGAAGATAGATCTCTACAGTATTTGCAAAAATTAGGAAAAATCAATTATTTCAAAACAATTTTGCAGTGACATAAAAATTTTAAATTTAAGTGAAACCAGGAAAGGCTGTCAGATCAAAGTATGTTCCAAACAAACGAAAATATTCACTGACTCAGCTGACCTGTTGTCCTTTGGCAGATTGTTTACTGTTGCGGTTCTAAAGGAGCTGAGATGATAAAAGGAGACTTGGTGAACACCAAAAGTAATCGATAAAATAAAAAAAATATTCCAGGGTGATAAGACAGTAGATGAGAATGATGTGGTCATGTTTTGTAGTTCTGGTTGAAGCCTTGCAACTACAGTCTTGTTGATCAAAATATATTTAATTGAAGCAAGTAAATGAAATTGCAGCATCAAGTCACTGAAATGAAAGCTTAAAAACTGGTCTGTATATTTTTCTGAAAAGATTGAAATAGTTTAATAAAAGCTTTATGATGTGCTCCTAAAAATTTAAGTACTATGAAACAAAACCTCAAAACTCTTAACACTGCCAGCAGAAAACTATTACTACAACATAAGTGCAAAAGCTGGATGTATTGTCCCCCTGTCAGGTTTCAAACAAAATGTTGTTCTGTGCCTATAGTACTGATATGAATAGCTAAAAAAATATGTTTCTATGTTGATGGAAACCTTTGAAGTTTGTTTTAATGGATAAATCAGATTATCAAGCATTTAGGCTGTCTATGTTTATTATAAAATTTGCAAAATGTAACAATTCTCAAAACATAAAAGATGCAGGTACGTAATTTTATTTTAACTCAAAAAGATGAGCAACTGCAACTCTTACATTGAATAGGAAGTGACTTACTACAGCTTATTTAGAAATGCAAAAATAATCCAAACGAGGTCTTTTGAATTATGCTAACTAATACACTTTTTTTAAAATTTCCTATTATAAAAATCTAGAAAGCTATCTAAATAATAACTTACCCGCTAAACAGATGATCCTCTGTCCTCGTGTTGGTAGCATCCAGCATGTCTGCCAACTCAGGTTTGTACTCAGTGACAAGAGGAATGGGAGGGACTGATCTGTAATGAATACATGCTACAATAATTACAGGCACAAAATACAAACTGCTGTCAAATCCTTCCCCAAGTCAATTCAAAGGACTACACATATAACTTCCAGGGTACTTTAATCTGTTTATTCTAATAACATTGTCAATCCTTTGTTGTCTGTTAAATAAGGGCAGGTCAGTATCTGTATAAGTTTGAAATGATTACATATGTACACAAGTTTGCAAAAACAATTGTGGTTCCTGTCACTAAAAGAGAGAAAGTGATATAATTTGAGAACACATCTTTGTTATTCAGATGACTGATGCATCAATTAACTGGATTGCTCAGGCTGAAAAAATAAAACTCAGCAGTACAGCACAAGATTTATATTACATGGAAAAAATTAAAACCATAGATGCTTATATATCAGTTCATGTAATGTTTGTTTATATTTTGAAGTTCATTCTTTGCTTTTGCTTCCCAGGTCACAGGCGTAGACAAATGATGACAAATGAATGATGGCAAGCCACTTTAGCATGTAATAGCTAACTGTAATTCAACATTTCCTACCAAAACAGTCACTTTAGATTTTCCTGATGACATTCTTACCATACTGTAACGGCCGTGGGGGACTGTGGGAGTATTCTGTCTGTCATGTTTAGGAGCTTGCAGTTTAAGCGCTTCTAATTGATTACATGGTTTATGTTATAGAGTGCTGGGGAGCAAGGGCTGCTGGGAAAATGTTTGTTGTGTTGCACCATGACTCAGAGTGTGAGTGTTTCTATGCTTCCCATTGACTTCTGTCTGTTGAGTTTGAGTCAATAAACAGCACCACCTGAAGGCGAGCAGTGTATGGGCCACAGGTGTGATTTAAATCTGCAAATACTGTCTCACTGCCTCTTTACTTCGGCTGAGCTCGCCACATTGGTGTCAGAAGTGGGATTTGTAAAGCTACTGATAAAGAGTAATGGAGAGAGACATTGCAGACCTGGAGAGAGCCATTGAGCAAACAACCCGAGAATTGGACCAGCTTTTTCGGGATGACAGAGTGGCTACTCGCCCAGATGGCAACCTAAGGACTTATGGTAACGCAGCAGTGATGGCCTTGACTCCCACCAACAGCAGCAGCTGAAAAACATTCTCAGCGACTTTGCCGACATCTTTGCTGGGGATAAAGATTGCACGCAGACTGGACTGGTACAGCATTCAATCGAGACCGGCTCGGCACAACCCATCCGGCTGCGTCCCCATCGGATGGCGCCCTCGAAGCGGCAGGCAGCGGAGGAACTAATCCGGGAGATGGCTGCTGCCGGTGTGATTGAGCCCTCCAACAGCCCGTGGGCGGCACCAGCGGTCTTGGTGAGGAGGAAGGATAGTCGCTGGCGCTTCTGTGTGGATTATCGTCGCCTTAATGCTGTCACCAAAAAGGACTCCTACCTGCTCCCTTGCATTGACGATGCCCTGGACTACATCGCAGGATCCTGTTGGTTCAGCTCTCTTGATCTGCGCAGTGGCTACTGGCAGGTAGAACTGGCACCTGAAGCAAGACCAAAGACCGCCTTCGCAATCGGGCAGGGGCTGTGGCAGTTCCGCGTCATGCACCAGCCACCTTTGAAAGGCTGATGGAGAGGGTTCTGGCAGACATACCCCAAAGTCGCTGTGTTGTGTACCTCGACGACCTTCTGGTGCACGTTGACGATTTCAGCAGAGCCCTAAATAACCTGGTCGAAGTCTTCACTGCCATACGCCAAGCCGGACTGAGACTAAACCCTACCAAGTGTCGTCTGTTGTCCAGGGAGACCACATCTCTGGGCCATGTGGTCAGTGCTGAGGGTGTGGCTACTGACCCAACGAAGGTGGTTTCTGTCAGAGAGTGGTCAACACCTGCAAATGTCAGGGAGCTGCGCAGCTTTCTTGGCCTGGCCTCGTACTATCGTCGCTTCGTCCGCAACTTTGCCACCATCACCAGCCCACTTCACCGTCTGACCAACAAGGGCCAACCTTTCCACTGGAACGACACCTGTGCCGCAGCCTTTTCCGAGCTCCAAGCAATCCTCACCATGGCCCGGTGTTGGCTTACCCCGATCCTCAGCAGCCCTCCATCGTGGACACCGATGCCAGTAACGTTGGGATCGGGGCCGTCCTCTCACAGAAGGGAAAAGAGGGTGAGCGGGCTGGCCTACTTCAGTCGTGCCCTGAACCGAGCAGAAAATAACTACTGTGTCACTCGACGTGAACTGCTGGCTGTGGTTCTGGCACTGCGGCACTTCCGGCCGTACCTGCTTTGCAGCCACTTACTGATCCGCACTTATCATGCTTCCCTTGCCTGGCTCCTGAACTTTAAGAACCCAGAAGGACAAGTCGCACGGTGGCTGCAGGCCCTTCAAGGATACGACTTTGACATCGAGCACCGTCCGGGCGGCACCACAGTAACGCTGACGCGCTTTCCAGGCGCCCATGTGCAGCGATGGAGTGTCGTTACTGCCGTCGACAGGAGGAGCGGGAGACAGGGACACTGATGGTGGCCGCAGCCCAGTTGAACAGTCAAACAAAGGAGCTGCTTCCACTGACCGCCCAGCAGCTTCAGCAGCAGCAGGAGGCCGACACAACGCTCGCACTGGTGAGGAGCTGGCTGGAGACGGGACAGCGCCCGGAGTGGACAGTCGTGTCATCGCTGGGGCCTGAGGTAAAGGCCTACTACTCGCAGTGGGGCAACTTCGAGCTCCGTGATGGACTGGCCTATCGGAGATGGCAGGCTCCCAACCGGGGGCACAACATCCTGCAACTCTTGGTTCCCAGGGGGCTCCGTCCCCAAGTTCTGCAGTGTTCATGGCTTGGTGGGGGCGGGACACTATGGGAATGCAAAGACACTCCACCGTCTCAGGGTTCGGTTCTACTGGCCTGGCTGCCGACAAGATGTGGAGTTGCACGTGCATTGCTGCGACACCTGCACAGCCCAGAAGGGGCCTACTCATTGCTCACGAGCCCCACTGCAGCAGTACCTGGTGGGAGCCCCAATGGAACGCATCGGGGTGGACATCCTGGGCCCTTTTCCTGTCACTGACTCTGGTAACCGCTATGTCCTTGTGGCTATGGATTATTTCACTAAGTGGTGCGAGGCATATGCGGTGCCTGACCAGAGTGCCATTACGAAGGTGGAGCGGTTGGTGGAAGAGATGTTCGCCCGCTTCGGGGTCCCAGCTGAGTTACACAGTGACCAGGGCCGTAACTTTGAGTCCTAGGTCTTCGCAGAGGTGTGTCGGCGATTGGGAGTTAGCAAGACCAGGACCACTCCACTCCACCCTCAGAGCGACGGACTGGTGGAGCGCTTCAACCGCACCCTTGCCACCCAGCTTGCCAGTCTCACCAGCCAGCATCAGCGGGACTGGGACCGCCATCTGCCCTTTGTTCTATGGTCCTATCGCACGGCTGTCCAGGAGTCTAGCCACTGCCCGCCTGCTGCTCTCATGTTTGGGCGGGAGCTACGGACACCAGTTGACTTGGTGTTTGGGGCCCCGCCTGAGCCTGAGGTTGCCGGGAGGAGCAAGGTTGATTACTTCTGTAAGCTGAAAGAGCTTCTTTGAGTGGTCCACTACACCCGCCAGGCACAAGTCAACTCTGGAGTGCGACAGAAGAGGGCCTACGACACTCGGTGCCAGGGGCAGCCTTTCATGCCCGGGGACAAGGTCTGGGTCTACTGTCCTAGTCGAAAAAGGGGGGTCTGCCCCAGGCTCTGCAGCCACTGGAAAGGGCCCGGTGAGGTTCTGGACAAGCTGTCTGATGTGGTCTATCGGGTGCGGATGCCAAACAAAGGACGTTAGGTGGTTCTGCATCGTGACCGGCTGGCGCCATACCGCCCCAATGTCCCTGGGGCCTCTCAGTCGGAGGATGATACCGGTGCGCCGCCTAAAAGCCAGAATGACTCTCCCCCGTTGCCTCTCCTGTGGACGTGAGGCGGCCTGTCTGCCGGCGGCGTCAGCCAGGTCACCTGCGGGACTATTTGTTGGGAGATGGGGTTGTTGGGGACGACTGACCCCTCTGGTGGGAGCTATGTAACGGCCGTGGGGTCCTGTGGGAGTATTCTGTCTGTCATTTTTAGGAGCTTGCAGTTTAAGCGCTTCTAATTGATTACATGGTTTATGTTATAGAGTGCTGGGGAGCAAGGGCTGCTGGGAAAGCGTTTGTTGTGTTGCACCATGACTCAGAGTGTGAGTGTTTCTATACTTCCCATTGACTTCTGTCTGTTGAGTTTGAGTCAATAAACAGCACCACCTGGAGGCGAGCGGTGTATGGGCCACAGGTGTGATTTAAATCTACAAATACTGTCTCACTGCCTCTTTACTTCGGCTGAGCTCACCACAATACTATACTTTTCACAATAAACACAAAAGATATCTGCAAAAGAATTCATCCAAGGAAAAATCTCCCATTTCAGACATCTAAAATTTGAATGGTGGCCTAGTTGTTGTTTTTTAAATAAGTATAATATCTGAAATGAAGATTGATCGATATCCATAAAATAGGCTACTTTTAAATGTCCAAAATGTTAATATATCCGAAACAATTGAATAAGTGACGTAATTTCCCCTGGTAAGAAAGTCGTTGTGAGTATGTTTACTTACAAATTTGTGAAAACACAGTTTCACAAATTCTTCTGCGGATACCTAAAATATATTAACTGTTGTGATTAAAATGTTAAAACAACTTACCATTGAGGTAAAAAGCAGTGCAGCGCAGGTAAACAATGTCATCTCTTGATAACGTCACATACCGCTATCATTTCATTTTGTGTTGTGAAATTTCAGTGGCAACGAAGCTCACTATCTTTCCAACCTGTACAGAACCAGAGCTGACTTTGGCTGCATGAAGGAAGTCAGACCGTGTGGGGAGCGAAACAGGTGAACCCTGGCTGTCATACAATTCCTGAATCCAATAGCTTAGATTTGACTGACTATAGCTTGGTACTCCTTTCTGTAAAGTGACACTTGCTTATTCAGAAAGTGCATTCAACATTTTAATCATTAAGGTATACTCTCAACCAACCATCCCCAGTCGGACTGTAAACGACTGAAAGGTTTCCCCCTCAAAGGTAGGTAAGAGATTTGCTCATAGCTGTTAGTTTTTTTTTTCCACTTATTTAAATAATTCTCCAAACAGAAAATAATCTGATAACATTTCACATTACATGGGTTATTGTTTATGTACCCAACTCCTTATTGGGCCATAGGATGACATTTCATCACCAGAGAGGGATAGTGGACTAAGAACAGTTTAAAGGTCTTCAACGTGTAGCCTTTTTTCTGGATGAAAAGTGTGCCAATACATAAGATAACGTGTCCTAGACAGCCAGGGACTTAACCACAAAGGAGCAACATATCAAACTATGGTTACATTAGCATACTACTACAATTAATTAATTAGTAGAATCCAAGCTGGCTCATTTTAGTAGCAAGCTTAGTCAGGTGTTTTACAAACATTGTGCCTAGAACGTGCTCTGCATTGAAAAAACAGTGTTGCAGGACAACAACCTGACACAGACCATCAGCAGCTGCTCCCTACAGACCTGGCAACCACAACAGCGCAAACTGCTGCGCAGCTCAACATCCAGCAGCAAATCTACCACCCACACCACAGAGCAAGACTGTGATTAATAGTGAAGACCTGCCATTGTCAGAAAAGGCAATAATTTAAAAATAGAATATGGGGACATCTAAAGTGCCATGAAGGCCAGAAAAAATGTACATCATACTCTACTACTCACAATGGTTATATTGTAGTAGGCGTACACAATTACTCATGATTTCAAGTTTTTATAGAATTAAACAGCTGACTTCACTGTCTCCCTCTTTCAACTTTTAAGTGTGTCAACCTCGGAAAATATCAGCATGGAGCCTCCATGATGTCCAGCCATCCCATTGACTTGCGGCCTGTAATCTGTGACTTGGGTGGGTACTTGGCATATGTCCTTAAATTCCTACCATATCAGTTTTCTGTCTCTGAGGAACAATGGCACTTATCACAAGACAGTTAAAGACATGGGTTCATTGTTATGAAACAGTTAAAAGGAACCCCAACTGTGGGGACTAATAGGCATAAATCTGCTTTAATGTTTGTCTCATACTAGAATGCTTTGTTAAATAGACATGAAGAATTGTTATTTCTTTAAAGAGCGAAATTTATAACACATATTCTAACCTACGGGCGCAGCCATTGTTTTACTAGTGTAATGCAAGCTGGGTTGATGACGTGTAATGGTTGCGTCTTGCCGAGCCTCTGGTTTTCGCCGTGTTTACTCGCTGGCCTTCTGGAACGCGAAAACCATAATAATGCCACACTGTGCTGCGTTTGGGTGTAATTTCCGGTCGAAGGGAAACAAGGGGACTGATGTAAGTCTACACAGCTTTCCAAGAGACAAAAAGAGAAGAAAGGAGTTGGAAATTGCTTTTGGATGTACATAACTTCAGAAGGACCCGCGGCTATGTTCCCGCCCTTCACTCCAGATGCATTTGATGCATTTAGTCGACACACGCTGGTGAAAGAGCTCACAGGTGCTACTAGTTATTAATGGAGACTGAAGCCAAATGCTATGCTGTCAGTTTTCGTTCATAAACAGACAAAACGTTGACGGGAAAAGAGTGAAGTCCACTCGAGGAAACGCCATAGGCAGGAGACGCTGGATGTGCTCCTGCGGCGATGTCAACATCCCGCACTTGCAGATGTAGCCTCTGACGGCGAACCATCGGGCACGATCACGACCACGACCACTACCACGATCACAGAGGAAGCTGACGACGAGTCCCCCGATCAGTCAACACAGCAGTCCGTAAGTGTACATTGTTCTCCAAATAAGAGTGATGTTGCAACTCAGATGGAAAAACACACATCTGATTCAGCGGTACAGTGGCCAGCTGATGCGCACCAACTTATTACTCAAGACCACGTTTATGCTACTAATTGTGAAAATGAGCTGAAAAAACAGTTTCAGGAGGACAGTCAGTCTCTGGATCTTTTCCTCTCAGATGATGACTTTGCAGCGAGGGCAGTCAGGCACTGTACAGACAGTGTGATCCGAAATATAACATAAGTTCATCAGAGCCTTCACACAGCACCCAGGAATCACATGCTTCAGCTGACACGCATGAAGAAAACAGTCTGTTGCAACTGGTTGCAACCAAATGACGTCACTACCCAAACATCATTGCGATGCAAAGAACAATGGCGGCCTACAAGTGAAAATACTTTTTCCAGTTTTATACAAACTAAGATATTCTGAGAGATTTTATTATCATTTTTATATAGCTGATACCAACATTGATCATATAGTAAAATACGTTTTGGCTGCCGGGGTTCCTTTTAATAATGCACAGAAAGTGTTAAATAAAAGTAGAAAATAAAATGAAAAAATAAGTTAATTAAGAAAGAAAAGATCCAAGAAAAATGTATACAAAGATCATTTTCTTTAGTTCTTACACATTCATGGCTCCCTACAGGTGTATTTTACAAATATATGGCTTTTCCTGTTGCACCACCAGGAGCAGTTTGCTTTTTTTAATTCAAATTTTAGGCTCGTTCACATTGTAGATAGTTTAAGAAATAACCAAGGCCACATAAACCAACCGCTGTAAAGCTACAGACTTTGATTCAGACAGCTATGAGTGGAAAAAAACAACCTCTGATTGGGGTCATCTAGGTGCTTGTCTGTAACATAAATAAAATGCAAAAAAGGGTGTTTGTGTTGCATTTTATTTTGTGTGGTAAATTTGATTAATGGTTGGAGAAAAAAAAAACTTTAAAAATTAAGATAAAAAGAGAAGTCTACCAACAACACATTAATTAAAAAAAATATGTAGAATAAAACACAGAACATTGACTTTGACAACATTTTCCTTTTGTACACCCCCTGAAACAGCTCCGTTCATCCCTTTCATGCATTTCAACAAGCAGTAGAGCAAAGCCAAACATCTGAGCTTGAATACCCTGGGCCTCAGCCAATGACAGACGTACCTCAAGTGTGGCGGATGTGTTCTAATTAAACATGGGGGATTTTTAATGAAGGATGAAATAAAAGACCCATTGGCTCAGTTACAAGTATTTTTTCAGCCCAGTCATTCATATGTGTAATGCAAGTGTATCATACAGAAGGGAGTAGCTTGGCTGCGCATCTGTTCTTTTGTTTCTGAAGTGAGCAGATGTTGATTCCAAGGTTTTGTTGCAGGGGCAAATAAAGCGATATGTCTAATATGAACACCCATTTAATTATTACACCGAAGGTTCTATAACTCCACATGATCATTAAAAAGTTCATTATTTTCCTCACTGTGCACAAAGTATAATACCCGCCCTAAATCTACTATTATTTTAATTAGAGCAGGACCCTACCCCGAAGTGGAGGAGTCTTGTCTCACCCTGAAGGGATTCCTATTCATATGATCATCAGCTCACTTTACATTACCCTGCTTATTACCTGGCTACCAACTACTGCTTTCAGCTAGTTGACACAAAATGTATTTATTTAAAAATTATTTTATTGATCTAAAATTATTTTAGAATACAGCTGGAAAAATAGTTCCTTTGATTCCACGGTTGGTAACTTATTGGTATTTGCCTATGAGTAGGTTGAATTAACATTAAACTGAGCATTTCAATTCACTGTCAAGTCATGGTCAATAGTTAGCTCACTTAGTTGTTGTAATTCACATCAAACTATTGCTATTTCTGTTTCTATTGAAGGTAAAGATAGACCCAGGACTTCTGTTGCAATATTTAAGTTAACTTTTGTCCTCTTCTTAGAAATTAGCAGTTGACAGACTGATATGGCAAAAGTAAAACATTTTAACATTGTTATCTCTACTAACACGATGATTATACATGCACTCATCAGCTTTGCTGCCATTTCCTGGATTGCAGGACAGGATAAAATATTAAAACATCCTTCATGTTGTTTAGCCTTCAGATTTAGTATGATAACAGAGACTGAAGTTTTTTGCCACAATGTTTACCAATTTGCCACCAAAAAACTATGTGTTTGCCTCAGTGTCAACAAACTGAAGTGAAATATGCCAGAACTCCTTTCCACAGATTGATTGTAGATGACGTGTGGTCTGGCTGTACCCGGCATGGCTCTTGCTATTTATAATTAATAACATTTGTCAAGGGGGTTTCGACCAATCAGAAACAAGTATTTAACACAGCCGGTTGATCAGTAAGAAAGCACCTCTTAGCTGGTTTGCCAACTGCCAGTTACCAACACTGAGTCATAGTCATGGCTGTAGGTGATTTGAAAGAGGTGTTGCCCTGCCTAACAGAAGCCACAAAACATTTGAGAGATGAAACCAACACTCAAATACACACACAATACACCCCTCCTCTGGTGTGTCACTGCCATTGCATGTGCATTAGTTGAAGGTATTTTTTTTCTTTACACATTCATGGTTGCCTAAAGGTGTATCTTATGGATTTATGGCTTTTCCTACAGCACCACCAGTGGCAGGTTGCTGTTTTTGATTTAAACTTTGAACTCATTAAAAGACGAAGAAGTAAAGGAGGAATTTGTTCAAAGTGATAACCTCTCAAGAAAAAGTATATTTAGATACCAAAACTCAAAGATGCAGCAGCATTTGGAAGCTCTTTCACTACTTAAGCAGTGATAAAGCCTGCATGTCCCTTATCCTCCTCTCATCTCAGCCCATCTAGAAAGCTTTACGTTTTGGAGAACTGAACAATTTGTTGAATTTTAACTGAACTTATTATATTTGCTAATACAAATACAAAACAAAATAGTTTGTATTGCAATACATGCTTTTAGGTCATATGATCTTTAGGACTACAGATGTAAATGTTGTACATGTCCCTTGTAAAATAAACATATCATTTAAACTAAACTAAATGAAACTAAACTAAACTCCAACTTCACTTCATGTAGCGTTAGCATGACAGATTATCCACTCCTATAGTACAGTAAAAGTATAAAGTAAATGATTATAAGGTCAACATAAATTTGAATCAAACGAATTTAAAGTCAACCAATGAACATAAAGAGTCCTCAGGAGTATGTTTCTGGGGTCCTGTATGATTATTCAGGTATTGTGCATCCTTGTGGTCAGTTCTATTTACTATTGCAAGCAAGGTGACTTTTTTAGATTCGATGACTTTTAAGACTTCTGTCTTATTTTGACTGAAGTTTGTTGGACCTGCACTTTCAGTGGGAGACTTGAATAAACTGTCGATGTACATACTGAGCAACCAACTACTGACACCTCCATTCTTGTATTATCAAGAACATAATGTGCAGAAGATGTTCATAGCCAAGAGTAAAAAATTGTTTAATAGTGACATCTAGTTACTTTTTGCCTTTGAAAATAACAACACAGATAACAGTTGTAGCATTACCTTAAAAGTTTTGCAGGGTAATTTTCAGTGGGTCTTGATTTCTTTGTAAACTTAACATATGGGCTTAAACTCCCTCACCAAATAGCTTTGTCATTTTTCCAACAAAAATGGTAGTATACACTCACCACATCTTACTGCTGAAAAAGAGGCTCCACGTCCCCACAGTATTAACTTCTATTTGACAAATCGACATGTTTCCTTTCACTTGGTTGGGTTTTATGATTAAATACCAAGGGCACTTTTAACAATGGCACTGTGAAATGCATGGAGTGCATTTTCAAGGCTCTGTCTAGTAAACTGTCAAGTATGCACACATTCATAAATCAAATCCCAGAACCACAAATTCCCAAAATTTCCTTTGAATCTGTGAACAATGTTATGTCAAAATCTCCCAACCCTTGAATTTGATTAGAAAAAAATCACTTCAAGGAGACCCAAAGGGATTTATCTTCAGAGTTCTGTTTCCAAACTTTGTCACTCTAATTGCATCCTATGACAGTCATAAGTAAAAGTTGTAAAATGTTGAAAGATAAAGACAAAACATTGTAATTCTTAAACTTTTTGATAATTCTCTCAATATTTCTGTCACTCAGAATCAGCTTTTCATTGTTTAATTGATAAAAAATGTTTTTTTTTTATTATATAACTTTTCTGTAATAAATGATTAACACTTAACGATGTGTTATAGTAATCGCAAAGCAAAAACAGCCCCATTTATACAAATCAATTACCCTGCTTTTCAAAAATATGTTATTTTCTCTCATGGAAACTTAAAAACTTATATTAATTAATTTATTAATTTATTTATTAATTTAGGGAAATTATTCTTTCTGGCCTCCTTTCTTTCAAATCAACACTGAGTCATGTGGCCAAAGATGATTTGAAAGTTGTTTTACCCTGCCTAACCGAACCCACAAAACATTTGAAAGATGAAAACCCACGCTCAAATACATACACAATACAGCCCTCCTCTGGTGTGTCCATGCTATTGCATGTGCATTAGTCAAGTCATTGGTAATAACTGGGTTAGACATGAATTCCACATATTTTTAGTCATGTAGTATTCTGCATTCAAAAAATATTAAAACCAGCGACTCCCTTGTTTGAGGGCATGATAACCCCAGTCTCATGTCAGTCTCTGCCAAGACTTTTTCTGGTCTGACATTAACTTATATATTATTTATGCACTGACGTAATAATCTCATGCAAATATCCTGTAATACTACAATTCTAAATGTAGTTGAGCCGTCATTAGTATCAAGGGAAATATGTAAGTTGTTTAAGCATCCTTTTGTTGTGATCTTTTTTTAAAAACATGTCTGCATGTCATTTCTTAACTAGTCCGATGGATACATAAAGACACTGTAGTGACACCAGATCCCTCAATTGAAAGTTATCAATCAGCACATTAGTAGTAAGATGCCCTTTTTTCTAACTGATTTAAATTAAATATTAAATTCGAACTAAAAAGTTTCAGTGGTTCCTTTTTGATCAGTGTAACATAATGTTTGAGGTTATCAGTTACACAACTTATACACATTTGAAACAGCCTGTGTTGTGCTATTGATATGGAAATATATTATATGTTTCTCTGTGTCCATAAATACAGAGAAAAAGGAGCACATTTATATAAAAATTAAACTCTGTGATTTTTAAAGACAACATTAATACTTTGATGATTAACTAAATTTACTTTTTTAATACCCCATTTTCAACATACATGAAAAAGTAGTACTCAATTTCAACTGGGATTTAAAACAACAATTAGTGTTTTTAAATGACATGATAGTACGTAGACACTTTAAACAAGTATTCAGCAATCCACCTTGAAAATCATTTACTTGAGAGTACTAAATCAGACGTTCCATGAAAACATTTTGTTCAACAGTATTATTACACTCACTCAATTGCTTGTCATCTATCTAAGCTACATTAAACAACATGACTATGTTTAGAAAGATAGATCTTTAAATATGCTTCAAAACTGACTGTAATAGTTGGTCTCAGACATAGAATAAATTATTCTCCAATTATAAGCTCAAGCAACCCTTACTCAAAAATGTGGCATGATACTGCACAGTTCTTCCTTTACTCGCACTGAGCAGCGGCATTGGGTGTAAATTATGTTTTGCTGTTACCATGTTCTTAACTGAAAATAAATAGTTAGTATTTTTTACTGCGTTTCCTCACAATGCCAAATGAGAGATATATCAAAGAAGCATTTACAAAATTAATACATTGATTGACAAGTTCTACAAAACACAAAAAGTTTCCAGCAGTATTTGTGATCTTACATTTTTAAGGATTATTTGTTTAAATCAAATGGAATGTGTCCATGGCATCATGATGAATGTTTAACAGTAACTGTTTCACTTTTTGTCAAATAGTACATATCTTTTTACCACATGACATTGTGTTGGTAACTTTCATAGTATACACTTCGCTGTTTGGCTCTTGCTTCTTTGGACATGGCAACCCCCTCCCCCACACATGACATCATAAAGGTATTGCCAAGCCAATGAATGTGATATGGGTACCAATTACAAGTCCATCAGCATCTGTGCTACAGGCAGCAGTGCTGCTAATAAGAATACCAATGATCCAATCGTAGGCCTAGGACTATTTGATGTTGATGTTGACTCTGAAATATTAGGAAAAAACAAAGGTATTAGTCAGTGAAATTGTCTAGACTTTAAATAACAACATAAAATCAAAATATTTTCTTTAACGGAGCCTAACTTTGAGCCTGCCTTCACCTTTTATATTGTAACATGTACAATGCAAGGTAACATGTAATAAACACTGATTAGTGTAGACCATTAGGTGTGACTTAAAGGTCTTAGAAAACTTACCTGCAGAAACGCTGCCTGGAATAACATTCAGAGATGTGCTGCTGCCTGTAAGTTCACTGCTGAGTAGTGAGCTTGCATTGCTTGCTGAGGGAACTGAGCTTTTATCCTTGAACACAAGGGTTGATTTGACCACCACTGATCCACTCCTACAGTGACAAAATAGAAAATAAACACCTTACAAGCACATGAAAGACACATTTTGACGTTTTTTTTTAGTTGTCAGAAACATTTTGGTCTTACGTGAATGAATCCACTATGGAGCGTCTGAAAGATGATCCAAAGACCTTCGTACATGCTTTGTTTACCTAAAGAACAACAGTACTGTTATTTACCATTAAGAATACAACAAATGGCTGAAAGAACCAACAAAGAACACACCACAAATGTTCCCAGGTACCCAATAAGAAGGATGCATTGCCAAGGTTTGAAGATGATGGAGAGAAAGAGCTGCACTGGGATCTGGGGTTTACATCACTTCTCTCTCTGTTGTGCCTGTTCATACATATTTACTCTCTCATGCATAAAAAAATGGAAAAGCAGGGAAACTGATAATTCCTTGATGATGGTATACTGTGTTTTAGAGAACTCTTAGGAATAAAGGGATATGTAAATTATTAATTTTATGTTTAACTGCTTCAAAATGTGGTTCTAAAATCACGGAAATTTACAAAACTTGATTGCATAATTATTAAGTGAATAAATAAAGATAAAGTAGACAGACTTAAAGCTTATGCTATATTGTTACAAAAATGTCAGCAACATAGTGATCCTTTCATGAAAACTGTTATTAAAAAGTTAAACCTCATACTATTTCCTGTGGAAGGCTTTGTTTTTGATGGCACATTGTGTTGTTCATAAAATCTTGGAACTTGTCAGCTACTGTATGTTCTTACAAAGTTACAGCTGGTGGAGCTTCCCAGTGTTACTAGCACTGAGGGATAAAAATCTTCCAGTCAATACATCCTTTTGCATACTTTGCCATTCTCTAGAGACAGACAAATAAAGCGAGAATTAAGTTGAAATACAAAAATGAGGTCCAAGGGCAGGTTGTTAGCTAAAAGAAAGTTATTGTTTATGGACATTAATCAAAGCAAAATCATCCTTTGACTATCAAGGGGTTGAGGGATAGCTCTCTACACAAACAGTTTTCCCGCGCAAAGCCAATAACGAATTAAATGCAAGTGGACCATAGTATTTAAAGCACACACAAACGCTTTCATTACTGGAATCTGGTTCTGCAAATTCTGCATTATTATTCAGAATCTATAAATACAAACTATTATACACTGGTCTTACCCCTGTGACCACTGTTGCAGCCAAAGCCTTGAAAGCTGTTGAGGAAGAGTTGGAGAGATCTGATGTGAACGTTTGGTTGAGACTCAGCTGTAGACCCAAGGTTCCCTCACTGGATGTAGGAGGATCTGTTGATGCAGAAGAGGCCGCAGTTGTTGCTGCTGGGGCAGTCGTAGCAGCTGCAGTAGGGGCAGCAGTTGGAGCAGCAGTGGGAGCAGCGGTGGGAGCAGCGGTGGGAGCAGCGGTAGGAGCAGCAGTGGGAGCTGCAGTTGGGGCAGCAGTGGGAGCAGCAGTAGGGGCAGCAGTGGGAGCTGCAGTTGGGGCAGCAGTGGGAGCAGCTGTAGGAGCAGCAGTGGGAGCTGCAGTAGGGGCAGCAGTGGAAGGAGAAGAAGAACCTAAACCAAAATCACAAGTGTTTGAAAATACAAGTTTACCACCATATTTTAAAAAAACATAAATCATTTTTATATGAAAGTCTTCAATCACTTACCTGCAGTTACACTGCCTGAAACGACGCTCAACGTTGAGCTGCTTGTTAGTTCATTGCTTAGTTGTGAGGTTGCTGAGCTTGATGAAGGAACTGAGGATTGATTTGTGAACACAAGGGATGAGCTGACAACCACTGATCCACTCCTACAGTAACAAAGACAAGAAGCAAAACTGTTAAAGCTAGTAATATGCAAATACAGAAGAAAAGTCAGTGAGTGAATGAAATGAAGTATTACTTGAATGAGTTGACCACTGCACGGACAAAGGATGAGCCATAAAGCTTTTGACCCACTTTGGTTAGCTGAAAGACAACAATATTATCATTTGCACAAAGGCTTGATGTGTTTGGTTTAGAGGTTGCAACCTATTATTCAACTTCTGCACTATTATGTGTTTTCTTCTAAATCTTACCTCTGTCTCCACTGTTGAGGCCAAAGTTTTAAACGCTGTTGAGGATGAGTTGGAGAGATCTGATGTGAATGTTTGGTTTAGACTAAACTGAAGAGCTAGGGTTGTATCACTGGATACAGTTGTTGTTTGTGCAGCAGTGGGTGCCTTTGTTGCATTAGGAGCTGCAGTTGGAGCAGCTGTAACATTGGGAGCCCCAGTAGGGGCAGGAGTCGGCGCTCCTGTTGCATTTTGAGCTGCAGTAGGTGCAGCAGTTGCATTTGGAGCTGCAGTCGGTGCAGCTGTAATGTTGGGAGCTGCAGTCTGGGCAGCAGTGGGGGCAGCAGTAGCATTTGGTGCAGCAGTGGAAGAGGCAGAAGAAGAAGCTGTGCCAAAATAAAAGGTTTGTTATGAATTTTGTTACTGCAACATGCACTTACTAAAAAAAAAAAAACATGCACATTATTGACGTTTGACCTAAAAATCTGTAATTTCTTACTTGCAGTTACACTGCCTGAAACGACGCTCAACGTTGAGCTGCTTGTTAGTTCATTGCTTAGTTGTGAGGTTGCTGAGCTTGATGAAGGAACTGAGGATTGATTTGTGAACACAAGGGAGGAGCTGACAACCACTGATCCACTCCTACAGTAACAAAGACAAGAAGCAAAACTGTTAAAGCTAGTAATATGCAAATACAGAAGAAAAGTCAGTGAGTGAATGAAATGAAGTATTACTTGAATGAGTTGACCACTGCACGGACAAAGGATGAGCCATAAAGCTTTTGACCCACTTTGGTTAGCTGAAAGACAACAATATTATCATTTGCACAAAGGCTTGATGTGTTTGGTTTAGAGGTTGCAACCTATTATTCAACTTCTGCACTATTATGTGTTTTCTTCTAAATCTTACCTCTGTCTCCACTGTTGAGGCCAAAGTTTTAAACGCTGTTGAGGATGAGTTGGAGAGATCTGATGTGAATGTTTGGTTTAGACTAAACTGAAGAGCTAGGGTTGTATCACTGGATACAGTTGTTGTTTGTGCAGCAGTGGGTGCCTTTGTTGCATTAGAAGCTGCAGTTGGAGCAGCTGTAACATTGGGAGCCCCAGTAGGGGCAGGAGTTGCTCCTGTTGCATTTTGAGCTGCAGTAGGAGCAGCAGTTGCATTTGGAGCTGCAGTCGGTGCAGCTGTAATGTTGGGAGCTGCAGTCTGGGCAGCAGTGGGGGCAGCAGTAGCATTTGGTGCAGCAGTGGAAGAGGCAGAAGAAGAAGCTGTGCCAAAATAAAAGGTTTGATATGAATTTTGTTACTGTAACATGCACTTACTAAAAAAAACAAAAAAACATGCACATTATTGAAGTTTGACCTAAAAATCTGTAATTTCTTACTTGCAGTTACACTGCCTGAAACGACGCTCAACGTTGAGCTGCTTGTTAGTTCATTGCTTAGTTGTGAGGTTGCTGAGCTTGATGAAGGAACTGAGGATTGATTTGTGAACACAAGGGATGAGCTGACAACCACTGATCCACTCCTACAGTAACAAAGACAGGAAGCAAAACTGTAAAAGCTAGTAATATGCAAATACAGAAGAAAAGTCAGTGAGTGAATGAAATGAAGTATTACTTGAATGAGTTGACCACTGCACGGACAAAGGATGAGCCATAAAGCTTTTGACCCACTTTGGTTAGCTGAAAGACAACAAAATTATCATTTGCACAAAGGCATGATTTGTTTGTTTTAGAGGTTGTAACATACGATATCTCATGTAGTTATAATATTACATAGTGGTAAGCACACACTTTTGACTCAATTAGAAAATGTATGGGCATGTTAAGTTAGAGCATATAAATCTTACCTCTGTCTCCACTGTTGAGGCCAAAGTTTTAAACGCTGTTGAGGATGAGTTGGAGAGATCTGATGTAAATGTTTGGTTGAGACTAAACTGAAGAGCCAGGGTTGTATCACTGGATGCAGCTGCATTTGTTGTTTGTGCAGCAGTGGGTGCCGCTGTTGCATTAGGAGCTGCAGTGGGAGCAGCTGTGGCATTGGGTGCAGCAGATGGAGCAACAGTACTATTCATTGAAGGGGTAGGCCCAGCTGTTGCATTAAGAGCAGCAGTTGGAGTGGCTGTGACATTAACAGCAACTGATGTGATAGGCATTGTTGGTGTAGCTGTAGGTGCAGCTGTTGATGTGCTTGTTCCTGGAACAACAACAACATTCAAACTGTTGTAGCATTTGGAGGAGCTTTGGATGTTGTAAAAATGCACCTAAACACTGCATAAGTAAAAGTATGACAAATAATATGAAACAACTCTTACTAGTTACAACAACACTTGCTGCATCAACTGGTAGGGAGAAGTTGGTGTTGTTGGATGCTGCATCAACAAGAACATTTGCCACAGAACTGGTTTCCGGTACTGAGCTCGCGTTCTTAAATATCAGCTCAGAATTCACCACAACTGAACCTGGACTGTGAGAGAAAATACTGTTTTAATTCACAATGATATTTGAAACCTTTTCTACAACAAGCAAAGTCAGTAAGACGGCAATAGACCTTATTCCCACAACGGCCATCTTCTTGTGATGTCATGCACAGGGTGGGGTGCTTGAATATTGTTATCATGGCTTACTTCTGCATCTCAAGTCATATAAACATTGACAAATTGATTATTTTGTTGTTGCTCCCTGATTGATGTGCATCTACGAATGCAATGAAACTTCGATTTGCAATAATTTAGTTCATTTCTTGAATGTATCCACGACCCAAAGAAACCATTAAAGTGATGCTTTCAAATAACTTTCTAAAATTGTTTGTTTTGTGAATACATTTGACCTTTTTATGGATGTAATACATTTTATAAAGTGAGTAACGCCACTTACCTGAAAGAGTTGACCTTGGCTTTAACAAACTGGCTCCCAAATTTTCCTTTATAGATGTTATTGAGCTGAAGGAAAACAAATTACAAATAGGATGTGAGTTGTTAAGGTAAGGCAAGACCAGTCTGTTAAGATAGCACATTTTAAGAAGTGACCAAATAAGTGCTTCTTTTGAGAAGCAAATTTAAGTGCTTCTCAAAAGACATCAAAAACATTGTGACAAAACAAACACAGATTGGAGAGGGCGATTATAAAAGTTTGGTTGATTATTTTCCAGATTTATTTTTACAACAAATCATGGCTGTGGTGTATTTTTTTAACATTATTTCATAATTTATGATACCAAACCTTCATAGTTTAGATTGCACACCTTTTGATGAAAATTACGATAAATCTGCTCTAAGCTGGGCAAAAAAAGCTTCTGTCATTAAAAGGACTTTGCATGAAAAGGTCTTGCTATTTCAACTAAAATAATAGCCAGTTGTTTTCTCTGACCTTAGCTCAGTCTAAACATTGAATTACCCAGTAAAAAAATCCCTTGATAAGAGAACAGTGTATCGTTTTTATGCTTGCACATCTTAAAAATAGAAATATAATGAAAATGTTCATATGAATATATAGTATTCAAAAAAATTAGAGTATTTTTTTTACTTACGCTTTCTTCAACTTTGTCTTTTAATTGATTGAACTCTTGTGACGATTGGTTGGAAAGTTCTGAGGTAAAGTTTTGCTGCAGCTTGA
This sequence comes from Notolabrus celidotus, assembly GCF_009762535.1. Classification (NCBI taxonomy): domain Eukaryota; kingdom Metazoa; phylum Chordata; class Actinopteri; order Labriformes; family Labridae; genus Notolabrus; species Notolabrus celidotus. The sequence continues at coordinate 21,540,130 of NC_048278.1, read as the reverse complement.
AATTCAGCGAAACCATGGAACTTGTTGATGTTGCAGCTGTTGTCATGGCCGGACCACTAGTAATGAGAACTGGCTTTGCTGATGTTCCATTTATTGGTGGAGCGGTTGCATTACCTAGAAGTACATAAAATGTTAAATAGAACCAAAATCTAAACGTTTGAACATATGATATGACCGAATTTACCTCCCCGGGGTAAATAAAGTATTTCTGATTTTGATTCTGATTCCAATATGTATATCAGTACTGGTCTTGGTGACAATATTGTACTACTTATTAAAATGTGAAGTTTTTCACAAAGTCAAAGCAAATTGTACTGAGGGCAGTAAATGAGGGCAGAGAACTTGAAATACCTGGCGGTGACATGGTGAAGGTGGTGTTAGGGGGTGATGATGTTGCATCATGTTGAGTCGTATTGACTGGGAATGAAGTTGGTTTGACAGATGGTGAGGTCATGTTGACTGGTGACGAGGTTGTGTTGAATGGTGTTGGTGAGGTCATATTTATTGGTGGCGAGGTTGCATTGAATAGTGGTGGTGAGGTCATATTGATAGCGGGCGAGGTCATGTTGTGTGGTGGTGGTGAGGTTATGTTGACTGGTTGTGAGGTTGCATTGAGTTTTGGAGAAGTCATGATGACTGGTAGAGAATTCATTTAAAAAAGTGAAAACATTAAATTTATATTTTAGTTGCTGCAAGAATACGTTATTAAGACAGCATATTCCTCTGAATTTTTGATACACAGAGTTAATGAATGTTGATAAGTGACAGTACATTATTCATTTTTTTAGTTAAGTTCTTTGAGAATATCATTGGTAAACTGTGTCAAGATATTACCTGGTGTATGAGTTGTGTTCACCATTGCTGTAGGGGTAACTGTGGTTTCAGCCTGAGTTTTTGGCAGCACAACTAAAAAATTGGGATTATAGAATGAGTTATGATGTTAGTTTGAAATATATTATCATCAGTACGATAGGCCAGTGCTTGCCATTATTACAGATTAAACATGATATTCAATTTTTGATCAAAATAATTATTTCCTACCAGTTGCAGTGATCGATGATGTGTTTACAGAGAGGCTAAAATTAGAGCTGGAAGCAGCAGTCTTCAAAGTGTTAGCTGCAGAGCTGGCATTTGGCAGTGTTTCTACTTTATTGAATATCAGCTCAGCATCGACCTTAACGGATCCTTTACTGTGACAAAAAGTTTTGGTAAAAAGAACAAAAAACATTTTTTAGAGTACTTTTAAAGGTTATTTCCCTGTTTAAAGAAGGCTGTATGATAAAGATTTGTCAAATAAGTGCCCTTCCGATCCTTGCATGAATTCTGAACACAATTTTTCAAATAACAAAAGTAAACTTAATTTAACAGACAAACAAAAAAAGTTCAACATTTCGCTCCATTTCACTTGTAAACAAAGGAATTTTAATACCTGCTCCAAAGTTTGAGTTGTAATAGCAAGAAGTGTTCAATACCTGAAACCATTGATTTTAGTCCGATTGAAGGCCGATCCAAATCCTTTTGAGTATACTGCGTCAAGCTGTGAACACATTTTTTCAGGAAAAATTTGAAGAGAGTAATTGAATGTTAAAACTGGTCCATTTGGTTGACTTTGTTATTTTCTACAAACATTTAAAAAAAGAAAGAGATTAAATTAAATATTTAAATAAACTACCACAAGTGACAGCAGATGCAAGTTCTATAAACATTTTTTTTTACTCTAGTTGAATACTGCTAAGTATTTAACAGAATCTTTTTAAACATTGTCATAGAAGTTTTTTATGCTTGTTGATTTATATAATTTTGGAGAAATGGCAAGTACAGCTACATACCACATGAACTTACCTGTGTTGCTACTTTGTTACTTAAATCCTTAAACTCTGGTGAGGATTGGTTGTTAAGCTCTTGTGTAAAAGTTTCCTGCAACTTAAATTCCAACTTTATTTTTGGCTCTTCGGCTGGGGCAGGCGTTGTTGGCATGGCTGGAGCACTAGCTGTTTCCAGTGGTTTTCCTGTTGTTCTAGTTACTGCAGAGGAGGTAGAAGTGATTAAATTATTATAGGTCTAAAGTTAAAAAGACTTCAAGTAGGATACAAATATGTATACAGTTGTATACAGTTTTATATATGTTCTATTAAAATTCAGTTTTGTCAACTGAAAACAATCAGCTGTTTTTTGCTGCACTAAGTGTACAGGATGTACATTACCTGGTGGTGACATAGTAGACATTGGCCTGACAGAGGTTGCATTTATTGGTGGGGAGGTCATGTTTGGTTGTGGTGAGGAGGTCATGTCGACCGTTGTTGAAGTGGAGTTTAGTGGTTGTGAAGTTGTGATGACTGGAGTAGCTGTCATGTTGGAAAATGGTGAGGTCATGTTGAGTGGTTGTGAGGTCATGTTGACTGGTAGTGATGTTGGACTGACAGGTGGTGAGGTTGTATTGAGTTTAGGAGAAGTCATGTTGAGTGGTTGTGAGGTCATGTTGACTGGTAGGGAAAGAATTCATAAAATGAATCATTTGAAAATATCCTTTGGATTCTGTTATAAAATGTTATCAAAACAGCATGTTCCACTGAATTTTAATAAACAGTGTTAATGAATGGTGATTAGTGATGGAATTGTATCTTTTGAATGGAATTGTTTGAGATTACCATGGTACCTCTGTGAGAAGACATTACCTGGTGTAGGAGTTGTGTTCATCAGTGTTGTAGGGGCAACCGTGGCTTGGCCTTGTTTTTGTGGCAGCACAACTGAAAAGTTATGATGATGTTTAAAAGGTATTCTTGTATAGTAAAAAATCAAGCCACACTGACAATTAATCAATATAAAACTTGAAATTAAAATGTTTGTAACAAAAAATGATTTCCTACCAGTTGTAGTAATAGATGATGTGTTTACAGAGAGGCTAAAATTAGAGCTGGAAGCAGCAGTCTTCAAAGTGTTAGCTGCAGAGCTGGCATTTGGCAGTGTTTCTACTTTATTGAATATCAGCTCAGCATCGACCTTAACGGATCCTTTACTGTGACAAAAAGTTTTGGTAAAAAGAACAAAAAACATTTTTTAGAGTACTTTTAAAGGTTATTTCCCTGTTTAAAGAAGGCTGTATGATAAAGATTTGTCAAATAAGTGCCCTTCCGATCCTTGCATGAATTCTGAACACAATTTTTCAAATAACAAAAGTAAACTTAATTTAACAGACAAACAAAAAAAGTTCAACATTTCGCTCCATTTCACTTGTAAACAAAGGAATTTTAATACATGCTCCAAAGTTTGAGTTGTAATAGCAAGAAGTGTTCAATACCTGAAACCATTGATTTTAGTCCGATTGAAGGCCGATCCAAATCCTTTTGAGTATACTGCGTCAAGCTGTGAACACATTTTTTCAGGAAAAATTTGAAGAGAGTAATTGAATGTTAAAACTGGTCCATTTGGTTGACTTTGTTATTTTCTACAAACATTTAAAAAAAGAAAGAGATTAAATCAAATATTTAAATAAACTACCACAAGTGACAGCAGATGCAAGTTCTATAAACATTTTTTTTACTCTAGTTGAATACTGCTAAGTATTTAACAGAATCTTTTTAAACATTGTCATAGAAGTTTTTTATGCTTGTTGATTTATATAATTTTGGAGAAATGGCAAGTACAGCTACATACCACATGAACTTACCTGTGTTGCTACTTTGTTACTTAAATCCTTAAACTCTGGTGAGGATTGGTTGTTAAGCTCTTGTGTAAAAGTTTCCTGCAACTTAAATTCCAACTTTATTTTTGGCTCTTCGGCTGGGGCAGGCGTTGTTGGCATGGCTGGAGCACTAGCTGTTTCCAGTGGTTTTCCTGTTGTTCTAGTTACTGCAGAGGAGGTAGAAGTGATTAAATTATTATAGGTCTAAAGTTAAAAAGACTTCAAGTAGGATACAAATATGTATACAGTTGTATACAGTTTTATATATGTTCTATTAAAATTCAGTTTTGTCAACTGAAAACAATCAGCTGTTTTTTGCTGCACTAAGTGTACAGGATGTACATTACCTGGTGGTGACATAGTAGACATTGGCCTGACAGAGGTTGCATTTATTGGTGGGGAGGTCATGTTTGGTTGTGGTGAGGAGGTCATGTCGACCGTTGTTGAAGTGGAGTTTAGTGGTTGTGAAGTTGTGATGACTGGAGTAGCTGTCATGTTGGAAAATGGTGAGGTCATGTTGAGTGGTTGTGAGGTCATGTTGACTGGTAGTGATGTTGGACTGACAGGTGGTGAGGTTGTATTGAGTTTAGGAGAAGTCATGTTGAGTGGTTGTGAGGTCATGTTGACTGGTAGGGAAAGAATTCATAAAAATGAATCATTTGAAAATATCCTTTGGATTCTGTTATAAAATGTTATCAAAACAGCATGTTCCACTGAATTTTAATAAACAGTGTTAATGAATGGTGATTAGTGATGGAATTGTATCTTTTGAATGGAATTGTTTGAGATTACCATGGTACCTCTGTGAGAAGACATTACCTGGTGTAGGAGTTGTGTTCATCAGTGTTGTAGGGGCAACCGTGGCTTGGCCTTGTTTTTGTGGCAGCACAACTGAAAAGTTATGATGATGTTTAAAAGGTATTCTTGTATAGTAAAAAATCAAGCCACACTGACAATTAATCAATATAAAACTTGAAATTAAAATGTTTGTAACAAAAAATGATTTCCTACCAGTTGTAGTAATAGATGATGTGTTTACAGAGAGGCTAAAATTAGAGCTGGAAGCAGCAGTCTTCAAAGTGTTAGCTGCAGAGCTGGCATTTGGCAGTGTTTCTACTTTATTGAATATCAGCTCAGCATCGACCTTAACGGATCCTTTACTGTGACAAAAAGTTTTGGTAAAAAGAACAAAAAACATTTTTTAGAGTACTTTTAAAGGTTATTTCCCTGTTTAAAGAAGGCTGTATGATAAAGATTTGTCAAATAAGTGCCCTTCCGATCCTTGCATGAATTCTGAACACAATTTTTCAAATAACAAAAGTAAACTTAATTTAACAGACAAACAAAAAAAGTTCAACATTTCGCTCCATTTCACTTGTAAACAAAGGAATTTTAATACATGCTCCAAAGTTTGAGTTGTAATAGCAAGAAGTGTTCAATACCTGAAACCATTGATTTTAGTCCGATTGAAGGCCGATCCAAATCCTTTTGAGTATACTGCGTCAAGCTGTGAACACATTTTTTCAGGAAAAATTTGAAGAGAGTAATTGAATGTTACTGTTAAGTATTTAACAGAATCTTTTTAAGCATTGTCATAGAAGTTTTTTATGCTTGTTGATTTATATAATTTTGGAGAAATGGCAAGTACAGCTACATACCACATGAACTTACCTGTGTTGCTACTTTGTTACTTAAATCCTTAAACTCTGGTGAGGATTGGTTGTTAAGCTCTTGTGTAAAAGTTTCCTGCAACTTAAATTCCAACTTTATTTTTGGCTCTTCGGCTGGGGCAGGCGTTGTTGGCATGGCTGGAGCACTAGTTGTTTCCAGTGGTTTTCCTGTTGTTCCAGTTACTGCAGAGGAAGTTGCTTTGCCTAGAAATATATATTAATGATTGATTACAGTTTTTACATAACTTTTTTTTTTTAAATGTTAACATAAAAATCAGTTGGTATCGCTGCGCCGAATGTGTGAACATGAACATTATCTGGTTGTGACCCAGTAGTCATAGATTGGACAGATGTTGAGTTTTGTGATTTTTTTAGTTTTTTTTAGTGGTGGTTGTGAGATAATGTGGACTGAAGTTGTCATAAATGATGGTGAAGATTTTATGTTGACTGTTGGGGAAGTCATATTAACTTGTTGTGAGGTCAAATTTACTGAATGTTAAGTTTTGTTTTGTGGTTGTCCTGAAATGCAAATAGTGTTGATGTGTTGTCTAAAGCTAAGGTTGAATTACCTGGTGATGACATTGTTGTGACTGGTGCTGTTGAAGATGCATTGATTAATGGTGATGTCATGGACATGGATGTTGAATGGACTGGTGATGAAGTCATGTTGACTGGTGATGAAGTCATGTTGACTGGTGATGAAGTCATGTTTACTGGTGATGATGCTGTGTTGACTGGTGTTGAGGTTATGTTAACTGGTGGTGTGGTCATGAGGACTGGTGTTGAAGTCATGTTAACTGGTGGTGTGGTCATGAGGACTGGTGTTGAAGTCATGTTGACTGGTGGTGTGGTCATGAGGACTGGTGTTGAAGTCATGTTGACTGGTGGTGTGGTCATGAGGACTGGTGTTGAAGTCATGTTGACTGGTGGTGTGGTCATGAGGACTGGTGAGGATGTCATGTTGACTGGTGGTGTGGTCATGAGGACTGGTGAGGATGTCATGTTGACTGGTGTTGATGTCATGTTGACTGGTGTTGATGTCATGTTGACTGGTGTTGATGTCATGTTGATAGATGGTTTAGTATTGTCAGTAGTGAGGTAGCATTAAATCAAATACAAAATGTGTGATTTGTTAAAAATTGGGGAAGAATAATTACCTGCTGATGACAGTGAGGTTGTATTTCCTGTTATTGAAGTTGAATACAGTTGAGATAAAACATTTTAGATTAAAACAGCAGTGATATATATATATATATATATATATATATATATATATATATATATATATATATATATATATAAAGATATAGATATAGATATATATCTATATATAGATATATATCTATATATATATCTATAGATATATAGATATATATCTATATATCTATAGAGATATAGATATATAAATATAGATATATATCTATAGATATATATATATATATATATATATATATAGAGAGAGAGAGAGAGAGAGAGAGAGAGAGAGAGATTTACCTGGAGATGACGTTGTTATACTTGGTGCCGAGGTTGAACTGAGTGGTGCTGAAGTTTGGTTGGCTGATCCTTGGGTAGTGGGAACTGCAAATGCATGAAATTGGTATTACTGATAAATATACTGCACTATAAAGGCTTTTTCTGTTCCATGTTGGAAATCAGAAATTGTCAGACCCATAGCAACAACCATTGATAAACCTGTAAAACCACTTGATAACCTTTTCTCTTCACTATTCACACACACTCACACACGAAACTCCAATGCCACACAAGTTAAGGCAAATACATTTATTTGTATAACACATTTCACAACATAAAGTAGTTTTAAGTTACACATTTTTAAAATGAAAAAAAAAATTAGAAAATAAATAATAGTGCTACTTTTTTCTAGGCTGCATAAATATTACACAGAAGTGACAGTAAAACCATTTTTTAAGGGAATTGTCTAAGGTGCTGCTCTTTACTTGCAGGTATGAAACATGTTGATGGTTGTAGAATCAGAGATCCTGAGTAGAGTGCAGAAAACATGACCTCAATGATAATGGTCCGAAATGGTGAGGACAATTCATAGTTCACTCATTCACTCATATAACTTTGGAAACAGTAGTTGTAGATTAGTTGGTGCAAGAAAAAAACTGCAAAAAAATACAAAAATAATTATTTCATTGACCAATATTAAGTAACATTTCAAGTGTGTTCTGACAGCACACAAATGGATAATGTGTGAAATAACAGTTTTAACTAAACAAGAAAAGACTAAGAATCTTACTCGGCTCAGCAATACATGGTCGGTTGATGCTGGTTGCAGAACTTGCATAAAGAACTGCGCTCACATTGTTGAGTATCAGATTAGAATTTAGCAAAACTGACCCTGGACTGTAAAATAATTCATAAGAAACTTACTCTGATTTATTTCTGTATTCACTCCTGCTTTATCCTTCTCCAGTAAAGGCAAATTAAGTAGAAGTTGTACTGGGGTGGATGTAGTGCTAATTTGCATTTGCAAGTTTGATTGCAAATGCATTGCCTACCCAGGAGAGTTAGCAGTAAACTAGCAACTTTACTGCTTGCAAACAACACAGAGATACTGCTAGAAATGTATTAAAAGGACTTAGGATACCTGTATAGGGTACACAAACACATAAGTGAAATATCATTAAGCGATTATTGCAAATTAACTCACTGCTCTCTTATACACATTTCTCCTTAGTGTAAATATTTTCAAAAACCTAATTTCAAAAGATCTATAGTTTGCCAAGAAATATGTAGATTTTTTTTTACTTAAAGTGCTGTCAACAGCTTCAGGTAAGGCACATAAATACAAATAATTTTACAAGACTTTATAATTGCACATTGCCAATTTAACTTGCCATGGGTTTGGCTAATCAGCAATGACCTGACTAAATTAAACTGACAATGTTAACCTATGCTGTGTTGCCATGAGGTATTCACTAGTCAAGAGCTGGAAAGTAAAAAAAAGATTTAAGGCCATTTATACATTCCAGTAAAAAAAGAAAAGTGAAGAGATGCTCTAACTGAGAACAGAGTTGTTTGAGCAGGTTTTGGTGCGGTTGCGGTAGTGGTAACAGACTTTGTTCCATAGTGGTAAGGTTAAATGTACTTGTAGTGAACTTTGTAGACTGAAGTGTCATTGAGTGGCTGCGGCATCATCTTAACTGGTGGTAAAGCTGCACTGAATGTAAGTGTGATCCCACTGACTGTTGGTGAGGTTACAATAACTGATGGACAAGTCATGGTGAGATGTTGCATTGAATTGTTGGTTTAGTAACTTGATGCTAGTTTTCTCTCATGGGATGATTGTAATATTGTTAAGTAGAAGGGTCATGTGGACTGTTGTTCAGGTTACATCAAGGGGTGTTAACGTGGTGGATGTATTTTGATAAAACTACATATGACATTTAACCCTACCACCTTTCAAATTTTACAATTTCTAAGGATTGAATACTCATGAATCTTGGTTACTGATTGTGGTAGTAATGTTGCATTTGTTTGAAATAACAAAGAAAGCCATATTTTAGTATATACTGAAAATATTTACACTTCTATGGACTAATGCTATCTTGAAAATACCTGGTGAGGGAGCTGTGCTCATTAGTGTTGTAGGGACTACTTTGGCTGGGGCTTCAGTTGGTGCCAACACAACTGAAAAGAGAACAATCGAATTAGTCATAATATTGGCTTACACTAAATTTGTTTACTGAAGAAAGCTGGAAAAAATAAATGTACTTAAACTTTCAACATTTTGTATTCATATAATTTCTTACCAGTTGTAGTAATAGATGATGTGTTAACAGTGAGGGTAAAATTAGAGCTGGAAGCAGCAGTCTTCAAAGTGCTAGCTGCAGAGCTGGCATCTGGCAGTGTTTCTACTTTATTGAATATCAGCTCAGCATCTACTGCAACAGATCCTTGACTGTGACAGAAAGTTTCCGAAAGTCATTTTATGAAGCTGTGAACTTCCATGTCCCATGTTTCCAATTCAGTGAAATAAAGGCTTGATGAGATGTACAAAAAAACTATTGAATGACAAAAAAATGTAGTTACTACTGACAACTAACTTTTAAAGTACAATACTCCTCTTTTTTCAAGTGATTGACCATGAAAGGTCCAAACAATAACAAAGAGTACTAAACAGTATTTGTATTTAAAAGCAAGCGTTGGTTTGTACCTGAAACCATTGATGACGGTCCTATTGAAGGCAGTTCCAAATTTTCCGGAATAGACTGTGTCGAGCTGTCATTGAGTTATGTTAAAAAAAAAAAAAGTTTAAATAATCATAAAAAGAGGTACATTTTGTAATGTTAAAGATTCTAAGTAAATGTGTCCTACTTGATTTCTTACTTATAAACTGTTGCTTGTAAGTTACTCTTAGCAGAGAAATGTCTTTTGTTCAGCAATCATGACTATATAGTTTGAAAGTTCCTTTGCTGTTTTTTTAACATTGTGTGAATGTTGTAATCTTGCAATAGTTTACTTTTTCCAAGTCTCTTTTATAAAACATGGGTATTGAAAATAAGAAATACTTGGAATAAAATGTGTAATGTGATAGTGGACATACAATAAAACTGCAAAATAAATGTGCTGACTCACCGCAGAGGATACTTGCTGACTTAATTTCTGGAACTCTGGTGAGGATTTATCATTTAGTTCTTGTGTGAAAGTCGCCTGCAGCTTAAATTCCAATTTAATTTTTGGCTCTGCAGGTGGGGCAGGTGTTGTTGTCGTGGGCGGTGCAGCAGTAGTGGTTTGTTGCACTGAGGTTGCACTGCTTCCTGCTTCTGCTGTGGTTGATTGAAGTAGAGGTGAGGTCGTTTGGACTTGAGTTGAGGTGACAGGCATAGTTTGAGTTACTGTTGGCAAGGTGTTAGTCACTGGATATGAGGTTGATACCTCACTTGTAGTGAGTGGTGTGGAGGCCATGCTGACTGCTGTAGAGGTCCCATGGTCTATTGGTGAAGTGGACATGGGAGTTAATGTTGAGGTTGAACTGATTGCTGCTGATGTGGTTGTTGGATGGCGTGATGTTGAGCTCATTTGGACTTGAGTTGAGGTGACAGGCATAGTTTGAGTTACTGTTGGCAAGGTGTTAGTCACTGCATTTGAGGTTGATACCTCACTTGTTGTGAGTGGTGTGGAGGCCATGCTGACTAGTGTTGAGGTTCCATGGTCTGTTGGTGAAGTGGACATGGGAGTTAATGTTGAGGTTGAACTGATTGCTGCTGATGTGGTTGTTGGATGGAGTGATGTTGAGCTCATTTGGACTTCAGTTGAGGTGACAGGCATAGTTTGAGTTAATGTTGGCAAGGTTTTAGTCACTGGATTTGAGGTTGATACCTCACTTGTAGTGAGTGGTGTAGAGGCCATGCTGACTAATGTTGATGTCATGTTGAGTTGTGGTGAAGTTGCAGTGACTGGTAGTGAAGTGATTTCAGCAGATGTTGAGGTCAAGGCAACACTTGCTGTGATGTCATTTAGTGTTGATGAGCTTATTGGTATTGTAGATGGGCTTGCATTGCCTGTTGATGAGGTCATGGAAACAGATGGTGAGTTTGTATTGCCTGCTGATGAGGTCATGAGAGGTGATAAAGAGGTTGCATTGACAAATTGTGAGTTAGTGTGTACTGTTTGTAAAACAATGTTGTCTAGTGTTGTGGTTTCATGGCCTGTTGGTGAAGTTAACTTGTAAGTTAATGTTGAGGATGCACTCAATACTGCTATTGTTGTTGAATGGATTGATGTTGAGGTCATTTCGACCTGAGTTGAGGTGACTGGCAAATGTTGAGTTACTGGGGGAAAGGTGTTTGTTACTGAATTTGAACTGATTGCTTCACTTCTTGAGACTGGTGAAGAGGTCTTTCTGACTACCAATGGGGTGATATTGACTTTAAATGAGGTGTCTTTGACCGGTAGTTCAGAAATTTCAACAGAAAGTTAAGTACAGACACAGTACCTGTTAATCTATTTACTGATGCTGAAGTTAAGCGGGATGTTGATGGTGTTTCATTACCTGTTGGTAAGGACATTGCAACAAAAAATTGAGGTTGCATTGACTGCCGATGTGGTCATTGAAAGTGATGGAGAGGTAACATTGAGTAGTGGCATGGTCAAATGGACTACTGATTGGGGGATGTTAACTGTTGTTCATGTTCCAGTGACTAGAGGTGAGGTTATGTGTACTTTTGGGGAGGTTACACTGACCAGGGGTGTGGTCAAAAGGAGCAATGTTGAGGTTGTTTCGTTGTTAATTGGTGAGGAAGTTAGGTTTGATTTGATTAGTTAGTAGCAACATTTGCTCTTCCATCCAATTGATGCGTAGGATTATAACAGCTTCATGGGAGAGTATTCTTGAAATGAACTGAGATGCTTTTGTTGTATTGTGATATATGCATTTGAAGAAAACAGGAACAAGTTGTGTATGTGTTTGGATAGTGAATATTTCATTGTTGTAACTTCCAGTCAATTTAATGTCTTGTGTATTTTCCATGCAATATGCAATACACGAGTCTGTGGATGATTGTGTCTTGTGGGTACCTGGTGTTGGAGTTGTTTTCATTAATGTTGAAGTAGAAACTTTGGCTGGGGCTTCAGTTGGAACCAACACAACTGAAAACAAGGTTTGTAATATAAGTGATAGTATTCTGTATTGAAGTAATTCTTGCCATCATATCCTAGGTAATTATTCAATAATCAGTTGAATTGTCCAGCATTAAAACATGTTGCAATCTTGACATTTCTTACCAGTTGTAGTAATAGATGATGTGTTAACAGTGAGGGTAAAATTAGAGCTGGAAGCAGCAGTCTTCAAAGTGCTAGCTGCAGAGCTGGCATCTGGCAGTGTTTCTACTTTATTGAATATCAGCTCAGCATCTACTGCAACAGATCCTTGACTGTGACAGAAAGTTTCCGAAAGTCATTTTATGAAGCTGTGAACTTCCATGTCTCATGTTTCCAATTCAGTGAAATAAAGGCTTGATGAGATGTACAAAAAAAAACTATTGAATGACAAAAAAATGTAGTTACTACTGACAACTAACTTTTAAAGTACAATACTCCTCTTTTTTCAAGTGATTGACCATGAAAGGTCCAAACAATAACAAAGAGTACTAAACAGTATTTGTATTTAAAAGCAAGCGTTGGTTTGTACCTGAAACCATTGATGACGGTCCTATTGAAGGCAGTTCCAAATTTTCCGGTATAGACTGTGTCGAGCTGTCATTGAGTTATGTTAAAAAAAAAAAGTTTAAATAATCATAAAAAGAGTTTACTTTTTCCAAGTCTCTTTTATAAAACATGGGTATTGAAAATAAGAAATACTTGGAATAAAATGTGTAATGTGATAGTGGACATACAATAAAACTGCAAAATAAATGTGCTGACTCACCGCAGAGGATACTTGCTGACTTAATTTCTGGAACTCTGGTGAGGATTTATCATTTAGTTCTTGTGTGAAAGTCGCCTGCAGCTTAAATTCCAATTTAATTTTTGGCTCTGCAGGTGGGGCAGGTGTTGTTGTCGTGGGCGGTGCAGCAGTAGTGGTTTGTTGCACTGAGGTTGCACTGCTTCCTGCTTCTGCTGTGGTTGATTGAAGTAGAGGTGAGGTCGTTTGGACTTGAGTTGAGGTGACAGGCATAGTTTGAGTTACTGTTGGCAAGGTGTTAGTCACTGGATATGAGGTTGATACCTCACTTGTAGTGAGTGGTGTGGAGGCCATGCTGACTGCTGTAGAGGTCCCATGGTCTATTGGTGAAGTGGACATGGGAGTTAATGTTGAGGTTGAACTGATTGCTGCTGATGTGGTTGTTGGATGGCGTGATGTTGAGCTCATTTGGACTTGAGTTGAGGTGACAGGCATAGTTTGAGTTACTGTTGGCAAGGTGTTAGTCACTGCATTTGAGGTTGATACCTCACTTGTTGTGAGTGGTGTGGAGGCCATGCTGACTAGTGTTGAGGTTCCATGGTCTGTTGGTGAAGTGGACATGGGAGTTAATGTTGAGGTTGAACTGATTGCTGCTGATGTGGTTGTTGGATGGAGTGATGTTGAGCTCATTTGGACTTCAGTTGAGGTGACAGGCATAGTTTGAGTTAATGTTGGCAAGGTTTTAGTCACTGGATTTGAGGTTGATACCTCACTTGTAGTGAGTGGTGTAGAGGCCATGCTGACTAATGTTGATGTCATGTTGAGTTGTGGTGAAGTTGCAGTGACTGGTAGTGAAGTGATTTCAGCAGATGTTGAGGTCAAGGCAACACTTGCTGTGATGTCATTTAGTGTTGATGAGCTTATTGGTATTGTAGATGGGCTTGCATTGCCTGTTGATGAGGTCATGGAAACAGATGGCGAGTTTGTATTGCCTGCTGATGAGGTCATGAGAGGTGATAAAGAGGTTGCATTGACAAATTGTGAGTTAGTGTGTACTGTTTGTAAAACAATGTTGTCTAGTGTTGTGGTTTCATGGCCTGTTGGTGAAGTTAACTTGTAAGTTAATGTTGAGGATGCACTCAATACTGCTATTGTTGTTGAATGGATTGATGTTGAGGTCATTTCGACCTGAGTTGAGGTGACTGGCAAATGTTGAGTTACTGGGGGAAAGGTGTTTGTTACTGAATTTGAACTGATTGCTTCACTTCTTGAGACTGGTGAAGAGGTCTTTCTGACTACCGATGGGGTGATATTGACTTTAAATGAGGTGTCTTTGACCGGTAGTTCAGAAATTTCAACAGAAAGTTAAGTACAGACACAGTACCTGTTAATCTATTTACTGATGCTGAAGTTAAGCGGGATGTTGATGGTGTTTCATTACCTGTTGGTAAGGACATTGCAACAAAAAATTGAGGTTGCATTGACTGCCGATGTGGTCATTGAAAGTGATGGAGAGGTAACATTGAGTAGTGGCATGGTCAAATGGACTACTGATTGGGGGATGTTAACTGTTGTTCATGTTCCAGTGACTAGAGGTGAGGTTATGTGTACTTTTGGGGAGGTTACACTGACCAGGGGTGTGGTCAAAAGGAGCAATGTTGAGGTTGTTTCGTTGTTAATTGGTGAGGAAGTTAGGTTTGATTTGATTAGTTAGTAGCAACATTTGCTCTTCCATCCAATTGATGCGTAGGATTATAACAGCTTCATGGGAGAGTATTCTTGAAATGAACTGAGATGCTTTTGTTGTATTGTGATATATGCATTTGAAGAAAACAGGAACAAGTTGTGTATGTGTTTGGATAGTGAATATTTCATTGTTGTAACTTCCAGTCAATTTAATGTCTTGTGTATTTTCCATGCAATATGCAATACACGAGTCTGTGGATGATTGTGTCTTGTGGGTACCTGGTGTTGGAGTTGTTTTCATTAATGTTGAAGTAGAAACTTTGGCTGGGGCTTCAGTTGGAACCAACACAACTGAAAACAAGGTTTGTAATATAAGTGATAGTATTCTGTATTGAAGTAATTCTTGCCATCATATCCTAGGTAATTATTCAATAATCAGTTGAATTGTCCAGCATTAAAACATGTTGCAATCTTGACATTTCTTACCAGTTGTAGTAATAGATGATGTGTTAACAGTGAGGGTAAAATTAGAGCTGGAAGCAGCAGTCTTCAAAGTGCTAGCTGCAGAGCTGGCATCTGGCAGTGTTTCTACTTTATTGAATATCAGCTCAGCATCTACTGCAACAGATCCTTGACTGTGACAGAAAGTTTCCGAAAGTCATTTTATGAAGCTGTGAACTTCCATGTCTCATGTTTCCAATTCAGTGAAATAAAGGCTTGATGAGATGTACAAAAAAAAACTATTGAATGACAAAAAAATGTAGTTACTACTGACAACTAACTTTTAAAGTACAATACTCCTCTTTTTTCAAGTGATTGACCATGAAAGGTCCAAACAATAACAAAGAGTACTAAACAGTATTTGTATTTAAAAGCAAGCGTTGGTTTGTACCTGAAACCATTGATGACGGTCCTATTGAAGGCAGTTCCAAATTTTCCGGTATAGACTGTGTCGAGCTGTCATTGAGTTATGTTAAAAAAAAAAGTTTAAATAATCATAAAAAGAGTTTACTTTTTCCAAGTCTCTTTTATAAAACATGGGTATTGAAAATAAGAAATACTTGGAATAAAATGTGTAATGTGATAGTGGACATACAATAAAACTGCAAAATAAATGTGCTGACTCACCGCAGAGGATACTTGCTGACTTAATTTCTGGAACTCTGGTGAGGATTTATCATTTAGTTCTTGTGTGAAAGTCGCCTGCAGCTTAAATTCCAATTTAATTTTTGGCTCTGCAGGTGGGGCAGGTGTTGTTGTCGTGGGCGGTGCAGCAGTAGTGGTTTGTTGCACTGAGGTTGCACTGCTTCCTGCTTCTGCTGTGGTTGATTGAAGTAGAGGTGAGGTCGTTTGGACTTGAGTTGAGGTGACAGGCATAGTTTGAGTTACTGTTGGCAAGGTGTTAGTCACTGGATATGAGGTTGATACCTCACTTGTAGTGAGTGGTGTGGAGGCCATGCTGACTGCTGTAGAGGTCCCATGGTCTATTGGTGAAGTGGACATGGGAGTTAATGTTGAGGTTGAACTGATTGCTGCTGATGTGGTTGTTGGATGGCGTGATGTTGAGCTCATTTGGACTTGAGTTGAGGTGACAGGCATAGTTTGAGTTACTGTTGGCAAGGTGTTAGTCACTGCATTTGAGGTTGATACCTCACTTGTTGTGAGTGGTGTGGAGGCCATGCTGACTAGTGTTGAGGTTCCATGGTCTGTTGGTGAAGTGGACATGGGAGTTAATGTTGAGGTTGAACTGATTGCTGCTGATGTGGTTGTTGGATGGAGTGATGTTGAGCTCATTTGGACTTCAGTTGAGGTGACAGGCATAGTTTGAGTTAATGTTGGCAAGGTTTTAGTCACTGGATTTGAGGTTGATACCTCACTTGTAGTGAGTGGTGTAGAGGCCATGCTGACTAATGTTGATGTCATGTTGAGTTGTGGTGAAGTTGCAGTGACTGGTAGTGAAGTGATTTCAGCAGATGTTGAGGTCAAGGCAACACTTGCTGTGATGTCATTTAGTGTTGATGAGCTTATTGGTATTGTAGATGGGCTTGCATTGCCTGTTGATGAGGTCATGGAAACAGATGGTGAGTTTGTATTGCCTGCTGATGAGGTCATGAGAGGTGATAAAGAGGTTGCATTGACAAATTGTGAGTTAGTGTGTACTGTTTGTAAAACAATGTTGTCTAGTGTTGTGGTTTCATGGCCTGTTGGTGAAGTTAACTTGTAAGTTAATGTTGAGGATGCACTCAATACTGCTATTGTTGTTGAATGGATTGATGTTGAGGTCATTTCGACCTGAGTTGAGGTGACTGGCAAATGTTGAGTTACTGGGGGAAAGGTGTTTGTTACTGAATTTGAACTGATTGCTTCACTTCTTGAGACTGGTGAAGAGGTCTTTCTGACTACCAATGGGGTGATATTGACTTTAAATGAGGTGTCTTTGACCGGTAGTTCAGAAATTTCAACAGAAAGTTAAGTACAGACACAGTACCTGTTAATCTATTTACTGATGCTGAAGTTAAGCGGGATGTTGATGGTGTTTCATTACCTGTTGGTAAGGACATTGCAACAAAAAATTGAGGTTGCATTGACTGCCGATGTGGTCATTGAAAGTGATGGAGAGGTAACATTGAGTAGTGGCATGGTCAAATGGACTACTGATTGGGGGATGTTAACTGTTGTTCATGTTCCAGTGACTAGAGGTGAGGTTATGTGTACTTTTGGGGAGGTTACACTGACCAGGGGTGTGGTCAAAAGGAGCAATGTTGAGGTTGTTTCGTTGTTAATTGGTGAGGAAGTTAGGTTTGATTTGATTAGTTAGTAGCAACATTTGCTCTTCCATCCAATTGATGCGTAGGATTATAACAGCTTCATGGGAGAGTATTCTTGAAATGAACTGAGATGCTTTTGTTGTATTGTGATATATGCATTTGAAGAAAACAGGAACAAGTTGTGTATGTGTTTGGATAGTGAATATTTCATTGTTGTAACTTCCAGTCAATTTAATGTCTTGTGTATTTTCCATGCAATATGCAATACACGAGTCTGTGGATGATTGTGTCTTGTGGGTACCTGGTGTTGGAGTTGTTTTCATTAATGTTGAAGTAGAAACTTTGGCTGGGGCTTCAGTTGGAACCAACACAACTGAAAACAAGGTTTGTAATATAAGTGATAGTATTCTGTATTGAAGTAATTCTTGCCATCATATCCTAGGTAATTATTCAATAATCAGTTGAATTGTCCAGCATTAAAACATGTTGCAATCTTGACATTTCTTACCAGTTGTAGTAATAGATGATGTGTTAACAGTGAGGGTAAAATTAGAGCTGGAAGCAGCAGTCTTCAAAGTGCTAGCTGCAGAGCTGGCATCTGGCAGTGTTTCTACTTTATTGAATATCAGCTCAGCATCTACTGCAACAGATCCTTGACTGTGACAGAAAGTTTCCGAAAGTCATTTTATGAAGCTGTGAACTTCCATGTCTCATGTTTCCAATTCAGTGAAATAAAGGCTTGATGAGATGTACAAAAAAAAACTATTGAATGACAAAAAAATGTAGTTACTACTGACAACTAACTTTTAAAGTACAATACTCCTCTTTTTTCAAGTGATTGACCATGAAAGGTCCAAACAATAACAAAGAGTACTAAACAGTATTTGTATTTAAAAGCAAGCGTTGGTTTGTACCTGAAACCATTGATGACGGTCCTATTGAAGGCAGTTCCAAATTTTCCGGTATAGACTGTGTCGAGCTGTCATTGAGTTATGTTAAAAAAAAAAAGTTTAAATAATCATAAAAAGAGTTTACTTTTTCCAAGTCTCTTTTATAAAACATGGGTATTGAAAATAAGAAATACTTGGAATAAAATGTGTAATGTGATAGTGGACATACAATAAAACTGCAAAATAAATGTGCTGACTCACCGCAGAGGATACTTGCTGACTTAATTTCTGGAACTCTGGTGAGGATTTATCATTTAGTTCTTGTGTGAAAGTCGCCTGCAGCTTAAATTCCAATTTAATTTTTGGCTCTGCAGGTGGGGCAGGTGTTGTTGTCGTGGGCGGTGCAGCAGTAGTGGTTTGTTGCACTGAGGTTGCACTGCTTCCTGCTTCTGCTGTGGTTGATTGAAGTAGAGGTGAGGTCGTTTGGACTTGAGTTGAGGTGACAGGCATAGTTTGAGTTAATGTTGGCATGGTGTTAGTCACTGCATTTGAGGTTGATACCTCACTTGTAGTGAGTGGTGTGGAGGCCATGCTGATTGCTGTAGAGGTCCCATGGTCTATTGGTGAAGTGGACATGTGAGTTAATGTTGAGGTTGAACTGACTGCTGCTGATGTGGTTGTTGGATGGAGTGATGTTGAGCTCATTTGGACTTGAGTTGAGGTGACAGGCATAGTTTGAGTTACTGTTGGCAAGGTGTTAGTCACTGCATTTGAGGTTGACACCTCACTTGTTGTGAGTGGTGTGGAGGCCATGCTGACTAGTGTTGAGGTTCCATGGTCTGTTGGTGAAGTGGACATGGGAGTTAATGTTGAGGTTGAACTGATTGCTGCTGATGTGGTTGTTGGATGGAGTGATGTTGAGCTCATTTGGACTTGTGTTGAGGTGACAGGCATAGTTTGAGTTACTGTTGGCAAGGTGTTAGTCACTGCATTTGAGGTTGATACCTCACTTGTTGTGAGTGGTGTGGAGGCCATGCTGACTAGTGTTGAGGTTCCATGGTCTGTTGGTGAAGTGGACATGGGAGTTAATGTTGAGGTTGAACTGACTGCTGCTGCTGTGGTTGTTGGATGGAGTGATGTTGAGCTCATTTGGACTTGAGTTGAGGTGACAGGCATAGTTTGAGTTACTGTTGGCAAGGTGTTAGTCACTGCATTTAAGGTTGATACCTCACTTGTTGTGAGTGGTGAAGTTGCAGTGACTGATTGTGAAGTAATTTCAGCAGATGTTGAGATCAAGGTCACACCTGCTGTTGTCTCATTTACTGTTGCTGTGCTTGTGTGGATTGATGTTGGTGAATTGATAGTTGATGTTGGGGAATTGGTTTGTGATGACGTGTAATTGAATGCACCTGCAGATGTGCTGATTGCTGATGAGGTCGAGGTGACTGGTCGTGATGATGTGTTGTCTGGTAAAGATAAGGTAAAAGAGCAGTTACCCATCAATGTTAAAATAATTGTAAAATTTTAATTGATTTTTGTTAGAGTTCATAAGTTATTCCTTGTTAAAATTTGTACAATAAACCTGGTTGAGGAAGTTTAATCAAAATCTGTTATATGTAAGCGCTACACTATACTATACTTGGTTTCTCTCCTACTTAAATATTATTTTTGACATAAATCTTACAGCATCAGCAATCTCAAAGGAATTAAAAATGAGTGAGAGTGACTATTTATGCAAATACTCAAAAATCATTTACACTTTGCCCTTTATTGTTGAATGACTACCACGATTTCACACTACAACCAAGTCCTTTATAGTTAGAAACTGTATGCTATGGAGATAACCATGCAGTCTAAAATGGTGAACTTTTTTCACTTATTTTACCCTTCTGTAACATTTTATGACATATAATTAAACACCGTCCTCAGCTTCTTTTATGAATTGTTTTGCTTTGGTTATATTTATTATAGTACATTTCTATCATTCCACCATTAATTTGTTGCTGACTCTAGTATTTAAACATAAATCAAACTTATTTAACATCTGTAATACTGCTGTGGTTTTCAGTAGCTACCTATTACTTTCTATTACTAGAAAGTAAATCAAATCTTGTGGAACTCAGACTGGGAACAAAATGTGACACAGAAGTTGTTGGTTAGAAGTAGGTGCTAGTGAAATAACAGAATATTAAATATAAAAAAACAAATGTTACATTACCTATGTACACCCACATGGCAACAATATTTATATTTGAAGCACTTTTAAGTATATTTTTAAAAAATTACAATAGAATAACATAACTTAAATTTTAATGTATTATATATTTTTCATAATGGGTACGGTTACATGATGTTTTTTAATTCTGAATGAATAATTCCGAATTAGATATTTCCGAATTAAAGTTTTCTCCTTCGTGTTTACATGGAAATATTAATTCCGAATTGAGGTTAACATGGAAAACACGTTTAATTGTTTTTATTCAATTCCTCTTAAGGTCTGGGGGTTGGGAAGGGTTCTGGTTGGACAGGGGCGGGCGTGACGTATTTACGTTTACCGGAAGAAAACAGACTCCAGTTCCTGCTTCTTTCATTTTGGTTACAACATGGAAGACCACACAATAAGTTCAAATTTCGCTTTGATTTTGACTATAGTTGTTAAAAAGCAGCTCGACACAAACGTACTGCTTCACTTTCGTCAGCTGAGGAGGAGAAGAGAGATAGACGACCGGAGAAGGGAGGCGGAAGACCGGACTGTGGCGATTCAAAGCCGGTTAGTGCAACGGCTGCTCTACCTCAGCCTGAGATATGAGCCCGCCAGTGCGGAGTATGTGCGTCATCGCGACAGGACAAGGGAACGAGCATGCGCAGAACGACCGGAATTAATTTAAAGCGGAATGAACGTATACATGATGGAGGAATTATTCAATTCGGATTTAAAATCAGAATAAACCAGCTACTTACATCGGATTTAAGCTTAATTCGGAATTATCATTTTCATTTGGAATTAGGTGTTTACATGGTAATTTTAAATCTTTTTAAAGAGGATTTAATCTTAATTCGGAATTAAAGAGGAATTAAAAGTCTCATGTAAACGTAGCCATTGAGTCTCTAGAGGCCCTGAAAAATTCAGTGGCTTCTCTTTAAGCCTGGCTAGACATTGAATTGTACTGATTGAATGGATTGTTATTTTGGGAGCCCAAACCTTGTGTGTGATCCACGTCTTAATCAATGCCAATGAGCCCATCTGCATTGAGTTCTTGGAACCGATGTCGTATCTCCGTCAACTCTCTCTGCTCCAACCCACCAAGCTTCAATTTTAGACGCAATTTACAGCCAGAAATTCTATTCAACCAACGCAACAGAGCACTGAACATTACCAGCATTATGGATCAGTCCAACGCAACAGAGCACTGAACATTCCAGCATTATGGATCAGTCATCCATGCACCACATCCAAAACTGGGTTTATGATTTCTCTTGTTTTGTCAAATCTGCCAAAATTACCAAATGCTGGCTTCACATGCAGTTTAGATACTAATTTGATTAAATTGTTTATAACTGTAATAATTTATATATATATATATGCATATATATACACACACACATATATATAAACATATATATATACACACACACATATATATACACACACACATATATATATACACACACATATATATATAAACATATATATATGTATATATATATATATATATATATATATGTGTGTGTGTGTGTGTGTATATTTATATGTACATTAAACATCTGAATTAAACATATGAAAAGAAATTGAATTTCAAGTTTATTTGTAAATATTTCTTTTACAACTTGAAAATCTATTTCTTTACATATTAAAAAACATTAAAATTTGTATACTCTTTTTTATTTATGTACTTTTTACTTTTAGGATTCATTACCCTGTTCAGCCACATTTTCTTTTGTTTTCTCTGAAGATCTTTTTAGAACGAAAACAGTTGCACCAAAATGTCAACATAAGACGATGTAGATGTATAAAATAGCCAAGGAAAACTTGGCCACTGTAATGAGAACTTTTTTGAAACAAAAAAAATATTATTTTTATCCGTTTTTTAGTAATTGTTTGTATAAAAAAAAACAACCATTGAGATCTATTCAAATAAAAGAGACAATAAATAAATACCAGGTTCAAGCCGCACTGACAATTCCTTTTAGTCTGGACAGGTCATTGTTGGTTTCAGACTTCTCATTCATTTTTAAAAGCATATGAATTTAACAGAGCAAGATGAAATTCGAACACATATAAACACTTATGATTTATTTAAATTCTTTTTTTTTTTTTTTTTCTCATTTTTAATAATTTTCTATGTAGTTAGCAAGCGTGAATTCATGTATTTTAACAAGTAAAAGCAATGATGACAGTCATTTTTTGCTATTGCTAATGGCCAGTCACTGGCAAACCTTTTACCCTCTCACAATCTACAGACTGTTTTAGACATCAACGTATCAAATTGTTGATCTTTTGTAGTTAAATGAAAAACCTATTAAAAATGTTCATGCAAAATTCTGTATATTGTGTAATTACAGATATAATTAAACTCTGTCAAAATGATCAAATTTGGCATTCAATCTATACATTTTTAAACATTTCAATAAATGGAATTAAAATAAATTATTATGGTATTAAAATAATTAAGTGTTTGTCTAGAAGTTATAACTGTGGATTTACATAATAGCTCAGCCAATGTTGTAGTTTTAAAAATACATTTAGATCTTGTGAATTGAAGATAAGATAACTGTCTATATGGCACCATTTAAATGCATTACCTGTTGTTGTTCTCCATTTTGTTTGTTGTACAAGAATGTACTGTTGTACTATAGCAGTCTTACCTGGTGTTGTGTTAGCGGTTGTTGTTGCTGATGTTGTTGCCAGCAGTCCTGTGGGAGAAAAAAATGTCACGATGACAAAATCCAAAGTCAACACAACTTAGAATAATCTCACTGTTGTTACTTTTAAAAACTAGATACACTCAGACATACACATACACACAAACACACACACACACACACACACACACACACACACACACACACACACACACACACACACACACACAGAAGAATGCCCTCCTACAAATTACCTGCCAAAAGGAGAAGAACTATTGGGGGTTCCATCCTCCCTGTGTGCGTTCTGGAAAATATGTGCAACATATCAATATTTATTTAATTGACACATATTGTCCCTGCAATTTATATCAATTTGGGGTTTAAAATGTTAGAAACATTTCTCAGAAAAACACAAAAGAAAATCAAAACCACCACAAGTAAAACCCTCAAAAATTACCTGTTAGTTTAGTAAACGCCACTCAAAAATAAATATATACAATAAATTTAAAGGTAGGTTTTATCTCATGGCTGTTGTAAAAAGCTGAGTTCTGCAGCTTAGTGTGTCTGATAAGCTTGCAAATCTCTGTAGAAAATAGTTTCTCAAATCTTATGTCAGATAAAGATTGCTTTTTGGCTTTATCACTCTCATACCAAGTATTCCATTCTCCTCCACAGTGTGGCAGTGGCTCACTTATAAACTCATTATTATGATCTAGTAGATAGTTAAAAGAGTTTAAGAGTGTGACACATACTAAATAAAGTATGCAAAAACTCTGGAGAGGCAAGTATGGGTAACTTGCGTTATCTGATAAAGTAGGGTTATGGCTTTAGGGCTTTTCTCAAGAATTCAGAAACTCTGCTCTGCCTGAACAACTACTATGGATTTTATTCCTGTAGACTCAGCTTCCTTGCACTGTGTAATACCAAGATGTCAATTCAGATTTCTCTCTTTTACTACTAAACACTAAACATCAGACCTTTTTTGGACATGTTACATGGCATAAAACCCCAGAGGGTTAATGAAAGAGAGGGAGGCCTTAAATTAAATGGCTTTTGGCAATGACGAAGAGCTCCAACACCAACAAAAAGCTGTGGTTACTATCGAAAAGAGCCCAGAGACAAGCAGAAAGCAGCTTACTGCCCAGTGATCCAGCCAGCATTGTGGTAACAACTGACCAGCTAATCACTTGAGAATTATTTTTTCTTTGTAAGTAACAAAAAAATAACGAAGAAAGAAAGGTTTGAAAGCTAAACTCAATCAAAACTAGCAGTCTTACTTTCACAGCATCACCAATAAAAAAAGAATACATCATAACAACGCCTATATAAACTGAAATTAGAAAGAGCTGTCTACCAGTTGCCTGTCAATCATCTGACTTGTGTCTTTGCAAAGCAGCACTACTATATTGATAACATCTCAGTTTGAGTTTATCTATAATGTATATAATGTACCAGGTCAAGACATTCACATTATATCACCAACAATGGCAAAGTTTTACTTTTATAGACAAAAACAAAAGATCAGTCCTTTAAGCTCCTGATGCAGCTTTGATGTGTTAAGCCATGAGTGGATTCTTTTTCCATTTTGTTATGTCTGTGATGGGCAAAATTGAATATATGAAGTAACTTCTTTAAATTATGGAAATCCATTTTACCAAGGTAGCAGCTCTAGTACAAAAACATTGCTCATTATGTGTATTACCTCTAGCAAGGAGAGCATTGTGATGCAAGCTGTGCAACCACACCCTGACAAGCCAAGCACTGCCATCCATCAGTGTTAACAATGAATCGTATGTTTAACAGCTACAGCCATCAAGGTATCACACTCTGCTTTTACTAATGATTTGTTTTTCAGAATTTTTGTTCTATTTATTTAACATGTTTGGTCAGAGTAAATACTTGAAAATGTAAGTAAACAAATCAACTTGAAAGGGCTACACACATTAAAGAGAAAGCAATTATGGAATCTGTGGTGGAGTGCTCTGAACCTATAAAGAAATCAGAAAATTCAATAAAAGTGGTGTATAAAATTATCAATTAAAAAGGAGTGTGTTTGGATATAATGTGCAAAAATGCGTACAATTTGTGGATTATTAAGAGACTCGTTTTCTGAGAGACTGGAGGTGTAAAGCATTATTTTTTATGGATAACTTGATAAATGGTCCGTTATACAAAGCTATGTCAATATAGATATTTCTTCTCTTACCCCAGTGGAGTCCTTGGTCCAAGTTTGCAGTAGTCTTGTTATATTCACAGCAATTGATCTAAAGGCTGTCACTTAGAAGGCACAAGACACCTCACCTTCTTTGGTCAAAAAATTGAAGTGAGGACTTGTCAGTGAGTGAGGTTTTTGTGGGAGACAAGAAATGCTAGTTTTTTTGACATAACTTGCAAGACTTGTTTTGCTGTGCATCATTTCCATGTAGAAAGGATGGAGAAGGGCTCAAGGCACAATGAGAACAGTTAATGGGCGTTGAGAGATGAATGCATTGTGAGCAATGAAAGCATCCCTGTAATTTCAAACATGCATAAGGTGTCACACTTTAGTTGTAGCCTCTGGTGCCAAAACTCAACCTCATCATCAATACTTGGACTGCTGCAAAGTTGGCTTGTCTGTAATGACAAGAACATTAGTTTAGGGGAATAATAGAATTGTAATGACCCCTACTCGGCACCTTACCATTTACATTTGAAAAACCTTTTTGTATGCAAAACCCAAACAAACAAGTTCTATCATTTCAACCCATACATAGGGGCACTAACCATATACAAATACAATGTATTTACATAGTATCCAACTTAATGATACGAATAGACATACATAAACATTACTTATTTTAGAAACACATTTTCTTGCTGTGCTAACTATGAAGACAGGGCAGTATTGTTTCCACACACTCTCACACCTGCCACCACGTGAATGATGATGAAAAAATCAACAGTATAGAAAAAAGATTGAGCAGCTTTGTTATTTAGACAGACAGGTAGTTAGATAGGTTATTGATTAACAAGCTGGCATTCTGATAATGGAAAGGTCTGCTGGTTTCAATGATCAATCATGAGTCATTGCTTACCCCATCCTGTCTCAGACATATTTTGTTTAAGGCAATTGCCTGGAGAAATGAGAAGGCACTATATACTACAGCTTTGAAATAGTTTCTGCATTACATGTCTAACACAAAGATGCCAGATCACAAAAGGCCAGCTACAGTGCAACCATATCAGACTAAGAATTCATGTGAAATAGATTTAGTAAATTAAGTTAAATTTAAACTATGGATGGAGAAGAGTGGGCAAGACAACATTTTTGAAAGGCTTGTTAGGATTAATAAACAAATCCAAGAAAATGTATCCTGTAATGTAAAAAACTGTTCTGTTTCTGTATTGTATACACTCTAACTGACAAGACATTCAAAAAGTAGTGCCCAACATTCTAAGAAATCCAGAATGACAAAAATAGCAGCTTTTATTATTGCGTAATGGTTTATGTGGTTGTGAGGATACCTTGAGTGCCAGTCTATTTGCTCATTTGTGTCTACAACATACCTACTGTCTGTCTTCCTTACTAATCTTTTCTAAGAATACACCTTGTCTTTGAAAGACCTGCATCAGTAACAATGGTGTGTGCATTGCCCTTTACTACAACAACAGACTACATGTCACTTTAGGGGCTCCGTAAGGTTTAAGTTTTTGTAATATGTTTTTAACTTTGATGTTGCCTCTAGTTAATTGTTGTTCTTTGGGTGGTATATAATTGTAATTTTCCATACAGTAACTCCTTCTCAGAAGTTTCTGTTTGAAGAATAACGTGTACTGAAACAAGAGTGGACCAGATCAGGAGACATAGTTGGGGGTAGACACCTGGTACAGAAAAATGACAGCAATGTCAGGAAGAGACACTTCATGTTCAACCTGCAGAACAACACCCACTCCCCAACCCACCCCAACCGCTTGCTGGAGGGGTGGGGAGTGTTTGAGATTGTTTAAATACAATTCAGGTGTTTTCCTGTGTCACTAGTTCTTACAGAAGTTTCTGTTTCCTCTTTGCACCAACACTTTCAGTACCAGATCACAGGTGGTGGGCAAATACCACAAATATTTCACAAACTGTTAACAAACTTGGGCTCTCTTTTTTATGCTCAAAACAATTGAGCAGAACGTGTAATTAAAAAAAAAACAGATCTACAAGTTCTGCTTGATGACAGAAAAAGAGGCAGGGGTGACAGATGTAATGGCACAGTGTTTATAGCCTTAAGTCATAAAGGGGAAGTTGGCAGTACTTTTTAGTACTTAAATGTCATGTTATCACATTATTCCAGCACATGTGGTATTCAAGAATCTGTGTTGCTTACTGGGTCCAGAAAACATTGGTTTATCACACCAAAAGTAAGAAAGGTAATTACATTTTGAATACAATCAATCAGCATATACAGTATATAAGATCTTTATTTTTTTTTATAAAGCATATCAATGAGTTAGACAGACTAGGTGGGAATATGACATTAACAAAACGCTTTTTCTCTGTAGGTTTATTAACCCTAGAACACTATCGCCGGCTGATTTTCACCCGAGCAAACACATTTACATGATTTCCATTATTTTGCGTTTGTCTGAGTGTCCTGGGTCCCTGGGTAGCTTCAGCATTGTCTTTGACGTCTTTGAAGGCGTGGGTGTTTCCCTACTCCAAAACCTGTTTTTTCCTACAGGCACTTGTTTGAGTGATTTTCACCCGGCAATAGTGATAGAGGATGATAGTGATAGTGTGAGTGTATAAAAACTACTTCCCCTGCCACAAATCCTGCTGTCCCTGCCACCCCTGATGCTGCCCCTGCCCTACCTGATACTGTCCCTGCCCTACCTGATGCTGTCCCTGCCACACCTGATACTGTCCCTGCCACTGCTGATGCTGTCCCTGCCACTGCTGATGCTGTCCCTGCCACTCGCTGATGCTGTCCCTGCCACAAATCCTGCTGTCCCTACCACAAATCCTGCTGTCCCTGCCACAAATCCTGCTGTCCCTGCCACAAATCCTGCTGTCCCTGCCACACCTGATGCTGTCCCTGTCACACCTGATGCTGTCCCTGCCACTCCTGATTCTGTCCCTGCCACACCTGATGCTGTCCTTGCCACGCATCTGCCACGCCTCATGCTGTCCCTCACACAGCCCATGCTGTCCCTGCCACGCCTCATGCTGTCCCTGCCACGCCTCATGCTGTCCTTGCCACGCCTCATGCTGTCCCTGCCACGCCTCATGCTGTCATGCTGTCCCTGCCACGCCTCATGCTGTCCTTGCCACGCCTCATGCTGTCCCTGCCATGCCTCATGCTGTCCTTGCCACGCCTCATGCTGTCCCTGCCACGCCTCATGTTGGTCACAGGGGGAGAAGACGCCGCTTTGAGGACGATGGCATGGCCTTTACATACTCAAAAAATGTCATTTTTTGTTTCTCTCTCCTGTAGCTGTTTTTGTGTCAAGGAGACTGTGCCTTCACCAGGGAAGTCTCAAATGTTCAAAGAATGGATGGACCAAAAACCAAGTTTCCAGTTTCATCATTTGTATTTTAGGAATGTTTTTTTCTCGAATTCCAAATTTTTGAGTAATTTTGGAGCATTTTTTATAGGCTCCCCATGACACATTTTTTTAAGTCATAAAGGGGAAGTTGGCAGTACTTTTTAGTACTTAAATGTCATGTTATCACATTATTCCAGCACATGTGGTATTCAAGAATCTGTTGCTTACTGGGTCCAGAAAACGTTGGTTTATCACACCAAAAGTAAGAAAGGTAATTACATTTTGAATACAATCAATCAGCATATACAGTATATAAGATCTTTATTTTTTATAGGCTCCCCATGACACATTTTTTTCATTTTGTTAGACATGGCACAGTTTAAAATGAAAGAACACTACACTAATTTGTCATGTATTGTCATATTTTAATATATTTTGATGACAAGTACTTTTTATTGGGAATAATATATATAGGGTAAAAAACACCCTGCGTTAGTGTTGGTGTTACTAATTTTAACAATAGTGTTCTAGGGTTAATATAATTAAAGAACTTAGACTAACAAAACATGAATATACAGTAGTTGTGGAAAATCACTTTGCAATCAAAATTTCTGTAAAATGTTAAATATTTATAGTTTTTAACAATTTTAACCCCAACATCAGACTTGACAGTGATACATAAACTAGTGGGCCATTACCTTACAAAGTTTATATGTTTCGTCTATAAACAAAAACACTTCATTTAAGTGCTGAAGTTATGGCGTACCCAAAAAGAAGAGAAAGAATAAATGAGAAAGTGACCAGTAAAATAAGTCTAATTTACTGACGAATGTGAAACTGCTCACTGAAAAGGTATAACTTGTCTGTCACTTGTTTTTTCATTGTTTGAATTACTTGAACTTCCTCACTGAAAAATAAAAATTCATTCTTGTACATGTAATGTGATCCATCTGGAATCTACTGCAGCTCATTGAGGCAATGAGTAACCAAACATAATCAGTTTGTTTCAGTGACTAATATGTCATGTTTTCCTGTTAATAAAGACATAAAATTCAATCAAACAAGGTTCTTCTCAATGGTCATATTTATCTTGCAAGAATGGCAGAAATGTTAAGTGTCCACTATTAAAAGATCATTTGAAAAGTGTTTGAAAGACAGATTTAAGAAAAGAACTGCAGTTTATTGCAACAGTAATGAGGAAGCAAGCACTGATCAGTAAAGTCTAGACAGGGGCCGTGAAACAGAATGAATAACCCTGACGTTGAGAGAGAGAGAGGGGTGGGGTAGGGAGGGTGGTGAGAGAGAGAGAGAGAGAGAGAGAGAGAGAGAGAGAGAGAGAGAGAGAGAGAGAGGGGTGGGGTAGGAAGGGCAGTGAGAGAGAGGGGGGGATAGAGAGAGAGAGAGAGAGACAGTGAGAGAGAGACAATGAGAGAGAGAGAGAGAGAGAGAGAGAGAGAGAGAAAGAGGGAGTACACTGAATGAGAAAAACTTTAAAGGAATTCATGACATTTGTATGACACGTTTCACATCCAAAGATATTCATTGTTACAGAAAAAGACTTCAGTGACTTAAAGGGAAGTAGTTGTAGAAGAAGAAAATAAAGATGTTTGAAGAGTTTGTTTCTCTGTATCAGATGTGTTTGGTGCTATTATGGAAAAAAAGGGAGGAAAAAAAGGGTAAGAAATTATTGAAGCACTGCGAATGCAAAAAAAACCCTGTGACAATAGGGAAAACAGGTTATTTATATAGACTTTAGTGCTTTGGCTTCATTATCTCAAAGGCTTGCAACTTTTAAAGACTTAAAAAAAAAAGAAACATTGTCGCAAAGCTTGGACTGA
Source organism: Notolabrus celidotus (assembly GCF_009762535.1). Taxonomy (NCBI): domain Eukaryota; kingdom Metazoa; phylum Chordata; class Actinopteri; order Labriformes; family Labridae; genus Notolabrus; species Notolabrus celidotus. The sequence goes on along the minus strand of NC_048278.1, from coordinate 21,509,850 downwards.
ATGATGTACTTGATGTCACAATATAACATACTTGAGTAAAGAATGCTTCACTGACTGTGCTAGTTTTTTCCAGTTCCTTTCCTCTATGTCTGCGTGACACACCTCACAGACTCCCACCCGCAGTCAGCTTCTTCAAAAAGTACAGGGATTTATGTCACCTGGACACTCAGATCAGGTTTGCCAACATTCTGCAGAGGCAAGTATGTGTTATAAGAAAAGCTTTAACATTCTAACTGCAGATTTATGATCTTACTACAAGAGTAGTCAAGACTGCAGTTTTCTATTTTCCATTTTTAGCTCAGCAATTATGCAGCAAAATTAAGTTCCTTATACTATTAAGCTAGACTATATCTATATATATGACTAAGTTTTGTGTAAATGTTTTCCTTTTTGATGTCGTGCAAGCCTATTAGCCTCAGTTTGTATTTTCTACTACCCTCTCAACCCCAGTCCTACACTTGAATCTCGGTTTCTTTCTTCAGGCACTGCTCACTTCTCTCAGTTCATGTGTGCCATTCTCCAACTCTCCACTAGATGTCCCCAGACTTGCACTTCCCTGCCCCGCCTATATACCCTTTCCCAGTTCTTGTCATCCCTGCATTTACCCGACCTTCCCTACTTGCCTATCTCTACTTCTCTTATTCAAAATAGTATACTCTCGACCATTTCCTTTCTGTCATGGTAAGTTTCTTTGTTAGTTCTTAGGCATACTTTGAATTGTATTTGTATTTTTTTACTTAAACTTTAGACGTTCTACCTGCTTCCAAGCCCTGTTGCTGGCTTGCATCCCCCCAGTACCCAAATTGTAATCCATGTGACGCACAATGAAACTTTAAATTTCAAAAGTGTGCCTGCTCCTGATGGTTTCAGTCGTCAAAGTGGCCTCCACAAATTAAGTTATACTATATTGATTTTACACCGTGACCGTTCCAAAATGCCAACCTTTTTGCTTTACTCATAAATATTTATCAAACTATTCTCTTTACAAAACATGTACTACATTTCAACTCATATGATATTATGTAGTCTTGGCTATCATTTGCAGTTTCAAACAGTTTCAAGTGCTTATGAAAGAACAACACCCTGAAAACTGATGTGGTGTAATTCAGCATTGTGCACATACTGCTGTGTTGCTGCTGATTTTTCATGTACAGTATGCTGTTTGAAAGTTTAAGTGTATAGAGGGCATGATTGCAAAAAAAAAAATGTAATATTAGATTTCAAAATCTATTTCCTGGTAGGTCTTTTAATAATGACAGTTTATAATTATTGTAGTTTACAGATATGAAAATATGCTGTATAAATTAGTTCATTGTATTTAGTGCCTGGGGGTGGAATAGATTGGTGACTAGAATAAAGGCAAGGCAGATCACATGATGATGTGTTGAGAGTTAAGGCTTTTTCAAACTTCAAAACTTAGCTTGAAACCAGACCTAAAAAGTATTCAGTGCTAAATGCTCATCAGTGTCATGGCCACACCAGAGAAATAACAAAATACAAATAGGTATTTGACTGTTTTATTTTGAAACAATGATACAAACTGCAATGAAAATGTTACCTACAGCTGTTGATTAAGATATTTTTATACATATTGCCGTACATTAAACTGATGGTATCTTAATAACCTTTATGTATACAACAATTGAAAATAAGTAATAAGATATAAAAAGTTTTTATACAGTTGATCTGGGCCAAAACATTTCAGGACTGCAATGAAGCACACAATATCACATGACTGAAACCAATGTAGATATAGCATAAGTTAAAACCTCAAATTGCCATGAAAAAAAGAAGATAAAAAATACAAATAATAAAACAAATAAGACATGTGGGACATTTTATTATTTTTCAAAAAGCTCTGAGAAGTGGTGAAAAAGGTTTGACTGATTCTGTAGCAAGGAGTTTAGAGGTTTAGAGGTTCACAGCAAAAGTGAAGTCTTCAGCAGCATCAGGTCCTGATGTAGGAGAAGGCAGCAAAGGTCTACCTGATGATATTAGTCTCTGCACTGGCTTATAACAGCAGCAGGTAAGCCATACTATTACAGTAAACACCAGACGATTAGTGAAATCAATGTGGAGAGGTCTTAACAAGGATAACATAATATTTCAGTATATACTGAAAGGCTCACAGCAATCTGTCACATGTTACAATTTGTCCTAACCTTACAAAACAGGCGATTTCAAGTCTGCAAGACAACAACTGAATTACTGAATGCATCTTTTTACATTGATAGTATATACTAGAAGAATTTTAAATACATTTATGAACTGGTTTAAATAGACATGTCCTGATCTGATATCAGATATTGGTTGCGATCTAGGCATTGTTCAACTGATTGGTATCAACTTTATTGAGTTATAATGGGCATGATGTTTTACTTCAACTGTCACACAGGTGAGGAAAGCATAGGTAAAGAACTCTGCACAAGCAGTTTAATGGCTTGGATCTGTATTTTTATCAAATAAAAAAAAGGGTTCCCTAATTTCAGGTTCATTCAATACGCACTGGATGTTAGAAGATCATATTATAAAAAATCTGAATATTCAATGGGAAGAAACACCAGTTCTTACAAAACTGCATAATGTCATTTTGTTTAGGTCTCCAGCTGCAACCCTTAATACCACTACCACTAATACTGCCATTCATCCAGTAAGTGCTAGTCTTGGGATCCAGCTATGGTCTGGTTAGCATATATGTCACAGCTGCCAGTGATAGAGATAAGACTGCCAGGAGGGCCACTGTAGGGCGAGGAGGACTATTCGATGTTGACGTATCTGTAATGTCAGAAAGGCAATACGATTAGTAAGTTAAATCCTCTAGGTTCTAAACACTTAAAATACAAATGGTTTAAAATGTAACATGCCAAAAGGATTGCTTCATTAACTTTATAAATAAAATAAAAAGGTAACATCTTAAGGGTGCTTCACACGGGCATTGTTTTGAAGGGTCTCTGGAGCTATGCAAACCACTCGCCTAGCATGCAGGAGAGATGGACTTTCATTTCAATGAACAATGGAATATGACACTTAGCATTTCTAATTCCCCACATTTTTACTTCTTTGTTTGTTTCACTCTAGTATACTGAATAAAGCAATATTACCAACCACAGTCTTTGAAATCACATGTATCTTCACATTTTACATTTTAAATACTTCTATATATTGAATCAAAATGAATGACTGCCAACTTACATGCAACAACACTGCCTGATACAATGTTCAGGGATGTAGAGCTGCTTGCGAGTCCACTGCTGAGTTGTGCGGTTGTGCTGCTTGCTGAAGGAACTGAGGACTTATCTTTAAAAACAAGCGTCATGTCAACAACCACCGAACCTCTCCTGCAATTGTGGGGGAAACGCAAACTCTTAAATAGGAAGTGAATAAATACTGGTAAATATCAAAGCAAAAATTGTAGTGTGTGTAGTTAATGGTAATTATTTTCTTACGTGAACATATCAACAATTGATCGACGGAAAGTTGATGGAAAGACTCTCTGACAAACTTTGTTGACCTGTTAAAGAAACAAGTAATTTGTTGAATATAATTATTCTAACAAGTAGCTGTAAGGTGACCAGACTACATTTACAATTTTACACTTTAAGCCTTAGATATGTTCATTATTATTTCACAAAAAATTTGTCTTGTTATGTAGGAGTCATTTATGTAGCAAACATTCATTCTTTTTACCTCAGAGGTCACTGTTATGGACAGAGTCTTATATGCTATAGACGATGAGTTAGAGAGATCCGATGTAAACGTTTGGTTAAGCTTAAACTGAAGACCCAGTGTGCCCTCACTGGATGAAGGTGGATCTGTTGAAGCAATGGTTGTGGTTTCTGTAGTTAATGTTGTCATAGCAGCTTGTTCTGTGGTAGGGGCAGCTGTTGTACTAGAAGGTGCATCAGTGGCAACAGCAGGGGAGGCAGCTGTAGTACGAAGAGCATTAGATGGAGTCACTGTAGCATTTGCGGCAGTAGTTTGATGAAGAGTTGTAGTGGTAGGAGCTGATGGTGTGGTTGTTGATGTACCTGTAATGGTAAGGCAGTAATAAATTATAATATCTATGTTTTAGCAGTTATAAAGCAAACAATGCCACTTTCAAGTATTTAGAAAACGTACCTTTCACAACAATGCTGTTTGGATCAACTGAAAGGGAGAAGTTGGAACTGTTGGACACTGCATCCACCAGAACTCGGACCAAAGCGCTTGTTTCTGGTACTGAGCTGGCATTGCTGAATATAAGCTCAGCGTCTACCACAACTGAACCTTCACTGTAAAAGAAATGATTGATTCTTTGATTATTATTGTCTACTATTTCTGACACTATTAAACCAGAAAAATGCTATAGGGACAAAGCTATAAGGACATTCTTTTAATCTAGCCTTGTGTAACGACCAGGTACCTACTATATATTATCAGTCAAAGGATTATCAATTCTCATCTGTACCAACTAGCAAATTATTCTTTATCATGTTACCCCAAGTGACATAAGCAAGGCATAATTCAGAGTCCTCATGCAGCCCAAGTTATACTCTATAGTTTATCACAACTAATTCAGGTTGTGTCATCAATATGAGTTATCCGCATTCTTCAGAATCAAATATTCTCTTTGTGTTCTTACAGCTCAGCAAGAACAGTTCAAATTGAAACTCAAGCCATGAGAAGCAAAACTTGGTACGATACACTTAGCTTTATGTATTTCTAATAATACCCTTTCCGCAACATTTGATGAAAATGTTGATTAAAAGTATCAATACTTTGTTTTTTTAAGAGACTCTACACATACATACATGTTGAATACATTGGATTACTTTTATTGTCTTTTCTAATTTGAAATTATTCTAAAGATTGAAATACAAATTCAAGTAAAAATCCAACCAGCTGATTGGACTCAAATAAGAAATGCTTTTGAAGATGAAATATAAAAAAAAAATGTATACCTGAAAGAATTGACAACAGATCGACTAAATCGTTCACCATATTCCTTTGAGTAGACGTTGTCAAGCTGAAAAATTTAAATAAAAGAAATCATTCAGATATTATGAAACGATGTATGGTAGCAATAATGTGTCTTAATATTTCAAGGTTACAGTTTTAACTATGGATCTAGTCCTTTGACAAACTTACCGCAGTTGTTACTTTGTCCGACAAAGTCTTAAATTGTGTTGATGATTCATTTCCCAATTCTGTTGTAAAATTTTGTAGCATTTTAAATTCCAACTTGACTGTTGCCTCTGAAACAGGCACAGCTGTAGTGGTCTTTTCCAAGGCAGTAGTTGTTGTAACTGTAGTTGCTGCTGATGAGGTATCATTGATAAGTGGTGTTTCTTTTGGAGTTGTTATGGCCGATGAAGTTGACTTGGGCGTTGGTAAGGTAGTTTTGAGTGCTACTGATGATAGGACGCCTTGTGCTGCAGTGGTTTTAACAGGTGGTGAAGTGACATCTGCTGAAACAGTATTATTGACTAGCTGTGATGTCGCCTGCTGATTTAATGTGGTTTTTGCCGTACTCTCTTCCTTTGCTGCTGTTGTTTTAAGTGTTGGTAACATTGAAGTGGTAGGTGATAGAGTTGAACCCAATGGCACTGAAGTGTTAAAGGTTGGGAAAGAAGATGTGTTGACTGCTGGGACTGTTGTACTAGTTGGTTCTTGACTTGGGGAAACTAGAGTAGAAGTTTCAGTTGGAGAAGATGAAGAAGATGCAGATATGGTCTCTTTGACAGCTGAAGTTGAACTCCTCAGTGAGGTAATCGACGTTGAATACAGCGTTGTGGCAGTGGTTTGAGTTGGTGCCAACACAGCTGTAGAGCAGACATATTGGTTTCAATCAAATTTGATTCATTAACAACTTAGAAGCAATTTATTTGTTTCACTAATTTTGAGTATAATCCAAATCCAAATTAATTAAACAAAGTGACTTTTATGACGGTGTCAAAGTCTTACCTGTTACAACAATGGATGATGTGTTGACGCTGAGAGAGAAATTGGAGCTAGAAGCAGCAGACACCAAAGTGTCAGCCACAGAACTGGCACTTGGCAGTGAGCTGGCATCATTGAATATCAGCTCAGCGTCCACTACAATGGATCCTTGACTGTGATGGAAATGTAAATAATAATTAATCATTCAATGTTGTAGTCCATTTTGATTGATTAATTTGTTCTAAAAGTGTTTTAAATGATTTACAGTAATCACCAAATAGTTTTAAAAAGTGGAAAAGATTTCATCATAAACCTACACAATACAAAAGTCCTAACATTTTTTTCATCAATTCTTTTGGCATTTTGAAACATGAAACAGCAAAGTCTGAAAATATACCAAAAACATCGTCTTGTACCTGAAACCGTTGATCACAGTTCTGTTGAAGTTATCTCCATATTGACTTAAATAGACTTGGTTGAGCTGTAAAATGAATATGAATGTATATTATTTTCAATTAAGTTATATATACACACACACATACACACACACACACACACACACACACACACACACACACACATATATATATATGTAGATATATACTGTATGTGTGTGTAAAAATATAGAAATGGTCACATTATACTTGGGCAGCCCCCTCAGGTATTGTCTATGTTTGGGAAGCACTACATACATACATACAAACATACACACATACACACATACACACACACAGACAGACAGACAAACAGACAGAGAGACAGACAGATAGACAGATAGATAAAGACTAAAGACTTACAGCTATGGACACTCTGTTCTCCAATCCTTTGAATTCTGGTGAAGATTTGTTTAAAAGCTGTGCTGTAAAATTCTGCAACAATTTGAACACCAACAAGATTTTTGGCTCAGAAGTTGGGGAGGCTGTTGTAGTTAACAAGGTGGCAATTGTTGAAGTAGTTGGTGCAGCTGAAGTAGTTGGTGCAGCTGAAGTCCCACTGATTAGGGATTTGGACACAACATCTGAGGAAATAAATGGTGATAAGGTCTCACTGACAGGTGGAGTTGGGTTTAATGCTGAAAAAGTTACTTTTTTATGCAAAGTTGTCTGGACTGATTCAAGAGTTGTATTGACTGGTGTTGGATATCATTTGTTTTTTATTACAGCTGTGTTGACAAGTGACAACATTACAAGCATTGAAAAGCTTTGATCAGGAGTTGATGTAAATTTGATCAGCCATGATGTCATCACTCCCACTGAAGTTCATTGATCATTAGCAAGGTTTCATTGAAAGGTGCTATAGTTGTTCTGCCTTGTGATCTATTTGTTACAGTTTCTACATGGTGCTGCTGGGTGGCATTTTGATGTTGCTTGAGCTTGACTTGAATCAAGCGATGATGAAATTGAATGAGTGGTGAAGAAGCCAAACTCACAGGAAGCAGGTTTGTTTCCACTTGTGTTTGGCTTGCAGAGATGGGATGCAGATGAGGTTTTAGTGTTTGATAACACAGCTGTGTTGACAAGTTATTACTGTTGGATTTGGAGATGGATTTAATAGTGCTACAAATGTTTTGACTGGTGAACAGGTTTGATCTGGGGTTGGGAGATGAATGACAAGCAGTGATGTCTTCGGTTGCAAATAAGTATAAAGGGTAATGGCTCAGCTACTGGTTGTGAAGTTGTTCTGCCTTTTGATGGCTTTCATCTTTGATGTTGTTGATGCTGGACTTGAACCAAGGGATGTTGAAGTTTTATTGGACCATAATTAAGTAATATTGACTGGTTGTTGATATGAGTTTAGTGATGCTTGACTTGCAGAGATGGGAAGGGACTCTTGAGTTCCTGGAGAGAAAGGTTAGGTTACTGTCTTAGAGTTGTTTCCACTGGCACCAAAGATAAAACGTAAGTGTTGGAGATAGTTGTGTTGAAGGCTGGTGAAGTTGCAAGTGATGAAAAGGAATTATCTGGAGTTGATGTGGTCCTAACTAGCAGGGATGTCATCAGTTGCTCCAAAGTTGTAAAGACTGCCGAAATGGTCTTGGGAAATGGCACTGAAGTTGTTGGTGCTGGGCTTGAATCAAGTTGTGGAGAATTGGTAATTAGTGGTTATGATTTTGAACTGGCTGGTTGTAATCTTGCATTGCAAAATGCCTGACTTGCAGTGATGGTGGATGAAGTTGTAGTTGGTGCTGAAACAATTGTCTTGGCAGACCTGACAGTTGTTTCTATTGGTGTTATAGCTGTGATGGTTGCTGGTGAAGTAGCAAGAAGTATAGAGGTCTGACCCATTGATTTCATCAGTTGTTCTGTAGTTTTTTTTTTTAATTGTATGGCATCATTTCATTGATTGCAGCTGAAGTTGCTGCTGCTGTTTGGAAACTTGTTCTGATGGCAGGTACATATGATGTTGCTGGCACTGGACTTGACTGAAATGATGGTGAAATTGTCAAGTAGTGAAGAAGTCCTGCTGGCTGGTTGCAAACTCCTATTAAGTAGTGTTTGACCTGAAGAAATTGGAGTTGAAGTTATAATTACTAGAGATAATAATAAAGTTAATGGTGATAGAGTTTTTGTGTTTATGGGGTAGGGGCTTAAAGCTGGGGTTGGTAATCAGATTTAGATACACTTTTTGTTATACTGGTTAAAATGATCTTTATGTCCTGATGGCAATCAATACATAATGTGTTCTTAAAAAAGAGCGAAGAAAAGCTGCTATCTACAGCTGGGAAAACACCAACCAATCAGCCTTTTTTGGGTGCCAAAATTCTAAACCATTCAAATCCCGCCCTGCTGTTCTGCCTGCCTCCTGCGCGTACATTTCCCCGGCGTGCACTCCGAGACCCCGTCTCCTGCCTCTGCTTCCCCTGACTCTACTGACTGCCCCTCTCGCTTGACCTCGGGCCTGTCCCCTCTGACCCGATGAGGTGCTTTGCTCAGGACTGTAGTCCGGATCAGAGCCTAAAAAGCTCTCACCATGGGGGCTCTGACAAGCAAAAGAATGAATGACATTTAGTAAGTCCTACAGAAAATGTATATGTACTGTAGCGTCAGTCCGGACGCTGTAGTGATGACGAGCCGATTCATGAACACGTTGATCTTTACTAACCGGTCACTGTTGGCCGTGATCACGACAACCAACAAAACAACAATCAATGTTTGAATGAATGAAGAACTTCTCCTCTTGTCTCTCCTCTCTCCAGCTCACACACTCTACACCTCTCCTGATGCCTTCACTAACCGTCAACACTGTAGGAATTAAGAACATCTACACTGAACACGTTTAACAAACAGTAGAGCTGTTACAGTATTATATGTGTTATAACTTTTCTCCTGATATCGTGTCACTGGTACAACTGGATAATGCTAGAATGACAGTTGTAATTACTAACAGCAGCCATATTTATTTGTGTATTTAACTTTCACTATGATAATGTTTTGGTGAGGACCGGTTTTGAATCAGTCACCATCATATGGTCGCAAGTCAGCGGCGCTCGTGCATGTGAGCGGGGGGGGGGGGGGGGGGGGGGGGGGGGGGCGTCGTTTTGGAGGAGCTCTGAGGGAGGAGGGGAGGGGTTAGACGGAGTCCTGAGGAAATGCTACATTCAAATTCATGCGAGTTTTCCGAGACTGCCAACCCCAGCTTTAATTGTCTGTGATGATGTATGATGCACAGTCACTGGAGTTGAGTTATTTTGACAGACTATATCTTTATTCTGGATTAAAGAAGACTTGAATCTAGTCATGGTGATAGCTGGTAAAACTTAAATGCCTGGGGAACTCATAAATAAGAGTCTCAAGTTGTTAATCATAACATACGGTATATCCCCTTTCTAGGTTGATTAAAAAAACACATTTTTATGTCTGGCAGGTAAAGTAAAGACTTACTTGTGACAACAATGGATGATGTGTTGACGCTGAGGGAGAAATTAGAGCTGGAAGCAGCAGACACCAAAGTCTCAGCCACAGAACTGGTATTTGGTAGTGAGCTGGCATCATTGAATATCAGCTCAGTGTCTACTACAACGGATCCTTGACTGTAAAGCAAATGTAAATAAGAATTAATCAATCAATGTTGTAGTCCATTTTGATTGATTAGTGTTCTAAAAGTGTTTTGGGGATCAATTAAATGAAGAAGTCACAGCTGGAAATGACTACAAGTGAGGAGAAGAGAGTAGAGGGTAAAGATGTAGAATGACATGCAGCAAAGAACCATGCTCTATATTAACTGCAGAGGTTCATGTGAAGTGCTTATCCTTCACACTGACAGTGCCCAGGTAGGTACATTTCAAGAGATTTAAACAGGAAGCACCTGAAACGGTGAAAAAATACTGTATCTGTGGCATAATGTACCTGAAACCTTTGATCACTGTTCTGTTGAAGCTAGTTCCATATTGAGCTGAATAAACTTGGTCCAGCTGTGAAAGACAAATTTGGAGAGTGATTGCAAAAGTTATAGAAAGTACATTTCTTTCATTTCAGAAAAATATGTTGGTGTGGGATTGACAATATTCCAAGGTTTGGCCTTACATTTGTGTCTGTGTATGTGTGTGTGTGTGTGTGTGGGGGGGGGGGGGGGGGGGGGGGGGGGGGGAATACTCTAAAGAGAAACTACATAAAAATGTTCCTTCAGTGACATCATTTGTTTTAATTCATACAAAAGAACACAATTGTTTGACTTAAGGATGTGGTCACAGTTTGTTGAAAATTTTACAAATTAAAGTTATCAAAAAAAGATGTTTGTGGCTTACTGCTTCGGCCACTTTCTTTTCCAATGCCTTGAATTCTGGTGAGGACGTATTTCCAAGCTCTGCTGTAAAATTCTGCTGCACTTTGAAAACCAAAGATATTTTCGGCTCAGGAGGTGGGGCAGTCATTCTGGTTGTTTCTGAGGCAGAAGTTTTTGCAATTGATGTAGCTGATGAAGTTGTTCCAACTACGGTGGTTGATGGAACATTTGAGGACATAACTGGTGTTGAGGAGGAGGACATGTGAGAAGTAGTCAAGATTGTTGAAGTGGTATGATCTGCACTTGATGTAATATCAACTTTCAATGATGTTGTTGGTTGCACTGAAGTTGTGTCAATTGATGGGGTCGTTGTAGTGACTCCTACAGAAGTTGTTGTGCCTTGTGATGTTGCTTGTGTTGGAGATGACTTTTCAAGTGCCACAGTTGTGGTAACTGGGGCTGTTGTCATAGGCTGTGAAGAAGTGTGATCTGGAGTTGATGTTGGCTGCAACAATGTAGTTGGATGCACTGAAGTTGTATCAATTGATTGCGTTGTTGTAGTGGCTGCTGCAATAGTTGTAGTGACTTGAGATGTTAAGGATGTTGTAAATGTTGTTTCAGCAGGGGCTTGAGTTGGTGTTGACACAGCTGCAAGGATGACACATTATTTCAAGTAAATATTGATGCTGAATTGTCTTTTCTTAAACAATTACTTTGTCAATTATTATTTAAAACATAAAGTGCAGAGCATCTGACTGTACGTCTTGTAATTTTATCAAGATCTTACTTGTGACAAGAATGGATGATGTGTTGACGCTGAGGGAGAAATTAGAGCTGGAAGCAGCAGACACCAAAGTCTCAGCCACAGAACTGATATTTGGTAGTGAGCTGGCATCATTGAATACAAGCTCAGCGTCTACTACAACGGATCCTTGACTGTAAAGCAAATGTAAATAAGAATTAATCAATCAATGTTGTCATCCATTTTGATTCATTTATTTGTTGTAAAAGTGTTGGGGGTGGGGGTGGGGGGGTAATTTCACTTGTGAAGACATCACAGCTGGAAATGACTACAAGTGAGGAGAAGAGAGTGGAGGGAAAGATGCAGAAAGACATGCAGCAAAGAACCATGCTCTATATTAAAGGTGACATATCACGCTTTTTTCATCAATATATATTGGTCTAAGAGGTCCCCAAAACATGTCTTTAAAGTTTATGCTTAAAAAAACACTTTGAAATCAGATTTTGGCATGCCTGAAAATCCCTCGTCTTCAGTCCTCCTCAGAACACTCTGTTTTCTCTCTGACCACGCCCCCTCAGGAAGTGGATGTGCCTCAGCTCTCCAGCACATTGATCTAATGTTTACATGTTGGCTGAATATACACGGCTGCTCAGAGATCACGTTACTTCAACCCTCTGAATCTGATCCAGAATCTGATCCTGACGGAGAGGCGCCTGTAGCAGGACCTTTCTGAAGGATTGGTCACAGATTTAGTGTTTCTTATTGTTTTATTTATCAGTATGTTGACGTGTGTCTTGGTACACAGCTACGAACATGTAGCTATGTGGCTATGCTAACTAGCGCTAGCACTTATCCATGATAAATAAAAATCATCCACTAGATCTTCAAATCTGCAGGCCTGGGGAGTAAAACCGACCTCTGCCAGAAAGGCAGCAGGACCTTTCTGAAGGATTGGTCACAGATTTTGCGTTTCTTGTTTTATTTGTCAGTATGTAGACGTGTGTCTTGGTACACAGCTACAGCTACAGCTATGAAGATGTAGCTATGTGGCTATGCTAATTAGTGCTAGCACTTATCCATGTCAAATAAAAATCATCCACTAGATCTTCAAATCTGCAGACGTGGGGAGTAAAACCGACCTCTGCCAGAAAGGCAGCGGGACCTTTTCTGAAGGATTGGTCACAGATTCTGTGTTTCTTGTTGTTTTATTTGTCAGTATGTTGACGTGTGTCTTGGTACACAGCTACAGCTACGACATGTAGCTATGTAGCTATGCTAACTAGCGCTAGCACTTATCCATGGTAAATAAAAATCATCCACTAGATCTTCAAATCTGCAGACGTGGGGAGTAAAACCGACCTTTGTGTTTATTAAGACAGCCTACAACTAGCATGCCTCCCTCCTAAGCTCCTTGTTACCAAACATTTGTGCAGGTAATGAAAAACGGAGGGGGGATTCAGTATTATTTTATACAGTCTATTGGCTGAACAATCTCCGAGCTCTGACTCCGTGACAGACCAGATAGTGTTGTGACGTAACAAAAACACTGAAGTCTGAAACGGCTCGTTTCACACACATTTACAGAAAGGTGGAGAAATCAAAACAGGGGCAGAATGGATTTTTTTCATTCTTGGGGGGTTTGTAGACATGCCAGGGAAACATATTTCAGGTAGAGAACCATTAAAAAGTCAATTTTGCATGATATGTCACCTTTAACTGCATAGGTTCATGTGAAATGCTTATCCTTCACACTGACAGTGCCCCCTGTGTTTGACCATTATTGAAAAATAAAAAATTGAAGGCTTTGCCAAAAAGATTAGGTACATTTCAAGAGATTAAAACAGGAAGCACCTCAAACGGAGAAAACAAATACTGTATCTGTGGCATAATGTACCTGAAACCTTTGATCACTGTTCTGTTGAAGCTAGTTCCATATTGAGCTGAATAAACTTGGTCCAGCTGTAAAAGACAAATTTGGAGAGGGATTGCAAAAGTTATAGAAAATACATTTCTTTCATTTCAGAAAAATATGTTTGTGTGTGATTGAGAATATTCCAAAGTTTGGCCTTACATTTGTTTGTGTTTATGTGTGTGTGTGTGTGTGTGTGTGTGTGTGTGTGTGTGTGTGTGTGTGTGTGCATGTATGTGTGTGCATGTATGTGTGTGTGTGTGTGTGTGTGTGTGTATGTTTGTGTGTGTGTGTGTGAGCGTGTCTGTGGAGAGAGCAGGAGAGTTTTTATTCGTGTTGTGTCTGAGTTTGTTAGAGATAGAGTAAACCAGAGAGAGATTTCACAAACGGCTGGTTCAACTCTGACCTAATAATCAGCAAGAGAATGTCAAGTTCTTTTGAGTACTTTTCACTCTCATCGTGCCCTATGTATCCATGACTAGATTTTTCCTGCAAGTATAAGAACCATGCAATGGTCTCCATGATTCAAAATCCATACCTAACTGGCTCCAGACCGAGGTCTCAATTCAATCTCATTTAGAAAAATACTGTAAAGAGAAACTATTTAAAATCGTTCCTTCAGGTACATCATTTGTTTTAGTTCTTACAAAAGATAACCATTGTATGACTGCCGGATGTGGTCACAGTTTGCCGAAAATTTTACAAATTAAAGTTACCAAAAAAGATGTTTGTGGCTTACCGCTTCGGACACTTTCTTTTCCAATGCCTTGAACTCTGGTGAGGACGTATTTCCAAGCTCTGCTGTAAAATTCTGCTGCACTTTGAAAACCAAAGATATTTTCGGCTCAGGAGGTGGGGCAGTCATTCTGGTTGTTTCTGTTCCAACTATGGTGGTTGATGGAACATTTGAGGACATAACTGGTGTTGAGGAGGAGGACATGTGAGAAGTAGTCAAGATTGTTGAAGTGGTATGATCTGCACTTGATGTAATATCAACTTTCAACGATGTAGTTGGATGCACTGAAGTTGTGTCAATTGATTGCGTTGTTGTAGTGACGCCTGCAGAAGTTGTTGTGCCTTGTGATGTTGTTTGTGTTGGAGATGACTTTTCAAGTGTCACAGTTGTGGTAACTGCGGCTGTTGTCATAGGCTGTGAAGAAGTGTGATCTGGAGTTGATGTTTGCTGCAATGAAGTAGTTGGTTGCACTGAAGTTGTGTCAATTGATTGCGTTGTTGTAGTGACGCCTGCAGAAGTTGTTGTGCCTTGTGATGTTGTTTGTGTTGGAGATGACTTTTCAAGTGTTACAGTTGTGGTAACTGCGGCTGTTGTCATAGGCTGTGAAGAAGTGTGATCTGGAGTTGATGTTTGCTGCAATGAAGTAGTTGGTTGCACTGAAGTTGTGTCAATTGATTGCGTTGTTGTAGTGACGCCTGCAGAAGTTGTTGTGCCTTGTGATGTTGTTTGTGTTGGAGATGACTTTTCAAGTGTCACAGTTGTGGTAACTGGGGCTGTTGTCATAGGCTGTGAAGAAGTGTGATCTGGAGTTGATGTTTGCTGCAATGAAGTAGTTGGTTGCACTGAAGTTGTGTCAATTGATTGCGTTGTTGTAGTGACGCCTGCAGAAGTTGTTGTGCCTTGTGATGTTGTTTGTGTTGGAGATGACTTTTCAAGTGTTACAGTTGTGGTAACTGGGGCTGTTGTCATAGGCTGTGAAGAAGTGTGATCTGGAGTTGAAGTCGTTGGCTGCAACGATGTAGTTGGATGCACTGAAGTTGTGTCAATTGATTGCGTTGTTGTAGTGGCTGTTGCAATAGTTGTAGTGCCTTGAGATGTTAAAGATGTTGCAAATGTTGTTTCAGCTGGGGCTTGAGTTGGTGTTGACACAGCTGCAAGGATGACAAATTATTTCAAGTAAATATTTATGCTGAATTGTCTTTTCTTAAACAATTACTTTGTCAATTATTATTTATAACATAAAGTGCAGAGCACCGACTGTACGTCTTGTAATTTTATCAAGATCTTACTTTGGACAACAATGGATGATGTGTTGACGCTGAGGGAGAAATTAGAGCTGGAAGCAGCAGACACCAAAGTCTCAGCCACAGAACTGGTATTTGGTAGTGAGCTGACATCATTGAATACAAGCTCAGCGTCTACTACAACGGATCCTTGACTGTAAAGCAAATGTAAATAAGAATTAATCTCTCATTGTTGTAATCCATTTTGATTCATTTATTTGTTATAAAAGTGTTGGGGGGGGGTAATTTCACTTGTTAAGACATCACAGCTGGAAATGACCACAAGTGAGGAGAAGAGAGTGGAGGGAAAGATGCAGAAAGACATGCAGCAAAGAACCATCCTCTATATTAACTGCAGAAGTTCATGTGAAGTGCTTATCCTTCACACTGACAGTGCCCTCTGTGTTTGACCATTATTGAAAAAGAAAAAATTGAAGGCTCCGCCAAAAAGATTAGGTACATTTCAAGAGATTTAAACAGGAAGCACCTGAAACGATGAAAAAATACTGTATCTGTGGCATAATGTACCTGAAACCTTTGATCACTGTTCTGTTGAAGCTAGTTCCATATTGAGCTGAATAAACTTGGTCCAGCTGTGAAAGACAAATTTGCAGAGTGATTGAAAAAGTTAGAGAAAATACATTTCTTTCATTTCAGAAAAATATGTTTGTGTGTGATTGAGAATATTCCAAAGTTTGGCCTTACATTTGTTTGTGCATGCGTGTGTGTGTGTGTGTGTGTGTGTGTGTGTGTGTGTGTGTGTGTGTGTGTGTGTGTGTGTATGTGTGGAGAGGGCAAGAGAGTTTTTTCTCAATTCAATCGCATGTCAAAATATAATCTAAAGAAAAACTATTTAAAAACGTTCCTTCAGCTCCATTATTTGTTTTAATCAGTATATAACATAACCATTGTATAACTGTATAATGCGGTCACAGCTTGTTGAAAATTAAAAAAATTAGAGTAATACAACACTGTCATGGCTTACCGCTGAGGACACTTTGTTTTTCAATGCCTTGAACTCTGGTGAGGACGTATTTCCAAGCTCTGCTGTAAAATTCTGCTGCACTTTGAAAACCAAAGATATTTTCGGCTCAGGAGGTGGGGCAGTCATTCTGGTTGTTTCTGAGGCAGAAGTTGTTGCAATTGATGTAGCTGATGAAGTTTTGCCAACTATGGTGGTTGATGGAACATTTGAGGACATAACTGGTGTTGAGGAGGAGGACATGTGAGAAGTAGTCAAGATTGTTGAAGTGGTATGATCTCTACTTGATGTAATATCAACTTTCAACGATGTAGTTGGATGCACTGAAGTTGTGTCAATTGATTGCGTTGTTGTAGTGACGCCTGCAGAAGTTGTTGTGCCTTGTGATGTTGTTTGTGTTGGAGATGACTTTTCAAGTGCCACAGTTGTGGTAACTGGGGCTGTTGTCATAGGCTGTGAAGAAGTGTGATCTGGAGTTGATGTTTGCTGCAATGAAGTAGTTGGTTGCACTGAAGTTGTGTCAATTGATTGCGTTGTTGTAGTGGCTGCTGCAATAGTTGTTGTGCCTTGTGATGTTGTTTGTGTTGGAGATGACTTTTCAAGTGTCACAGTTGTGGTAACTGGGGCTGTTGTCATAGGCTGTGAAGAAGTGTGATCTGGAGTTGATGTTTGCTGCAATGAAGTAGTTGGTTGCACTGAAGTTGTGTCAATTGATTGCGTTGTTGTAGTGACGCCTGCAGAAGTTGTTGTGCCTTGTGATGTTGTTTGTGTTGGAGATGACTTTTCAAGTGTTACAGTTGTGGTAACTGCGGCTGTTGTCATAGGCTGTGAAGAAGTGTGATCTGGAGTTGATGTTTGCTGCAATGAAGTAGTTGGTTGCACTGAAGTTGTGTCAATTGATTGCGTTGTTGTAGTGACGCCTGCAGAAGTTGTTGTGCCTTGTGATGTTGTTTGTGTTGGAGATGACTTTTCAAGTGTCACAGTTGTGGTAACTTGGGCTGTTGTCATAGGCTGTGAAGAAGTGTGATCTGGAGTTGATGTTTGCTGCAATGAAGTAGTTGGTTGCACTGAAGTTGTGTCAATTGATTGCGTTGTTGTAGTGACGCCTGCAGAAGTTGTTGTGCCTTGTGATGTTGTTTGTGTTGGAGATGACTTTTCAAGTGTCACAGTTGTGGTAACTGGGGCTGTTGTCATAGGCTGTGAAGAAGTGTGATCTGGAGTTGAAGTCGTTGGCTGCAACGATGTAGTTGGATGCACTGAAGTTGTGTCAATTGATTGTGTTGTTGTAGTGGCTGTTGCAATAGTTGTAGTGCCTTGAGATGTTAAAGATGTTGCAAATGTTGTTTCAGCTGGGGCTTGAGTTGGTGTTGACACAGCTGCAAGGATGACAAATTATTTCAAGTAAATATTTATGCTGAATTGTCTTTTCTTAAACAATTACTTTGTCAATTATTATTTATAACATAAAGTGCAGAGCACCGACTGTACGTCTTGTAATTTTATCAAGATCTTACTTTGGACAACAATGGATGATGTGTTGACGCTGAGGGAGAAATTAGAGCTGGAAGCAGCAGACACCAAAGTCTCAGCCACAGAACTGGTATTTGGTAGTGAGCTGACATCATTGAATACAAGCTCAGCGTCTACTACAACGGATCCTTGACTGTAAAGCAAATGTAAATAAGAATTAATCTCTCATTGTTGTAATCCATTTTGATTCATTTATTTGTTATAAAAGTGTTGGGGGGGGGTAATTTCACTTGTTAAGACATCACAGCTGGAAATGACCACAAGTGAGGAGAAGAGAGTGGAGGGAAAGATGCAGAAAGACATGCAGCAAAGAACCATCCTCTATATTAACTGCAGAAGTTCATGTGAAGTGCTTATCCTTCACACTGACAGTGCCCTCTGTGTTTGACCATTATTGAAAAAGAAAAAATTGAAGGCTCCGCCAAAAAGATTAGGTACATTTCAAGAGATTTAAACAGGAAGCACCTGAAACGATGAAAAAATACTGTATCTGTGGCATAATGTACCTGAAACCTTTGATCACTGTTCTGTTGAAGCTAGTTCCATATTGAGCTGAATAAACTTGGTCCAGCTGTGAAAGACAAATTTGCAGAGTGATTGAAAAAGTTAGAGAAAATACATTTCTTTCATTTCAGAAAAATATGTTTGTGTGTGATTGAGAATATTCCAAAGTTTGGCCTTACATTTGTTTGTGCATGCGTGTGTGTGTGTGTGTGTGTGTGTGTGTGTGCATGTGTGGAGAGGGCAAGAGAGTTTTTTCTCAATTCAATCGCATGTCAAAATATAATCTAAAGAAAAACTATTTAAAAACGTTCCTTCAGCTCCATTATTTGTTTTAATCAGTATATAACATAACCATTGTATAACTGTATAATGCGGTCACAGCTTGTTGAAAATTAAAAAAATTAGAGTAATACAACACTGTCATGGCTTACCGCTGAGGACACTTTGTTTTTCAATGCCTTGAACTCTGGTGAGGACGTATTTCCAAGCTCTGCTGTAAAATTCTGCTGCACTTTGAAAACCAAAGATATTTTCGGCTCAGGAGGTGGGGCAGTCATTCTGGTTGTTTCTGAGGCAGAAGTTGTTGCAATTGATGTAGCTGATGAAGTTTTGCCAACTATGGTGGTTGATGGAACATTTGAGGACATAACTGGTGTTGAGGAGGAGGACATGTGAGAAGTAGTCAAGATTGTTGAAGTGGTATGATCTCTACTTGATGTAATATCAACTTTCAACGATGTAGTTGGATGCACTGAAGTTGTGTCAATTGATTGCGTTGTTGTAGTGACGCCTGCAGAAGTTGTTGTGCCTTGTGATGTTGTTTGTGTTGGAGATGACTTTTCAAGTGCCACAGTTGTGGTAACTGGGGCTGTTGTCATAGGCTGTGAAGAAGTGTGATCTGGAGTTGAAGTCGTTGCCTGCAACGATGTAGTTGGTTGCACTGAAGTTGTGTCAATTGATTGCGTTGTTGTAGTGGCTGCTGCAATAGTTGTTGTGCCTTGTGATGTTGTTTGTGTTGGAGATGACTTTTCAAGTGTTACAGTTGTGGTTACTGCGGCTGTTGTCATAGGCTGTGAAGAAGTGTGATCTGGAGTTGATGTTTGCTGCAATGAAGTAGTTGGTTGCACTGAAGTTGTGTCAATTGATTGCGTTGTTGTAGTGACGCCTGCAGAAGTTGTTGTGCCTTGTGATGTTGTTTGTGTTGGAGATGACTTTTCAAGTGCCACAGTTGTGGTAACTTGGGCTGTTGTCATAGGCTGTGAAGAAGTGTGATCTGGAGTTGATGTTTGCTGCAATGAAGTAGTTGGTTGCACTGAAGTTGTGTCAATTGATTGCGTTGTTGTAGTGACGCCTGCAGAAGTTGTTGTGCCTTGTGATGTTGTTTGTGTTGGAGATGACTTTTCAAGTGTTACAGTTGTGGTAACTGCGGCTGTTGTCATAGGCTGTGAAGAAGTGTGATCTGGAGTTGATGTTTGCTGCAATGAAGTAGTTGGTTGCACTGAAGTTGTGTCAATTGATTGCGTTGTTGTAGTGACGCCTGCAGAAGTTGTTGTGCCTTGTGATGTTGTTTGTGTTGGAGATGACTTTTCAAGTGTCACAGTTGTGGTAACTTGGGCTGTTGTCATAGGCTGTGAAGAAGTGTGATCTGGAGTTGATGTTTGCTGCAATGAAGTAGTTGGTTGCACTGAAGTTGTGTCAATTGATTGCGTTGTTGTAGTGACGCCTGCAGAAGTTGTTGTGCCTTGTGATGTTGTTTGTGTTGGAGATGACTTTTCAAGTGTTACAGTTGTGGTAACTGCGGCTGTTGTCATAGGCTGTGAAGAAGTGTGATCTGGAGTTGAAGTCGTTGGCTGCAACGATGTAGTTGGATGCACTGAAGTTGTGTCAATTGATTGCGTTGTTGTAGTGGCTGTTGCAATAGTTGTAGTGCCTTGAGATGTTAAAGATGTTGCAAATGTTGTTTCAGCTGGGGCTTGAGTTGGTGTTGACACAGCTGCAAGGATGACAAATTATTTCAAGTAAATATTTATGCTGAATTGTCTTTTCTTAAACAATTACTTTGTCAATTATTATTTATAACATAAAGTGCAGAGCACCGACTGTACGTCTTGTAATTTTATCAAGATCTTACTTTGGACAACAATGGATGATGTGTTGACGCTGAGGGAGAAATTAGAGCTGGAAGCAGCAGACACCAAAGTCTCAGCCACAGAACTGGTATTTGGTAGTGAGCTGACATCATTGAATACAAGCTCAGCGTCTACTACAACGGATCCTTGACTGTAAAGCAAATGTAAATAAGAATTAATCTCTCATTGTTGTAATCCATTTTGATTCATTTATTTGTTATAAAAGTGTTGGGGGGGGGTAATTTCACTTGTTAAGACATCACAGCTGGAAATGACCACAAGTGAGGAGAAGAGAGTGGAGGGAAAGATGCAGAAAGACATGCAGCAAAGAACCATCCTCTATATTAACTGCAGAAGTTCATGTGAAGTGCTTATCCTTCACACTGACAGTGCCCTCTGTGTTTGACCATTATTGAAAAAGAAAAAATTGAAGGCTCCGCCAAAAAGATTAGGTACATTTCAAGAGATTTAAACAGGAAGCACCTGAAACGATGAAAAAATACTGTATCTGTGGCATAATGTACCTGAAACCTTTGATCACTGTTCTGTTGAAGCTAGTTCCATATTGAGCTGAATAAACTTGGTCCAGCTGTGAAAGACAAATTTGCAGAGTGATTGAAAAAGTTAGAGAAAATACATTTCTTTCATTTCAGAAAAATATGTTTGTGTGTGATTGAGAATATTCCAAAGTTTGGCCTTACATTTGTTTGTGCATGTGTGTGTGTGTGTGTGTGTGTGTGTGTGTGTGTGTGTGCATGTGTGGAGAGGGCAAGAGAGTTTTTTCTCAATTAAATCGCATGTCAAAATATAATCTAAAGAAAAACTATTTAAAAACGTTCCTTCAGCTCCATTATTTGTTTTAATCAGTATATAACATAACCATTGTATAACTGTATAATGCGGTCACAGTTTGTTGAAAATTAAAAAAATTAGAGTAATACAACACTGTCATGGCTTACCGCTGAGGACACTTTGTTTTTCAATGCCTTGAACTCTGGTGAGGACGTATTTCCAAGCTCTGCTGTAAAATTCTGCTGCACTTTGAAAACCAAAGATATTTTCGGCTCAGGAGGTGGGGCAGTCATTCTGGTTGTTTCTGAGGCAGAAGTTGTTGCAATTGATGTAGCTGATGAAGTTTTGCCAACTATGGTGGTTGATGGAACATTTGAGGACATAACTGGTGTTGAGGAGGAGGACATGTGAGAAGTAGTCAAGATTGTTGAAGTGGTATGATCTGCACTTGATGTAATATCAACTTTCAACGATGTAGTTGGATGCACTGAAGTTGTGTCAATTGATTGCGTTGTTGTAGTGACGCCTGCAGAAGTTGTTGTGCCTTGTGATGTTGTTTGTGTTGGAGATGACTTTTCAAGTGCCACAGTTGTGGTAACTGGGGCTGTTGTCATAGGCTGTGAAGAAGTGTGATCTGGAGTTGAAGTCGTTGGCTGCAACGATGTAGTTGGTTGCACTGAAGTTGTGTCAATTGATTGCGTTGTTGTAGTGGCTGCTGCAATAGTTGTTGTGCCTTGTGATGTTGTTTGTGTTGGAGATGACTTTTCAAGTGTTACAGTTGTGGTTACTGCGGCTGTTGTCATAGGCTGTGAAGAAGTGTGATCTGGAGTTGATGTTTGCTGCAATGAAGTAGTTGGTTGCACTGAAGTTGTGTCAATTGATTGCGTTGTTGTAGTGACGCCTGCAGAAGTTGTTGTGCCTTGTGATGTTGTTTGTGTTGGAGATGACTTTTCAAGTGCCACAGTTGTGGTAACTGGGGCTGTTGTCATAGGCTGTGAAGAAGTGTGATCTGGAGTTGATGTTTGCTGCAATGAAGTAGTTGGTTGCACTGAAGTTGTGTCAATTGATTGCGTTGTTGTAGTGACGCCTGCAGAAGTTGTGCCTTGTGTTGTTTGTGTTGGAGATGACTTTTCAAGTGTCACAGTTGTGGTAACTGGGGCTGTTGTCATAGGCTGTGAAGAAGTGTGATCTGGAGTTGATGTTTGCTGCAATGAAGTAGTTGGTTGCACTGAAGTTGTGTCAATTGATTGCGTTGTTGTAGTGACGCCTGCAGAAGTTGTTGTGCCTTGTGATGTTGTTTGTGTTGGAGATGACTTTTCAAGTGTCACAGTTGTGGTAACTTGGGCTGTTGTCATAGGCTGTGAAGAAGTGTGATCTGGAGTTGATGTTTGCTGCAATGAAGTAGTTGGTTGCACTGAAGTTGTGTCAATTGATTGCGTTGTTGTAGTGACGCCTGCAGAAGTTGTTGTGCCTTGTGATGTTGTTTGTGTTGGAGATGACTTTTCAAGTGTTACAGTTGTGGTAACTGCGGCTGTTGTCATAGGCTGTGAAGAAGTGTGATCTGGAGTTGAAGTCGTTGGCTGCAACGATGTAGTTGGATGCACTGAAGTTGTGTCAATTGATTGCGTTGTTGTAGTGGCTGTTGCAATAGTTGTAGTGCCTTGAGATGTTAAAGATGTTGCAAATGTTGTTTCAGCTGGGGCTTGAGTTGGTGTTGACACAGCTGCAAGGATGACAAATTATTTCAAGTAAATATTTATGCTGAATTGTCTTTTCTTAAACAATTACTTTGTCAATTATTATTTATAACATAAAGTGCAGAGCACCGACTGTACGTCTTGTAATTTTATCAAGATCTTACTTTGGACAACAATGGATGATGTGTTGACGCTGAGGGAGAAATTAGAGCTGGAAGCAGCAGACACCAAAGTCTCAGCCACAGAACTGGTATTTGGTAGTGAGCTGACATCATTGAATACAAGCTCAGCGTCTACTACAACGGATCCTTGACTGTAAAGCAAATGTAAATAAGAATTAATCTCTCATTGTTGTAATCCATTTTGATTCATTTATTTGTTATAAAAGTGTTGGGGGGGGGTAATTTCACTTGTTAAGACATCACAGCTGGAAATGACCACAAGTGAGGAGAAGAGAGTGGAGGGAAAGATGCAGAAAGACATGCAGCAAAGAACCATCCTCTATATTAACTGCAGAAGTTCATGTGAAGTGCTTATCCTTCACACTGACAGTGCCCTCTGTGTTTGACCATTATTGAAAAAGAAAAAATTGAAGGATCCGCCAAAAAGATTAGGTACATTTCAAGAGATTTAAACAGGAAGCACCTGAAACGATGAAAAAATACTGTATCTGTGGCATAATGTACCTGAAACCTTTGATCACTGTTCTGTTGAAGCTAGTTCCATATTGAGCTGAATAAACTTGGTCCAGCTGTGAAAGACAAATTTGCAGAGTGATTGAAAAAGTTAGAGAAAATACATTTCTTTCATTTCAGGAAAATATGTTTGTGTGTGATTGAGAATATTCCAAAGTTTGGCCTTACATTTGTTTGTGCATGCGTGTGTGTGTGTGTGTGTGTGTGCGTGTGTGCATGTGTGGAGAGGGCAAGAGAGTTTTTTCTCAATTCAATCGCATGTCAAAATATAATCTAAAGAAAAACT